>NC_141239.1:3747500-4347500 GCF_054856555.1 Leptonotus elevatus | reverse complement strand
TGAAAAATGAAAAAGCTAGCGTAAGGAAAACCGTTTTTTTGTTTTTTACAATAAATTCAAGTGTTTACAAACTGGGTCGAAAACAAAATGCAGCAACTGCTGGCACACAAACCAAGGAACGACACCAAAACTAACTAATAATAATAATAAACAACTCCAGCTATGAATAAGAATACACGAACGTGGATGGGTTGTTCACACATATATATATATATATATATATATATATATATATATATATATATATATATATATATATATGTGTGTGTGCGTGTAAAAATAAATACAATAATAAAAACGAGATTCAATAATATATTTTTTTTTATATATATATATATTTTTTTATATATGTGTGTGTGCGTGTAAAAATAAATACAAAAATAAAAACGAGATTCAATAATATTATTATTATTTTTTTTTTATGAAATAAAATACAAAAATAATATCTATTATCCACCTCCATTATTCATGATTTCTTGTGTCACTGATGACACCAGCAAGGGTTGTTTGTAGTGTTTATGAAACGCGTTGCTTTTCCGTGTCCTTCTCGGCATTTTACGAGCGGGGCGGCTTGTCGTCCTTCAGCCCGGCGCCCCCTGCTGCCCTGTTGACCGCCGTCTTTAATGAAGCGTTTGATCAAATAAGCTGACAGCTGATTTATTCCCCCGTGGACGCCATTAGGGCGACCTCAGCGTGTGATTGGGTTTGATCTGCTCACTGATGACATCATGATGACATCATGACCAGCAGCTCATGGTGGGGAAGTTAAAAGTTCCGTGTGACATGAAAATGTGATGTTTGGGTTTCGAAAGGTCAAAAGGTCATTTCTTGATTTTTCAGCTTACTCATTTTGTCTATATTCTTATAATATAATTATAATATAAATTGCATTTTCATTCATGTTTATGTGACACCATGGCATTAACCCCTCGGTCAGGTCGTCTGCGTGAGAGGTCAAAGTTGAGGGAGAAAGGCAAGCGAGTTGATTAAGCATCTAACCTGTGAGTGTTTTTTTGAATATTCATCGCGTTCCAATAATGCAGCGCTGGACGTTTTTCGCCAGAGACTGATGGCGTCCCTCGGGACTGATTACGTGATGTTTGTTTACGCCTCCTGCGCGAACCCTGACCCCTGGCATCCTTGCAACAAACGACCTGCCCGAATGTTGCAACATCTGCAACATCCTCATCGCTTGAGACACGTGACCGGCACTTTTGTTGCCTTTGTGACGACGTCCATCCTCGTGTTCTGCTCACTTGCATGCTAACGTGCTAGCTTGCTAAGCTGTCCCGAAACCCTAAACGCGTAGTTTAAATCCTCACAAATGACTTCTTATTTCACGTACAAGGGCGGCCATTACTCCAGACAGGCAGCAATAAGATGCTTTTCAGGGTACTTGAAGTCACTTTACATAAAAACAGATTATGAACAGATAACAGTAAGATGAGGGTCCTGGCTAGCGAGCGAGCTCAAGAAAAGGGGGCAGCGGTCCCAGCCAGTAAGGATTTACCACCCCAAGAAACGTACAAACCAGCCCGGGTTTGATCTTCCACCACAGTACAGCGATGGATCAGAGAAAAAGTCAATCAAAACATACCAGCGTACTCTAATCCTACTTGGGAGCCTGCCTAGCTAGCGCGTTTAGCTAGATTACTCAAAATGCAAGACAACTAAACAATTTTCACGTACTTGTTAAGTCAATTCCTTCCACAAAACAGATGATGGAAAGTCTGTCTGTCGCTTGTAACTTTTTTGTACAACTACTTTTATTTATTTGTTTATTTATTTTTAGATTAGATTAGACCTTTTTTTTACCCGTTGTTGCGGGTACAAGTACGAAAACAACGAAATTGGAAAATACCTAAACCACAAACACAAGACGCTTTTGTCATTGTGTCAATTCAGGTCCGTACATCTTCTTTTTTTTTTTTTTTTCAAACATTATGACATATCCCACATAATGATTGGGATGTAGTCAATAGTGGGGTTTCCACCCACCCATTTTTATTCAAATTTTCAAGAAATGCGAAAATAAAACTGAATAGAAACGCTAGAAATTCGAAAAAGGGCCCAAAATTCACAAAAAAAGTTTTTACACTAAGAGGGGGTAGATTTGGAAGCATATTGGAAAAAAAGGAAAATTCAAATTTTGGCTATGGAAATGTTTTGCAAATGAACGCTGGCAAGACCGGATACATGTCTTGATCGGATATGACGTCACACGTACGTTTGTAGTCACAAAGCAATGTCGGACGATAAAGTAGGGTATGTTTGGGGGGAACGACAAAACTGAAATATTTTTGGAATTAATTAAAGAAGGGAATATTAATGCAATTTTTGAGGAAAAACTGCAAAGGAACGCTACAGTTTATCAAGAATGACAAAAGTAAACTCATATAAGGTCATTGCACGGCGCAGTCGCTTCCTAGTCTTCTTCGGCGTAAGTCGCATGTCCCTTTTGCGCATTTTCACTAAATTCACTTAAAAAATTTTAAACATTTGGATGGAAACTTGACTATGGATTCCAATGAGTACACCAGTTTCTTAGCGGATCAGGTGATTTGGCAGTGTAGTGCCGACGGGTCTTTGACTATCTGCGGGTGTCTATCCGGCCGTGCAGAAGACGACAACCAGCAGTGATTGCTTTAGTCTTCCTCTTATCTGCACGCTGGCAGATGGGCTTAAGATGGGACCTGTGACACGGACATGGTCCCCTGACGCTAAGCAGAAGTCGCTGAGGCTGTCACGCCGGCTGCGTCAAACTCAATTAGAAAGCCATCAGTGAGGGCCGGCTCGAGGCCGGCTCGAGGCCAGCACAGCGGAAAACTTTCTTTAAGGTCACGTGACGCAGCAACATGCAGGCGATGTCGCCAAACGTCCGTCATCAAATGGATCAAAATTGCAGAAATGCACACAAATGCTTGTTACAAATTGTTGTAGACAGTGGAGCTATTTTTGGACACGCCAACCAAGTGACTGACTGACCGTTTCACTGGCCCACTGACCGAGAGATCCTTTGACTGAGCCAACGACGCCACATACCCAGCGGCCAGCTAATAACCGACCTTCTGACCAGCTGATCAATCGACCCTGTGACTTCGCCTTGTTCCCACCTACTGACTAACCGAACTAACTACCGACCATCAAGCAACGCGCTGAACCACTGTCCGATTAAACTGCCTATAGATTGAGCCACCGTCTAACTGGTCTGCTAACTCAGCCACCGTTCCACCAAACCCAGTGTCCGACTGACTGACCTACGACAAAGTAACCCCTCATCCGACGAACACAACACCCTGACTGAGTCACCTACCCGCTGTCCAACTAACCCACCCACTAAGTCAGTAACTGACCAACTTACTAACCCACCAATCGCCACCGACCCACCTGCCGGCTAACCAACCTACTAACCGACTAACTGACACCTGCCAACCCACCAACACAATGACTTAGGCCACTAACCCATCTTCCACAACTAACTGACCAGTCATCCAAGCAACTGACCCACCAACTCAGTGGCTAACTCCCAGACCTTTTATCCGACAAACTGAACTAGTGACCCACCAATTAACTGACAGACTAGTTGACCCCCCAGCAGACTGTCACGCTACTACATGACAGACAGACCAAATAATCCAGTGACTGAGTGGCTGACCCTTTGTTTGACCCAAAGACCCACCAAGCGACTAATGACCTTACCGACCTACCTACCTACGATGCACTGACTGACCTCGAGACCAGGGTTGGGGAATCCAGTTCGCGAAAGTAAAAACACTGAAACAGCTTGGCTTTAGCCACAGCTACTTCTACTAAACAGGTGGAGATGAGCTTGTTTACCTGCCAGTTGAGTAGAAGTACTTGTGGCTCAAGGCAATCTGTGGCGGTTTTTACTTTCTGGGCCGAGATTCCCCAACCCTGCTAGCGACTTACCTACCTACCTCATCCAACACAGCAGTTGCCAACATTCATACTGCTTACCCACACAATGTATATTTTTGATTTTATATTGTTGACTCCCCAGAGAGCGTTCCATTCCAGAGAAGCTGGAAGTGGACGCCAGTGGAACCGTGGACATCGCCAACATCGTAACACGTCACCATACCGTCGAAGGGCCACTGGAAGCTTCTGGCTGGAATCCCACCGTCGACGCTCCTCCTGACGATGAACCCTCGGAGGGATTTGTGGACGACCCCGACGTCCCGCCACTCATTTGACCTAACCCCGTCACAGAACGGCAAAGGGGGGTCATCCACTCAAGGAAGATCAAGAAGATGAGAAGAAGAAACTGCTGAGAAGACAATATAAGGTGGACTCGTGCAGAAGAAAGAAAAGTCATAATCAATGACTTTGGTCTGCTTGGCTTCGTCCTTGAGTATGCGATGTCTCCGGAGGACCCGAAACACTTCTTAAGGTCTTTTTCTGACTCGTCAATCAATCCAACCTGACTGGGACGCCTTCTTGTAATCGTTGAGGACATCACCTTTACGTTTGGTAAGCATTTGGAATGAAACGGACCAAAAAAAAAGAGCCGACAGACAAACAACAAATCATGTGAAATCATATCCTTGTCTGCTTGTCGTCTGTTTCATCTATTTTGTGTCTGTTGCCGTGACGACACAAAGTCCTCCTCAACTGCTGACTCACCCGGCACATTCGGGTCAGGAAGGACCACTTGGGACTTTGCTTCTCTCTTCCTATTTGCTCGTCCTCTCTTGCATATTTCTTCCTGTCTTCCTCCTCACTTTATGCTCGTCTTCCAGACTCCTCCCACCCACCATCCGACCTCACTTTTACTCCTCTCTTCACTTCCTCTTTCCTCGCTCCCAACTTTTAAGTCAGTTCTTTGTGTTTCCTGACTTTGCGCCAGGTCCGTGACATACTTCCGTTCTTGCCAGTGATCAATAAAGTAGTTTCCGGTTAACTTTCTGCTCCATTCTGTGACAAAATCCCTACAACAATGATGGTATGACATTTGAGACCAAAACCCGTCCACGGAGTAATAAAGTCTCTTTTTCATATTTTTGTGTATCCACTAGGCTAATTTGTATTTACTAGTGTTGTACTGAAGACCCACACCAACTGAGACCAAGACATTATCGAGACCAGAGAGCATCGATACCGAAAGAAGACTAAGACTTGGTCGAGAGTTAGCAGGACAATCAAGTGTAGTTTTCAGGTTTCATTTCTGACTTTCTGCGGCCGGAACGCCAGCAGAGGACGCTGTCCACTTCAAATATGTCCCGCTTTTCTGCCACACAAGCTAACTTCGGCTGTAATATTGACCGCGTTCGGAAGTACGCTCTGAAGTCCGTGCACGACAACGCACCAGGGTGTTGTAGCGCGGCTTGCGTTTTTGCTCAGTAGTAATCAACTCCAGCTCACATAGCTAGCGTAACGTCAACGTTAGCTAGCCAACAACCACCATCTTAAGAAAAGCCAACTTGCAACTGCAAACTTCCGAAAAGAAAACGTTACCTAGCTTAGCAACTTGAGAATTTCCATCCCTCAAGCTACAACCCTCGCGTCTCGCTCGTCCCGTTGCCATGTCATCCAGCGCAGAATGTTCCGCTCACATGCCGCTTCACAAAGTAACTCCTTCTGGTTTTGGAAACCTACTAAAGAGTTTGCCGACATTTTGTCGAATTTTTCAGAGGCTTGCAGTTCGCGTGACACTCTTGGCGCCACCGGGAAGACGAGCACGCAAGCACTTTGTGTTATTTCTTGACCGCAGTCGTACTGGCCTGGTCTCGACCGGTCTTGCTGAAAAAGCCAGTCTGCCGAGTCCATTCCGAGATACGACACTTAAAAAAAGTGTTCTCGAGACCATGACCGATCTGGAGAACTTCCAACACCAGTTTTTCTGCGACTCCTTATCGATCCTCCTGGCGACGTCGCCATCGGGTCGACCTCACTCACCTACCAAACGACAGTTGTGATTGGTAGTTGTTTTTTGTTTTTGTGTTCCTACCGCACCCTTCCAGAATGTCGGGAAAACCCAAATGGAGCGGATGCGCGCTGGGCGACTGGCGAACCAATCGGCATGGGCTTGTCGACGTGAGCGGAGAAGAGCGGCCAAGATGTTGGCACCTTCGCCACTTGCACGCTGAGGTAAAACCCTCTTTAATAAGTCCGGCCTTTCAGCTCGCATTCTTCTTCGGAGACACTTTTATTA
Organism: Leptonotus elevatus; assembly: GCF_054856555.1. Lineage (NCBI taxonomy): Eukaryota > Metazoa > Chordata > Actinopteri > Syngnathiformes > Syngnathidae > Leptonotus > Leptonotus elevatus. The sequence continues at coordinate 4,341,328 of NC_141239.1, read as the reverse complement.
GGCAAGTGAGTTCGTTGTTTGGAGGAGGATTGTCGACCGGGCGGACTTTTGTTCCATTGAGTGTGAAGAACTGCTTGTAAATGACGGTTTGAGGACAGACGCAAAACTCGCCTGCAAAAATTCCACGTTTGCTCGTCCATCACGTCTTCCTCTCCTCTTCCTTCTCCATCCTCTCTTCTTCCTCGCTTGTTTTCTTCTCATTTTCTCCTCTTTCCCGATTCCTCTTTTTCTTTCTATTTTCTTTTTTCCATCGCCTTCTTTCTTCAGTTGCTCACTTCTCTCCCTCTCTCCCTCACGTCACTTCATATCACACTTCTTTTTTGTCTTCCTTTTCTTCTCACTCGTTTTAAATTTTCTCACTTTCTCCTCTCTCGTTGCTCATTTCATCCTGGCTTCTTTCTCATCCTGCTCACTTCTTTCCTCTCCTTTCTCAGGATCTTCTCTTCCTCCTCTTCCTGTTTTTGCTCTCCTTTCAATCCATCTTCTCTTCCTCTCTCTTCCTCTCTTCCTCCCTATCCACTTTCTCGCTTCTTCCCTTGTTTGTTCTCCTTTCTTTCCTTCTCCCTCTTCTCTTTCTGACTTCTTCCTCCCCTCTTCTTGTCTTCCTCTCTTTCACCACCTCATCCTCACTTTTCCTGTCCTCTTGCTTACTTGTGCATCTCTTCACTCATCAAGTTTTCCTGTTCTTCCTCTTCTCTACATCTCTTTCCTCTCCTTCCTCTTTTCATTGACTTCTTTTCCTCTCCGACTTGTTGACTTCATCCTTCCGTCCACACTTCTTTCACCGCGCGCTCTGTTTTCCTCACACCATCCTTACATTTTCTTCTCTTCTTCTCCCACCCTCTTTACTTTCTTCTGACCCTCGCTTCTTCTTTATCTTCTTCCTGTCCTCCTCTCTTCTCCTGCACGTGCACACTCCTCTTCTTGAACTCTTTTTACTCACTTTTTTCCCCCTTTTTTTTTTTTAAATCACTTCATCCTCCTCTTCCTGTCCTTTTCCTCACTTCCTCTTCTCCTCTGCCTTTGTCTCCGGCGTGTCCGCTGGCTGACCCGCCGCCACGTGTTCACCGGGTGATGGAGAGCTCTGGCTCAGACCTTGTTGACGTGGCCCCTCACCTCCAAATTGACGGCGAGATGGACAGATAGACAGATCATTGGGGACCTCAGTGGCGTGTGAGGAAAGTGTGGTGAGCAGGTCAGGGCCAGCAAGGCCTGACCTGCATTATAAGCTCAATTCTAATATGTGTTTCATTATTTTTGTGTTCCCTATTTGGCATGGGCTTATATCCGATTTTGACGGTAAAAAACTGTGTTACTCATTTGACCCAACTTTTTGGGTTAAATGAACAAACAAAAAAGTTGGTTCAGTGCCTTTTTTTTTTTTTAAACCCAGTTTGGGTTATTTTTGGCCCAACAGTTTTTAGTGACCTAACCCTTTTTTTTTCTTTTTCCTTTTTTTTACAAAAGTTTGGGTTATTTTTTACCCAAATGTTTTTAGAGTGTGTTATTAGTTATTATAGCTAATTTATGTACATTGAAGTTAATGTTACCTGTACTCTTTGAACTACATATGTATAATTATGACCTCAGCTAATTAGCATTGTATTGAGGAGGCATTTACATTTATTCCCACATGTTTATTTTATTAGTAGTGTTATGGGTTAGGGTTAGTAGGGTTAGATCTAGGGATGCACCAAAATGAAATTTTTTGGCCGAAATCAAAAACCCAAAATGAGAAATGCTTGGCCGAAAACCCAAAATCTGGAAAAAAAATTATGCCAATTTTTTATTATCATTGTATTTATTATAATTAATTAAAATTATAATATTATTATATAACATTTAGGCCTATTTAGCACGGGCATTTTAACAAAGCACAATATCAATTGAAATACGTCCACACCAGACATCAGAGACATGTTGGCAAATGGTACATTAAACACCAATCGCGGGGCGAGCAACGGAGCATTTTCTGGCGGTTCAATTGCACTTTATTGTTAATGTAAAGTAGTTCACACCGGGGGGCACGGATGCGTGCGGTGCGGTGCGGATGACGCATTTGTAGGCTATTTGGAGCGGGACACGGTGCGGCACGCTTAAAATCGGCACATTCATATATTCACCAAAGTTTAAAAATAAATAAATGTATTGGCTTTGGGAACGGACTGCAAAGTCACACACGGCGTCCCGTACGGATCTGAAGTCACCCGGAGATAGTGACTGGTAAGTGTTGACTTGTTTAAAACTGTTGATAGCAATAGTGCTAACATTAGCGAAAATATTTAACACGGTGAAAAAATGGAAGCGCTCGAGGGGCTCTCATCAAAGAAAAAAAAAAGGAAGGCACCTGTCGTGCAGTACTCGGCAGCGCTCTCTTTTTCGACATTGTTTAGCAAGCGACCCTCTCCTTCTCCGGTTTGCACAATGAAGCTGCCGGGACTCAAAAACGCCAGCGAGCAGCAAAGCGGACACACACTCCCGCGTTTGGTGTTTCGTTCAAACAGACGCTTGCTTGCAGCGGGTTTTTTTTTTGCTTGCGTCACCACAACATTCTCTTTCGGCCATATTCTTTTGGCTTGAATTTTATTTTGGCCGAATAGCCAAAATGCAAATTTTTGCCATTTTCGGCCGAAAATTTTGGGTGGCCGAATATTCCATGCATCACTAGTTAAATCTCTTTTTTACAACGGCGTATTAGGGCCACGTATAAATAATTTTTTTTAGAGGGCGGGGGCAATGTTCCGCAAATTTGCCACTTTTTGAACTCGCAAATTTGCCACTTTATATAGTGGCAAATTTGCGAGAAAAAAACCTCAAAAAGTTACGAGAAATACACGTAGCGTACGACTCAACTGTTTTGTGCCAATACTTTTCGGTCGGGTTTCCAAATAAGGAGATTGTAATTGCTTTAGCAGAGACGAACCAACTGATGTTAAGCATTCGCTCTTTGAAGCGTTTTGTACGGCGGCTGGCCAGCAACAATGACGCCTCGTTTTGTGAAGGTCCACACACGGACGATCAAGCATTTCAGTTAATATGTTAAAATGTATATTTACTTGTACATTTATGTTTCCACAATTATTATTTACACGTTCATACATATATATTTTTTTGTACAAGTATCTATGTTGATGCGTCGAGTCTGCTGCTTTCCATCATTCACTTGCATTCACTTTAATTATGCTAGCATCTGATTGGTTAGTGTTAGTCAGCTGATCGGGGATCAGGAAGTGTTGTCGCTCTAGCTGCCGTGTATGACGAGTAAAGTTTCAATTAAGAATGAATCCGTCTCCATCCTGCCTTTTCATTTTATAAACAGTGTCTTACTAACCACTATCGAATCCTCACATGATTAGACTATCGCTACGCTACGTGTATTTCTCGTAAGTTTCAGATTTTTTTTCTCTCGCAAATCTACCATTATGTGAAGTCGCAAATTTGCAGAAAATTTTGGGGGTAAATTTGCGAGTTTTTTTCTCTGAATATTGCCCCCGCCCTCTAAAAAAATATATATTTATACGTGGCCCTAATACGCCGTCGTACTTCTTACACCCCTGGCACTATGCTTTTTAATTTTTTAATTTTTTTTTTTTTTTTATGACAAAAAGGAGCATCGTTTACTCAACTCTGCAAGCAGCCAATCATTTTGCACCTTGCTTAGAAGTCCCCTCAAGAAAGAAAGAAAGAGCTCAATGCCTATTCCCAATCATTTCGTTTGGCTTCCCGTTCATGTATGTGGATGTTAGATTTTTAATTATTTTTTGGGGTCCAATCAGATTTTCAGATTCTCTGTGTTGCCACGTCAATGTAATCTGCCCCCGCCGGGCCTTCACATTCAGCAGCGTTGGCTGATGTGACGATATTAGCAACGGGATTGTTAAACCAACTGCGCTAGAAATGTGAGCGCTGGCGACCTCGGCAATTCTCCGCCTTCTGATTGGTTGGTCGGAGCAAGTCGAAATTCTGAGTGGATGTGCACACATGATGACTTCCTTCCCTCCATTCTAACCTCCTTCTCTTGTTTTTGGATGAATAATTTAAGGCTTGAGAGTATCACCCAGCAAGCGCCCCCCCCCCCCCCCCCCACGCCCCCCAACACTGCCTGCCTGCCTGCTTTCATCCCTCCTGCTCTCTCCAAACCGCAGCCAAGGGCAAAAAAGAAACCAGTTTTCTTCAGTGATCACCTGCTTGTGGGTTGACGCTGAAAAAGATTTCTTGGATGACTTGAGGTTTTGCTCAGTAAAAAAAAAAGAACGATGAAGACGTTAAGGGTTAGCAAACCCAGAAGTTCTCCGGTGGCGGCCCACGGAGGGCTCGTTGTTGCGTAACAGGAAGCAGAAGAAGACGTTTCAGTGGAAAAGACGGCAAGCGCAGCAACATTTTTTTGGGGGGGGGGGGGGGTCTTCGTGCTCAGCGAGAAATACAAGCTTACCTCCTACTCTTCATCTTCATCCTCCTCTCACTCATCATCATCTGATCGCTAATCTTTACGTTTTTGTCTTCATCGGGACAGCTCGTGGTTTCAACCAATCGGCTTTCTCCGGCCATTTGCGTCTCGTCAGGCTGTTTGGTTTTAGTTGCACGAGTTCTCTCTTCCTGTACATCTTCTTTTTTTTTTTTTTTAACGTCCTTTGATTGAGTTCTCGACTGCACGTGTGTAGTAGATGTGCTTTTTTTTTTTTTTTTTTTGTCCAATCAGATTTCTGCTCAGGGCCTTCACAATCCGTGCTGCTGATCCATGGAATTGAAATGAGAAAGCATGCAATGAGAATTTTTCAGATTGGTTGGTCAGAGAAAAACTTTGTATTCGTTGCATCGCCAGGAAATAAAATAGAACGACAGGATGACGTTAGCAAAAAAAACAAAAACATTTCTTCTTTTTTTTAACTAAGCACATTTCCTGCATGTTGATCTACTTGCATATTTAACAAATACAATACAACAAAAAGATGAATTCAAGCTAACTTAAACACTGAAAAAAAAAAGTTTGTTGCCCACTTTTATGGTCTTTATGTACTTGGGTTGCTCCAAATAGTATATTTATCTCTAAAATTGCTTTATTAGTATTTAAGTAATACTCTTTGCACACTCTGTCAATGAGTACACCTCCGCTGCCACCTACTGTAGTGGATGTACAATTACACAAACATAAAATAACAAAAGCGTAATAAAAAAACAAATCTCGTCAAGTTGCCTGAGCTGGCCAATGCAAATTTTCAGTTATCGGATGAACTGTTGATAAACGGCAGACATGAATTGACGTTTTTTTTAGTTTTGTTTTTTTTAGAGCGTTACAAGGAACCAGGTAGCAAATTCCGGCGACTTGGATGTCGTTGGCCTCAATGGCCTCAACTCTTGTTTGAATTAAGAGCACACTTCATTCTGCGCTAATTAGTCGCAGGTGGCGACAATTAAGTGGACTAATCAATCTATTTTAGGAGCGCCGTAATCCTGTTAAGGCCGATGCGGGAGGGGCGGGGCTAACGATATCACGGCTGTCAGCAGGATCCAGAGGGGCAACTTGGGGCAGACATCGGCCTCGAGCACACCTCTGCAACTTTGTCATGTTTTTTGTTTTTGTTTTTTTTCTTGTGCTGGTTGTCCTGCCTCACTCGCATCAATCAATCCCCAAAAAGATTTATTAGCTTCGTTTATCGATGAAGCGCTCCCACTTTGCAAGTCGTGTTTAAATTTACGACCTGCAATTGCTGAGGAGCATTCACGTGTTATTCGGCACCAAAATTATTTTTATTACTATTATTGTGCCATTCAACTACGTTTACATTTCAATGTCACTCCAAAATTCGCCATTCGGTGTCAATGGGACCTTCGACGCGATTTTCAGCCCATTCAAAACTTCTAAAAAAAAACACATTTGAAAAATTCTTACAACCCAATGAACGCATTCAAACTTCCACATTTAGTTATTCACACCTTCAACATTTTTTTTGACACGTTCAAACCATTTCAACCACAAAGCATTTTTCAAGTTCCCAAAAATGTCTACAATTCAAATTTTGCATCACAGCGTTCCCTCGCTATAACGCAGTTCACTTTTCGTGATTTTTGTGTGTGCAATTTTTTATGATCTATTTGAGAAAATTTCTAAAAGGTTTGATCATTGAGAATGTTTAAACAAGAGAAATGTGTGAAAAAGTGTATAAACTGTGTGGTGAGCGCTTTTAGAGTCTTAAAACATTTCTAATAAATGTAAAACACAAAGTTAATAATTTGCAAGTAATTTTTGGAACCGAACTCCAGTAAAAAAAATAAATAAATGAGGAAACACTGTATTCTACATTCAGTTCCACATTTTTGCAGTAGAAGAATTACTTATTTTTCCACCTTAAAATGTTCACTTTTTTGGGGGGGCTGATTCAAACATTCGAACTTCGAACTGTTCAATTTATTCCACATCATTTCATATCATGCAATATGATTTCATATCCCGCCATAGAATTCATTCAAAATCGTTCCATATGCTTCCATATTATTTCATTTTGTATTTCAGCATTCATTGACAATTTCTCCAGAAATGGCATCATTTCTTTGCATATTATTTGATTATTCTATTCCGTTTTCACCAACTTACTTCTTCTGCATTTCTCCATTCCAATTTCAACATGTTTGCTGGCCGTCCGTCTGCTTTCCGCATCCACCAAATAAAATAGCACAATTTCCTCTGAAAAACTCTAGTGAGACATTCGATAAAAAAATTGGCTACATTTGATGTATTATATATCGAAAGAAAAAGGTGGCCATCTTTATCATTCCCACTTCAAACACTTGAGCTCATTGGGCACATCTTGGCAACTTTCAGAATGTGGAAAATAGTTGCCCGCTTCATTCAGTAAAACTCAAATAAAGAGATGTTTAGTTGTTTTGTTGTTTTGTTGTTTTACTCATTGACTTCCTCCTTCCACACTTTTTGACCGATTCAAACCATCCCAACGTCAAACACATTTGCATATTCCGCACTTAAAAGTTTTCACAATGCATAAAATTAACCATAAAGCACCGCACAAATAATTTCCTTTTCAATGTATAATTACATTTAAAAAAATAATTTAAAAAGCAATTTACAACTGTGTGCGAATGTGTGCGCGCGCACGTGTTGCGCGTGTGCCGCGTGTGTAAATCCAGCCCGCCCTCCAATGGACTGCCAATCAATCAATCAATCAATCAATCGATCAGTCGATGTGATCTTGATTGATTGTGCAGTGATGGATGTCCTGACTTGTTTTTGCCCACCTGTGCTGTCCTTTCATCTTTGCCCCTTTCTTTTGGTGAACAAGGTGTACCTGCTCGTCTGGTTCTCGCGCGCGCGCGCGCGCGCACGCACGCGCCACCGTGTTGCTGCGTGCACGCGCACGCCGCTGCCGCTCGTCTCGCTTCTGCTTCACTTCCAGTATCGACCTCCTTCCTCGCTCCTTCATCTCCTCGTGCCGCCTCCGTCTCCACCCTGCTCGTCTTCCTCTTCTTGCTCCTCTCTTTTTCTTTCTTTCTTTCTTTCTTTCTTTCTTTTCTTTTTTTTTGTCGTGTAGCTGGCGACCGGCGAGTCGTCCTCGCTGCGGAGCTTCCTTCATTTTCGCGCGCGGGCTGCATGGAGGCAGGAAGCCAGGAGGACCCGAGCCATGCCTGCCGGTGAGCCTGCTTTCTTTGTTTTCTCTTTCCACCCGACAAAAGACAAAAAAAAAAAAATGACAACAAAATGTTTTGGATGAATTGTCGCGCGTGCGCGAGTGAGGGCTCCTGCGTGCACGCGCGCTTCCAGCTCTTTTGTCTGCCGTGCGTTTTGTTTTGAGGTGTTGCTTTCGTCTCAGTCAGAGATTATTAATACTACTAATAATAATACAGTAGACCCCCGCGACTCGCGGTTTGGCAACAGCGGATTCACCAATGCATGGAACCCCCCCCTGAAAATGCCTATTAGCAGCATCCACGTGTCAACAAGAATTTTTTGGGTGACATAAAAAAAAAGTCGATTTTATAATTGACACTTTTATAATCAACACCAGTGATACACAGATTTGCACTATTTACGGAGTGACACAGTTTATCACCAGCGAAAAGCGGGGGGGGGGGGGGCTCTACTGTACGCTTGAAGCCATCTGGGGACAAATGACAACAAAAACTAATAAGAACAGAGTTCTACTCTGAAGTCAAAGAATGAAGCAGTTGATCGACAGCAACGCTCCTCCTCGGTGATTTGACGCCACTTTTGTTTGTTTTGTCCCGTCGCAGCAGCCAGCACCTCCCCCGGCATTCTTAAATGACCCCAGGCTGAGGGCACGGGGCGGGTGGGGGGCACCCGGACCGGACCGGACCATGGCATGCGGCCCGACCCGGGCAAGCAGCACTGACCATGGGACTGCGGTCCAGGAGCGCGGCGAGTGGCTCAGAGGACCACAAGAAGGACCCCTCGGACCAGCAGGGTGGAGTGGGGGGGGCCAAAGACGGCGCCCTGCTGGCGACGGTGGCGCCGGACTACAAGCGGGGGTCGCAGGGCACGGCCATCGGGCTGCTGGCCAAAACCCCCCTGAACTACAGCCGGCCCGCCAAGAGGAATAACGCCCGCAAGAGGAGGATTCAGAACATGATCTACGACGCGCTGGAGAGACCGCGAGGACGGGCGCTCCTCTACCACGCCTTCGTGTGAGTAACGTCATCAACAATTCTCACTTTTTTTTTGGTTCGCTTCCGCTTTGGGTCTGAACACATTTGGCCGTCATGCTTTGTTTCTTGGCCTCCTGTCATGTGCGGGCGATTGACATCTACTTGTTACTAATTACAATGAAAAAAATGGAATGAGCTCATTTGCTCCCAAAAATGTATGAATACGTTCTGGTCCCGAAAACGTATTTATACGTTTTTAATGTTTGTTTGTTTTTATGCTAGAGAATACAGAAGGTTTTGATGCAGCTTCTGAACTGAAGCGAAATGCTTGAAGCAATGGTAGTTATTACAAAAAACGGCCGGCAGGTGGCAGCAGAGTATAAGAGATCAACCAGGGCCACGTTGCAAAAAGGTGTTTTTCCCATTGTTTTCAACAGATTTGTGAATAATGATGAAACTTTGCAATATTCTAATGCAAATTGCTGCAAAATGGAAACAGATAGAAATATTTTTTTTTTTCCTGATGAAAAAAAGAGACTGGAATCTTTCTTTTGGTAGGTTTTTATAATAATGGAACACAATATTCTGTGGGCCTTGCAAAATCAGTCAAAATCCAGTAAAAAAAGAAGACGAGAGCGAAGGGGGTTGCTTCAGTCAAAATGGCTGCATGTCAATGAGTTAAGTGTGAGAATAGGGTAAAAAAAAAAATATATATATATATATATATATATATATATATATATATGCAGTACGTAACAGCGTTCCTTTGTGGTTCGGTTCGTTGCGTCTTAACTCTGATTTTCATTTGCGACCATAATTTCATTGATTGCAGTTTGACCTCGATTGACCCTTGCTGACACATTTCGAGACTATTTAGAACAAGCACAAACCACACAGCAAAAGTGCAAAAATGATACGAAAAAACTTCCGGCGGTGTCCTCCTGGCCAAGTTTGGTTCCGTCGCAGGAATCCTTCCAGTTGTCTTTTCTTCCGTGTCATGAAATCACTTGCAAGCCGCTGGATGTGACGTCGGCAATCTTCGGCACTGGAATGTTGCTTCCCGCCTTGGCCCTATTTATTACGTTGAACGGGATTAGGGTCACCTCACTACTCCAACAACACTACGGTATTCCTATTTTTTATTCCTCCCAATTTTTTTTTACATGCATCTACTTCCATATCATTCAGCCGATGCACATCATTCCAATTTCAACACATTTTAAAAAAAATTCACGCCGTGGAGGCTATTATTTTTTTCATTCCAAATATTTATGTTTTTTTGCAAGATTCCACATTTTTACTCCAAAATTCCCCATCCATCCCCAACGAGTTTCCCTGGAATGTTGTTGACCTTTCATTCCAATGGCACATTCAACACATTTACATCGTTATTCAATTCTGCTCGGAAACTCGTCCAAAATTCCTCAAAATTGTACGTTTCACAAAATTTACGAAAGTCACCAAAAAATTGACCTCTTTATTCCCAATGACACTTTTGACAAAACATTCACATTGTCCCCATTTGAAATTCAAAATGTTCCACTCATTCTATTTTGCAAAATTACATACCAAAAATTCAGATTGACCAAAAATTCAACTTTTTCCCAAATAATAATACGATTCCATTATATTCAATATCAATCCATGTTTCAATATTTTGTTATTCAACATTTTATCCTTCACACGCAATTTCTCCATCAACTTTGAGTGCAACATGTAAGGCATCTAAAAGATTGGACGCCGGCTGCGTGTGAAGTTTAACACACGACACTCATTCCTCCCAAAAGCGATTGTCGCCGTCGAACGGGCAAACGGCAGTCAAAGGCGAGCGAGGAACGCCGCCGCGATGACACTCGGTGAGTCAGCCATCAGTGTGCGTCTGGCGTCCCATCCATCAATATGGCCGCCCCATATGTGAAGGTGTCGCCGACTTTTGTCAGCCAACGCGTGCCGTGACATCATCATCATCATCATCATCATCAGCGCGGCGCCGCCACAGCACGAACATCAACATTTCCCGGTGGTTGTTTACGCTTCGTGCGGGGCGACGGGCAAATTTGCTGCAGTGCGAGCGAGCGCTCGTGTGCAAAGCGCGTGCATGTCAAATCGGTGACCTTTCAACTTGTCAGGACTGACAGGGCAGATGCTGTGCCATAATTCCAACGACGTCGTTTGTGATTGGTTCCCTCTGCCGGGCTGCATCTCTTTACAACCGTCACGCGACACGGTGACGTCGTCAGATGATGACGTCATACAACGCCTCGAAATTCCAGTGCGTGATTTGAGTCGATTTTAAAAGTCACCTGATTGATGTCAATGTCAAATAGTTGATTGAAATCACGATCTGTGACTTAGTCCATTTTAACTCCCCTGTTATGCTGTGGATCAAAATGACCCACTTACAAGTGAAAACAAATGTACGCTTTTCGACATCAATCTTGACACCGACAGACAATAAAAAAAAAGTTCATTTCGACATATTTGCAGTGAAAAAGGATGATTTCGATATACCGGGTCAAACTGACCCAACAAGGTTTTTTTACTATGAAAGTTCACATCAACTGATGAAGAAATTAAGTTCGATGCACTGTATGTGCAATGGAAGCGGCTAATAATACCGGTATGCAATGTTTATCGGAATGGTTTTGCAACTTTGAACATAGCCCGGGTCAAATTGACCCATTTTAAAGTTGAAGATACAAATTAGTAGTTTTTTGCGATGAAACTTCTCATCAATTAATCGGGCGGGAACATTATTGCTGTTGCTGAGAAAGCGACATAACAGGAGGGTCAAAGGTCACATTGACTATGTGACTTTAAGGGGGATGATATATATATATATATATATATATATATATATATATATATATATATATATACGTATATATATACGTATATATATATATATATATTTATATATATATATATACGTATATATATATATATATATTTATATATATATATATACGTATATATATACGTATATATATATATATATATATTTATATATATATATACGTATATATATATATATATATTTATATATATATATATACGTATATATATATATATATATTTATATATACGTGTATATATATATATATATATATATTTATATATACGTGTATATATATATATATATATATATATATATATATATATATATATATATGTGTATATATGTATATGTATATATAACCCGGGGGTTGTGCCTTGGCGCCACCGCGGCCTGGGGGGTTGTGCTTGCTTTTCATTTTATTGTGCTCCCCTCATTTTCATGCATGCCAGATCCACCACACGAGCATCTACCGAAATGCAAACACAATCTGCTTCTTCCTCTGGTCGCTGAATCAGTGGAGGCTGATGTCTGTGGATCTCACTTTGCTTCATCTATCCTTCCTTCCTTGCCTCAGTGTTTCCTTTGGTCTCTAATTTGTTGGAATTTATATGCTTCTGGGGTTGGTGAAAGATTCTGGTTTGTAACCCGGTGGGTAGTAGGTGGTGTCTGGTCGGAGCTGGATTTCACTTTTCTTTCTTTTCTTTGATCCTTCCTCGGGTCTCCTGACAACTTCACGACTCTAGCGGGATTCTGAAGTGTTCGGTTCAGGTGAAGGGTATGAGATTTTTAATAGGTTTTAGGTGAATTAATATGCACACACGCACCTGCACATTCACATACAAAAAAAAGAGAGAGAGACAGCAATGATGATGACATGTCGAATCGGTAAACAATAGTTAATCAAATGTCAATAAACACTACTGAGCTCTCTCACGAAAGAAAAAAAAAGATCAGGCAAACCTGACTTCGTGGACGAGGGTGACCGACAAGCGGGATGAGCAAGCTCATCGTTAATGAGCCAATGGTCCTCCTGCTGGGCGGCGTTCAATTGCAGCGGGGATTGTGGGAGGTCGCGGGGAGGGCACGGTGGTCCCGGTGGGGTGAAGCTTCTGATTGGACGCCAGGCCTTGCGAGGGCCTTCGATCTTTATTGCTCCCCACAAGATTTTCATCCTGCTTCAAACACATTTTTTTGTGCACTCAAAGAGCCTTTGTGGTCAAAATGGACGTCCTTCAGAGTCGCGGGCGGCCGACCACATGACCACTTGTTTGAGCGTGCGCCCGTCACGTGGACTTAAGACACCCCGATCAATGCGAGGGTGTCAGGAAGTGCCGCCGGTGGTTAAGAGCATCGTTAGCGCTCACTTTGCGGCCGCGGTCATTTCACGTAGCGCGGAAGTCGTTAGCGCCGGCTAATCAAACGTACATAAATGACCGGCTGCCATCTGGCTGTCAGGTTTGACACTTCCGGATCGATGGAAACGATTAGCTGTTTTTTACGCGTTTTTTATTTATTTATTTCCTCCCCGGCGGGACTCGTCTTTGAAGCGGCGGCGGCGGCGCACAGGAAGCCGCCGGGCTGTCGAAAAAGCACTTAAATGCGCACAGGTAGTGTCTTCGGGAGGTCGGCTGCCACATTAGCGAGCGACGTGCTAATGTGGCAGGAAGGAGAACCTGCAGAGAAGCTAAAGCACAACAGCAACAACAAATGACCTTTAGGACGACAACACCTCAACTCTTGCTATTAAACACGCAGCAAAAGAAGTGCGTACGTTGCTTGACACGCTAATTGGAGCGTTAGTTGCAATGATAAATATGCTAATAAACAACTAGCCACAAATTTTTTTTGTTTTTGTTTTTCCCTTCTTCTAACTAGCCACAAGGGCGAACTTGCTAATATACGCTAATTTGACCACATTGTGGCAAATGCTAAGAGATTCTAATAAGCATCATAGATGCACGACCTTAGACCAACCGCTTTAAATTGACTCTGGCATGTGAGTTATTAAATGGACTTAAGTCACGTGGCTCTTTAAATCAACTTCTAGAAAGGATTTATTTGTTTCACTTGCATGAAGTCGACTCTTTCAATCAACCAAGTCGTGTCACTCTCTTTGAATTGACTACTTTAAGTAGACTAAGTCAAGTGACACTTCAAGTCGTTAAACCGACTAAGTCGTGCCACTTGCGTTGGAGTCAAGTGACTCTTTAAATTGACTAAAGTAACTGGAGCCTCTCTAACTCAAGGAAGTCATTTGAGTCTTTTAATGGACTAAGTTGTTGTGACACACTTGAAATCGACAATCATTTTGACTCTTTAAACCGAGTCGACTCTTTCAATCAAGTCGTGTCACTCTCTTTGAATTGACTACTTTAAGTAGACTAAGTCGAGTGACACTTCAACTTGATGAATTAACTGGAACTCCTCTAAATGAAGTCAGTTCTTTGACTCTTTAAATGGACTGAGTTGTTGTGACTCACTAAATCGACAGCCATTGTGACTCTTTTAGACCAGCTAATTCATCTCACTGGCTTTGGATGACTACTTTAAGTACACAAAGTCAAGCGACTCTTTAAATTGGCTAAAGTAACTGGAGCTTCTCTAAATCAAGGAAGTCATTTGAGTCTTTAAATGGACTAAGTTGTTGTGACACACTTGAAATCGACAATCATTTTGACTCTTTAAACCGAGTCGACTCTTTCAATCAAGTCGTGTCACTCTCTTTGAATTGACTACTTTAAGTAGACTAAGTTAAGTGACACTTCAAATTGACTAAGTCACTGGAACTTCTCTAAATGAAGTCAGTTCGTTGACTCTTTAAATGGTCTAAGTCGTTAAACCGACTAAGTCGTGCCACTTGCGTTGGAGTCAAGTGACTCTTTAAATTGACTAAAGTAACTGGAGCCTCTCTAAATCAAGGAAGTCATTTGAGTCTTTAAATGGACTAAGTCGTTAAACCGACTAAGTCGTGCCACTTGCGTTGGAGTCAAGTGACTCTTTAAATTGACTAAAGTAACTGGAGCCTCTCTAACTCAAGGAAGTCATTTGAGTCTTTAAATGGACTAAGTTGTTGCGACACACTTGAAATCGACAATCATTTTGACTCTTTAAACCGAGTCGACTCTTTCAATCAAGTCGTGTCACTCTCTTTGAATTGACTACTTTAAGTAGACTAAGTCGAGTGACACTTCAACTTGATTAATTAACTGAAGCTTCTCTAAATGAAGTCAGTTCTTTGACTCTTTAAATGGACTGAGTTGTTGTGACTCACTAAATCGACAGCCATTGTGACTCTTTTAGACCAGCTAATTCATCTCACTGGCTTTGGATGACTACTTTAAGTACACAAAGTCAAGCGACTCTTTAAATTGACTAAAGTAACTGGAGACTTAGTCTAAGTCTTTTCCTTTGCTTTAAGTCCAGTTCTACAATTCGATCAAGTCACGCTCCTCGCTTTGAATCGAATCGCTGTGAATGTGCTAGCCAATAAACATGCTAATAGCGCGTCTGGGAAGTGCGTCACTTTTTCCCACCTTTTATGTTCCAGCCTTATTCCAAAATGAAACGAGAACACTTTTATTTTTGCCGTTGATACATGCGCTATCGCAGGTTAGCAGGAGGCTAACGGCGGCGTGTTTGCTTCCGACGCGGTCGCGACGCGAATTGATGGACTGCGGGAAGCGGAGTCAAAAGATGACGACTCGAGAGTGTCGTTAAAGGTGAATCATGAGTACGCTGCTGGCTGGCGCGGCCTCACGCGACGGGGGGAGGAGCTGTGCCGAGCGAGACCCCCCCCATCACAACAAACGGCAACGAGCGGCGTAAATCAGCACCAAGCACAGCTCGACGCTGGGGCGACATTAACGCGCCTACAGGACACCGTACTTTGTTGTCATTAGTGTTGCCCACCAGAAGACGTACTTTATTGTTATTACTGCTTGGCACATGACGTACTTTATTAGTATTGCTCTTAAGAGGACAGACTTAATTAGTATTACTCATCACTGCATTGAGACTCATTGGACGTAAAAGTCTTTTACAACAAATCTCTTTACGCCAAGTAGCCTTGCGCCAACTCGTCTTAAATCAAATCTTTTCACGCCAAATGAAGTCAACTCTTTGTACATCATTTAAAAAAAAATCTTATTTAACATCAAATCATTGGATGTCAAATCATGACTCGTGAAATTATTATAAACAAATTGTTTTTTGTTGTCATTTTACGTCAAATCATTGCATGTCAACTTATTTCACGTCTCACGTTAAGTCATTTAAAATCAAATCTTTTTGCGTCAAATTCTTTTTGCATGAACTCATTTGACACCAAACTTTTTTTCACACCAAATCACCATACGCCAACTAAATTCACGGCAAATCTTGTTAAGCACAAAACTTTTTTGCCAAATCATTATGTCAATTTTTGGGGGGGCGCCAAATTTTCGTTTCACATCTAATGCTTTTTACTCCCCAAAATTTTATGTCAACTCTTGTTCCTTAAAATATTCTTACATAAACTCTATTTAGGTCAACTCTGTCAACTTATGAACTAATTTCACATCAAATAATTCAACATCAAAATAGTTTACGTCAACCAATTTTAAATCAACTCTTCTTTTCCTCCATTCTTTTTCAAAAATGTGCTCATTTGAATGATTGACATGATTTGATTTGAAATCACATTGTGTAAAATCATTGTTCATAAAATCGTTTTATTTTAAATAATTTCATGTCAATTCATTTGACATCTTTAAACACACCTAATTGCTTTAACGTGTCAGGTTCAGTCAACCTAGAACATTTAATAAAGAACGGACAAGGAAGAGAAAGACAAGAGACTTTGATTCTTTTTGCTCGCGAGGAGAATGGACAGAGATGTGCACAGATTACAATCTCCTACCACTCTGAGCACATTCTGTTAAGCCCTCTCTTTTTATTTTTTTAGGGCGATTACACAATCATTTCTTTCCTAAAGGTTGGGGGAACACACAGCAGCAACCATCACGGGTTTGAGTCATTGTGCAGATACTAATACAGACGTGTCGTCTTTCTTCGGCGCTGAAGGTTTCAAAAGTCAAAGTTCAACAGTTCATCCGCAAAGTGTTTCTATCTTGTGATAAGGGCACAGTTCCTGTTTTGCAGCTGCAACAGTTATGCTTTGCAATGCTATAAGAGTAAATATGGGATAACTTATGTACATTTATTCTAATATAACGTAAAATCATTTGATCTCAAAATCTACGGCAACCCATTTGACATTATGACATTTTACGGTAAATCATTTCACATCAAATCTTTTTGCTTCAAATTATTTCGCATCTTTCACATCAAAATCTTTTTAAGCCAATTTTTTTTTACGTCAACTCCTTTCACGTCAAATATAAAAAAAAAAATGTTTTATTAGTTTTATGTCCAACTAGTTTACGGCTTCTCATTTCATACAGTAATAATATCAGTAGTAGTGCTGTAGTGTTAGTAGTAGTAGTGGAAGGATGTTTTTGGTGGGGGAAGGAGGGGGGGGGGGGCTCATGTGCACATACATGTAACGTGTACGTAATCACTACCAGCAATGCCTGACAATTTGATACTCGCGTGCACGCACACACAAGGCGATCAATGGGTGAGGGGTGGTGGCGGCGGGACCCGGAGGAGGATGAGCTTACTGGCTGCAGAAAGGAGATCTGCTCTTTGTAAAAGACCCCCCAAAACCTCAGACACGGTGGGCCGCTCGTGCACTCGCGTTCACTCGCCAGCTCTGCAATCATTTGACATTTTGCATGTTAGTTGCTTTGCATTTTCTTTGAACTTTTGTTTTTCAAATTCTCTTAATTTTAGTTCATTGATAAAAAAAAAAAGCTTAATTTTAGTTTAATTTTCATTAGCTTAAGTATTAGGTGGGTTTTTTTCAGTATGGGGTATTTCTTGTAGAGATGTAACAATATGCAAACATCACGATATCACAATATGAACCTTACGATGCGATAATTATCACGTTATTGAGGGAAGGATGGCGATAAAAAAAAAAATACTGTATAAAAACTCACAATATGAAAAAAAAAAAGCTCATATTGGAAAAAAGCCCAATATTGTGTTTTTGTACATAACTGTATTGATATTGAATATAGATGTCTCTCCTTTGTCAATTGGGGCCATCTTGCAAGGTCGCTGGAAAAGCCATCAGATGGGTGATACTGCCCTCTAATGGATTATTCGTGCAATGCATGTGTCAGATTATATACGTCAGGGTTTTAATGGAGGGGAAAATTCTATACTCATGAAATAGAGGCTCAAAATGTCATTTATTTAATATGATGATAATTTTACATCAAATTGACGTTTTCTGTTGATGTCAATTCGTCAACTTCCAATAATTCATCGTCAACTGATTTCCCTTTTTGTTTCAGTCAAATCATGCTCCAAATCATCAACGTCAACGTATTCCTTGTCGCCGCTTTTTTATGACATCCTGCAATATTTATTTCTAAACATGGATGATATTCAAAGATACAATTTCATGAAGTGAAACATCAAACTTTAAAGCTACTTTTCCGATTTGCAAATGATGGACTTGATGCGATGATGGTCAGCAGTGGACGTGCGTTAAAATGCTGACACGCCATCTTTTTGGATAAGACGTGTGAAGCGGTCGAGGACACGGCCGCTCGCTTTTGGGTCTTGGCCGAGCGTGATCAGCATCGAATTTCCCGGCGAAGTCGCCAGCCGCTGACTGCGCACTCCCGCGTGAGCGACGCTCATCATTTATTCATCTCCACCACCCCCCCCCGCCCCCCCCACCAAAAAAAATGCTAATGGCGCCTCGCCTCCGCTTCCTGCCCTGGCGGAACGCTTCCTGCTTCCTGGACGGCAGCGAATCTGATTGGCTGGAGGACGGATTGCTTTTCGCTTACTAGGTTGAAAGGAGACAGAATTTGCCTCACACGCCAAAAAACTTCATGGAGAAATCAATCAGGCGCCGTTTCTAAGACCATATCAGACTTAAAGCAGAGAAATTCAAATCATTTCACGTCAAATGATTTGACGTCCAATCATATGTTAAATCAAAATTAGCGATAGATCGATGTGTTTTTTTCAAGGCAGACGGCGATACCGATTTATTAGTAGTCAAGGAAGCAGATAAGCAATATTTCATGTGCAGCAAAAGAGAAAATATTCCTGTAAAAAAATTTTTTTCACAAATAGTCAGATGACAACAACAACAATCTTTTTTTTTAATATAAAATTACAATTTGTGCATTTGACAATTAAATACCTGAAAATGAATTTCAAGTTCAGTGACTTGTTGCTGCAATGTTGCGTCCACCATTGATAACAAAATTCGCCTCTTACGTTGCGAACCCTTGCTTAAGTCCCCAAATATGGTCGTCACCCTCCGAGCCCTTCCTGCGAGTGACCAAAGTCAGCGTGGATGACATTTCACACACTTGTTTGTCTTTTTAAGGCCAAATCGGCGCTGCAAGGCCCGGGGTGGGGGTGGGGTGGGGGGGGGGGGTCTGAAGGGCGACAGAGGACACGGTGGGGGGTGACGGGGGGGTGGGCTTGATATATGCTGACACTGCAAGTTGGATTTATTTGCAAAGACACCAATGTTCTCGTTTTTGTCGGGACAAGCACTTTTTTTTTTCTGTGCCTCACTGACTGTGATGATGTCACTTCAACTTCCTGTTGAAAACATAACAATTAAAAATCAATTGTGACCCCTCACAAGACCCTCTCGTTCGTCACCGTTATCGTTCTTGGGACAAATAACATCCCAAAGAGCTTTCACGCTCTAAAAAGTTATCTAAGTTGTGTTGGGGGAAATTTGCACGTCGGACAAAAATTGGCCCGGTCACACTTGATGAATTAATGAACTCTTTGAATGCCGTCGACGGAAATTCCCGGTAAAAAAAAAAATAAGTTTAGCTTAGCAATGATGTGCACGTGAACATGATCAACTTCTCAATGCACAGCACAATGTTAAAAAAATAATAAATACATTCAAACCGGAGCTGTATTGGCATTTGCAAATAAATCGGAAAGTTTATTGGCACAAGTGTGGGAACATTCCACATCGAAACGCGCAACGTGTGGCGCGATCATTTGTCACATGGCCGCTGCTCGCCACTGAAGTCAGCCACTCGCTTGGTTGAACTCATCTCGGCTCTCACCGTGCTTTTTTTTACAGCGATATTCACGTTAATGTACCTTACTAATACACCATTATACCTGCGGAGGTTTTTTTTTATTTGTGGTCATCGATTCGTGGCTTGGATTGTCACGAACGTGCACTTTATGCGAACCGCTGACGCTCGTGTCACTTATTGCGCAGGACGTTTAAAGAAATGATAACAAATAACAAAATCGTGGATGAATGAAATTGGTTGAAAACAAGCAAAGTTGCTGCTTTTGTCACTGATGCCGCCAATCATCGCAAATTTCCAATTGCCTTAAAATTGATTTCTAGTCAATTTGGGCCAACTCAAAAAGTGGCATAAAATCCAGAATAGATTCTTACAAACTCCGCCTAATTGTATTCATGATACAACTTTCATGAAATATATGTTTCTGGAGTTGGTGAACGGTATGGGATTTTTTCTAATAGGTTTTTGGTGAGCTAACGAATACACACAAAAAAAAATTTTAATAAAAAAAAAAAAGAGCAATGATGATGACATTACCGAATGAACAATATTGAGCTCTTTTTGAAAGAAAAAAAGCAACAAATAAAAACAAAAACAAAAAAAAAATGATACAACTTTCTATCCAACGATATCGTCTATTTTGATATCTTCCCTCACTTTTCACTGGTGAGACATTCCGGAGATTTTGGCCTCATTTTCATCATTTCAATTTTGATGAAATTCAGCCCCCGAAGCCAGTTTGACGTCACTTGAAATTCGTTTATCATGAGTAGAATCACCAAAAAAGTCTCAAGAAGCCATGTTGGAAAAGACACAGGAAGTCTTCCAATTTTCCAAAGTCCGCATGTAATAACTCCCAGCGTCCTCAATTTGTTGCTGCTCTTAGCTTCCGTTTCCAATTTAACGTCCCCTTAAAAAAAAAAAAGACAAACGACATCTGAATGAGGTCAGCGAGAAGGCGGGGCAGACGACACGACGATCAATAAACTTTTCCAATACGTTTGCGCTCCAAAGGACTAGCGGCGGGACGTTAGCGGCGGGACGTTAGCGGCGGAGGAGAGCTCGCCCTGGCATGCCACTGAGCCCGGGGATGATGGATGGCACTTTTAGCGCCGTCCTGCCTTGGAGGGATAATTACATCTGGAGAACACACAGCGCGGCTCTTCCGTGCCGCCATTGGCCAACCACAACACGCGCACGCACACGCTCGCAATGTTGTGTGTGAAATGAGTGCACGCTAAATCCGACATCCGCCAGGGAGTGCACGGCGTTATTAGGGTTATTATAGTTTTGCAATTTTCATTTGAGTTCGTTTTTACTTCAGTTTGAGTTTTTGTTTTTTAAATTGAGTTAGTTTGACTTAGTTTTCAGGGTGGTTCTGTTGTTTTTTTTAATTAGTTTTAGTTATTTAAAAAAACACTTAGTTTGAGTTTAGTTTCTGAATTAGTTTTCTTTCTTCTTCTTTTTTAAACAAACTTAACTCATCATCTGAGAATAATATCATAAAATGAACATACAGCAGTTGATTTTCATCTTCAGCAAAAACCAGGCTGGGCTGAAATACTTCCTGTTTTCACTCTTCTTCTTTCAAATCTAAACGGTGACAAACAAATAGCATGTTGCCATCTAGTGGTCAATAGCAAAATGACACCCAAAATAAACACAGACGGAACAAAATGGAGCAATTACATTTGTAAATGTCGATGTTTAGATAACTTTTTTTTTTTACGTTCAATCTGCTTTGTAGGTATATTAGTAAACGCACAATCCACAATTGAATTTTCAAAATAAAGCTGAACCGTACTACAAGAGGTCAAGTAATTCTTTCTCAGAAAATTAAATGAGTCGCTAATTCTGTGCTCGTTAGTGGCGCGATGCATTCTTCCAGCGTTGTCATTGGCCTGCCCTCCATGACATCAGCATTTTTCTCTCCTCTGATTGGTCGGTCAGAGCAGAGAATATTTAGTGCAGAAGAAACATGTGAAGATTCATGTCATGAATAAATGCTAACATTCTTCTTAGTAAGTCGCAGTGTCCCATGCTCCCTCCTCCATGCGTAACTGCTCACCCCTCCCCTCTCTGAGAAAACAACATCTGTCGTGCTCGTCCGCTTGTTATGGCAAATTGACCAATGGATTGGTCGTCGCGGTCAAACCGTCATCACAAAGACAAAAACAAAGTGATAAACAAGAACATATCGAGACGAATGCCAAGAAAGATTTCCTGCTGTTTTTTGTACAATTGTGAGTGACAAGGATTTCCAGAGCTGAGCGGCGGCGTCCCATCGAAGCAAAGTGATTAGCTCGACATTTGTCACCTCATTAACCGCGCGGACTTCAAGAAGTCTTTTCACGACAAATGCACAAGAAAGAATAAAAAGAAAAGAAAAGTGAGAAGCATGACGAATGACGGTTGGCGCGTCTGGTCTCACGACTTCCTGTGGGTTGCCAATCGCTTGTCTCTCTCTCCATATGTGACTTGACATTGACTGGCGACCAATTGCCAGTTTGTCTATATGTGGCATATCATTCATTGGCGACTAGTCCATCATTTGTCCATTTGTGCTCTGGTATTACCTGGCGACCAATCGCTAGTTTGGTGACCGGTCTATCATTTGTCCATATGTGTCCTGGCATTAACTGGGGATCAATTTGTTGTTTGTCCATGCTATCTAACATTTACAGGTGACCAGTCACTCATTAGTCCATATGTGCCCTGTCATTTACCCGATGGCTGGTGACCAATCAACTGTTTGCTGGCGACCAATCAGCAGTCTGTCAACATGTGGCATGTAATTAATTGGTGACCAGTCCACAATTTGTCAATATGTGTGCTGGCATTGACTAGCGACCAATCAGCTTTTTGTCTATATGTGGCCTGGCGTGGCTGGTGACCAATCAGCAGTTTGTCTACATGTGGCGTGTCATTCATTGGCGACTCGTCCATCATTTGTCCATTTGTGCTCTGGTATAACCTGGCGACCAATCGCTAGATTGTCTATATGTGGAATGTAATTGATTGGCAACCAGCCCATCGTTTGTCCATTTGTGCTCTGGAATTGACTGGCGACCAATCACCAGTTTGTCTATATGTAGCATGTAATTCATTGGCGACCAGTCCACCATTTGTCCATATGTGCCCTAACAATGGCTGGCGACCAATCAGCGGTTTGTTTATTTGTGGCCTGTCATTGACTGGTGACCAGTCTATCATTTGTCCATATGTGTCTGTTGTTTGTCCATGTTATCTAACATTTACTGGTGACCAGTCGCTTATTTGTCTATATATGCCCCGACAGTGACCGATGACCAATCATCTGTTTTCCATTCTGTTTACCAGGACAGGCGAGTTTTTCTCCATTTGCCTTTTAATGTTGACCAGTCTATGTTTGTAGGCTAGTTTGTTTATACGTGCCTACGACCAGTCCATCATTTGTCCACGTGCCCTGAACATTGCTGGCGACCAGTCAGCTGTTTGACCCTGGAAAAGATTCAATCACTTGGGTTTATTCCCCACAATTGTTTGAAGTGGAACGCGTCCTGTTTGGTTGCCATGGCAAAAAAAATCAAACGACGATTGCGTCTGCGATTGCTCGGCGGGAAATTCTTCTGACTTTGATCCTCGGGACACACACAGCCTTAATTATTAAACATGCACGCAAACACACACAAATACACAACTTCCCCCCTCTGGGCTCTTGCACACGGGAGGCGACGTCGCTCGCTCTCAATTCATTCCAATGGAAGCAGGGCCACAAGGCCAAAATCGCGCCCCCCCGGGCGACACGCGACATTCGTGCACGTGAAATTCCGCGCTCGTAAATGTAAGACGTGCACGTGTACGCTCGCGACGCGATGCTAGAAAGTTGAAGCATGTTCAACTTTTGTCGCCGGGAACTTCAACCAATCAGCGAAGCTTTCATTGATCAGCCAATGAATGCAGGGCATGCTGCACAGTGGGCTAGCCAGCAAAATGGAGGAGATCATTTTAGCAGCATGCGACTATCATTTTGTAAAAAAATATTATATATGTTTATATCATTTTGTATAATACTTCACTCAATGATTTCCGTGACGTCAACAAAAAGGCCGGTGCGTGAGTGCTTGTTGGTGAAGGGTTAATTTGTCTGGTAAGTTTTCTTTACCGTTTTTGTAACAGTTAATAATAATAAATAATAATAATGATGATAACAAGTAACTTTTCTGTGGGTGTTTTAATGGTGAAAATGTTGAATTTATGGTATGTGGGAATTTCTCGGATGTTGAAAATCATCTCCAAGGTGAATTGAATGAGTTCAATGTTTAGAATGATGTAAATGTGAAATGTTGAATCTGCCATTGGAAATGAGTGGGAAAAATTTGGGTTGGAAATCGGGAATTGTGGGAATGAGAAAAATATATGCAGTCGTTGTGGGAATTTTGGGAATATGTCGAAGTTTGAATGGCTAGAATCGGTTGAAAAATGTCCAAAAAGTGCGAGGAATAAAATGTAAACAAACAGTTTGAGGAAACTTTTGTGTCGTTAGCGTGTTGACAACGGCCGTTGTTGCTGTTGTTGTCCTCGCGTGTCATCGTTTTTGTCAACAGACGCACGCCCCGGCGCGCTCGCCTGCTCGCTGGCTTCGACCGCCACTTTGCACCTGATGAGCTCCCCGCTGGCATGCGGAGTGCGCCGTTGCCACGCCAACCGCCAGGCTGGTTGCCATGGTAACCACCCGGGATGAGCGGGCGGCCGCGGGAGCATCTGCTCCCGCTTTGGATCTCCACGTAGCATGTCGATGCACACACGTAGACGCGATCGTGTCGTCATGTGACGCTGGCACATGTCGCATGCTTGCTCATGCATGGAACACGCTAACCACAATTTAGCATGTTAGCCTGTGTGTGTGTGTGTGTGTGTGTGTGTGTGTGTGTGTGTGTGTGTGTGTGTGTGTGTGTGTGTGTGTGTGTGTGTGTGTTTGTGTACAGCAGGCAGGATGACACAACAAAGAGTTTCAGTTGCCTGGCAACCACGTCTAAAAATGCACACCAACCCAAAAAATGTGGAAGCAACAGCATCTTCAGCATCCTCATCTTGGTCTTCATCCTTATCAGCATCGGCTATACGCCATCATCTTCATCGTCACCATCATCATCTTCATCCTTGCCAGCTTTGTCGACACGTCATCATTTTTATCAAACACCTTCATCATCATCTTCATAATCTTCATGATCTTCATCTTTATCAGCATGGTCGACACGTCATCAATGTCATCATCACCTTCATCATCGTCATCATAATCTTCATCATCATCTTCATCATCACCGTCATCATCATTATTCATGACTTTCATCATCTTCATCATTTTCACCATCATGTTCATCGTCATCATAACCTTCATCATCATCTTCATCATCACCGTCATCATCATCTTCATGACCTTCTTCATCTTCATCCTTATCAGCATTGTCTACACATCATCTTCTTCATCATTTTCATCATCACCTTCATCATCTTCACCATCATCTTCATCATCCTCATTTTCATCATCACCTTCATCATCTTCATCTTCACCATCATCTTCATCATCATCATCATAATCTTCATCACCGTCGTCATCATCTTCATCCTTATCAGCATTGTCTACACATCATCATCTTCATCATTTTCATCCTCATCTTCATCATCCTTATCTTCATCATTTTCATCATCACCTTCATCATCTTCATCTTCACCATCATCCTCATCTTCATCATTTTCATCATCACCTTCATCATCTTCATCTTCACCATCATCTTCATCATCATCATCTTCATCATCACCGTCGTCATCATCTTCATCCTTATCAGCATTGTCTACACATCATCATCTTCATCATTTTCATCCTCATCTTCATCCTTATCCGCATCGTCTACACGTCATCATCTTAATCATTGTCCTTTTCATCATTGCCTTCATCATCTTCATCTTCACCATCATCTTCATCATCATCATCATAATCATAATCTTCATCATCATCTTCATCATCACCGTCGTCATCAACTTCATCTTCATCATCATCATCATAATCTTCATCATTTTCATCCTCATCTTTATCATCCTCATCTTCATCCTTATCCGCATCGTCTACACGTCATCATCTTAATCATTGTCCTTTTCATCATTGCCTTCAACATCATCTTCGTCAGCAGCCTCATCTTCATCATCTTCATCCTTATCAGTATTGTCTGCACGTCATCATCATCATCATCTTGTCATCATCCTCATCATCAACGTCATCAATCTCCATCATTGACGTCATCATCATCATCGTTATCATCTTCATCCGCCTTGTCATCATCATCATCATCATTTCTACCTATATAATCCTCGTCTTCATCATCAGGTGTGAAGAATGACGGGACATATGTTGAGGGTGGGGTGCGTTTGTGCGTGTGCGCGTGTCACTGGCGGAAGTAGATAAACCAATCAGATTCTGTTCTCTCTCGTCGGGCGTCGACTTCGGCACGTTGACGGCGCCGGCGCTGAGGTCTCCTCTGATGACCTCAGCAGGGTCAGTCCGTTCTCGGCCGGACAGCTGACTAATTAGACGGAGGCCAGCTCGTTAATGAGGCTCGGGCGGGCGGCGACGGCTGATTGGCCGGCCTCAGTTGTGCCGTCCTTCAACTCGGCTTCAACTTTGCCGCAAAGACGTCAGGCGGCTTGTGGGGGAGCGGTCGGCAGGGTGACGTCACAGGTTTCGGGTTCGAGTCTGGGCTCAGGCCTTTTTTGTGTGTTTGCGTCTTTTCTTTTCCTTCGACTGAATTCGACAGGCGACCTGTGCCCTGATAATGGCTGGCGACCAATCCCCTTTTGGGCTATATGTGCCCTACATGAACTGGCGACCAGTCCATTCTTTGTCTATACCTGACACTGACGTTGGTCAGCTCATTCCAAATTCTTTCTTTCCGAACTTAACTCATTCACTGCCATTGACGGCTATAGAATTCATTTGAACTGTTAGTTTAACATTTTTTTGCACTTTTGTTAAGAGTATGAAAACCGAGAAACAATTTTGTTGTTGTACATTTAGAACAGATTTTTTTAACAATTTGAACAATTTTTTAATCGTAATTAATCGCATGACTTCACTAGTTAACTCACAATAAATCACAAATTTTATATCTGTTCCAAATGTACAATAAAAAAAAGTGGAAAAAAAATGTTAAACTAATAGAAATAGTTCGAATTTTTGACGTCATCATTGGCAATGAATGAGTTAACTCATCACAGACGTTCGCCCACTCGGGAGTACGCACACACACAACCTTTTGGGCGCTGCAACGGTGAGCTGACGCATCATTGTGTGTCCATAAAGTGCGCGTGTGTGTTTTTGGTTCTGATCTGTTCTTTTTCCAGTCCTGTTGTGATCGAGAATGAGGAATTGGTGAAATTGTGATATTCCATTCTGATGCTATGGTAACCATGAGAACAAATATTGCGGTATCACAGTATTAAAATGAGCTTTTTTAAAAATATGTATATTTGGATAAATAAAAACAGCAGTTGGTTGTTGTTGTTGAACATTTTTGTTATCGTGGGATAAGCATGATGAATTTATGGTATGTGAGATGCAAATTGCCGTCTATGATTTAAAGAAAGCCACCCCAATTTATCAGACATTATTACACAGATCTAATAAAAAATATATATATATAAAAAAAAAAAAACTCATATATTTATCGGAGTCCTGATCGGGAGACAACGTCCGATTCCGATCGGGCCCGATTTCCGATCACGTGATCGGATCGGGACATCCCTAAACTTCATATTCGTATAGTGATTAAAAAAAAATAAATGGAGATTGATGTTGTACTATGCGACCGGTTCAATCATTGTTTTCCAAAGTAAAAACAGATATTTGCAAATGTCTTCCTCCATGAAGGACTCCAGAAATCAGTCAACAATCGCTGTTGATATGCTCAAATTCAAAAATGGCTCCAAACAATTACTCAATTATTAAAATAGTTGATTCATTTGCTAATGGATTACTCGTCGACGAATCGATTACATTTTGACGGCTCTCGTGATGTCATCTTCAGTCGACGGCAAGTGGCAAAATGGCCGCCCCCTGAGATGGCTCAAAACGGCCCGATTTCGCTTCACATTGCACAAATGTAATATTCATCAGAATGTCACGTTTCGACAAGCGCGCTCACATGTAACGTATTATTGTCAAGAAATGTTTCAGGTCGACTTCCCCTTTTTTTTTTTAAAACCTTTGTAAACCGTCACGCGGCCACGCCGAGTCGTGTACGCGGGAAGCTCGCCTTCGTCCGTTCTCTTTCTCTTCGGCTTTGCAATTGAAGATTGAGAAATGTACTTCTTCCTTTTTCCTCTTCAGCGAGACGGATGATCGTCGTGCTGCTCCTCCTGGGAAATAAAACGCTAAGACGTCAATAAATCTTGAGTTGCGATGTCGAAGGAGTTCAGCTCAGTCTTATTGACATCGAATGCAACGTGCGTGCGATACGACAGCTCGTTCGTCTTCCAAATCGTATTCGGCGTCTTGTGTCAATCAATCGTTTGGGAAACGGATGAAGGGAAAAACAATGGAATAATCGGAATTCAAGTAAAGGTAAAAAAAAATAGAAGTGTTTTAATTAGTAAGAATTATAATAATTAATAATTATAAATACTTTTTTTTTTGTATCTAACTTGCTTGCTCGTAGTTAATTTCACTTGTAAAGTCAGCTTCGGCGGCGTGACGTCTCGTCTTTTCCCGTGTCCTCCTCGTCTCGAGCGGCACGTTCTTCAAAAGGGCACGTTCACAATTGCGCCCAAACTACGATTTGTAGAACAGCGCGTGGGCGTGGCCAGTTGATTTTTCGGACAAGGAACGCAGGCGGGGCGACTGAGAGAGTGTCATTGGTACGAGGCAAAACTTGGGAACTGACTCGTTATTTCACCACAAATGTACTTAACAGACGTATTATGGTTACAACAAACCTCTGCCGCTTTTGTGACTGGCGTTGTTGTGACCGGGATCGAATGGAGGGAGTTTCCAGAGGGAATGTCTCCGCTGGGTTCAAGCATGTACAATTCAACGGCAGCCATTTACGTGAAAAATGTCACCGAAGACACCGTTATGTGCGCCCTACATTTCGTCAGTGGAAATGGGCCAGCAGCTGAAAATCCAGAACCAGTCGATTGCAGGTCTGGTTATCGTCTGTTTTCAACCCACGACAGCCCCACAACATCCAGAGCCTTTAGGAACTCTGGGCGTTGACAGCTCCGCCCCTCTCTTCACCCGAGTGTCCAAAACATGCGGCCACAAATCTGATGACACGACTACAAAGTCGATCATCGAACTGCAGCCTAGGGTGTCCTGGTGCCAAGTGCACATATGATCACCCTTGTGTTTGAACATGGTGTTCGTTATGGACAATCCGTGACGAGCACAGAAGTCCAATAACAGAACATAACTCGGTTTCTGATTGGGGGGGGGGGGGGGGGGCGTTCCTTCCAATCACGCCCCTCCTGGTCTCAACGTTATTGCCCACGTGAGCGTTGAAGTCCCCCAGCACAACGAGGGAGTCCCCAGAGGGAGCGCTCTCCAGCACACCCTCTACGGACTCCAAAAAGGGGGCGGGTCCTCTAAACTGCTGTTTAGTGCATAGGCACAAACAACAGTCAGGACCCGTTCCCCCCCCCCCCCCCCCACCACCCGAAGGCGGAGGGAAGCTACCCTCTCGTCTACCGCTGTGAACCCCAATGTACAGGCGCCAGAGTCGGGGGGCAATAAGTATGCCCACACCTGCTCTGCGGCTCTCACCATAGGCAACTCCAGAGTGGAAGAGGGTGGTACCAGAACCCAAGCCGTGTGCGGAGGAGAGTCCGACTAGATCAGAGCTGGGCAACCTCGGTCCTCGAGGGCCGGAGTCCTGCAGGTTTTGGAGGTTTCTCACTTCCAATACAAGCTGATTCCAATCAACAGGATCGTTATCAGGCTTATGCGGAGCTTGCTGATGAGCTGATCATATATCAGCTGTGTTGAAGAAGGGCAACATACAAAACCTGCAGGATTCCGGCCCTCGATCTAGTCACTAGATCTAGTCGGAATTTCTCTGCCTCACACACCAGCTCGGGCTCCTTCCCCGCCAGAGAGGTGGCATTCCGTGTCCCAAGAGCCTAGCTTCTGTAGCCGGGGATGAGACCACCAAAGCTCCCGCCTTTGGCCACCCCCCCAACCCCCCCCCCCCCCCCAGCTCGCTACGCACCTGGCCCCCTTTAGTCCCTTTTACAAGTGGTGAGCCCATAGGAAGCGCGACCCACGTTGCCTTTTCGGGCTATGCCCGGCCAGGCCCCATGGGTAAAGGCCCGGCCACCAGACTCTCGCCTTCGAGCCCCGCCTCCAGGCCTTACTCCGGACGCGGGTCCCGGTGACCCGCGTCCGGGCAATGGAAACCTCGATCCATTTTTCTTTTTCCCCAATACGGGGTCTGTCTGAGCCATGCTTTGGCCCAACATGCTTTCTTTTTAAATGTTGCTTTATCTCTGCCGTATTGCCGTGAAAAAGGGAGGTTGACCTCGTATGAAGTATTTTTGGTTGAAATGCGCCTCAGGTTTCAGGTTCTGTTGCGAACACGGGTTAGCCATGACACTACACGACCCATCATGCTTTTCTTTCCATCACGGATGACCCAGATGAACGCTACTGCGCATGTACCGTCACAAATACGACACGAGAGAGGGAGGGAGTGCGAGACGAGGCAGTTTCCGACAAAAACAGAGCACCAAATAAATAAATACATAAACAAACGACTCGTCGACTATTAATATTAATTGTCGACGGTTTTGATCGTCGTGACTAGTTGACTAATCGTGGCAGCCCTAATTTGCATACAGCCATACTCCACATTTCCAGCATGTGGCGCTAATGCAACATTTATTTTTTTATGGCATTTGAAATTCAAATTCTGAGTCAAGGAAAAACAACTTTGCCAGATTTTTTTCTAATTAAGTGTTTTATTGCTATTGTTAGTTGTTTGTGGTCCTCTTGTTGTTTTTATGCGTTTTACATATTTAGTTTTATGTATTTACAGTAAATGTTACGATCCAGCATCTTCATTTGCTGTAACTTACAATTGTCTGTCCAAGCTCACATTGGCCTGCTGAAGGGAAATTTGAAGTCATGTGAACGGTTGCAAATTTGAGATGTAATTGAAATACATAAATCTTGATGACGAGGCCTAAAATATTTCATATCTTGCGCGCAGACGTGCCTCATCGCACGAGGCAGCGGCGTTGTGGTGGCAGACATGTTTGTTTTGTTTACGCTCCATCACGGCGGGCATCCAATGGAAACGAGCTCAGACCAGGCACGACTGGCGATCCCTGACTGGGAGGGAAGCGGGGAAGCGAGCGGGTGTCGCCATGGCGACCGGGGATCTTCCCGGGAGAGTGGAGAGCGCAGCTGTTGCCATGGAAACGGGATGCGTGTCAGACAATGTATTTAGTCGGGGGGGAGTAGGGGGGGGGGTGGTCTGGCGGGAAAATAGGACGCAGGATCCAGGAGATAACGTGCTCAATCGCCGTCCCTTCATCAATTTGCTTGAACCGTTGCCAGCCGTGTGACGGGCAAATTACAACCTGGCGAGCTCGCCAACGGGCAGCAGTTCAGCCTCACGTTCGCGTGTCGCCAAATGAAAGCAAGCGGCCTGCACAAAAAGTCAGGCGGATTTGGATGTAAGCGCTACTCTGCGCGTCTCCTCGTTTTTAATAAGGCTCGGCATTTCCCACAAGAGTCGCCACTTTTCCGTCCGCGTGCGTCAGCGCCGCTCTTTCCCGCACAAAGCGTTCCTTCCGTAATGAGCGTTCCCGTCAGGTGAGACCGAGTCGTGACAGCGGGGCAGCGAGGAGGACAATGGAACGGGAAGTGACGGTTGGATGGGATCGTCAGGGACCGCACCTTGACCTCGCGCCGGGGTCACGACTGACTGAACCCGTACTGTTCCAATACTCGGTACCTGGGAATCGATACCGATACTGTTACTGATAACGGTACCAATTTTTGGTACTTTTGACCTCTCTCTTTTTTTTTTTTTTTTTTAATGTTACTTTTTTTAAATTAATTTATTTGGGTGGTAGTAAATATTTATCATTGTTTATTTAATAGTAACATATTTTTAAAAACAAATTTAACAATTACCTTTCAATATATAAAATTAAATAAAATGTCATTAAAATGAGACAGACAAATAGTAAAAATAAAGGTTTAACATTTTACAATTACTGAAGTATAATTAATAAACATAAGTTAATATTACAAAAAAAAAAACTCGGTGTGAATGAAATTTCTCGTGATTGCATTCAGTGGGGCAAGATGTCCGCCGACATCTCCCTCCCGTGCGCTTCATGTGCGAGGACATGCCAGCTTCCGCCCGGGGCGGAGTCTTTCATACTTCATAAACTACAGTATATTTGTTTGGCTTGGCGGCGCTAAAATCTTGCTCGTTTCTAAATCCGGAAATGTAGGCGTCCCCGCGCGCGGGGCAAACCGGGGCGGCGGTCGGTCTCTCAGCAGAATATTTGTATATTAATATATTCATATTTGTGGAATATGAGTTATGAAACAAAATCAGGCTGTTTTCATCCATCTCGGGGGCGGCCATTTTGCCACTTGCTGTTGCAACGACCAATCACAGCTCACCTGTTTTCTGAAGCTGAGCAGCACTGTAAAAAAAATAAAATAAAATTCTGTCAGTTGGGGCGGCAGAAAAATACTCGTGTATAGTAACAGAAAATTGCTTTCTCGTAAAAACAGAGTTTTTTTTCATAACTAAAGTACAGTTTAAACTCATTTTAACAAGATTGTATGTAATATAACAGTATATGACAAAAAAAATTATGTGATTAATCTTTCAAAACATTGCCAATAATTGTTGAAAAACTAGAAATTGGGTTTTAAAGTTGAATTTTACATTTTATTCCATTAAATAATAACTAGAAAAATTCCCGCGGAAATTTTGAATGGGCCTGCTAACTCTTGCAACTCTTTTCAATGAGCAGTTTAAAATTTCAACCGTTGAAATCACTCAAGAAATGTGGAAGTTATAATCAACTAAAAGTATTACTGCCCCTTTAAGAAACATGCACATTCACGCACATACATTTGATTTTAACTAACATTTCAATGAGCTGAACAGTTTAAAATTCAAACCATTGAAATCGGTCAAGAAATGTGGAATCTACCATAATCAACAGTATCTCACTGCCCCTTTACAAAACATGCACATTCACGCACACACATTAGATTTTAAGTTGTGAGGAGACGTCACGCACCAACGTTCCATTGATTTGTATAGGATTACGCTCACCTCAAACAAAAGCCTCTCGCGACTTAACGGTTGAAGATGCAGATTCCAGAAATGGCTCGTTAGAACGGCAAGGGTTTGGGGAACGCGAGCATGTTCTCAGTTTTTTAATCGGATGAAAAATGACCAAATGAGAGCAGGTTGAAAACTTATGATTGATCGAAAATGAAGAGGGGAACACGGCGAAAATAACATTGAAAAGAGATCAAAATTGTGCGACTTCTCCTCGCTTAAAGTGAAAATAAAGGTACTAAATGACACCTTAGCCAAATAAAACTTAGTTTGTCAGAAAGCAGAGGCTTGTGGCTATAAAATGTGCGAATTTGATGTCTAGTGAGCAAAGATTGTGGCCATGGTGACGAGTTGAAGTGAAACTTGAAATCTATTTTTTCTCTGTCTACACTCTGATTCTTAATTGGTCCGCTCTAGCTCATGCAATACACACACATGGGATAACGGATATTTCACTCACTGTCTTTGAACCCGCACAGGGGGGAGAGCTTTCATTCCTTAAAATTTTTTTGACACTGAGCTAAAGATGACAAAAATTCCAACAAAATGAGCTAAAATTCATATCGGTCGGTTAACGTATGCGCGCGCAGCGTGTCTTGGAAAAAGGTGCTTGATTGGAGTTGATCTCTTTCGGTTTCCCATTCATTCCTATGGGACTTTTTTTTGGGAGTTTTTTGGGAATAGCGTCGCCATGGTAACTGGGAATTCTTATAAAAATAATAGCGCAGCGAGTCAGATCGAGCCGCATCGTTTGATACCTCATTTGTGCCGGTGCGATCTACGGTACGGGCCGCATTTTTGCGGAAAATAATAAACCCTTTTTCCCTTTTTCTAGGATAGTAATATGTGCCTTCTGCTTCGCAGCAGGCCCATAATAATATTTCTGGAATGACGATACATTTGTGAACGTATTCTAACAATCAATATTTACATGTATTTCTAATGGAATTTTTTGTAAAAGAATCGAAATATTCAGAGGTGGGTAGTAACTAGTTACATTTACTCTTTTACGTTTACTTGAGTCGTTCGCTTTTGGAAGGAGCGTCATCTTCGCATATTAGCGTCAATCAAACAATTAAGTTGTAAGTGGGTCGTTAAGCT
The DNA here is from genome assembly GCF_054856555.1 of Leptonotus elevatus. Lineage (NCBI taxonomy): Eukaryota > Metazoa > Chordata > Actinopteri > Syngnathiformes > Syngnathidae > Leptonotus > Leptonotus elevatus. The sequence continues at coordinate 4,307,288 of NC_141239.1, read as the reverse complement.
CTGAAACAAGCAGAAAAGGAAGGAAAGGGGGGGGGCGGGGGGGGGGCGGGGGGGGGAAGGACACTGCTCATTAAGCATGCCTGCTTTAGCACCATGGCAGAAGTTAGAAACACGACGAGCTCAAAAAGTTATATTTTTTTATTTTATTTTGAGATTTGAAGATGCCAGCATTTCCACATCATTTGATCTTTTTGTCTATCTGGTGACATTGTTCAAAAAATAATAATAATAATCAGAATTCATGTTCAAGCAGTTATTCAGTACTTGTACTTGAGTGATTTTTTTTTTTTATGACTACTTTTTACTTTTTCAACGTGTGATTGGTGGTCACCTGAGACCTGAGAAATTGTGGAGTAATAATAATAATAGATTTTATTTGTAACACTTGTTTGCAACACATCTCAAAGTGCACAGCAATAAAAGCACAGTTTAAAAAAAATAAAAAATAAACATTCAATAAAAAATAAGATTAAAAAAAGTCGAGGCTAAAATCAAAACTCAAAATAGAAATAAATCAGGAAAAGCTTTTGATGTCATTTTCACTCGACAGCAAGTGCCAAAATGGCCGCCTTCTGATCATGTTGATAAAAACTGCTGAATTTTGCTGCTTAATTTATATTCCACTGACACAATATTAACCAGAATACCATATTTAGTGGAAACATAATGTGAAGAACAAATGTCTGTCAAACGTTCAGCCTCGAATGAAGAAATCAACATTTGACCTTCGCAAATCGGAAGCTAACGAGCGCTAACGACGCTGATTGCTTATTATTTGTTTATCCCGTGTGGATGTTGGCGCCCTACGAGATGGCGATGGACGCGCGCCAGTTGGATGTCATCCAGCCGCTCGTCCGTCACTTTGATGAGATGAGAGATTGATGGCGTTCATCGCTGGTCAATTCACGTGCGTTTATCTGCTTTCCTCGTCATCTCTCGGGTTCATCGTGTGCCGTTCACGAATGCACCGAAGAGGCGAACCTCCGGCCCGTTTCCTCCCGCTGACTAAAACGCTAATTAAGCGAGCAGGAAATCAAATGTAATTAAAGTCCGGCCTTCCCGAAGATGAGGTTACACCAGGCCGTCGCTTCTCCCACAGCATCACCTGCAAATATGCTGAGTCAGCGGCGGCAATCGGAGCGCTTTGTCATCATGTGGAATAACAACATGCCGTTTATGCGTTCATGTTGTGAGCATGACGTTAAGCTAACGGTGGAGCATTAGGGACTCAAATCAAGTCTGATTTTGTTCACAAAAATAAAATTTTCATTTATTTTGATCACATTTCCTCCCTTAAATTTCTAGAAAAAGGACAATGACCGACTTATGGCAAGTTTTGCTTCTGTCAAACCCCCCCCCCCCCAATCCCCCCCCCCGCCCCTTCAGGAATTTGGGTTATTTTTCCAATACCTTTAAAAACAAATTTTGGCACTTGCTGTCAACTGAAAATGACATCACAGGTCAGCTCAGAGTTCCGATAACGACCAATCACAGCTCAGCCGTTTTCTGGGCTTGTCCATGTGACGTTAGCAAACTGAGCCATGATTGGCCGTTACCGGAGCCCTGAGCACACGTGATGTCATTTACAGCCAACAGGAAGTGGCAAAATGTGTTTTTAAAGGTATTCATTGTAGAAGCAATAAAAAAATCATATTTTGTCCAGAATTAATTGTATAAATTAATTATTTTTCATGTACAATAACAATTTTATCAAATTTATGAAAGTTTGAACATTGAGAATGTTTAAACAAGGGAAAAATGTGAGAAAATGTAAACGCCTCAATGAGAAAAGTGTATAAACTGTGTGGTGAGGGGTTTTAGAGTCTTCAAACATTTATAATACATGTAAAACATAAAACTAACTACTTTGCGGGTTTCATTTGTCGCGGGTATTTTTTTGGAACCGACCTCAGCGGAAAACGAGGAAACACTGTATATGTCAAATGCTTATTTTCCTTCCCTTAAGTGCAATAACGCCACGTGTCCATTTTGTTCCAAGTTTAAAGTAGTCAATCCAAAGGTCACATGACTTTAGTTGTATATATTTTTTGTATTATCCTATATACAATCATCTGTAAATATTAGTGGCGCAATGGATCACAAAAGTCACGGTTCGGATCGGAGCACGGATTTGAGTCACGGTTCGGATTGTTTTTTTGGATCAGCGGGAAAAAAAAAGGATTGTCTTCATTAATTTTGTAAAACCTTTTTCCCTTCAAATAAAAAAAATCAATATAAAATGTCTAATATAGCCGCAGTGTGTAATACGAGGCAGAAACATTCTTATTTTTTACAATATGGTCCATGTTCCTAAAATCTAAACAGCTATGAATGTTTTTCTTTTTTTGATGGGCAAAACTGTTTTATAAAATAAATGAAGACAAAGTTCTACTTATTTTAATTTTATTCTTTTAGTAATGAAAACACCACAAAGTAGCCGTAAGCCAGTTACCAGCTGTCGAACTCATTTACGACTACCAGCCGGGCACTCGTTGGTAATGCTAACAGCTAGCTTCTATTATGCTAGCCAGTAGCCACTGACGTCGGCGTAATGAATTAGCGCTTTCTTAGCGTCCTGAATTAGCGTTCGGGATAGCGTTGCATTGATGTTGGTTGCAACTTTATCGTCTAACGTCGAAAAGGGAAGTCAAGCTCGCCGTCACGCCACGACGTGGGCAACTTTCAAAGTAAAAGTTTACCCAAGGCTCTTTGCCTTGCCACCAATGTCTTATTTGGTACTTTATTTCGAAGTTAGCCTTGTTACGTTGAGTAGTAGTTAAGTTTCAGATCGTGTGAATAGTGTCGAGACGCAGAAAAAAAATCCCGTATCACGAAAAGGCACTTTTGTGATCCACGAGAAGTTTCAACTTCTTCTGCTGCAATTATAGCGAATGTGGACTGATCATGTTGCTTTCGTGTGAATGCGCTCTTTGTTTTTTTGTTTTCCGCGGATCGCGCACAATCCGAACCGTGGGGCCTGATTCGAACCGACCACGGATCAATAGTGATCCGTCGCGCCACGAGTAAATATCCTATTCTGATTGGAACGAACCCCAATGGATTAATCAGCCTGTAGTTTACATGAAAGTTCCCACGTCAAAGTTGACGCGACGACAAAAATCAATTAAGGTTTCCCCGATCGATCCCGCCGCCGCTCGCCTCCTCTCTCGGGACGTCGGAGCAACCTGGCGAGGAAACTCATTATCCGCCGCGAGGCCCGATTAACTGCCGGCTCCCTAACGTGCACTAATGGCTCCAATTAGCGCCGCTAATCACGCTCGTTTGTTTGACATCAGTCGGACCGGAAAAGCGGAAAGCGCTCCCGTCGCAAATGCGGCGCTCGCTGGGCTAATCTCGCTCTCAGCAACTTTCCACCTGTCAGCAGAAGAAGACGAAGAAGTGGAGGCGGCGAGCAGATGTGTCGGATAAAAAACTGACGCCGGCGCGGCTGTGCCGCCTGGAAGTCGCTGTGAGGCTTGCGAAGGGCTGCGGAATTTCTGGTCGGTAGGAAGAGGTTCTCGCGGCGTAGTTTGTGTAGCTGGCGGACAGATAGCTAAAGGCTAACTTCAAAATAAAGTTGACCAAAGAATACATTGACGGCAATGCAAATAGCTTTGGTAGACTTTTACTTTGAAGTCGAGCCACGTCGCGCGGCGTGATGGCTAGCTTGACTTCCCTTTATGTACAACATTGTATAGTTGCGACAAACATCGACACGACGCTATTCCGAATTTTATATTCAATCACAAAGTTCGAACGCTGAGAAAGCGCGAGTTAATTTGCGCCGCCATTTGTATGGCACGGCACAAACTTCCGATGTTAGTGGCTATCGAGCTAGCATGACCTACGAGTGCCTGGCTGGTAACATATATGAGTTTGACAGATAATACCTGGCTTGCTTCTTTATTCTATAATAATAATAATAATAATAATAAAACATTTGATTTATATAGCGCTTTTTTTGGAAGATACTTCACAGAGGTTGCATTATTCATGCGCTCGCACATTCTCACCGTGGTGGCGCTAAGCTACTTAAATAGCCAGAGCGACTTTGGGGCAGGCTGACGGAAGGATTGCGTGGCTGCCCGTGTGCGCCTACGGCCCCGCCCACCAAACATTGGCACCTTCCATACACCGGTGTGAGTAGCAACACATTGGTGTGGCAAGTGCCTTGCCCAAGGACACGCCGACAGGTAATATGGGCATCGAACAGCCGACCTTCTGGTTACTGGACGTCCACTTTTCTGCTTTGTAATTCACTCTCCGTAGTTAAAGGAAGGGAATGTGCCTTAAATTGCAATTTGAGGACTTTTCATTATTTAAAAAAAGAAGAAAATAAAGATAACTAGAACTTTGTCTTCATTTGTTTTATTTTATTTTAAACACACCCATCCAACTCAAAATGGTCAAATATAGCCGTTTAGATTTTAGGATTTTACTTTAAGCCATGAATGACTTTGTTATTTTACACATGGACCAAGAATGTATCACGCTTCATATTGCACTTAAACTTGTGTTCCTAAATCCTAAACTGCCATATTAGACTTTTTTGTTTTTTGTTTTGTTTTCTAATGCTCATAAGTGTTTTACAAAATAAATGAAGACAAGTACTATTTATCTTCTCTCTCTTTTTTTTTTCTCGCTGATCCTAAAAATGATCCGATCCGAACCGTGACTTTTGTAATTGCATATTCAGCATAATTTTGGTATATGTGTTTTTTTTTTTTTTAATATGCCAACGCATGCATTTTGTTACCACTGTTGTTGTTGTTTCAAGTAAAAGGCAAATAACACAAATTTGGCTATAAAATAAATGTTGTGAAACATGAGAAGCTCGCTGCTGTTTTGCTTGCGGTGGAAAAAAGGTTGCTGCTCGTTGAGGGACCGTCCAGAAAAAATGCCACCAAAATCACCAACCAACATCACAGTTGCTCAGCTCTCAGGTAACAAACCAGCCCAAAATCGCGTTGTGCCACAACTTAGACCGGTTTTTAAACTTTAAATCCCCCCCACACACACCCCAAAAAATCTAAATCAGTACTGAAAAATGTCAAGGATTTGTTTTCCGACACTTGGATGTAGATGCTTTGATCAAGTGTCCAATTGAATGAGAAGTTTGTGCTTCTCTCGCATTTTCCCACACAAAGGACGCATCCGACCTGCTGCGTCTGCAATCTGCTTATTGGATCTCGTCAGTAAATTGCTCGTTAGGAATCCTCGGGGGTGGGGGCGGTCCGGGCGGGGGGGGGGGGGGCGAAAGCCTCCCGCGGGCTCCGCGGATGGGAGCGGATTAATGGCGGGAGCGCAAAGAACTTTCCTTATTTTCCTTTATTAGCCGAGCGACCTTGAGAAAACATGAGACTGGCAGCTGAAGCAGCAGAAGTGGGACGACCTTCGCGCTGAACTTCAAGTGAGCAAGATGACACCAAATTTAACACACCTGCTCTCCATTTACACATGATCAGACATTGTCACATTAACGAGAAGGAAAGAAAATTGCTAATTGGGCACAATTGGGACATTTTCACATAGGGGTGTACTCACTTTTGTTGCGTTGTTTTTTTTTTGGGGGGGGGCGACAGTGAATATTGAAATATATACACAAATGTATCACATATTATTCAACAACTAATTGATTATCAAACTAAATGACATATTTTGATAATCAATTAATTGTGTTAGTAATTGTAATGGTTTCATCCTTTATATTGATATTAATTATAAATAGGCAGGACAAAATAAGTCAAGTTTATTTTGTGGAGTGCAAACCCCGTACACAAAGAAAATTCAAAGTGTTTTATGTACAGCAATATAAAATGACAAAAAGGCCGATAAAATAATGTCATCTTTATGCCCGTGTTCGCCTGCGTTGATGGAAGCTGGAAGCATGTGCAGGTTGAACAGACGGGGTTCCGGGATCGACCCATGGGGATCTCCACACCTCGTAGCCATTTGGCCAGATTACAATCCTTATTGCCATCGCACATATTTTTTCTCTCTACCGATTTATCACATTTGATTGATGTGTTGTAAATACAATAAGATAATTATAGAGTGATTATTAGTCATATCAACTGTTTTAAATATTTTCTTACAAATTAAACGTTTCCTTTTTATTTATGTATAATGTATTTTTATTCTATAAAACAAGAGAAATACGTTTGACTATAGTTTTTACAATTTTACAAATTTTACATGTCCATTGTTTTTTTTGTTTGTTTTTTATGAATGATAATATTTACTTTTTTGAGAACAAATTATAAGAAAAATGTTTTCTGGAAATCTAAAATGGGAAAATGAATTAGTATTAAAATGAACTATTTGACATGTATATTTAACATGCAGATTTAATGTTTTTTATGAACTTGACCTGACCCCTTCAAAATGAAATGTGACCCTTAACTCATTGACTGGCAGCCATTTTCACTGAAGCAACCCCCTTCGCTCCCGGCTGTTTTACTGGTTTTAGACAGATTTTGCAAGGCCCGCAGAATATTGTGTTCTATTGCTATAAAAACAAGGAACCTACCAAAAGAAAGATTCGAGTCTCTTCTTTCATCTGGGAAAAAAAAGTATAATTCTATCGGTTTCTGTTTTGCAGCAATTAGCATTAGAATATAGCCAAGTTCCATCATTATTCACAAATCTGTTTCGAACTGTGGGTAAATGAGCTTTTTTTCAACATGGCCCTGGTTGATCTCCTTTGCTCTGCTGCCACCTGCTGGCCGTTTTTGTAATAACCAATGCTTCAAGCGTTCTCTTCAGTTCAGAGGCTGCATCAAAGCCATTTGTGTGCTCTAGCATAAAAATAAAAATAAAGCATTTTTAAAAAAAAACGTATAGATACGTCTTTTGGACACGTCAAACATTTAAATAGAAATGTATTTATACAATTTTGGGAGCAAATGAGTTATACACAAACATAGCAAAGTGCTTCACAAGGGGACGCTAGTGAGTCCAAGAGTCGAGTGCAGAACCTCAAAAGAAGACTCTTCACAGGGACAGGAAGTCAATCATTGTTTACGATCAGTGGCGGCCAATTACAGTGTGGAACTTGTGTCTGCTGAGTCATGAGACTTGACAGACATAAGTTCGCTACAGGAAGTGGAACGGAACCGTGAGTGTAAATCTATGGTAACCATGACAACGAGACACATCAAAGACACACTACGTGTGCGTGCGCGCGTTTGTGTTGTATTGACGTGCTGAGAGCAACAAGGCCGTCGAACGGCACGTCAATGAGCATTGATGCTAACGCTGTTAGCGCTTCGTTGAACAAATACACCACTTGAAGGCAAACAGGAAGTAGCATCGATTGCCCTCCGTGTGACCTTGACATCGAGAGATGTTCACCAACATCGATACAGTTGTGCCCCCCCCTCCCCTGGAAAGTTTTTCTTTTGAAATTTTCCCCCCAATTAACAAGAAAAGATCACTCGTGAGAACGATGTCTCAAGGAGCTATGTCTGAAATTGAACAGGAAGTCGGCCATTTTGGTTTCAAGCAGACATTTCGCATTCAGTCGCATCTTGTGGAAAGGTAGAAAAATGAAGCGCCGCCAACCAACATGAAATTTGATGGACACGTCGATCAAATGAATACGTTTAGAAGATTCATGCCTGAAATTGAATAAGCAAGTCAGCCATTTTTGATTTGGAGTAACCATTTTGCACTCATTAGCATCCTCTGGGCAGCTGGCAAAACTTTTTTCCCATGTGTGTATGTTTCTGTTTGGATCTTGTATTAGCCGTTGACAGAACATGCAACAAAATCCAGAATGTTCATTCCACATTGACCTGAATAGCTTGTGTTGCATTTTCTCCATCTTAAATGTCAGTGTTATTGTTCTGCTGAGTCAGCAAAAAAAAAAAAAAAAAAAAAAAATAGTTTGCTGAGCTTGCTGCTGAGTTTTCTGCCAACACTGAAGTGAGATTGTGCTGCCCTCTAGTGCTCAAACGTTTGTCCTACACATCTTTCTTCAACTGTACTCGGCATTGTTTTTTGTTTTTGTTTTTTTATGAAGTCACCCGTGTGTGTGTGTGTTTTTGTAGATTTCTGATTGTCCTTGGCTGTCTGATTTTGGCCGTTTTGACAACATTCAAAGAGCACGAGAAGACTTCAGCTCATTGGCTGGTGGTTCTGGTGAGCTTTCACACACACACACACACACACGCACGCACGCACACACGCACGCACACACGGACGTGACTGTGTGTTTGTGGCTTCCCAGGAGACGTTTGCCATTTTCATCTTCGGGGCCGAGTTTGCGTTGCGCATCTGGGCTGCAGGTTGTTGCTGTCGTTACAAAGGATGGAGAGGAAGGCTCAAGTTCGCCCGCAAGCCGCTTTGCATGCTGGGTAAAGGACGCCCGACACATACTCATTCCCAACGTCCTGAATGCTACATGGGAATTGATTTTGTTTTTTTCTACACCGGATCTTCCTGAAATTGCCCTCTGAGAATCCATTTGTGGTGATGAGACTATCCCAGGGTTCGGCAACCTGTCCTGTCAAAAAAGACATTTTAGGCCAAATAAATAATCTGTCTAGAGCAGCAAAAAAAATTCAGATTGTGATGAAGCCCAAATGCTAATTAGAGCAACACAAAAATATGACATTTATTTTGTTCTACCTTTCGTCTTCCATTTTTATTTTTATTTTGTTCTTCTTCGTTTTTCATACAATTTTAGACATGTTTGGCAATTTTATGAACATATGGTCATTTTCTACCTATCTTCTTCCTTTTTTTTTTACTTTTTGTGGCTTTTTGTCTGCCTTTTTTGTTTAAAAATTTCAAACATTTTTGGCAATTTTATGGACATTTTCTGGTCATTTTCTTGGTGTATTGTTTTGTTTTGGGACATTTTATGGTTACTTTTTGAAAAAAAAATTCTGCCTTTTCTTAAATAAATTTTCTGACTTTTTTAAAAATCTCAAAATCAAGTAAAAAAGGTATGTAAAAAAAAAAAGAAGACTTCTACAAAAAAATGTTTTAGCTCCACAGGGAGCCACAGGCGAGGGACTAAAGTGCCGCATGTGGCTCCAGGGCTGCAGGTTGCAGACCCCTGGACTGTCCGGCTCATCCAATCGTTGACTCAGCTATATTGTATCATATAAAAATCATTAATCGTCTATTTTCATAGATAGCGTAAAAACTTTTGGTGATGGAAAGTAGACTGGACCTGACGCCATCTCAAAGCAGGTCTAAGTTGAACGCTAAATTGATAAAGAGAATAAGAGAAATGCCTTTGATTGGCTGGAAATCAAATTGGCTATGTTCACTCCCACAGCGGCGTCACTGCCAATTTCAAACAGTGCACATACCAAAACAAACAAACAAACACACAAACTCTAGAAATCCCCACTGTAGTGATTGCGGAGTCGGGAATGAGCGATCGATTGCGAGCACTATTTTAACCTTTGTGATCTTCTGCGATGCCGGCGCTCAGACATCTTCGTTCTGATGGCGTCGGTGCCGGTGGTGGCGGTGCGTAACCAAGGCAACGTGCTGGCCACGTCCCTGCGCAGCCTGCGCTTCCTGCAGATCCTGCGCATGTTGCGCATGGACCGGCGAGGAGGAACCTGGAAGCTGCTGGGCTCGGCCATCTACGCGCACAGCAAGGTGGGACGCGGCGCCCCCTGTGGGACTGGAGGCAAACGGCGGACAATCGCGCTGCCACTCTCACTTGCACTATACATTGTTTTGCTCTCACACTATTAAAATCCACTTAAGCACACTAGGAAAACACTCTCAGGTTTTAGCTCACACAATATTGAAATGCTCTCTCACTCAAAAGTAAAAATGTTATTGCTCACACATTCTAATAAAATGCCCTCACTGACATTGTGAAAACACTCTCACACAATCGAAACACTCACACACTACAGCATTGAAAAACTCCTCTCTCACATGCCACCTACATTTTTAGCGCCCTAGAACACTCTCACGCATACTACTGAAGCACTCTTACTTTCTACAGAATTTTTTTCCCACTCACAAATACTACTATAACATTCTGTTATATTCACGACTGAAATTCTCTCACACATTTCATTTTTTTGTGCTCACGTTGGCTATTAAAATGTTCTGTTCACTAGTGCTGTTAAAGTTAAAGCGTTAACTGATTAATTAATCACAAAAAATTAATTTTTTAATTTAATTTTGACCACAGATTATCCTTTAGCGTGATAGCGGATGGCTACGCTAAAGGTAGCACAGGTTGTGTTTGAGCAATAAACATAATTACATGCATTAAAGTAAAGCATTTAATAAATGTTTTCGTATCACATTTCGAATGTCTGTTCATGTCAAAATATTGGGGTCTTTTTTTCCCCATTTTAAATGATGCAAGTAATTAAGTGGTTAGAAAAAGATCCAAAAATGTGGAAGAAGTCCTCATGACATTAATTGTCAAAAGAATTAACTCCTCAAATTTGTCGGGAAGAAAATGTTGATAAAAAAAGGCTTTTTTATGAAGTGATTAATCAAAATTCTAAGATGTGATTAATCGGATTAAAAAATGTAATCGTTTGATAGCTCTAGTTCTCACACTACACAAACGCTCTCATGCAATACTCATTATTCCCAAGTACTACTAAAACACATGCAACTGAAACAACACTAAAATGATCTCCTACATGCTACGGGAAAAACTCTCACACACTACTGAAGCCCTCTCACGACTGAAATTTGTTCTGATCATACTGCTTACATACTTTTTTTTTACTGAAACAATCTCTGATAGTCTACAGTTTGTTTGTTTTTTGCTCACTTTTGCTACTAAAACATTCTCTCACTCTCCACAAAAACTCTCCTACACTACTCAGGTTTTTACACTCTCACACACTACTGAAGCCCTCACTACTGAAATGTTTGCCACTCACATTTACTGCTAAGACACTCATACCTTCACTACTGAGACACTCTCTCATATTCTACATTTCGCTTTTGGCTACTAAAACGTTCTCACCCACTACACACATGCTCTCATACACTACTCAGCTTGTATTGTTACCTTGTACTACTAAAACTCTCACACACTACTGAAGCCCTCTCACGACTGACATTTTTGCCTATCACAAATACTCTCACATCCAGTACTGAAATGCTCTCTCACTTTTAAATGTTTTTTTTTTTTGCTCATCTTGACTGCTAAAATATTCTCACACACTACTCAAACACTCTCATGCCCTACTCAGCTTTTTATGGTTCTCATGTGCTACTAAAATGCTCTCACATTTGCTCCTGAAACACTGTCACACACAAGCTCACTCACTTTCTACTGATTTTTTTTGCCACTCACTGCCAAGACACTTTACTTTCACATTTACTACTGAAAAACTCTCTCACTTTCTACATAATTATTTTTACTCATTTTGCTGTATTAAAACATTCTCCCACACTACTCAAACTCTTTCACACACTTCTCAGCTTTTTATTGTTTTGTTGCACTACTAAAATGATCTCCTACATGCTACCGAAACTTTCACACACTACTGAAGCCCTCTCACTAGTCATTTTTTTTGCCACTCACAAACACTCTCTCATTACACTACTGAAATGCGCTCTCACTTTCATTGGGGGGGGGGGGGGTCACCTTAACTACTAAAACGTTCTCACACACTACTCAAACACTCTCTAGCACTACTCAGCTTTTTATTGTTCCCTTGTAGGCCACTACTAAAGTGATCTCATACATCTCTCATACTGAAGCTTTCTTACTACTGAAATTGTTGCTATTCACAAACACTCTCACATCCACTACTGAAATGCTCTCTTTTTTTGTTTTGTTTTTTTGTCACTTTGACTACTAAAACGTTCTCACACACTACTCAAACGCTCTCACGCCCTATTCAACTTTTTATCATTTTCATGTACTACAAAAACGCTCTCACACGTGCTCCTGAAAATCTTACCCGCATGACGGAAACACTCTCATGTATTTGTGTGTGAGCGCGTGTAAGTAATGCGTGCGAATGAGATTTTGGTGCGCCGTGGCACGTAGGAGCTGATCACGGCCTGGTACATCGGCTTCCTGTCGCTGATCCTAGCGTCCTTCCTGGTCTACCTGGTGGAGAAGGACGACGTGTCGCTGGACGCGACCGACCAGGACGACCCCACCGCTCAGCCCAAAGCTCAGGACTTCGACACGTACGCCGACGCGCTGTGGTGGGGGCTGGTACGTAGTGTGACGTCACGCGACCGGCGCGTCGGCGCGCAAATCTCACAAGTTGCCTTGCGCCGTCGTAGATCACGCTGACCACCATCGGCTACGGTGACAAGACGCCAAAGACGTGGGCGGGGAGACTTTTAGCCGGAACCTTCGCGCTGATCGGCGTCTCTTTCTTCGCGCTGCCGGCGGTAAGCGTAACCGTGGATATTGATCACGTCACATTTGGTGAATTTGTCACATTGATCACGTCACATCCAGGGTTATTATAGTTTTGGAATTTTCATTTTAGTTCGTTTTTATTTCGGTTTGAGTTTTTGTTTTTTAAATTTAGTTAGTTTTAATTAGTTTTCAGGGTGGTTATGTTAGTTTTAGTTATTTAGTTATTTAAAAAATGCTTAATTTTAGTTGAGTTTTAGTCAGTATTAATTTTCGTTTATGTTTTTTTTTTTTATGTGTGTGTGCAGAGGTGGCAAATCCAGATCCGGAAAGTAAAAACCCTGCCACAGTTTGGTTTTAGCCATTAATGCTAGCTAGCGAGCTCCCTAGCAGGTAAACGAGCACCATGGGAGCTAGCCAGGGAGCTAGCTAGCTAGCTAGCTCGCATCAATGGCTAAAGCCAAACTGTAGCAGGGTTTTTTCTTTCTGGATCTGGATTTGCCACCTCTGCTTGTGCGCAATATTTAATAAACAGCACGGTAAAATGAGAAAAGTAGCTAATTTCTTACCTAGCGTTGTTTTTTTGGTGCGCTCACACACATATACGGTCTCCCAGGCGGGGAAGCGAACTCACGCCAACCTGCACCGAAGGAAAGTGACGGTAACCACTCAGCCTCATTTGTGACCTAACGTTGCATTTGGTTGTTGCCTCAGAGTGACGTCATCGGAAGGTGCTTTTTTTATTGGCTGCTGCTCGATGACGTCACTTCTGTGTGACACTTTTCAAACGTCCTTATTCCGGTCAAATAAATATACTTCAAATCATCCCCAAAGGCTCATGCATTAAATTGATTACTAAAGACTAAAAGGACATTTTTGCTATAAATATAGTTATAGTTAGCTTTGTAATCATAAAATGTAGTTTCAGTTCGTTTTTTTGAAAAACATTTTCGTTTTGATTTTATTTCATTACCAAAATTTGTTTTTTGAATTTTAGTGTTCGTTTTTTCGTTAGTTTTCGTTCACTAAAATAACCTTGGTCACACGGCAGGGTATCCTGGGTTCTGGTCTGGCCCTGAAGGTCCAGGAGCAGCACAGACAGAAACACTTTGAGAAGAGACGCCATCCGGCCGCCGGACTCATCCAGGTGAGAGGAGAGGAAGCCCCGCCTACCCGCTCACCCGCCGCCGTCATCCGATTGGACAATTTCAGGCTGCGTGTCTGTTGCAGTCGGCGTGGCGCTATTATTCCACCAATCCAATCAGGGAAGACCTCATCGCTACGTGGAGGTTCTACGAGACCATCATCTCGCTCCCGTGCTTCAGGTGAGTCGTGTGGACACGTGCGCACACACACACGATATAGATTTTTTTTTTTGGTGGGGGGTTGTCAGTTGTCCGCCTGTGTGGCTTTTTTTTTTACAAGTTAGCATGTTTGTCTTTGTCTCCATGCAGGAAGGACCATCTGGACGTCATGGCCAGGTAAGACACGTCATGACACTTTGTGTGACAACCGTCCTTTTAGACAAAAAATGGACTGGTCGCCAGACAATCTCAGGTCACATTAAGGTTATTATTGGTCATGAAAACAAATGAAATAATAAAAAGTAAACAAAAAAATTTGCTGACGAAATAAAATAAACATGAAAATGTTTTTAAAAAGGAAAACTAACTGAATATCGGTATCGGTTGTAATTTCCTCAATCAATTCGATTTCGATTCACAAGAGTTCAGTTCGACTCGATTTCGATTTTTTCCCCGATTCAATTCACTTTAATTCAATCCAATATTGATTAATTATGAAACATTAATTATTTTAAATATCAAGGGCATGATAAAAACTTCACAAACATTAAATTCCAAATAAAATTTTGTGGAGGCAGTAACTGGTCAAAGGATTTAGTTTATTAATGAGAGTAACACGTGAAAATATTGTCTATCCATCCAATTTCTTAACCGCTTGTCCTCACAAGGGTCGCAGGGATGAAAAATTGTAATTCAATAATTGTAAAGATAAATTAAAATTATTCTAAATTGTCTGAAAGTGCAATAAGTCGGTTCTTTCATAAATGTAAGAAAATACTTTTAAATTCATTTAAACAGTCAATTTTAAGAAAACAGTAAGACACAAAAAATCTGCCTTTCAAATTTTATTTTCTTACGAATTTATTAATAATTCATTTTAAAAAGAGATATTTTAAATAATTGACTCATGAGTTTATGAATTGATATCAGGCTCAAAAAAGAAAATCGATTTGATATGGATTATTTGTTTTGTTTTTTAAACCCAACCCTATAACTCAAGCTAACGCTAACATTGATAAAACTAACTGCAACTGAAAAAAACTCATTCATCATAACAATCATAGCGAAAATGTCCTTCGTTTTTGCCATCGTCAATTAAGAGCTTTTTCGCTTTATTTCAAGCCAACGCAAGCCTTGCACAAAGCGCAGTTGAACTGCGCACATGGGTGAACTTTTCTTTCTTTTGGTATTTTAGTTGACGAGCACAGAATGCGTAGAGCATTTTGCGCCATTGCGGGAAAAGAATGCAGCCGGCTCCTGGCCAATAGAAGCGGCTCCGCTCATTCCCATTCCAATCAGGGCGATGGAAGCGCTTTGCGGAAGCAGAAATGGATTTGCTAGGGTCCGTGCGTGAAATTGTCAACTGCAAGATCTTCCCTTGCCGGATGATGTAGTCGGCCGCGCATGTGACGTGGGCATTTGGAGTTGTGCAATTCATTTGTAGAATGCTTGATAAAGCTTGTCCCACGTGGTTGTAATATTTAATGAATGAAATTCGATATCATCCACAACACACGTCTGTGGAGCGCCAAATCTGTCTACCTCCATCAAATGCCAAAATCGCGTTATACCACCTGCGTCACTACTTAGACCTGCTGTAGAAAGTAAAAAAAAATATTAATAAATGACTTAGTTATCACACTTATAAAGAGTATCCAAATTTTGGACAAAATAGCTTATATGTCGTATTTTTTTTTTGTCGACCCAAGAGCTAGATGGCGCTATATTTATAACTGACTATTGTCATAGAGATACCTTCAGATCATGCCTATAAACATGCATGTGAAGTTTGGGATTTTTTGGAACATGTACCGGGGAGTTACTACGCATTTTGTCTTTCATGGCAAAGGAAATTTGAAACACAAAATATTATGCCCCGTCCCTAAAGGTCAAGATTTTTTTCCCCTGTTGATGGGCGAGGTCTTAACATGATCCAGGCCAAGATTGAAGTAAATCGGCTGAAACGTGTAGGAGAAATAGGCAAAAGAATGCCCCCTGTAAATGTGCAAAAATCGGCAAAAAATGGGACATTCAAAAATTCGTAGCTCACTTCCTGTTCATTTTAGCATATGGGTCCAGGAGATTTTTTTGTAGGTCTTGGGCTCTCTCATATACCTAAAAATTGTCGTAGATCTTGCTTAAATGTACAACCGGGGCTGCTTCGTTAAAATTTAGTAGGGGGCGCTAGTGAGTCATTTTTCTAAAAATCGTACAATACACGATAAGTTTCCCGAGTTTCTGTATAGGCCCTCAAAATTGCCGTTGTTTTCTTGGCGAACAGTGCGTAGCCCCGCCCACAGTGATTCACGAAAAGTCGCAAATTTTGTGTTGTGACATCATGAAGGCCTAAACAGTCTTCTTAACAAATATGAGGTAGATCCCGGTTGGGGAACAACATCGAACATGTATTTCATTTGGCCAGTAGAGGGCGCTATGACTATGTAGAGGTCTTCAGGACTGGACTCTCATCAAATGTGTGAAATTTGGACAAGATCGGATCATCTGGGTCAAGTTAACGCAGCTTTCATTGTCACGGTGAATCATCAGACTTTGCAGCGCCGTCATGGCCACGCCCTTTGCCAAAACGTCACAATATTTGATGTGGGGCATGTCATCAACATGTTAAGGCTTCTGTGACAAATTTTCAACTGGATCCCTTTCACGGACTCGGTGCAGTAGATGAAAATGTAAAGAATGTCAATTTTTGTCACCACTAGGTGGCGATATAGGTATAACTGAATATTATCATATATATTCCATTCTTTACAGTTGAGAGACTGCATCAAAGCCTTCTGTATGCTCTAGCATAAAAAAATATATATATATATTTTTTTTTAACGTATAAATACATCCTTGGGACGCTTGAACGATTTAAAATAGAACTTATTTATGCGTTTTTGGGAGAAAATGAGTTCAAAGTAACTGAATTCAAAAAGCAAGTCAAAATAAAATAAAAAGAACTGTCATGAAAAGTAAAAGTAAAACTATTCCAACCCTGGTGCACAAACAAGCAACGAGCTAGCGTATTTGCCATCTGATGTCAAGGAGTTGACGATGTCAGTAGGTGTCCCAAAACTTTTGTGGGCTCCCTTTGAGCGCCAAACAACGACGTCATCTTGTTAGTTTAGCTGTTTCGCACAATCTTGTCCTCATCTTGATGTTGCGAGCGTTCCGCCGCCTCCCAGGAGCTTTTCAGCGCCCCAAAGAGGCGGACATTGTTGGGGGCGCATGAGAGCGCCGGTGACGGTGTCGGGTTTGGCCCCCCGGCAGGGCTCTGGTTTTCCGCCGAGTGCTCGGGCCTTTGTGCGGCCCAACAAAGAAAGCGTCTTCAAGTCTTCTGCTGCTGCCAGGACGCATTGTGGCGTCCCTCAAACGCATGAAAAGTCCCACGATGCCTACGTGGCGTCCGATCGCCGCTCCCCGACCGACCGCTGTCAAAGGCGCCCAAGCACATATTTCGTATTTGGAAAATCCAACAGAACAAATACCTCACAAATATACGTTTTAAAGTGATAAACAAAAGAAAGCAATTCCTTGCGTTTCAGTGTCACTTTTGAGTCCGTTTTTGGTCTTGTATGTCAAAGTGTTACTTGCTAAGCTGCTCGTCCTTCATTTTTTACCAGTGATACGTTTCATTATCCCCCGAAATATGTTAATTTCCACAAAGTAGAGGTTGATTTTTTTTTTAAACGCTCTATTAACTCATTTTCACTGAAGCAATCCCCTTCGCTCCCAGCTGTTTGACTGGATTTGAATTGATTTTGCAAGGCCCACAGAATATTCTGTTCTATTGCTATAAAAACATGGAACCTGCCAAAAGAAAGCTTAGTCTTCTTTAATCAGGAAAAAAAAGTTTCTGTTTCCGCTTTGCAGCAATTAGCATTGAATATAGATAAGTTTCATCATTATTCACAAATCTATTTCGATTTGTGAGTAAATGACCTTTTATCAACATGGCCCTGGTTGATCTCTGCTGCCACCTGCTGGCCGTTTGTAAAATAACTACCATTGTTTTAACCGTTCTTTGCATTTTAGAGCCTTTTGTGCTCTAGCATAATTTTTCTTCTTTTCTTTTCTTTTTTTACGTATAAATACGTCTTTGGGACACTTAAAACAATTAAAATAGAACGTATTCGTGCGTTTTTGGGAGCAAATGAGTTAAGCAAAAAATAAAATATTTAAGATTTTAAAATGTCACGTGACATGAACAGGCAGCATTAGCTTCATTTGGGTTTTTTCAAATGCCGATTTATAAAAGAACGCAAAATGTCAAACTTAAAATGTTAAAATGTGAAACTTAAAACGGTTTATTATGGTGTAATATGAACTTTAGCACGTTAAAACATTCAATTTATCACATTGAACACACAACTTTTTGCATTAAAATGTGAAATTCATCAAACTAAGGTGTGAAATTAATTTTGTTGTGATGTGAAATTTAGCATGTTCAAATGTGGAATTGATCACATCAAAAATAAAAATGTGAAACTTTATTATGTTATAATTAGGGGTGTGAATTTCCGAGTACCTGGCGATTCACGATTCATAGGTCACATTTCAATTTGGGACCGATTAATCCCGATACCAATCTATAAATAGATTATTGCCATTTTTTTAAGCTCAAATTTAGAAAATGCTCATCAGTTAACGAGCACATACATACACTGTAAGATTTGTATAAAAATATACTTCAGGCTTATTATAACTGTTGCAATCTGTTTGAACAGCATTGAAATAAAATGTTAAGGCTTAATGTTCCATCAATATAACAATCTTCCATGCCGAAAGTGTAAACCCGAAGTAAAACGTTTGTTGAATAATTTAAACATGGATTCAGCTGCATATTGAATCGATACGAGAATAGCGTGCTGTGATATCGTGATATATTGCCGAATCGATTTTTATCGATCTAGTTATAATGTGAAAGTTAGCGCATTAAAACGGGAAATTTATCACATCAAAATGTTAAATTTACATATGATACTAATGGACTCATTTATGTGTGATACTAATTGAAGAAAATGAAGGACACTGTTTGTGTTAGTTTTAGAAACCTAACATCAGAGGTGGCAAATCCAGGTCCAGAAAGTAAAAACCCTGCCATAGTTTGGCTTTAGCCCCTGGTGCTAACTAGCTAGCTAGCTAGCTCCTGTTGGAAATCATTTCTCTGATTTCTGCGTGTTCAAATAAAATTCAAAGTTGAAGTCTTGTGGAGAAGTTTTGCTAGCTTTATTTCAGAGTCTGAAAGCCACTTGGAGTTACTGCTCAATCATGCAGCTCACCCACAAATGTGTTCTTCTCAAAGTTCATGCATGCATATATACACAAAACGTTCCCACCCCCTTCATTGACAAAGAAAGTACCATTTGGTCTATCAGAACATGTGACATTTCCTGTCAAAACAAGTCTACACACCCCCTATCCTTATCTCTTCCTCAAGGATGTGGGCAAACACCTTGCCCCCGCCACCTCCCTGCACCAGGGACCCCCCATAAAACCCCACACAGAGCACAGCCCCCGAGGAAGAGACTGTGCCCCCCCTTTGATCTTGTCCTGTCAGCAGAGTGAAATACAATCAGGCCATCTCCCATTGAGTTCTTTCAGTCCTTAACAGATGTGAGGTAAATTATTGGCTTCCTAGATAAACTATTGAACTCTGTAGCAGCTTCGCACCAGAGATTCCCGCATATCTGCCCTGTAGATTATTCAGATTAAGTCAGACACCTCACTTCCTTAGGGGGAAAAACAGACCACATTCTACTAACATATGGGAACAGTTTTACATATCTAACTAAAATCAAAAACACTTTGAAGAATATATATTGAAACAGAAAAACAATGTTAATAATCCAACACTCCCTAGCAGGTAAAGGAGCACCATGGGAACTAGGAAAGCTAGGTAGGGAGCAAACATGAAGGGACAAATGCAAACCATTGCAAGATCAGAGGTGGCAAATTGTGTTTGGCTTTAGCCCCTTGTGCTAGCTAGCTAGCTCCATAGCAGGTAAACGGGCACCATGGGAGCTAGCTCAGGAGCTAGCTAGCTAGCTAGCACATGGGGCTAAAGCCAAACTGTGGCAGGGTTTTTACTTTCTGGACCTGCATTTGCTACCTCCGCCTAAGATGTAGTTTCAGTTGTTGTTTTTTAAGCACTTTTGTTACTTAATTTTGCTAACCAAAATGTGGCTTTTTTTCAATTAAAGTTCTTTTATGTTGACTAAAATAACCCCACTGGCCTCACTGGTGTTGTTTGTAACCATGACGACCGTGTGGTCCAGCAGCCAGAAGATGACGCTGCTGGAGCGCGTGCGCCTTCCAAACGCGCGGCCGGCAATGGCGGCGGTGGCGGCGGTGGCGGCGGTGGCGGCGGCGAGCAGGAAGATGGCGGCCAATGCCGAGGCGCTGGAGGAAAGTCCATCCAAGGAACCCAAACCGGCCGGATTCAGCAACCGCGAACGCTTCCGCACCGCCTTCCGCATGCGGGCGGCCACGCTGCGCCAAAGCTCCGAAGGTACGCCCACAAAAGTGGCGGCGGCGTTTCATATGGCTGTCATCCATTTAAACGACTAGTTTATTGCTGGGGAAAAAAGTCGACTTTAAAAATGTAAACGGAAAATGTCTGCCTCGAAGCTCCACCGGAACAATGTTTGCGTCGCCGTCTATGTTTCTACACGGACCCCTTTTGCAGACGCGCACAGTGAACAGGAAGTTGTTGAGCTCATTTAATTTGTAGCTAACAGGCAGCTAGCTCCACTCATTAGCTTTTTGAAGCATCGTCTGGAAGTGACTTTGAAGACACGGTGTGTAACGTACTGTTAGAGTAGACAATATTAAGTATTGTACTCTTTGCGTGTTCAATTAACTGAATGGTGAGATTCTGTTGAAGAAGTTCCTTTGCAAAGGTTTTAATTACCAGAAGCTTCTGGTCGCACATTTAAAGTCACCCAAGCAGTGCTCCGTTCAAATGTGATGATCTTTCTAGCCCACATCGTTATTTATTCACAAAAAGGGTTCAGAAAAAGGTCAGCCCACAACACACCTGGTTACAACTAAATGAATACAAGAGAATCCGTTCCCATGGGTATAAATCAGATTAGAAAAAATACAATAATAATAAGCCTGACTCCCTTCCGACACAGCAGAATCCCCGGCCCTCCCTTTATATTACCTCCCTTTAGATTACGAATGAATAGACAGACCCGTTGCTCTTTCTCATGAAAGTAACACAGATAAGAATATATGTCTATTCATACAGCCATATTGAGTTAACTAAATCTAAAACGGCTAAAATATAATTTAAAACTAAAAAACAATGTTAATAACTCATCACGTACATATAAAGATGTATGTGTGAGCTAAATGGTGGTTAGTGTTTGTTTACCTTAAATGGTAGGCTAATTGCTAGCACGCTAATGCTAATCGTCATGGCTAACCATTTAGCATATGCTAATTCTGTTGGTTTAGCATGTGTATAGAAGATAATAAACTATAAGTAGTTGTATCCACTCATCCATCCATCCATCTCTGGTACTGGTCGCACATCCCGTATCAAGGGGCTTGGTACCATGTACTCCCGAAGGACCCCCCACAGGACTCCCCGAGGGACACGGTTTAACGCCTTCTCCAAACGCACAAAACACATGTGGACTGCTTGGGCGAACTCTCATGCCCCCCTCGAGGATCCTGCCGAGGGTGTAGAGCTGGTCCAATGTTCCATGGCCTGTGCAAAAACCACACTGCTCCTCCTGAATCCGAGATTGGACTTCCCGACGGACCCTCCTCTCCAGCACCCTTGAAAATACCTTACCAGGGTGGCTGAGGAGTGTGATCCCTCTATAGTTGAAACACACCTTCCGGTCCCCCTTCTTAAAAAGGGGGACCACCACCCCGGTCTGCCAATCCAGAGGCACTGTCCCCGATGTCCACGCGATGTTGTCGAGGCGTGTCAACCACGACAGCCCCACAACATCCAGAGCCTTTAGGAACTCCGGGCGGATCTCATCCACCCCCGGGCCTTGCCACCGAGGAGCTTTCCAACAACCTCAGTGACCTCGACCCCACTCACTTCAACTCGATTTCAACCTTAGTGGATTATAAATAAAAATAAAATGAATAAATAAAATTTTATTATTTTTAATTAATTTATATCTATTATTTTAAATTGTTATTATTATTATTTTTTGAAATTATTTTTAATTATTTTATGGGGGTGATTACAGACTCATTTGCGTGAATTTATTATTGATTTAATTTTATATTTAATGCTATATTAGTATATTTAGGTCTTTCATTAAAATGATGTCATTGCAGATTTTATGTATCAAAAGGTGTTAGTGGTATTGGTACTTGGTATCAGTGACTATTCAAAAGTTGAGTTTGTATTGAACATCCTAACCCCAAAAATATTTTAAAACAATGGGAACAAAACAATTGCGTGTGCTGAGAAACCTCCGATTATTTCGCAATGACTGCACAGAACGTTCCTGGAGTGAACAAAGATGAACGAATGAATTTTATTTTGAGGATCCGACCGATGACGTCATTTGCTGCAGTTGGCAAATGACGTCATTCCAACCGATCACCAATTTTGCATCCAAAATGCCAAATATCTGCAACTCTGCCTCAGATGCAGCAGCGCTTGCGGCGGAGGCGGTCCCGGAGGATCGCGGCTTCCCGGCCGACATCCTGCTGGAGGAGATGATCCCCACGCTGAAGTTGGTCATCAGGGCCGTCAGGTTTGCGCAATCCGCTGCCGGCGTTGGCGTCGTCCCGCCGAACAAACGAAATGAAACTCGGCCCGTGTTTTTGCGCGCGCGTCAGGATCATGACCTTCCTGCTCAACAAGAAGCGCTTCAAGGAGACGCTGAGGCCTTACGACGTCAAGGACGTGATCGAGCAGTACTCGGCCGGACATCTGGACATGCTCTGCAGGATCAAGTACCTCCAGACCAGGTGAGCCCCCCTTCGAAAAACCAGGAACCGCATGGAACACTGCTGGCTGCTGAAAATAAAAACAGGTCAAAAAATATATTTAAAAAATAAAATACAAATTTATTTATGGGATTCAGAAAACTAAAAATAAATATAAAAATAAATGTGGAAATAAATACAAACATAAATATATAGACTTAAATATCAATAAATCAAAACGCTCTGCAACTTTTAATAGTTCTACGCAAGACCCATTTTTCATGCTGACAGCACCTGCAGCATGAAATAAATCAATATGACAGCAAAGCATTTTTGTTCATTCATTAATTTTTTTGAATCTTATTGAATTTATTTCTACTTTTATTTATTTCTCTATGTACAGTATATATTTTTTGTTTTTATTTTATTTAAATATTTTATTTATTTATTTATATTTTACATCTGTGTTTATTTTCACTTTTAATAATTGTATTTATTTTTTATTTTTTTCCACATAATAATAGCTGCTAAGTCGAGTCAAAAATGTTCCTGGCACTTTTGTTTTTGGAGCAAATTTTTCATTTAAAATATTATTATATAACTATAAAATTTAAAGTTTTATTAGTTTTAATTTTTACAAAAAGGCTTTGTTTTAGTTTTTTTTTTTTTTTTTCATTTTAGCATTGCTTTTTTTTTTTTTATATATATATGAAGTGCAAGATAACAAAAAGTCACTAAAGTGTGCCGAACCCGGATTATTATGAGCGTGTACACATAACCCCACTATCATTTTTGTTTTTCTTGAAGTTCTCGAGAGGTCCCATGCCAGTTGCACGTCCCTGTTCCGCACCAATACCAAAATAAAAGCATCTTAAAAGAATCATATGATATGAGTTGACAAAGACAAAATCTCAAATTTCATATATGTGGAGTCTTCACGAGCAGCTACAGAATGTTCTGGAAGCTCCTTCATCATCATCCTGCTTTTCTTCCAGGATCGACATGATTCTGGCACCTGGAGCCCCCCTCACCCCCAAACAGAAGAAACCTGTCAAGCCGCCCTTTAATTACACCAACAGCCAGTCGCCCAGGTGGGCCCCGACCTCAATTTGGCATCTGAACACAAGCACCGGGTCAAAGGTGATCAACGGCCGTGCGTGTGTGCGTGTGTGTGTTCCAGGCACGAATCCTTCTTGTCCAAACCCTCCTCCATGGCAGAAGCCGAGGACCAAAGCATGATGGGAAGATTTGTGCGTGTGGAGAGGCAGGTGAGCGAGCGAGCGAGCGAGCGAGCGCACACACAAACGAATGATCCATTCCGCTGCACGTCTCCCAAGAGAGCTCAGTGCTGCTCGGCATGTGGTGGCAGAATGTGGTACTGCGCTAAAGATTAGTAGTGCAACGGATCATCATTGATCTGCGGTCGCGGTTCGGATCAGGCACCACGGTTCGGATTGCGCGCGGATTGGTTGGTGGGGGGGAAAAAATGAAGAAAAAGTGCACGTTCACAGTCGATACCATTCTGGCATGTCAAGGAAACTGAAACATACTTAACGTAACACGCCAAGCTTAACTTCAAAATAAACATACAATCATACAATGCAAATAGCCTTAGTAGACTTTTACTTTGAAGTTGGCCCACGTCATGGCGTGATGGCTAGCTTAACTTCCCTCTTAGACATTACTTAAGTCGAGTCAAGTCATCTTTATTTGTCGTCGTTTTGATTGACATTGTAATTGCGACCGACATCAATGCTATCCCAAACTCATATTCAGTTACTAATTTAGGACGCTAAGAGACCGCTAGTTATTTCGCCGCCATTGTATGATACGGCAGAAGTCTCCGACGTAAGTGGCTAGCGGCTAGCAACTAGCTGTTAGCATTACTAACGAGTTCCTGTGGCTGGTAGTTGGAAATGAGTTTGACAGCTGGTAATTGACTTACTTGAATAATTTTTCAATATTTTGGACCAAGGCTACTTTGGAATTCACTCTTCATGTTTAAAGGAAGGGAATGTGCCTTAAATTGCACGTTGAGGTATTTTCATTACTTAAAAAAAAGAAAAAAAGAAAGATAAATAGAACTTTGTCTCCATTTAGTTTATAAAACTCTTTTGCCCAAAAAAAGACAAACATTCAACTCAAAATGCCAAACATACCCGTTTTGATTTTAGGAACACAACTTTAAGCCATTAAAACCTTCTTATTTTACACATGAACCATTTAAAAATAAGAATGTTTCTTAAAAGTTGTGTTCCTAAATCCTAAATGGCTATATTAGACGTTTTGAATTGATTTTTTTATATTTAATGGAAAAAGCGTTTTACAAAAAAAATGAAGACAAAGTACTATTTCAAGGGTCTTTGTGCAGTTAGTCACTTTTTGACTCGTGATTGCCACCTCTGGCCCAAAGCGTAACTACAGCATCTGTGTTAGGCTCGTTCATGGTGCGCCATCACAGATTTGGACTGCTTTGTCAACAATATTTGAGACAAATGCTGATATTGTGTATGTGGAAGAAGTTCGACATCTTTGCGTTCAACTCAAAATATGGAAGCAAAAACAAAAGTGTTGTGTTTTTAATTGTTTGTTGAGTATAGATAGAGGCAGTGTGTTCATTTCATAATCAATATTTCCCGCCGGCTTCAGGTGGAGGACATGGAGAAGAAGTTGGACTTCCTGGTGGACATGCACATTCAGCACAGCGAGCACCTGCAGGTGGACTCGGCGGGCGCCGCCCACATGACCCTGGGGCCCTGCCACCCCCCAGGGGGCGGAGACATCCGCCGGCTCTTCCTCAACTACCGCGACGGCTTCCCGTCGTATCGGCCGCCCGCCGTCGAGGCGGGACCGGCCGGCGGAGTTGGCGGGAAGGGCCACTTGCGCCCGCCGTCCTCCGTGCCCACGTACGCGGCGCGCCCCACCGTGCTGCCCATCAGCTCTCTGCAGGACTTGTCCGGGGTGTGCGGCAGGACCACGGGGGGACACGCCGGCGGGCGCGGGGGCGACTCGCCGCTCTCGCTGCTGTCGGTGAACCACGAGGAATTGGAGCGCTCGCCCAGCGGCTTCAGCTTCTCCGGCGAGGAGGCAGCGGCGGCGGCGGCGGCGGCGGCGGCCGGGGACCGAGCGGGGGCCAAGGAGGAGGGCGGCCGGACCCGACCCAGACCCAGACCCGTCTACCTGGCCGAGGGCGAGACGGACACGGACACGGACCCCTTCACGCCCAGCGGGGGGCCGCTGCCCCTCTCCTCCACGGGGGAGGGGCTCGGCGAGGCCGTGTGGAGTACGCCGCCCTGAGTCTTGCCCACACCGCTTCCCTCGTCAACTCTCGACCTTTAAGCCAAGCCACGCCTCCACACTTGAAGCCCTCCCAGGATGTCCGCCGCCTCCACGCCAATGATGTCGTCAGTAGGGTTGCAAGCAGGTGGATCATTTTCTGAACATTTCTCCAAAAGTTTACGGCAAACTTACGACAATTGCGAACATTTCCCTAATAAGATGCAACCCTTATTTTTTTGTAAATTCCTGGTTTGTTCATTCCCATGAAAAAGTCTCCAGAATTCCCGACAAGAGATTTTGCAACTCTCGTGATGGGTGATGTCACCACTGATGTCATCGGCGACGTTACGGCGCAGAAGGAAGCTTTACGCCGCTGCATGTGACGCATGCTCACTAGCGTAGACGCCGGGGAAGTGCTGGATGATGCTCACACCTGCGATGCCATTTAACAGAAAAAAACGAACAAAAAACTTAACATAAACGCATCATACACGTCACACATATGTACACTTCACGTATCCGGAAAGTATTCACGGCACGCCATCCAAAATGGATTCCATCAATTATTTTTGCACAAAAGTCTCGAAAATGATCCATTGAAAAATGAAACATTTTTTACATCTTTTTTTGTTGAAACAAAGTTGTTGTCGAACTGAATTTGTTTTGCTGCTTTAACTTGTGAGCGCTGACTTGAGATGCGAGCGCTGCGTGGTAACATGAACTCAAGTTTACTCTAAAGCTAAATACAAAAGAAAGGTAATTACATTTTGGGTATATTAAACAGCAAGGCACGGCTAGCTTAACGCTAATGCTAATTAGCATTAATGATAGACCGATATGGGTTTTTTCCAAGGCCAATACCGATTATTAGTTGTCAAGGAGACCGATAACCGATGTTTCAAGCCAATATTCATTTGTGTTAAAAAAGAAAACATTTTAAAAAATAAAATAAAATGATACTTTTTCTTTTAATTTTAAACGTATAAAGAATTGACAGCTTTGTTTAAAAATTCTAACATAAATTGCAGGGAGCTTCCAGCATGTGTTAAGCTAAATTCAAAACTAAGCAAGTAAATTGTTCCATGAAGTTTTCTACTGTAAATAATTTCTTCATTTTGTGGAAATTTAAGTACCGTAAATCCATAAATGAAAAGTTCCCTGTATCTCGCTGAGCGACAAATGCATGTGAATGTAGCTTTTTTTATTATTAATTTATTTTACCTTTATTTAACCAGGTACAAATCTTTGAGAACGAATTCTCATTTCCAAACGTGACCTGGAATGACCTACCTAGGTTTTCGTCAAGCTTTCAAAAGATCTTCAAATGATCTGAAGATCTTTTGAAAATGATCTGAATATGTTTGAAATGTCTTTGCGACAAGTAAAAACTGTCTGTGAACATTTTCCAAATCCTGATGAAAAGCCAAAATGTCGCTACGTTCGCAAGCATTCGCCGCTCAGTGGGATACCAGCTGTATCGGCTTTCAGAATCGTAAAAAGTGCCGATGCCGATATTTGTCAAGATGCCAAATATCGGCAGCGATAATCGGTCTATCCCTAATTAGCATGCGTGTGACAGTGTTTTCACATTTCAAGCAACCGATTGGGCGCAACAAAAGTGAAAGTGACATAAGAAAATATGAAAAACCGTGAAAACTTCCCGGATGCCCACAACACGTATGTACACGGCGCGCATGTACATAACACATATGTACACGACGTACATGTATGTACACTTTTTGTTTGCATGGATGCATGCTAGGACGCCATCTAGTGGCCATACTCAACCAAAAGATTCACGTGTGTGCACGCGTGTGCGTTTCGTTGTCTGTCCTTCACGCCCACAAGTGGGCGGTGCTTCATTGTCACATGACTTTGCTTCGTGATTGACAGCCTTCAAGTGTCAATTAGTCCAACGTGCCAAACTACACTTTTTATTTATTTATTTTTTTAACAACCTTTGATTGGTCCGTCTTACTCTTTACACAAACGACAAAGAAAATCAGTGAAATAAATTCCATTTTTTTGTGGAGATTTTCTAACGTTTCAAAAGTATTTTCTAAAAGACTTTCAAGCCTTTGTAGTTTGTGGTCTTGTTGTCATGTGATTTGCCGGCCGCGTGCTCATTGGCTGCGGCGTTTGACGCGGTCGCTCGTTTCCAGGGCAACCAGCGACACGCTTTGGGCGTTAACGACATTGACAGGAAGTCAGAGGCGGGTCCTCACTCGGGAGCCTTCATCATCATCATCATCATCCACCTAAGAATCGTAAATTCAAATAAGTGATCAAGTTAGCAGGCGTTTCAAATGTATCCAAGCTTCAACTTAACAATAATATCGTGTCAATAATCGTAATTGACAGCTGCCTTCACGTGAGTCACATGACGTCACACGTCACAGGCTTCAGCAGCGCGTTCAGCACACACTCGCTGGCCACTTTATTAGGGACACCCTTGGAAGAACAGAAATGTTGGTGTGTACCTAATGAAGTGTCCGGTGACGGAGCAACGACAGCAAGCGGCACGACTCGCCTGTATTCTTCTTGCGCAATCACGTGTCCCTTTTTATACTTAAGCCTCGATAGACGATTTCAGCACGGAAGACTTTCTTTTCTGCATTCACGCAACGACGGCATGTTTTAAGACATCGTGTAGAAAGACGCGTTCGATCACGTCATAACGTGTTCGAGGGCATGTTTGATGACATGTTCATATTTCATAACATGACATATTGAATGACATTTTTGTCTACATGTGCCCTGACATGTTTAAGGACATGTTTGATCATGTGACATGTCCCATGACACATTTGATGAGAGGGTCACCGACATGTTTCATGACATGACATTTTTGATGACATGTTTACGCACAGGTGTGATGACGACGCACTTCATGACATGTTTAATGGCGTGTTTACAGAAATGTTTCATGGCGTGATGAAGGACGCTTGATGACATGTTGAAGGTGTTTGACACATGACACGACATGCTTAACGACATGTTTCATGACATGTTGTTTAGTGACATTTGATGAAATGACATGTTTGATGGCTTGTTTCATGACGTTTCGCGACATTCTTAATGACATGTTTCATGACATGACTATGGAAACGTTTGATGACGTGACATGTTTAAGGACACTTGATGACATTTTTGATGACATGTTGGAGGTGTTTGACACATTTAATGACATGCTTAATGACATATTTGATGAAATGTTGGATGTTGTGACATGTTTGATGACATGTTTGATGACATGTTTCACAACATGACAGGTTTAATGCATTTTTGTCAACATGTGCCCCAACATGTTTAAAGACATGTTTGATCATGTGACATGTTTCATGACTCATTTTGATGCATTTTCATGACATGACATGTTTGATGAAATGTTGAAGGAAATGTTGGATGGTGTGACATGCTTGACATGTTTAATGACGTGTTTGCTAACATGTTTGATGACATGTTGTTTAGTGACACATTTGGTGAAATGACATGTTTAATGACATGTTTGATAGCATGTTCAAATACATGTTTAATGATGATGACATGTTTGATTACATGACTTGTTGAAGGACATACTTAGTGACTCTTCCGACTCCATGTTTCATGACGTTTGATGACACAATTGATTGCATGTCCATTGACATGTTTAAGGTCACGTTGGCGGACAAAGACAGCTAAATGTTGTATAATCGAGGCAGTGGCTCTAAATGTGAGCCCTGTGGAACACCTGCAGTTGTATTACATCATCTTCATCATCGGCTGATCGGTTAACATGAGTTACCGTATCACATGCTGAAACATTTTTGCTTTGACACTCTCGGATGATTGTCTTCTGCTAAGCCTTTTTATTTGTATCTTCTTAATCAATTTCAATCAATCAATTCAAATCTTTTTTTTTTTTGTCTTGCCGTTTTGAGTACACATGAACCGTGAACACATGAATGTTTGTTGACACTCCACCGAAAGGATAAATGCCTTTTGTCATCACAAAATGTTCCCTCCACGTTTCTAGCTTGGATTTCACTCATATGATGAAAATGGTGCTCCTCATTGGAATATGCATGAGGAGCGTTTGAGATTTCGCCATCCTCATTGGAATATTCATGAGGCGCTTTTGAGGTTTTGTGAAGTCCCGCCCCTCTCTCTGATTGGTTCCCTGCGATTGACGCTTCCTGTTCTTGTTGTTTGGACGAGCACACACAAGTTCTGTTGGACGACAACAGTCCAAATTGTCTTATTCACACACACAAAAAAGCCATAAAATATTCAAGGCGTGTATGCGTGCGTACGTGCGTGCGTACGTGTGTTGATCCGTCATGATGATGATGTTGTCAGTCCTGATCGTAAGCTGAATCTTATTGGACCTTTTGATTGCTACCAATGATTTGTGCCTTGGCCTTTTCACATTCATCGTTTTCATCTTTTTGCGTGTGTTCTGTTTTTGTGCGGCGGCGACGGCGGCGGCTGCCAAGTCGCATCACAACGTTGTCGTGTGACGAGCAACTAAAATGACTAATGTGTACACACACAAACATTTTCAATAACGACAACATATAATCCGCTGTACGTATCTACTCTGACAGCCAGTAAACAATGCTCAGCTAAGCTAACATACGCTAAGCTAACAACCACGATATACTGTCTATTTATCTTATAGCGCGCATGTGAACGTGCACGAGGATACGATTAGTCCGTTGCTATGACGACGGGAAAACTTTGTGCCAAAGGCGTTTCCCAGCTAGCGTGAGCGCTAACGCGCGGCAGCCACGCCACGCTGCGAGCTAACGCGCCGTTTGGCCGCTTACCAGAAGTGAGCGACTTGGCGGCGGCTCGTCTTGTTTCCACGTTAAGACAAGAAGTGACCTTCACGTGTCCCCGCAAAACATGTTCTTGTTCATCAGATGCAAATATGCAAATTCTTGTCGTTATTATGACGATCACTTGTTTTTTTTTATCAAGTGCACCACTTATTAACAATAAAACACTCAAGTGACAACAAGTGTGTTCTTTTTCTTGTTGGGACACACACACACGCACACACAAACATACACTTGGCGGGGGGGGGGGGCGGTTGCTGTGAGGACACACCCCCTCCCCCCACCCCTCCCTAAAAGGTCCAATTAGCTTGTGGTTTGTCGACTCATGTGACACTGACTCAGTCAGCCAGAGCAGTACTGGTCGGGTTCTGTTCGCTCCACTTCCATGCGAGCCCACTTTAGATCCGTTTGACGTGAGTTGCTCTTTCGGTTCTGCTTCAACCACAGCCGACTTTAGTTCCGCTTTGGGTCAGTCCACTTTGGTTCTGGTTCTATGTGAGTTCACTTTGGTACTTTGTCTACTTTTGTTTTATTCTGTTAGCTGTGTTTCATTTGGTTCTGATGATTATTATATTATAATTGTTATTATTAGGGGTGTCAAAATTAGTGCATTTATTTTAATACCACTAATTTTAACACGTGATTAATGACCGCCCCTTATTGGAAAGCCTGTAATGGGCGAATTCCATTCGCAACGTAGCAGACAAGTCCACCTAAAAAATTAGCAGTAATAAATGTAATAATATTGCATACATTTGTGGAGACTGGGGTCAAGTTGTATTTTGCAATTTTAAAATTGAGCAGAATTTCACAAGTTACTTCATGTTAAAGATTAGATAGCTCTTAATATGAACAGAAAAATGCACTGAGCTGTCACCAACGTCTTACAAATGCAATTATGCCATCTAGTGGCAGAAAAAGGACCTCAACACAAATCAATATCACATTCATTTTTTACAGTACAGTACATCTTTTTAATTTTAACTAAATTTTATGAATTATGAAGTTACTGTATTAATGACTAAAAGATAGCCATATTTCTATTTGTTTATAATTTTTTCCACTTTTATGTTAACAAGAGTAGGAAAACTTAAAATATTTAATTGTACATTTTATTCTACATTTAGAACGGATCTAAAATTTGTGATTAATTGTGAGTTAACTATTGATGTCATGCGATTAATTACGATTTTAAAAAAATAATCACCTGACACCCCTAGTTATTATTTTTGCTGTGTTCAATGTTCATCAACTTTGGTTTCGATTGCATATGTCAGTACACATTGTGACGTCATCAGAATCGGACCGGTGGGCGGAGCTTCGACATGAGACTCATCATTTGTGTTTGTTTCCTCTTCATCGTCATCCTCCTCCTCCTCCAACAAGGTAACAAGCTCACCATCGTCATCATCAAATCATTTTTCAGATGTCATAAAAAAAAAAAAAAGTTGACACCTCAACTGTAAGTTTCAACTTGTTCAGACAGCACACGGCGTGAAGAGATGAGCAAAAGATACGTCAACTTGACAGGTAGAGTAAAAATCACGCAACAGGTGGCGCTATAACCTGGAGCTGGCAGTGAACAGCAGTGCAAAAATACACTTCAATACGACGGCAAACTTTTTCCTTGCCAGAAATCCCGACCGATGCGATCGATCTGACGCCATTGGTCAACAGCTTGATCAGCTCCAGCCAATCACGTATGTTCACCTCGCCAACGTCATGTGACCTGAAAATATCTTCGTTGGCCACACCATCTATCTATCATGTACCTAATAAAGTGGCCACTTTTATTTTGGCTACTTCCTGTCTCATTCAGATTTTTTTTGGTGGGGGGTTACATTTTTATTTTTTATTTGTTTTTAAACAGTGCTTTGATTAAATCGTTTTTCAAAATTGTAAGGTGTGCTTAAATGTCTAGACGCCTATATATATACAATGCATTATTATCATTATTTTTTATTTTTTTATTTTGTCACCAACCTTTTTAAAAATAAGGGTTACCAGTTTGATACAGCGTGACTTCGCGTTTTAAAGTAAGGTTTGAATTTGAGGTTGGGGTCTCAAATTAGAGTTACAGGTACAAAGTAGGGTGAGGGTTTCAAATTAGGGTTAGCATTTCAATGTAAGTTTTGAATTTCAAAGTAGGGTTTCAAACATTGGTTAGGGTTTCAAAATAAGATTTAAATGTGGAGTTAAGGTTTAAAAGTAGGGTTAGGGTTTCAAAGTTGTGTTTAAAAGTAGCATTAATGTTTAAAGGTTGGGTTTTAAATAAGGTTTAGGGTTTCAAAGTATTGAGACAATTTTTCTACTTCCTGTCTAATCGAGGCTTTTATTTTGTCCACTTCCTGCCAGGTTCCCAGACGCTTTTCTCTCTGCTGACCGTGACGTCATTCAGCCCGCTTTCGCTGCACAAACTGACTCTGCTCGTCTACAACAGTACAACCACGAATATGATTGATTATTCTTATTTTAATTGATTGTTTTGTTTATTTTTGGATTCATTCATTTATTATGGGGTGGGCGGTGTAGTTTCTGGCAGTGAAAACGTGGACGTGCACGTGTTGCGGAAACGTTTGTGTTACTGCGTCACAAATGACACCAACGATTTGACAGGTGCGTGAAAGCTATCTTGGCCGTGATCATCTTCAGAGTGATTCCAATATCTTTTCAAATAAATGACTTTATTCTGTTTACAGACTTTACAGTTCTTCTCTTGGACGTCATGAAAAACTCAACAAGTTCTCTGCATGAAGTTTTCAAGTCGTCATCCATACTCTCAGGTGCCGGGCGTGCGTGTGTGCGTGTGCGTGTGCGTGTGTGTGTGTTATTGGCATGCTAATATCACGTGTGTGTTTGTTTTTGTGTCAGTGAGCCAGAAGAACAACTCGGACTGTATTTACATTTGTGTGATGGCAGGCAACAAGGGTAACGTGCATTGATCTTATTTATGTATCATTTTATGAGTGAATGCATTTTGATATGATTTATGCACTTAATTAATTGAAAAATGTGTGCGTGCGTGCGTGCGTACAGGCCCCACGTTGTGGGAGGTGAGTGACGTCACAGCAATCTTCAACACAACCATTGTTGAAGGACCACTCAAAGGTTTGTAAATACCTAAAACAATATTGTATGTAAATGAAAGTTTTATATGATACGGATGAAATCCAACCTGATAGTCGGGTGACAATAAGAGAATAAGACCAGCAGGTGGCAGAATTGTCACATCAACAAACCTTCCAATGAATTCATGGTAGGCCTATTTCTTGACTTAAACGCCGTTAAATACACATACACTATTTTATTTTTCGTAATATAAAATATACAAGTCATGTGTGTGTTGTTTTGCGTAGTTTCTCTAAGGGTTTTCTTTATATATAAAAGTGAAAAATATTTGCTGGTAGAAAGGGAATTATGAGGTTGATCACCGCTGCAGTATGTTAGAACGTAGCTTGTCCAGGTGAGGCAATGATCAGGCCAGCTTATCTCTTTCTGTTGTTTGATAAGAAAAGTGTGGCACGAGACAAACAGGTCAAAATCGTGGTCAATTCAATTGAAATAGAAAGAGTGTATGAAAATAAATTTCTTGGAGTAGTTATTGATGAAAAATGATGTTGGAAGTCACACATGGATAACGTCAAAAGGAAAATGTCCAAAATGATAAGGATACTCTCTAAAACTAAATATGTCCTGAATAAGAAATCATTCCACACATTATATTGTTCATTATTATTAACATATCTGACCTATTGTGTGGAAATCTGGGGAAACTCATATAAAACAAATACCCATCCTGTTTTCAAACTGCAAAAAAGAGCCATAAGAATTATAAATCGATCAAAATATACAGAACCAACTCATTCTCTATTCATGAAATCAAATTCTACGACTTAGTTGAATTTAAAATAGCACAAATAATGTATAAAGTACACAACAATCTAGTCCACAGTACTTGAAATGAGAGAGAGTCCTAATATCATAAGTGTCTACAAAAAAATGAAAACAAGAACAAATATTAAGCAAAAGTGTTCATTTGTGGATTTTGGAACTGACCTGAAAAGATGTCAGTCGTTTGCTGAATTTAAAAAGTTGTTAAAATTGTACATATGCTGTAAATTTCTGTATGAGTGTAATGAAAATTGTACATGTGAGTATGAGGATATGATTTAGAAATGTCTTATGGTATATGTCTATGAATTTCATGTACATATGTTGCTGGCAAATGTTAAAGTGCACTTGTATAAATGACTATGTTTATACATTTCCTTTTGTTGAAATACATTAACCTTATCATTTTGTCAACATAAAACGAATAAGGTAAGTAAGATACGTTTTTAACTTCTTCCTACCCTTTTTGAACATACAAACTTTTCTTTCTTCTTATTCTTGTTTTTTTTCTTTTTTTTTCAATTTATGTTTTATACTTGTAATGTTAAAAAAAAAAAAAAAAAGAAAGTTTTTTATGTTTATATGTTCAATAAAAAACAAATCAAACCAAAGTGCGCATTAAGTTTGCGCATGCGTGGGGAAAAAAAGCGAGGCTACCAAATCCCGACGGGGATGAGAGTGGTGACAGTCTTTGCGTAACTGTACACCTTGAAGCTTGCAAGTCAAGCACCAAAGTCAGTAAAGCACATGCTATGCATGTTAATCGAAAACAGAAACTTTACAGCGGTTGAAATGTTACAATCAGAGCTCATTCCATTGGATCCAATTCAGCCTTACCCACAATGCACCACGCCGCTACTTTGCTTATTGTGGGGGAGGGTTTATGTGTGTGCGGTTTCTGTAAAACAAATACAATACGATAGAAATGAAACGGGAGCCAATGTATGGTGATACAACGCTACTTAGCTGGGCTACTTAGCGATACATAAAGTCCAAAATAATACAAGTGCCATTACCTTAAATGAACATATATGACTTAGAATTACGAATACGTTACAATGAGGCACCTACCCGCTAATGCATGCACACATTGAGAAATGAGAATTTGCAGCAAAGCTTGAGCGTGTAGCAACCAACTTTGTCTGTCGATTCGCGTGGGTCTTAACAACAAGCATAGGTGGCCAAGAACATGCCTGACTATAATTGAAACTGACCAACAGAAGGCGCCACAACCTCACAAACACAGTTCAACCTGGCCCTTTAAACTAAAAGTATGGGTTTGTGTTATTATTATTATTATTATGATTTCATATCTCATTTCTGTGTTTGATGTTCCAGAGTGGCATCAGGTGTGGTCTGACCCGAGTGTGGTGACGTCACCAGCGGCAAACTTGGAGCTCAGCAGAGTTCACTCCAGTGCGCAAGGTACCTGCCGCCCGCTGCGCCACGATGCGTCAGCCACGCTTGTCACACGTGCGCTTGTTTGTGCCACTCAAGTGTCACCGGCGCCGCCAGCCGTGCCCGCCGAGACTGCGGCGGCCGGCTCGCAGAACGCGCCACGCACACGGCGGCAACCGCAACGCGTCGAGCCAGAACAGGGACAAGGGCGGGAGCACCATCGGGGAGGCGAGCAGCAACAACAACCAGAAGAAGAACATAAGCAAGAACCGGATCCAGAAAAGCAACAGGAGAAATATCAAGAACAGGAAAAAGATCAGGAACAAGGAGAAGGGCATACACAAGAGCAGGTACACAGAGAAAACCAAGCACAAAAACAACAAGGACAGGAAGAGGAACAATTACATAGACCAGGAAAGGAAGAAGAACAGGAACAAGGACTGAGACAGGAACAAAAACAGGAACACACACAAAGTGGGGATCAGGAAAGGGTACAAGGACGGGAACAGGAAGAGAAACAACCTCAAGAACAGGAACAAGTACAGGTAGAAGAACAAGAAACAGGACAGGAACAAGAACTAGTACAAGAAGACAACCAAGCACAAAACCAACAAGGACAGGAACAGCAACAAGAACATAGGCCAGGACAGGAACAAGAACTGCGACAAGAACAGGAACAAGGAGCAGGACAAGAACAAGAACAGGGACCCAGACAAAGTTGGGATCAGGAAAGCGTACAAGGACAGGAACAAGAACAGGAACAATCTCAAGAACAGGAACAAGTACAGATAGAGGAACAAGAACAGGAACTAGAAGTACAAAAACAAGAACTAGATCCGGAAAAGCAACAGGAACAATATCAAGAACAGGGAAACGAAAAGGAACAGGGACAAGGAAATAAACAAGAACATGTACAAGAAGAAAACCAAGCACAAAAACAACAAGGACAGGAACTGCAACAAGAACATAGACCAAGACAGGAACAAGAACTGCGACAAGAACAAGAACAGGAACAAGTACAGGTAGAAGAACAAGAAGCAGGCCAGGAACAAGAACAGGAACAGGAACTAGAAGGCCATCGGGAACAGGAACAAGGACAGGAAAAGAAACTGAATGAACAAGACGAAAAAGACGAAAAAAAGCAATTACTGGATTGGGAACAAGAACAAGGTGAGAAACAGGAGATGGAACGAGAACAGGAACAAGGACAGGATCCGGATCAGGGACTGGAACAAGAACAAGAACAAGAACAAGAACAAGAACAAGAACAAGAACAAGAACAAGAACAAGAACAAGAGCAAGAGCAAGAGCAAGAGCAAGAGCAAGAGCAAGAGCAAGAGCAAGAGCAAGAACAAGAACAAGAACAAGAACAAGAACAAGAACAAGAACAAGAACAAGAACAAGAACAAGAACAAGAACAAGAACAAGAACAGGAACAGGAACAGGAGCAAGGACAAGGGTCCACCATCTTGTATCCTGTCCCATCAATCACAACTACCAAAGCACCTGCGCAACATGCAGGTAAAAGTGTGTGTGTGTCTGTGTGTGCGTGGGTGTGTGTGTGTGGGGGGGGGGGGGGGTGTGACGTACGTGCGTGCATGTGTGACGTATGTGCGTGCAAGTGTGTGCCCCGCGTGAAGCTGAGCTGGTAACCGTGGTAACAGCTAGCATAGCAGTAGGCTACAGCTTCGACACTTGATGTCATTTTGAAACTGATCTTTTAGATTTTAGTCACTCAAGAGAAATAGAAAAGTACGATTAATAACTAATGACGTTTGTGTTAGATACAAAATGAAATAAAGAAAGCAATAATGAAAAAAAGTTTAACATTTCCTCGTGGTTGTATGTTTGTATATGCAGCCATTTTATTTCTCATCAGTTCATAAATTGGCCACTAGATGGCGATGACGTCACGCTTCCGCCACAGCTAGAAGCCACTTCTGCCTAGCAGGGGGCTCCAGGTGGAGGAGTGGAACCGTCACTTGCCTACGATGCAGGTTGGCGTGGGTTCGCTTCCCCGCCTGGGACACCATGTTTGTGTGAGTGCAAAAATAACTAACAAAAAACTTCTGCCTAACAACACGCGTGCGACAGTGAAGCACGCGCATGTCAAGTTAATGACTTTAGATAAATTAAAGGAAGCTTATGGTGAATTTTTCAACTGAATTCAGGTCCACTAAAACAATTTGGAGATTAACAAATCTTCCTTGCTTTTAGAGGTGTCCAAATGAATGGATTATCAAATTCATGAGCAACTATTCTTCCTTGTCTGATTTCAGCTCCTCTAAAGGAAATCTTCTCTGATTCCTGAGGCTGTTTTTGTTTTTTTAAGTAATGTCGTGTGAATTTGTTGTAGTCTTTTTTGTAATCACAAAATGTTCCCAAATAAACATATCATTTGTTAATAAACACTAAAAATATTGGAAAAATAACGTTTTTAATGAACTTCAATGCAAAATAAAATTGTTGTTGTTTTGTGGATGTTGAAGGTTGTCCATGGACGAAGCCTGAGGGTGCGGTTGCCATGACGACCGTCAGCGTCAGTAATCTTCCGGCGTGTCTTCTGGAGCTCTGCAGGTTTTTCTCCGTCTGCATGTGTGGACCGATCACCACCCGCAACAGGTTAGTGCCGCCACAAGAGGTCGCCAGCTGGCCTCCACTAGAATCTTCTATGACTCCAGTTGCGACTCTTGTGACGTTGTGACTCTTCTGACTTTTCTTTTTGGGTCTCTTCTTGACTCTTTTTTTCACAATCTTCCATGAATGTTACACTCTTCTGCGATTCTTCTCCTCTTTTGTCACTTGTTCTTTTTATCAACTAACTCTTTTCTGGCTTTTTCTTTCATTATTCGTCTCCGAATCTTTCTCTCCATCTTTTCTATTATTTTTCCGGAATTCTTTTCAAACACTTCTCTTCTGACTCTCCTTTTTTTATCTTCCCAACAGGCTTTTCTTTAAAGATTCTTCTCTCTGACATTTTCTTATATGTGACTCTGACACTTTTCTGACTCTTTTTACTAACTCTTCTTTGATTCTTCTTCTTCTTTCATGACCCTGTTCTCTGACTCGTTTTTTTTTATTTGATTCTCTTCATCCTTCTGACTCTTTAGTCAAGGCTCTTCTTTTCTCCCCTGACCCTTCCTTCTTATTTCATTCTTCTTTTCTGACTCTTTTGCCCAACCCTTTCACGACTCTTCTGACTCCTCTTTTCGAACTCTGCGATTCTGAGTTGTCTTTTGTAACTCTTCTTTAAACTTGAAAATACATCACCAGTGTGGTGGTAAGCATTTCAACGTGACAAAAAAGTTGTCGTGAGGGTGAGCGCAGGCTGTATTCTTAAAGGTGCTAAAGACACTTTCTGTTGTTGATGACCATAAAAGGCATGACGGCAGTGGAGGCGTGTTCCCATGGCAACAGCTGCAGCGTCAAGTCAAAATAGTTCTTAAAGTCATGACACCGCGTGCATGCTGTCGATGTCTTTTGAAACATGTCCGTCATATCTCTTTAAATCTGATAAATAATATGATTATTCGTGCACGTGATCATGTCCGTGTTTAGGTTGTGCGAGGACAGCAGCTCGTGGTACCGCAAGCACACCAACGAACTCTGCAGACGAGTCCAAAGAATCTCCTTTTCAGCCAGTAAGTCAAACCAGGAAACGCATATTGTCATCAACGATTGTGCATTCGTACACTATCAACATGATTTCACATACTTGACACAACCAAGGGGCAATGGAATGCAAATCCTAAATATTTTTCAATGATGAAAGATCCAGTCAGGCATTTTTGGATTTAAAATGTCCATTTTCATTGGAAATCCCGAAAGTCAAAAGTAATTTCCATGTAAACTACAAATAAACAGCTGAAGAAAACAAAATCAATCAAAACAAATATTCTGGGAGCAGCATAAGAACAATTTTTCTTTTCAAGCACAAAAAAACAAAGTGTCGAGTAGTTCAGGGGTCCACAGATTTTTGGTGTGTGGGAATATGTCTATGGTTTTATTGGGTATTTTTGGTCAAACACTTTGTTGCTTTTAAAGTATGAAAGGTGCTATACATATAAAGATTTGATTGATTGATTGATTGATTGATTGATTGATTGATTGATTTGATGTGACTTTATTCATAGAGCGTGAGAAAGAATACCTAATTGGCAAGGAAACCCAAATATAGGATAAATAAGTCAACAATAATGAAATGACTCCAAATGAGATTAAGGACAATGTTTGCTTTAGCCAAATTTGGGCAGCAAGAGGCCACACTTCCTGTTTGCTTTAGTAACATTTGGACAGCTAAAGCTACAAAGCTAATGCAACACTTTAGCAACAGTTCCACAGCTAATACAACACTTCCTGTTTTCTTTAGCAATATTTCCACAGCTAAGGCTACACTTAATGTTTGCTTTAGCAGCATTTACACCGCTATCACCACACTTCCTGTTTGCTTTAGCAACACTTACGCAACTAATCTAACACTTCCTGTTTGCTTTAGCAACATTTACACCGCTAACACCACACTTCCTGTTTGCTTTAGCAACATTTCCACAGCTAATACAACACTTCCTGTTTTCTTTAGCAATATTTCCACAGCTAAGGCTACACTTAATGTTTGCTTTAGCAGCATTTACACCGCTAACACCACACTTCCTGTTTGCTTTTGAACACTTACGCAGCTAATCTAACACTTCCTGTTTGCTTTAGCAGCATTTACACAGCTAAAACCACACTTCCACACTTCCTGTTTAATATTCTTATTTTGAAAGACAAAATTAACTATGGTTTGGGGCGTGGCTCAACGTGGGGTGGACCTAAATGACTCCCCCCACACAGCACCATTATTTGTTTATTTTTCCTTGGTGAATTTAATGATGGACCTTTTAAATTTTTTTTAAATCTTCTAACGTCATGCCGATGACATCATGTTGCGGCTGTATGTGTAGCGGTGAAGCAGACGTGTCTGATGAAGATGTGCGCGCGGCCGTGAGCGCAGGCGAGGAAGAAGAGGAGACACTGCAACTTTTCATCATCATCATCATCATCACATGGTTTATGACATCATCAAATCAATTCTTCACATTCTCCATCTTGTTCTTACAATAAAAAAAAAAACTGTTACTTCATGTCTGCTTTATGGAACACACCTCTCATAGATACCTCTGAGTGTTTTTTCCACTCTCACATGCACCTGAAAGAGGCATTTGAGTACATTATATGAGTGCATTTCATGATGTGTGAGAGGATTTCAGTAGAATCACTGACAGTCCCTCATATACGTACAAACTGTCAGCAACAATTCAGGATTCCCTCTCACACACATTGTTGAAATAGCTTATTTTCTCACACTCTATTG
The DNA here is from genome assembly GCF_054856555.1 of Leptonotus elevatus. Lineage (NCBI taxonomy): Eukaryota > Metazoa > Chordata > Actinopteri > Syngnathiformes > Syngnathidae > Leptonotus > Leptonotus elevatus. Next base: position 4,266,005 of record NC_141239.1, on the reverse strand, counting down.
AAACATGCTAGTGAAACACGATCACACACACTACTAAAATTCTTTAGCTCACAGTACACACATTACTGAAATGGGAGTTTAAGAATATGAGTGTATTACAAAATGTGTGAGAGGATTTCATGTGTCGTATGAGAGGTAATCCTGAAGTGTTTAACTGTCACCGTTGGACTGTCACAAACATGCAGGCCTTAAGACACAATTCAAGAGTGGCTCTCTCACATTTGAAATCCTCTCACACATTATCCTCGCACATGATGAAGACAAAAAAAAAAAGAAGCTCATTTGAGAACCACGCCAAAATCTTGCTGAGTAACCAGGAGGTCATGTGCAAACATGAACTGCACATTAGCTTAAAGGGTCTATATCACTGTATTTTACTTTTATTGTACTTCCACAGGTAAACATCTGGACGCTGATGTCACGCGTCCCAAAATGGGCGTTAGCGCAGCCATTTTGGCAGCATAAAAATTCGCGTCTGCCATTTTGAGTAAACGGCAAAAGCCACACTTTAAACAATGATTGACAGCTGTTGTGGACCAGCTGCCAAAAAAAAGGTTGGAGGATTCTTCAGGCTACCAAAAGAGGAACCAAAGTGTCGCCAATGGATCACAGCAGCCATAAAAAAGGGTGACCAACAAAACGGAGCATTTGGGATCCTCCTCATTGCTTGCGTGGCGATCGCTTCATATCAGGTGAGTCAATTACTGAATCAATTAGTCGTGTGGATGTAGCTCGATGGTATGCTTCTTAAATAAAGGCAAAATACGTGATTGGGCACTTTGTAAATCAGCAGATGTTAACTTGCCTGAAGCTACGGTAGGAGGCTAGCTTCAAGCAAGTTAGCACATGCAAGATGTGGGGGAAATAATCAGTTTGTTTGTTTGTTTGGGCTGCTATGGTTTAATAGAATACTACACAGATGATTTTAATTGACCAACACCATAAAGGAGACTTTTTTACGGCATAAATGATGGCGTCCAAATTAGCAGCTGCTAAGTTGCTAACGTCCCTAAATAACACTTGCGCGAAAGAGCTAACTTTGATGGCATTTTGACCACACATAAAGGGGAAATAAATTCGGGTTGTTCAAACCTGTAAAGCCTGGGTATGATCGCGCTTTTGCATAGTCGCTATCCATCATTTTCAATGGGTGTTCCCCACTTCCTGACCCCCCCCAGTTGAATTTTGCTCGCCGCCGGAATCTTGTGATTGCAGCCCACATAATGGCAAATAATGATTACGTATATAGTCCGGGACCTTTTGCTTACAGGGTGAGCACGCAAACTCACTACACCATTCGGGTGGCAAGAAACAGCGAGTTTTACATGTAGTTTGATGGTTTTGCACATTTGGAGTAGGATGAATACTTTTAAACGTATTAAATACGTTCAAAGGTTTTGAATTTGCCAGTCAAAAACGTTGACTTTATTTTATTTTATTTTTCATTGGCAGTTCCACGCTTCTGTAAAAGTGCAATGGTGACAGACGACAGACATTAACGCCTGACATTAACCACACAATATAGTACATTCAAAATGCAACACATGTATTTATTTAATACGCATAATTTATTTAAAAAAAATAACACAACGCAAAATTGTTAGTAAAATAGTCAAATAAGATAGGAAACAAAGTGCAGCCGCATTGCCGCAACGAAAAAATGTAGAGTCACTTCAGAAATGAAACTAAGAATTGCATCAATAACATAGGCTACATTTTTGGGCTGGTGAAGTCAGACAGATTTCCAACAAGGCTGAAGCACCCCAAATTCCTAGTGTAGCGCCACGCATGCTTGAGCTCATGATGACGTATTCGTATGACGTGAGGATCGAACCTTACAACCTCACGGATGGGAGACGACCACTCTACCATGAGCCATGCCACCCCCAAAGGTTAAGAGATGATGGCATACAAATATAGGTTGTAGCGCTGACTTTCCCAAGTGGCCCATGGAAAGTAATCATGGCTTAAGGACAGAAAACATCTTAACAAAAATTGATAGCGCGTACATTCAACAAATACAATTAGATATTTAATGTACAATAATATAGTTCCGCAATATGAAAAATTTATCATTTTACATTAGAAAGAAGAACAAAAAAATAGCAGCAAAAAGTGTTCAATGTAAAAAAAATAATAATAATATTTGTAAACGTATGTATGAACATACATTTATGTTTGTATGTATGTACATTTACTGCATGGAAACGTAATTGATGCTGTTCTTGGTTGCCATGGTAATAAAGTGTTGAGGTTCCAGTAGTACAGCGACATCTCGTGGAGCAAAATGCTGCGCATGCACACGGTAGCCTTTGTGCTAAAATTATCAATATTTGTCACAAATATACTACTAAGTGTCTCTACATACATAAACACACAGATAAAATTAGGTAAGTTAATTACACTACAATTGTGTTTTTAATTTTGATACGTAACAAAGACACGAGGCGACGTGCGATGACGTCACGGCATGAGTTGCGGTTAACTGAAAGGAGAAAAAAGATGGATGTATATTTACAGTCCATCTCTACTTCCAAAAATAAGGCGGCTATCAAGACCTTGAATTTGTGTTCTCATTTTGGTGTTTTTAATATTTCTTAGTTTAAGACCCCTAGCATATTTTTTTATTTTACTTTATTTTATTTATTTTTCCTTTATTGTTATTGTGAGATTGTTGTGTACTTTGACGATGTTTGTTTGCTTAATGATTGCCATGTGATTTCAATTTGTTAAATAAAGCATTTAAAAAATAATATTTATTTAAAAAACAAATAATAAAAAAAACGAGAAGAAAAAAGGGCCCCAGGCGGTGGTACCGTCACTTGCCTACGATGCAGGTTGGCGTGGGTTCGCTCCCCCGCCTGGGAGACCATGTTTGTATGCGTGTGTTTGTGTGAGTGAGTGAAAACAAAAAAAAATTAACGAGAAGAAAAAAATGGTTGACCGTCAACTTGTGCAAAGCAGCAAAATGGACCAAAACAAACAATCAAAAAACAACGAGACACCTTGCACAAGCTAATAAAAGTTAGGTTCCATAAGCTAAGTGAGCCTCTTAGCTCGTCTTTGTCCTCATTAGTCGAAACCACAATAAAAAAAAACAACAACAACGAAATATGCCGATTGTGCTCTTTTGTGGAGCTTGTCGGTTAAATAAATGTGACTTTTATCTGCAAGTCACAACACAGCAGCAACGGCTGGTGTGATTTCACTTCCTGTTACAACAAAACTCCACCAGGCCGCGTTGCATTGTGGTCGCTGTAGGCGGAATTACGTGGTGGGTGTAAAAGAGTCTACCTCGACTAATCGTTTTTTTGTTGTGTTTCTTTTTCTTTTGTCTTACTGTCTTTTTTTCTCGACGCGCACAACGCGAGTACGTCTGTTCACGACGGCTGGTCTGTGTCTCGACGACGTCGCGTTCGAGCACAACTGCAAGTCCCATAATGCCTCGGCGTGACGTCGCTCGTTTGGCAAGGCGAGTGGCTGGCTCCAGACACCCGGCCGCTTCCGTGTTGTTCTTGTCGGCTAGCAGCACTTTTGACGGCCCCGCGCTGCCATGAAGAAATCTTTGTGAAGCTCGGACTTCACTCGACAGCCTCCTCGTCCCGACATGTCGCTGCCGCGCGGCTCCAGGAAGAAGGACAAGCGCATTCTGTCGGCCACCTGCCCGGACGCCAAGTGTCAAGCGAGCTTGTTCTTCCCGGCTCATGGCACCGTTAGCATCGAGTGCACCGAGTGCGGCCAGCGGCACGAGCAGAAGAACCTGCTTAACGTCCAGGAGGTGACCGATCCAGATGTGGTGCTCCACAACCTGCTCAGGAACGCCCTGCTGGGCGTCGCGGGCGCCCCCAAAAAAGGCACCGAGTTGGTCAAGGTGATGGGGCTGTCCAACTACCACTGCAAGCTGCTCTCGCCGGTTCTGACCCGCTACGGCATGGACAAGCAGAGTGGTAAAGCCAAACTGCTGAGGGACATGAACCAGGGCGAGACGTTCGACTGCTCGCTGCTGGGCGACCGGGCCTTCGTCATCGAGCCGGAGCATGTGTCCACTGTGGGCTACGGCAAGGACCGCTCGGGAAGCCTGCTTTACCTCCACGACACCCTGGACGAGATCAAGCGGGCCAACGGCAACCGGGAGTGTCTCATCCCCGTCCACGTGGACGGGGACGGCCACTGCTTGGTCCACGCCGTGTCGCGGGCGCTGGTGGGCCGGGAACTCTTCTGGCACGCCCTGCGGGAGAACCTGAAGCAGAACTTCAAAGAGAACCTGGACCGCTACAAGGCCCTGTTCCAGGATTTCATCGACGCCGCTGAGTGGGAGGACATCGTCAACGAATGCGACCCGCTCTTCGTCCCGCCCGAAGGCGTGCCGCTGGGACTGCGCAACATCCACATCTTCGGCCTGGCCAACGTCCTGCACCGGCCCATCATCCTGCTGGACTCTCTGAGCGGCATGAGGAGCTCCGGGGACTACTCGGCCACCTTCCTGCCGGGCCTGGTGGCCGAGGAGCGTTGTCGCGCCAAAGACGGCGAGCTCAACAAGCCCATCTGCATCGCTTGGAGCAGCTCCGGGCGCAACCACTACATCCCGCTGGTGGGCATCAAGAACACGGCGCTGCCCAGGCTGCCCGCCCACCTGCTCCCCAAGGCCTGGGGGGTCCCGCAGCAGCTCATCAAAACGTACATCAAGCCGGAGGCGGACGGCGGCTGCGTGATCGGCGGCGACCGCAGCCTGCAAGACAAGTACGTCATGCGGTTGGTGGGCGCCATGGAGGAAGTGTTCATGGAGAAGCACGGCATCCACCCGACGTTGGTGGCCGACATGCACCAGTGGGTCTACCGGCGCACCGGCGTCATCGGCATCCAGCCCGAGGAGGTGACAGAGGCGGCCAAGAAGTCGGTGGCGGAGCACCGCCTGCACCGCTGCCTGGTCTGCGGCGCCCTCTCGGAGCTCCACGTGCCGCCCGAGTGGCTGGTGCCGGGCGGGAAGCTCCACAACCTGGCCAAGTCCACGCACGGCCAGCTGCGGCCCGACAAGAACTACAGCTTCCCTCTCAACAACCTGGTGTGCTCCTACGACCCGCTCAGCGACGCCCTCCTGCCCGACTACAAGCTCAGCTCGCTCGACACGTGCAACTGGTGCCGCGGCACCTCGGTGCGCCGCGTCCGGGGCGACGGCCTGGTGGTCTACCTGGACGGAGACCGGACGGACACGCGCTCGCGGGGCGGCAAGTGCGGCTGCGGCTTCAAGCACTTCTGGGAGGGCAAGGAGTACGACAACCTCCCGGAGGCCTTCCCCATCACGCTGGAGTGGGGCGGCCGGGCGGTCCGGGAGACGGCGCACTGGTTCCAGTACGAGGACGACCCGGCGCTCAACAGCAACGTGTACGACGTGGCCACTAAGCTGGTCACCAAGCACTTCCCGGGCGAGTTTGGCAGCGAGATTCTGGTGCAGAAGGTGGTGGACACCATCCTGCGCCACACCGCCAAGAAGAACCCGGACGAGTACAACCCCGTGGCGGTGGACGGCGCCCACGCCCGGCGGCTCGCCGCCGAGACCACGCCGCGGACGCCCGACCCGCCCGCCAAGATCATCTTGACCGGGCCCAAAGCCAAGACACTCCACAAGGAGGAGTTGACCATGAGCCGGGCCGAGCGCAACCTCCAGCACAGCATCAGCGAGCGGGCCTCGGTCTCGCAACGCCGCGTCAAGCCGGACCCCAAAGAGCGCTCCCCCGGGACCCCCGCGCCTTCCTCTGCGCCGGCCACCCCCACCAAGTCCTCAGTGGCCCCGGTGCCGGCCAGCGGGGAGAAGAAGATCCGCGTGAGCGCTGGCGATGGCCGGACGGCCACCCTGACCCTGGGGCCCCACGCGTCCTACTCGGACCTCCGCGACAGCATCGCCGAGCACTTCGGGGTGTCGCCCGCCCGTCTGTGCATCCGCTACGGCTTCCCGCCCAGGGAGCTGCCGCCGCCGGCCGCCGGCCACGAGAAGGAACCGGTGGCGCTGCGGCACGGCGACCGGGTCACCCTGGAAATCCTGAGGGGCGCCGACGAGGAGGCCCCGCCCGCTTCTGAGCCGCCGCCCGAGTGCCAGGAGGCCGTCACGTCCAACGTGATGAGTGAGCGTGACCTTCAGGACAGCATCGACCTTGAGATGTCTTCGCTGTGTCTGCTGGCGACCTTGATGGGTAAGCATGTATGGAGGACCAAAAATGACAAAATACAAAAAATAATAATAAAAGCGAAAAATAAAAACGGATCTAAAAAATAGCATTCCACAATGTTATCCCCAAAAATTTAAATGGAAATAAAAGCAACAAATAAAAAATGAGATTCCAAAACATAAAAGCAAAATTGGAAATAAATACAAAAATAAATATGTAAATAGAATTAAATATCAGTCAGTCAATAAAAACCCTCTGCTCCTATATTGATTTATTTCACGTGAAACGTGTCATGATGAAATGTTATTCAAATGAGGGGCGGTTCTAAGCATGTCTCGGGTTGAACTATTCGCCGACTGGTTCAGTATGAGAGCAGTGTTTTTATTTATCGATTGATATTAAATTCTATTAACATACATCATATTCATAGTTGTTTTTATTTCCATTTATATTATTATTTTGCATTTAAATTTGGAATTATATTTTTTATCGTGCCTTTCAAAATAAGACCAACGAATTGATTGATTATTGATTAGAAGAATACATTCTAAACAGCGGCAACAAGCTCTGCTTGTGTTTGTGTGCGCGCGCGTTTGCTGACTGAGGCTTCTGGACGCCTCGCCATCTGGCTGCCAGCTGTGTCAAAGGTCGCTACAGCGTTGCGAAAACACACCAGCCTCATGACTCAGGCTGCAAATAACAATTATTTTAATAATCGATTAATCCTTTGATTTCCCCCCCCCCCCCCCTTACTACAAGTTGGTCCAAAACATCTGTTAGAAAATCGGCATAAATGTTGATTATTGTTTTCCAAAGTAAAAGCAGATGTTGCAAATGTCTTGTTTTGAATTTTCTGAACTACAGAAGAGATGTATTTATTTTTCCTGATGAACTTTCATTCATCAAACATGGACTGATCAACCAGCCTTACCTGCTGACGTTGCACTTCCTGCTAGCGTGTGCTAAGATAGAACTGCCTTTGATGCTGTCGCAGGTGAGGACGTGTGGTCGTACGCCAAGAAGCTGCCACACTTGTTTCAGCAGGGCGGCGTCTTCTACAACATCGTCAAGAAGGACATGGGTACGTGAAGGCGCTTTCGGATCTACGCACCGGCCATCAACAAAAATGTCCTCTCGTTCTCCTTTAACATTTGGAAATCCGCAAAATTGTTTGAGAAATTTCCACCATCAAAGAATGAAATCCCTTACTTGCTTCCTTTCGGTGAACAACTTTGTAGTATTTCCACCCGCCCTTGTGGCATCAAACCGCAACTGCACTTAAAAAGGTGTGGCGGATGGAGTATTGCTACTGCACCAGAAAACTTTAAAGTTCAGCATAACTAAAGACATATTTTAAATCTGTAAATGACATTTAAGACACGATTACGTGTGTGCTGTACATATCATGATGTGTCAACTAAACGGTAGTGTTTGTTTACCTTAAGTGGTGCTTTCTAGCGGGCTAATGCTAATCCCGATCGCTAACTGTTTAGCATAGACCAATTGTGTTGCGTGTGATAAAGGGATACTTGATTTATTGAGCCATTTTCAGCAGTAAAAAGTTAATATTTTGCCCAGAATGAATTTGATAACGTCATTATTTTCCTTGTACAATTAATACCTTTAAAAACTTTTTTTTTTTCCCACTTGCTGTCGACTGAACAGGTGATGTCATCTTCAGTCGACAGTAAGTTGGAAACATGTGTTTTTAAAAGTATTAATTGTACATGAAAAATAATGAGGTTATTCATTCTGGGCAAAATATTAACTTTTTAATCATTCTAATGCACAGAAGATAGTAAATAATGAGTAGTTATATCCGCTCAATTCAACTCACATTCAACATTAGTGGATAAAAAAAGAAATCAAAATGATGTGGGATGGGGAAGAGTGTTGATAATTTGATGGAATAATTAACAGGATAATCAATTTAAAAAAAAAAAAAAGACAGCCCCAGTTTTGTGTTCTAATGACATACGATGTGTATTATTCATCTATACAACCATTTGCTACCGCTTATCCGGGGGGGCAGCAGACTTCCCTCACCCCCGCCACTTCATCGAGCTCCTCTGGGCCGATCCCAAGGCCAGCCGGGAGATATTGTCTTTCAAATTAGTATGGGGTTCGTCCACTATTGATGAGAAATTGTACAACAAGTAATGAAAATCTGCCAAAGCGGGGCTGGACTTGCACAGGAAAAATCGGCCCCTGGCATTTCGACTTGGGGCCCCCCAGCCCGGGCCGACTCCTGACCACCGCAGGCTGCCACATAGCTCTGCCACTGTTTGCTGTCTATATTGTAAATATGAATGAATGGACTGCTCCCTCTAAATTGTGGGACGATCTCTTCCGGTAAAATGGAGGAACGTAATCATCAGAAAGCACGGCATTGGCCCCAAAAGCCACCGGCATCTGCCCAGAATGCCCGATGGCCAGTCCAGCCTTGCTGCCAAGTCATTTAAACCTGGCAAAAAAAAATTCAAAATGTCTCCAGCGGCACCCCAGCGTGAGACTTTAAATGATATTTAAAGGTGCATTGTGCCGTTTCAAAAGGTAATATTACCAATGCCCAAATGAGTACGAAGAGCCCTGACTGTTTGACTCTGATTGCATCTATCAGCTTTCATCTTCCCTTTATAGTCGAGTGTGCGGACACTCACACTCCACAGTTTTCTGACCTCATTTGAAGTCGTGTCTTCGTTTGTCAACTGTGGCTGTCACTTTTAAAATCGCGCACCATGAACGAGCCTGACACAGATGCTGCAGTTACGCTTTTGGGCCAGAGGTGGCAGTCGCGAGTAATAAAAAAAAATCACAGTGTATGCAAATATTTCAGAAAAATATAAGTTCATAAAAAGAATGCTATATTCAGTATTCAATTTTAATGTCCTGAAAACCAAGCATTTCTCTCAAAATATATATATTTTTAAGAACAGATCTTTACTATGATGCCAATGGAGAACACTTTATGCTGTCAACAATTTTGATGTGCACAAAGCTTTATGTATAATTAAATGAATTGTTTTCTCTTTTTTTTTTTTTTTTTTACTGTATCTTTTTTTATTTCCAAATAGTTCTAGAGAGACCACATAAATCCAACAAGTGGGTTAGCGGGGGTCAGGAATAGAATAACTGCAAATAAGCAGGAGGTGGGGAACAGGTCTGTGAATAGCGGGGGATGGATTCCAAACAAATTGTGTCAATGATGGGATCAGCGGGTTGCAGATTATGAAGATGTAACCCAGATTTGGCTCTAACATGACGTGTCACCGTGTGTGCGTTTAGGCCTGATGAACGGGAAGCACTGCACACTGCCCCACCTGACGGGGCGCACCTTCGTCTACAATGCGGCGGAGGCCCGCGTGGAGCTGTGCGGCGACACCGCCGGCCACTTCGAAGTGTGCGCCGACGTGGAGGAGCGCGTGAAGGAGGCGCTGGCCCGGCTGCGCTCGGACGCCTCCGGGGGAGGCAGCAGGGAGGGCAGCCCGTCGCACGGCGCCCCGCGGCTGGGCGGCGGCGCCGTGCGCAAAAAGGAGCAGCTGCACGCCGTCCAGGCCTTCCAGGGAAAGGGCCACTCGCTGGGCAGCCGCGGCGCCTCCCCGCCGCCGCCCGAGCGCCGGCCCGTCACGCGCCAGCACAGCAGCGGCGTGGACCTCGCCGCCGGCGTGTCCCGCGGCGGGCCCCCCGACCCGACCCGCGTCCCCGAGGCGGTGCGCGTGGCGCCGGGCTTCGTGACGGTGAAGGACGGCCGCGGCCTGGACCCCGTCCTCATGGAGCAGCAGCGCCGCAAATTGCAGGAAATGGTCTCCTCCATCCAGGCCTCAGTGGAGCGGCAACTGCGCCGACAGCCCGCGTCCGGCGCACGGACGATCGACGGGCAGGAGGCCGCCGGCGGGAAGGCGGAGGACGAGGACGAGATGGAGAGCCAGGACGGCGAGCGGGCCGAGCCCATGGACCACTCCTGATCTCGGGCCCTCGCCGCGCTGCCGACTGCGGGTGGAAAACGCCGCTTTGCTCGCCACGTTCCCAAGCGCGCCGACTAAGATGGCTTCCCAACATACGTAAGTCGTGCGCACGCTCCATGTATCGCTTGCGCACAAATACGAACGGCACGGGTTTGAGTTGCGCTTGCGAGATATGCAAGATTTCCAAATTGTGCTACGTGACATTGGACTTACGAGCGCGACTTGTGCATCATGCGATTGGGATTTACTAGGCGGCCAAGATAGGTAAAAAGACGCGCGTGACATATGAAGTTGCACCCGCAAGATTCACGTGCCACTCGTCTATCTCGTGTGCGTAACTTCAAAAGTCACACCTGCGATGTACGACGTTGCGCTCGTGAGAAACAAAACGCGTGCGCACTTTCGCCCAAGTTTTCCTTTACTCGTTTTACTCGCAGCTTTGTAAGTCGCACTTTTCACGGGTCGCGCACACCAGCAGGAAGCGCTGGTACCGCTCCTGGTAAGCTTGGAGGGCGAGGACCAGATGGAGAGCAGGGTGAGCGTTCCTGCATTCTGCTAACTGCAGGTGGGGGGAAAAAAACGTTTTTATCGCCAATTGTCTTTCTTGTTTTTTGCTGCAGCCAATGATGGCGCAGCGGAGTGGAGCACGCGACTGCAACGACTTTTTTTTTTTTTTTTTTTTTTTTTTTTGAACAGCGATATGCTTGACAAGTAAGTGTTAGGAGGCAGAGCTTAACTGGCATGACCTCGCCAGGCCAACAAGCAAACACTTTGCTTTCACTGCCATGACACTTCTTATTCGATGACATCACTATTAACAATCGCTATACAAACAAGGGAGATGACGTTTTAGTATTTTGTGTAACCAAATGATAGTACAAAATGTATAACTCGTACAGGCAAGATTCGTGCCTTGCATATCATGAGCGTGACTTATTATTTTGCACACACGAACCTTGGGTCGTTGATTTTAGAAGTCGCCGCACACGCCACTTGCACATCTCGCAAGTGCAACTTTGGGAGTCGCAGCCGCGTCTTAAGAATCTTGAAAGTGCTCAGAAAAAATTTTCCATTGTAACTTGCAAAACCTCGCCTTGTGCGGCAAGTTGCCATAAAATCATCACATTTGACGTGCAAGTTGAATGGACAAGATTCAAGCGAGTTACGTGACCTTAACATAAAACGCGATAAAACACGTGAATGAATGTCGTCTGCCAGGATCCGTTTTATTTCACATCCGTTTCGTTCCTTTCCAACACTTCCTGTTTTGCGCTGTGGCCGCGTTTCAAACAAAGAGAAGAAGAAAAGTCGCTCAGGCGGCACGCTGCACTTTGGCGCCCTCCAGTGACTTTTTCACGGAAACCAACTCGTTGATCGTCACCAAAAAGGAAGCGGGCAAAATGTCGTGGTCAGCAAAGCGGATGCACCGGCGAGTTTGGCGACTGCTCGTGACCAGCTGAGTGGCTTGTCGTCGTCTGTCTTTCTTTTTGCCGGCACCGGTCTTAATTGCATCATTTGTAAATATTTCACGAGGCTCTTATGCAAATGTTGCTCCAAAGTGAAAAAGGAAGGAAGGTTCCATCGCGTGAACCTTGGACTTAGTTTTTTGCTTGTTTGTTTTCCAACTTTGCCACAATAAAGGATGACCACAATACATTGAAGAGAAAACGATCAAGATTCCGTTGAGTGTTTGAAAGGAATCCCGTTTGAATTTGAAGCTTTTCTCTGATGCCAAGAGTCAACCACAAACTCAATTTCATCCTTTTGTTGTTTGCACGCGTGATGAATTGACAATAAAATCATTCAAATTGTTTCCAATCTGCTTCTTTTAGTCCCAATTGCAGGCCCGTGAAAAAATACTGCAGTACAAGTACGGATGATGCTTGTGCAAAAAAAAAAAAAAAGTTAAAAGTACAAGGACTGAAACCAAATTCCGCATCCCACTGAGGGGTGAACATTTGCAACGCTAACAAATGTTGATTTCATATCGGGGTTCCTTCAAGGTCGCAGCGTTTCCTAAATGTTCTCTAATGGTCTTTCTTTTTGCAAGGAAATTTTGAACGTGGTGAACAAAACAAGACTGTTTAGGAAACGCTGCAATCTTGAACAAACCCTGACGTGACATCAACATTAGCGTCGCAAACGTTCATCCCTCAGTGGGATACGGGATTTAGAAATGACTCATTTAGCTCTCGATTATTTTCATTTAGGGCTAGACAGAAGAAAATATTTTGTGCCCCCAACTCCACCTCGACTATAAATCGTATCATTTGTCTATAAAATAGTTATAAGTACACCATTGTATTCTTATCAACATTAAAAAAAAATATATATAGATCAACTTGGTCTCGCTTCACCTTTTTGCTGTCAGCCTTTTGCCATGGCTGAGGGTTTGTTTACTGCACTTTTATCTCCTGCCCTGTGCTGTGTGTGTGCGTATGCTTGTTGCAAAAAAACAAAACAAAAAACAAACCTACACTTAAGACATATTACTCCCTGTACAAGCGGTGAGAGTGGCACTGCCACCTACTGTAGTGGATGTGCAATTACACTTTATGTGAGTATGCATCCCCCCCTCCCCAATAAAGCATGTTCCCTATTTCAGAAGGAATGACTGTCAGCCTGTATCCCACACTTGCTACGCTAGCAAATGTTGATTTCACGTCAGGGTTTGTTCAGGTTACCTAAATGTTCTCTAAACCATCTCAAAATGTTTTAATGATTTTTCTTCACGATTTTCGCAGGTCATTAAAAAACATTAAGTCATTCAATGGATTTTGCTAAAGTTAAGGCCTTAAATTGCATTAAAACTAATTAAATATGTCCGGGGGCATTAAAGATGAAAATACAATTGATGTAAAAACGTTTACTATTTATTTTAAATACAACCTTACTATCACACAATTTAGCAATAATATTCATGCTTCATGTTCCACGCACCAATTGCTCTGAATTTGAAAGGAAAAATGTACTGTTTCGACCACCAACATCCAACATGAAACACCAATGCCATCTAGTGGCAGATAATTACACAACACAAATCTATGACTCAATGTTTCACACTCTTAGTTTTAAGTTACATTAAAAACGGCATTAAAAAAAACATTAAATTAAATGGAAGTTTTGTTTTATTTTGGCAGTGGTGAAATAAATGTCATTGCTCACCTTATTTAGGCACTTTTAAAAATCACAAGCACATATTTAAATGTCAGGGGTAGAAATTATTTCTGTTTCAAAAGTAAGGAGTTGAAGTTGCCAGAAAGAAACTTATTCCACAAGAATTCCCTTCAAGTACAACCAGAACTTGGTTACTTCGCACCTGCGCGCTCAAGCGCAAGTTGTGTTAGTGGTTTGTTGTCACGTGTACATAACGGCCTTTAGGACCCACAGGCCCAGCAGTGCGGTGGGCACATGCGACCCGGCTAACCACGTGACGGCACTTTTGGAAAACAACACCCCGGAAGGAGACCACGTGAGTGTTGACTTTGTCACGTCTGTCAGTTTCTTTTAGTTTCGTGTTACATTGCAACAACGTGTAATTATTAGTCTTAATAACGCCACAGGCGGACCCCCCCCCCCCCCGCCCCCCTCACGTTTTTCCAAATGGCTTTACACTTTGCAAACAGTTTGGTTCTCCTCGGGCTTTCTCATCCTCCACCTTGAAAGGTCTCCAATACGGCCACAAGATGGCAGCCGTGTATGGCGAGTCTTTGAGCTCGCCTTTTTTGCCCCTTCTGACGATCACATATCCAGATATCTCGAACGTCATTGTGACTAGACGAAACATGGAGATATCTGGAATTAAATTCTGCCCGAGCAAAATGCCTTTCCAGCTATCTGAAACGTCATTTGGCATGGGACAAATGACGTCACTTTTGCCATCCATGCGAATGGGATTCGTCATTCCACATATCCACTATTGAGCCGCCAATATCTACTAGTCAATTGCGGATATCGAAAACGGTGATTGCAGATATCTGCAATTGATTCCTGCCTTGGCATAATGCAGGATTCTGGTAGTAGTATATGAAAATGAAATGGCTCCATGATGATCACAAACTTTTTGGGGGGTAAAAGAATATTTTCTATTGAAGGGCAAGTAGCACATGTAGATATGATTTTAACGTTAAGCTAAAGTTAAAAGTTGGTGCGGTGTTGGCATTTTGTCCTACAACTGTAGAGGCCTGCAGGTGTGTCAGGGCGCAGGAGACGGGGCTCGCCGCTTGGTTGTTGATAACCTCCTGGCAAACGGTGGCATTCTGTGCTTGTAAGAGACGTTTTTTTTTGGCCAAGCAGGACTTGGCAAAATTGAACTCTCTTGATGATCATTTTCATGGAGATGGGGAATCTACAAGTGACCTCTGCACTACTACTTGTTTTTAAGTAATTGAGGATACGAATGCTGACATTGCGGACGAAAGCTCATTGTTTGCGAATCACATGATTCCGTTTTGCTAAGAAAACAACTTACTGCTGTCAAGTCAAGAGTTACTCCCTCCCATCAGATAGTTTAACTTATATTAGTGAGGCCTCATGGTTGGATCAGTGAATCAGTACAGCCGACGCACACACGTCTGTCTATGAACATTCTGTATGGGGCAGCAACTTCTGATCACATGTCGGTAATTATATTGATTCATGTTGAACATATTCCAATGCTCTCCCGAGACAGCTTTGATCCGAATACTGAATTTCTGGACTGGTCTGCCCTCACAGAGGAGGACATGGCAATGTTTATGCTGATACAAATGAATCATTGAGCAATATCAATCTCCCCCATGATGCAATTAGGTGTGATGGTGTTAATTGTAACAACTGGAAGCCGAGGGAAGAAATCTCCCCTTTTATATAGTCGTATTCAGACAAGATGGTGTTCTCCCTCCAATTCTTTTTCATTCCTATGTTGACGTGAATCCTAAAATGTATGCGGATGACCTGGTGGTCTTCAGGCGCTTCTCAAGGTCTGCTCACAATACGGCACTGCCCATCACATGGAATTCATTTCTCTTACTGTACGCCATCAGAGTTGCCCGCGAGTACAAAAAAATATTTCAAATTTGAGGACCCGGGACCAATTCGAAAGTGATGTCTAAAATATTTGAAGGACAAATTCAATGTCATATCGAAACACAAGTACATTAATGCTAATAAGCGTTGATATCCTTAAGCTTTGTAATTATTATTACATTTGTAAATTAAATACTCCAATTAGTATCCACTTTTCAGCTACTGGAAGTGCAGTACAGTCATCTCATTTTCTCGTTGGTGTTTTAAGAACTTTCTACCACTAGAGGGCGCGTCGGGTATAAATAACTGGCCATGCAGTGCACAGCGCCACTTTAACTTAGGTCGTTGCTGAGGTGAGTTGGGAACACTTGCTACTAGTATGGAGGTAAATTTGGTGCAAAACTAACTTGTGCAAAAAATGTGTACCTGTAGAAAAAAGTCTAAATTTGTATCTGTAAAAGTCGTGATTTGTATCTGTAAAAAAAATGTGTGCCTGTAAAAAAAAAATTTGTGTCTGTAAAAGAAATGTGTACCTGTAAAAAAAAAATTTGTGTCTGTAAAATAAATTTGTACCTGTAAAAAAAAAAATTGTGTCTGTAAAAGAAATTTGTACCTGTAAAAAAAAATGTATGTGTAAAACAAATTTGTATCTGTAAAAACAAATTTGTACCTGTAAAAGTCATGATTTGTATCTGTACAAAAAAAAATTTGTACCTGTACAAAATGTATAAATTTGTATCTGTAAAAGTTGCGATTTGTACCTGTAGAAATGACAACTTGTAGTCAAAGAAGTCGCCACTAGGAGTCACAAGTGGGTTTTCTGCTGCTGTCCAGTGACGTGAGTTTTGCCCCATTTATCTCGCTACAAAAGGTGCAAAACTAATTTGTACTTGTAGAGCGCCTGATTTGTACTTGTAAAGAAGGGGGCGGGCTCTGGTGTAATGAAGGGTTGTTTTGACCAATCAAGTGAGAAGGATTTGAGCGGATTGGAGCGCAACCTCATTGGTTTAGCGAACGACGGTGGCGGGACTCGCGGAAGGATACAAGCAGGACACATCGTCGCCAACCAACATACATATTAAGAATACTTCTTAATATGTATGTTGAGGAAGAATACTTCAGTATTCTTAATATGTATGTTGAGGAAGAATACTTCAGTCGACTGAGGTAGTTTTGCACCAAATTTACCTCCATATACTAGCCATAATAGGACATGAGAGAGTAGAACAAGACCGGAGTAATCCAAATATTGTCAAGTTTAGCAAGAATACTACCAAAAAGGAAAGCAAACAGCAGTGTTGCGCGCGCGTGTGTGTGTGTGTGTGTGTGTGTGTGTGTGTGTGTGTGTGTGTGTGTGTGTGTGTGTGTGTGTGTGTGTGTGTGTGTGTGTGTGTGTGTGTGTGTGTGTGTGTGTGTGTGTGTGTGTGTGTGTGTGTGTGTGTGTGTGTGTGTGTGTGTGTGTGTGTGTGTGTGTGTGTGTGTGTGTGATTTGACCAGCTGCTGTACTGCAAATCCAGATCCAGAAATAGAAAGTGAAAATCCTGCCACGGTTTGGCTGGACTCCACTGAACGAACGTGAGACGAAGCGCGTGTGGCTCAAGCCAAACTGCCCTCATTGAGGTCGCAGGTGTGCTGAATGAAGCCTCGCCTCTTGCCGTCCGGTCCAATTGCAGGCCACACTCGGGACAAAACGAGCGTTCACATTTGCAGCAGGGACTTCAAAGGTGAGAGAGGGCCACCATTTTTCCATCAATGCTACTGGGGGCTGTTAGATTATTAACATTGTTTTTCTGTTTCAATTTATATTTTAATCGTTTTTTTATATTAGTTAGAGCTGTGTAATAATAAGACAACAGTTAATTCATTTGTTAGTCAATCTATAGTCCTTTGTTCTCCTACCTGGGAAAGAAATGTCTAGTGAGGTTTCTGAGTTATCTAAATGAGGGGATGTTTGAAAGTGCAAGCAGAGTTTCTGTCCATAAATTTCCTGGTGCAAGGAGGTGCCGGGGACCAATTGTTTACCCACATCTGTAGTGGACTGAGATAGGAACTGGTGTAGGATTCTAAGTTGTGTATTTCACTCTGCTGACAGGACAAGATGACAGGGGGGGGGGGGGGGGGGTATTATTTCTAAACACTGTTTTTGTATAAGTGTGCAAGAGCAGAGAGCGAGAGGCACACTTTGCGGTCACTGCTGATTGAGCAAGGATCAAAATGTGACTTCGGAAATTTCTGAATAAAAGCTTGCAAGAAAACTTCACGAGATCTCAACTTTGAGTTTTATTTTGAACACGCAGGAAATCAAAAGAAATGATTTCTAACAGGGCCCACATAGGAGCGTACACTTACCAACCACATTTATGACCAAAATATTATTTTGACCCTCTTGTTATGTTGCGGGTCAAAATGACCCACTTACAAGTTCAAGATCAAATGTTATCTTTTTACTATCAAACTCGCCACCAACAGACAATTAAAAAAAAAGGTTCATTTCAACATATATGACGACATGTATATGGAGACAGTTGCAGCTATAAAAATGTGTCGCTGGATGCTTTTGAAACATTGAGCGTATTGGCTACCGGGTCAAACTGGACCAACATTCACAACAACTTTTTAAAATGGTTAATCTCGTTGGATGTGCCATGAAAATGGTTGATAAGCTATCACACTGTTTATTGTGTTGTGTTTTGGAATGTTCAACATTCCGGGTCAACCCCATCCATCCATTTTCCAAACCCTTTACCCATTTTTATCTCTCTTTTTTGACAGACATTTAGAGGGATACTTGACTCATTGAGCCATTTTCAGCAGTAAAAAGTTCCCATTTTGTCCAGAAATAATTTGACTAACTTCGTTTTTTTTCATGTACAATTAATACCTCTAAAAAGAAATGTTTTCAAAAGATCCACTATCCTAACCAAATAACAAAGGGTTTGAATCAAAGAACAACAAAAAACATACTGTACTCTTATTTTTTTTTTCTCCATTGCAAAATGAGGAAGTGCCAATATGGAGTAACAGAATGAAAAACAAAGCAAAAGTGATAAGGAAATAAAAACAAACGGTCCATTGTAATGTTTGCATGGACGAGGCCTGAGTGGCGACCAGTCCAGCGTGTACCGGCCTTGCCCAAAGTCACTTGGGGGGTGAACCCAAATGAAGAAAGCCGGCAGAAAATGAAAGCACGTTAGCATGTTGACCAGCCATGTTGTTGATTTCATTGAAAGGGAAACCCAACTTGTTGCAGTTCGCAGATCCGTTGGTTCGTTGACAGTGAGGAGGAGGAGGAAGAGGAGGAAGAGGAGGAAGAGGAGGAGGAAGGCCATGCAGCCTCTGTGCGAGGTGACCAACTCGCTCGCCATCAGCAACGCTCGCTCGGCCTGCAGTCCCGAGCTGCTCCAGCGGGGGGCGGTGACGCTCTGCATCAACGTGACGCGGCGGCAGCCTTTTCCCGCCGTCGCCGCCGTCGCCGCCACGCGAATCGCAGTGAGCGACCGCCCCGACGACGACCTCTACCATCACTTCGACACCTGCGCCGACGCCATCCACGCTGAGGCCCAAAATGGCGGCCGCAGCCTGGTCTACTGCAAGAACGGGCGAAGCCGATCGGCCGCCGTCTGCGTCGCCTACCTCATGAAGCACCAGCGGGTGGCGCTGGCGGACGCACTTAAGGTGACGCGGGGGTGGGGCTTCTATACTGACTCACTTGCCTTTGTTAAAAATGTGTATTTATTAATTGTATTAGTAATTACATTTTTAATGAGTTAATAATATAATAATAATTATAATAAATAAGTATATAAAATATAAATAAATGGTCTTGTTCACGAGTGAGGGTAGGTTAGAGCGGGAGATCGACAAGATGTTCCAGTTTAGCGGGGGCCCTCCGATAAAATCTTTGTTTAATGGGAGGCGCGTCACTGACGTCAATGTCACGCTCGATCCAGTCAGTACGCGATGGCACATCGACAAATAAACATGCAAATCCATTCATTAGTTCTGATAACTCGCGACGCTTAGACTCGGGCAGATGTAACAGAATTTGAATTTGATCTAAATGCCGGCCGCACAAACCCAGAGCTGCCACCTGACGCAAAGGCAGGACTCGCGCGTCTTATAGTAAGGTTTAAGCAAATGAACGTGATATCGCTTTCTGGATTGGTCTGCGACCCGCTGTGGAAATGACGTCATTAAGATCAGACAACTTTTCTGCAACACTGTAGGGGCCTGAGAACTTAGCCTCAAATTCGGAGCCCACAACAGGCACAAGAGCCAGAACTTGATCTCCCGGACTGAACTCATGACGTGCCGAGCGCCGGTCATAACGTTTTTTCATTTTGTGCGAGGCCACGTCAGTGGACCAGCTCTACCCCCTCAGCAGGATTCTTGAGGGTGCGTGGGAGTTCGCCCAACCAGTCCACATGTGTTTTGTGGACTTGGAGAAGGCGTTTGACCGTGTCCCTCGGGGAGTCCTGTGGGGGGTGCTTCGGGAGTATGGGGTACCGGGCCCCCTGATACGGGCTATTCGGTCCCTGTACGACCGATGT
Organism: Leptonotus elevatus; assembly: GCF_054856555.1. NCBI lineage: Eukaryota > Metazoa > Chordata > Actinopteri > Syngnathiformes > Syngnathidae > Leptonotus > Leptonotus elevatus. The sequence continues at coordinate 4,246,319 of NC_141239.1, read as the reverse complement.
CAGAGTTTGGTCCGCATTGCCGGCAGTAAGTCGAATTTGTTTCCTGTGAGGGTCGGACTCCGCCAAGGTTGCCCTTTGTCACCGATTCTGTTCGTAATTTTTATGGACAGAATTTCTAGGCGCAGCCGGAGTGTCGAGGGGGTCCGGTTTGGTGGCCTCAACATTGCATCTCTGCTTTTTGCAGATGATGTGGTGCTGTTGGCTTCTTCCAGCCGTGATCTGGAGCTCTCGCTGGAGCGGTTTGCAGCCGAGTGTGAAGCGGTTGGGATGAGGATCAGCACCTCCAAATCCGAGACCATGGTCCTCAGTCGGTGCTCTCTGCGGGTCGGGGATGAGATCCTGCCCCAAGTGGAGGAGTTCAAGTATCTTGGGGTCTTGTTCACGAGTGAGGGTAAGTTGGAGCGGGAGATCGACTGGCGGATCGGTGCAGCGTCTGCAGTGATGCGGACTCTGTATCGGTCCGTTGCGGTGAAGAAGGAGCTGAGCCGAAAGGCAAAGCTCTCGATTTACCGGTCGATCTACGTTCCTACCCTCACCTATGGTCACGAGCTGTGGGTCGTGACCCAAAGAACAAGATCCCGGATACAAGCGGACGAAATGAGTTTCCTCCGCAGGGTAGCCGGGCTCTCCCTTCGAGATAGGGTGAGAATCTCGGTCATTCGGGAGGGACTCAGCGTCGAGCCGCTACTCCTCCACGTTGAGAGGAACCAGTTGAGGTGGCTGGGGCATCTGGTTCGGATGCCTCCTGGGCGCCTCCCTGGGGAGGTGTTCCGGGCATGTCCTACCGGCAGGAGGCCCCGGGGACGACCCAGGACACGCTGGAGAGACTACGTCTCACGGCTGGCTTGGGAACGCCTTGGGATCCCATCGGAGGAGCTGGCTGAAGTGGCTAGGGAGAGGGAAGTCTGGGCTTCCCTGCTAAAGCTGCTGCCCCCGCGACCCGACCCCGGATAAGCGGAATTGAAGACGGAACGGAACGGAACGGAGCCATGTGTAATTTTTCCTTTGCCAAGGCATCGGCGACAAACAAGCGATGGCGGAACCCATGAACAAAATCAATCACATTTTTGTGAGGTCCCGTCTCCGACCGATCCTCCTTGAGGACAGACAGTGGACACCACTAAATCCTAAATCCCGTGCTTTCCTGGACTGCTTCTCTCGCGGCCAACATCAACCAGGGGAAGACCTTCTTCTTCCCAGTCCCTTTCCAAGCAATGATTTCAAGGTTTGATGAAATCTCTCCAGCACGCTTTGGCTTTGCGCATAATAAGCGGAGGACTTGTTATGCTTTTATTGCCAACATTTTCAAGTGTCCGCCATCCTCATGGTTCAAACACTCGGTCACGCCTCCTGGAGAGTTAGGACAAATGAGCCTTTTTGTACCAATTCAACGTGGACTTTGGTAAACGCCGGAAAAAAGCCTCAAGAACTCATGTGAAATCAAACAGGAAGTCGGCCATTTTGATTTGAAGTTGGCCTTATTGCACGGCTTGAACTTCTACCAATCCAACCACGGAATTCACCCAAAGGAGCCACAATCAGAAGCAGCTGTCCTACAGACTGAGTGGCAGCCATTTTGGGACCATCGCAGGCCTTGAATTTGAATCTTTGTCGAGATTTGGTCCAAATGAGCCGGAATCGGAAGCAGGATTCGTAAACAGATTCAATAATGTAGGTGGAGTCCAAGTTGGATATCATTTGAGTTTTGGCCGTGACGTGAGGAGGAAGTCGCGAGGGCGCGTTTATCAAAAATAATCCTTTGTTTGCCGAGGACAGAAAGTGAAGGCGGCCCGGCCCGTGATCGCCCCCAATCCGGGCTTCCTGACTCAGCTGCAGCGATACGAGGACGAGCTGAGGGGGAGGCGACGTTCGCAAGCATCGCACGCAAACTCGGCAGCGCCCAGCCCACAAAACACCGTCCGGTGAGCTGATGGGGGGTTTGGAGCTGGACCCCAGAACTGGACGGGTTCTACTCATCAACAACAGTTTCTCAACCACTTGGCGCTAAATTAAAACCAGAGTTATTATAGTTTTGCAATTTCCATTGTAGTTAGTTTTGATTTCGTTTTGAGTTTTGTTTTGAAAATGTTATTTCGTTTTAATTAGCTTTGGTGGTTCTGTTAGGTTTTATTAGTTTGAGTTATTTAATAAATGCTTAGTTTAAGTTAGTTTCAGTATTAGTTTTTGTTAAAAAAAAAAAGTGTATTACTAGTGCGCAATATTTACAAAACAGCATGGGAGCGACGTCATTTGAAGGTACTTTTTTTCTATTGGCTGCTGCTCGATGATGTCACTTCTGTGCATGTCACACACTTTCAAATATTTCAAAATAAATATATTTAAAATCACATTTAAAATCACCCCCAAAGGCTCGTGCATTAAATGAATTACCAAAGACTAAAATGAAGGATTTTTTTTGCTATAATTATAGTTAGTTTTAGTTTTGTAAAAATGAAATGCAGTCACAGTCACCGCGTGTGCGTTGCGTCCCCGCCGGCGCAGCCGATTCGTTTCCATTTGATCGGCTGCGTGTCACATCGAGCGGGACAGGAAAACTGACGCAGTTTCAAAATAAAAAAATTCCGGTTACTTTTCAGAATAAAATACCCGCCAGATCCTATTTTGGCAATCATGTCAGCGAAAGGTCATAATGCTGAACGCTTTATTCACCGCAGCGAACGTGGACGAGGAGAGATTTACATATGAAGAGGATTATATATGACACGGGCACATCCTTTTTATTTGGACAACCTAAAAAATTGATGCCGCAAGGAACGTCTTAGTAGAAGCTTGTGGGAGTGGTCGGTAAGTTAAATCAAAGTCCGCCTCTCTTTCTGCTTGTCGGTTGAGCACGCGTTTTGTGTGTTTGCCGTTGTTTTTAATGCCGCCACGTGACTGCGCGCGATCGCGCGAAAACGCGACGGCAATTTGTTGGCGGCGGAGCTGCCGGACCGCAGCTGTGCGCAGCCGGTGAGTTTTGTCCGTAAAATTGACGTGTTCGGAGCACGCAGTCAAGACGCAAACGCATGCGGTGTAATCCCGGGGCTAGTTTTTGTTAAAAAAAAAAAAAAAAAACATTTTCATTTTATTTCGTTCACTAAATTGTTTTCTGAATGTTAGTTTGAGTTTTTTTCGTTAGTTTTAGTGAACTAAAATTGTTGTGTAACTGTGGTTTGCTGGCATGCTTTTATTTTGAAGGCCGGAATGTTAAAGGAGAAAGATTGCGGCGATGGGGGAATGAAGTAACTCGTTGGAAACTGATTAGCTTCTTGCAGTCTGTTGAACTCACGCATATGAACCAAATACGAGGTCAAGAGTCGCGGCAGCGCTAAGAAGCGGACTAGAGCGAATTCTGAACGTTTACGCGTCGTCACGGATGGCGCACAAGCTCCCCGATTAGCGGCTAACGGTGCTAATGCGGCCTCGAACGCTACCTTCTCAATTCACCCCCCCCCCCGGAGGCGTTGTGGCTTGGGGAAGGTTTAGGATGGCCAGCAACCTGCATCTCGGCTCAAAAGCCAACCAGGTGAACACATTGATTTACTGCACGGGTCACGAAGCTGACGACGGCAGCGGCAACAGATTGATGATGTCAGGAACGCGTTTGAGTTCAAATTCGTGCCAAGGAAGAACGTCATCGACGAGAGAGCGAGATTTAACCAACGTGTACAACTGGCTAATGAAACTGTGGATTCATTTGTCACTGCGTTGTATTGTACTAGGGTGCACTCCACGGCAAATTAATAAGAGACGGACGGTCTCGTGGTCGGACTCGGGGACATTGACCTTGCTGAACGAATGCAGCTGGACAAGGATTTGACTCTTGACTTGGAAAAACGCTGTTAATATGGCAAGACGGTCAGAAGTTGTTAAGAGACAGCAGACGGACCTCAGCGGTGAGACAAAAGGGGAAATGGATGCCGTCTCAGCAACAAGACACCAGAAACAAAAACAGCGAAGACATCGGGTCAACAACAAAAAGACAAAAACTGGAACAAGAAATGCCACACTTGTGGGAAAATTGGACATTACAGCAAATCTGCAAAGGCTACGCATGTGCCGGAAACTGGTATGGGAGGACAAGATGAAGACTTGTTCCTCGGTGTTCTAAATGCGGACACAGATCCCCCGCGACGCAGACGGAACCATCAGTACCCACAAAGCCCGGTTTGAGATGGACACAGCAGCCATTTCAGCGCAGACATATCACGCCATTGCTGAACGTGACTCCAAACGTACAAAAGCGGACAAACCCGTGTTCGGACCGGGTGGCGCAGCGCTCGCAGCCTTAGGCAAATGCGCAGCCTCGATGGGTGTCGGCAAGCAGCTCATTCAAAAACCAGGGACCAAGCGTGAAACTCTACCTTGTTGCTAGGGCAGTTAGCATTGACGAGGAAATGCTAGCAAGAGTCGTACCCCAAACTGCGTCGAGGTCTCGGCGTGCTGGAGCACCCTCGCACTATCGAGCTCAGACGCGTTCCTATCTCCTTACTTGGCAAGGCGAAGAAGTTGGAGAAAATGGTCAACTTGGGAGTCATTTCAAAGGTGGACGAGGCAACACAGTGATGTTCCGGAATGGAAGAAACGGATCTGTGCGTGTTTGCGTCGAGAGAAATACATCTTACCTTCTGTGGATCGCACACTCGGATCACGAGCAGGTTTTCAGCAAATCGAGGAGATTCTGGCAAATCCCATTGGTCCCCCGAGTCGGCAAAGTACACGACGTTTATAAACGCCGTTTGGACCTTTTCACGTCAACGGGTCACCTTTTTTTGGGGATAGCCTCGGCACCTGAACATTTCCAACGCCGGGTGTCCGTGATTCTCGACGGGCTACAAGCAATGTTCCCTCTAATTTTTCATGTATCTGGGCATACACACAAGCTCCCTGAGCAAACTGAGGACTACTGTGAGCAACATCAGATATGCACGCTTTATTTTTAAATAAGTAATTTGGTCCACTTAAAAAAAAAAGACAAAAATCTGAAAAATGGGATGTGTAAATGTTATACAGTATGTGAGAGTCCTGCTTTGGCCTGGTTGAGGGTCCTGTTCTGGAAGATATGAGACATATACACCTTTCAGACATAACATTTTGCTCACATTAAAACATTCACATTTTTGCACAATGACTTGTGCTGTAGCTTGCGATGCAGTGCAAATTTCTGTAACACTTTGTCTGTAAAATATCTAATTACACAGTTTTCTTGGCATTTCTACTACCCATAAATGATCTAATAGTAACAACATTTAATGATTAATATCCATAAAGACAAAATCTTAATAACCGTCACTAGAATATGCACAAATCTGACTTAAATTTTACCTTATTTTTCACGTCTGTCCTTCTCACTTCTCCAATGGTTGTACACTTTGTCCAGGTTGATGGCTTCGTCTGCTTCTTGCTTCCATCTTAAAAGAACTGCATATCTTTTTTTACTGTGGCTTGGTGAGTGGATGCGTCGCTGCCTGTTCGTTTTCGCCATGATGCGGGGTTTGTATTAGCATCTATTAGCTAACCTGCACGGCGCATATAGGCAGGGCCCAGACGCAAGCACCGTCAATGCCATGATTGGCTTCGTACCGTAAGTGAACCGTATCGTATCATTGGCTGGACACCTGTCACTCACTGAGTGAGAAACAAAAAAACAATATTATTGGGCGAATTAATTAGATTAGATTAAGTCTAATATTAGATATTAATTAATACGTTATGTTGATGTTGTTTATGCGCTGGATAGATTTTCTTGTGCGCTGAGAATGTGCAGGCATTGCGCGATTGCGCACGCGCGCAGTTTAGAGGGAACATTGGCTACAAGGTGTGTGGTCTGTCGCACGGATGATGCTCTTGTGTGGGCGAAAAACCCCACGAGGAACATGATGCCACGTCATGCGGTGCGACACAAGCGCCGGGAAAGCGCCGTTACGCTCAACATGGACAAAAAAGTGTGAAAAAAAGTCAAAGAGAGCTCACATTTTTGGGACGCATCCTGTCAGGAGAGGGTGTGCGGCCGGGACGCACAAAAAAAGTCTCAAGGATCCACGGCTGAACATTATTTGAAAGTCGGCCATTTTGGTTTGAAGCAGCCATTTCGCACTGACTCAAGCCCGCCTCCTTGGAATGTGAGCGAAAATCACACCAGACGTGGAACATGCCAATAAGATCATGAGAAAGTCTCAAGGACCCAGGCCCCGAATTCAACAGGAAGTCGGCCATCTCAAGCGCCTGCTGAAATATATTTGAAAGTCGGCAGTTTTGGTTTGAAGCAGCCATTTTGCTCTGGTCTCGGTCTCGTCCCCTGACGAGTTAGCAAAAATGACTTCCTGACACCCGTTTCCCCAACGGACGTGAAACTGTGTGGATAACAGCAGGACGCACAAAAAAAGCCTCAAGCACCCGAGGCTGAAATATATTTGAAAGTCGGCCATTTTGGTTTGAAGCAGCCATTTTGCACTTACTGAAGCCGCTTGGAACGTTAGGAAAAATCAGTCCTTGACAACAGTTTGACTGATTGACGTGTAACGTGCCTATAATTTCAGGACGCACCAAAAAATGTCTCAAGGACCCAAGGCTGAAATATATTTGAAAGTCGGCCATTTTGGTTTGAAGCAGCCATTTTGCACTTACTGAAGCCGCTTGGAACGTTAGGAAAAATCAGTCCTTGACAACAGTTTGACTGATTGACGTGTAACGTGCCTATAATTACAGGACGCACCAAAAAAGTCTCGAGGACCCAGGGCTGAAATATATTTGATAGTCGGCCATTTTGGGGTAAAGCAGCCATTTCGCACTCAGTCGCATCCCCTGACGAGTTAGCAAAAATGACTTCCTGACACCCGTTTCCCCAACGGACGTGAAACTGTGTGGATAACAGCAGGACGCACAAAAAAAGCCTCAAGCACCCAAGGCTGAACATTATTTGAAAGTCGGCCATTTTGGTTTGAAGCAGCCATTTTGCACTTACTGAAGCCGCTTGGAACGTTAGGAAAAATCAGTCCTTGACAACAGTTTGACTGATTGACGTGTAACGTGCCTATAATTTCAGGACGCACCAAAAAATGTCTCAAGGACCCAAGGCTGAAATATATTTGATAGTCGGCCATTTTGGGGTAAAGCAGCCATTTCGCACTCAGTCGCATCCCCTGACGAGTTGGCAAAAAAGACTTCCTGACACCCGTTTCCCCAATTGACGTGAAAATGTGTGGCTATGTCTATTACAGCAGAACGCACAAAAGTCTCAATGACCCAGGCCCCAAATTCAACAGGAAGTCAGCCATTTTGGTTTGAAGCAGCCATTTTGCACTCAGTTTTGCCGGTTGGAACGTGAGGAAAAATCAGCCCCTGACAACAGTTTGACTGATTGACGTGTAACGCGCCTCTAAATTCAGGACGCGCCAAAATAGCCTCAAGGAGCCACGGCTGAACTATATTTGAAAGTCGGCCATTTTGGTTTGAAGCAGCCTTTTTGAGAGACCTGCAAACTTCTAAGTAGCTCGTTGAAAGTGAATAACAAGACGGGCACACATTTTTCGTAAATGAGTTTATTGAGGTCGGCTTCAGGCTTGGGGCGGCTGCGCGCTTTTGTCCCAGTCCCGGCGCACGCTGTCGATCCACTCGTTGTAGTTGGACACTTTGGTGTAGACGCCCAGCTTGTCCCGGCGGCCGCAGCCCTCGCCCCACGACACCAGGCCCGTCAGGAACCAGGTGCCGGCGTGTAGCGTGACCATGGGGCCGCCGCTGTCGCCCTCGCAGGCGTCCATGCTCTGGCCCAGGACGCCGGCGCACAGCATGTTGTGGGAGATGTTGTGCAACATGTGGGGGACGCACACGTCCCGGCTGACCAGCGGCACCCGGATGACGTTGAGCACCGATTTGAAGCTCTGGCTTTCCTGGCTTTCCTTGCCCCAGCCCGTCACCACCGTCTGGGTCCCGTTGCGGTGCAGGACCCGCTCGGCCAGCCCGCGGCCCGGCAGGCACGCCGGCAGGATGTAGTCGGAGAAGGGCGCCGGGCTCTCCAGGCGCAGGAGGGCGATGTCGTTGTCCACCGAGGGGCTGTGGTAGGCCGGGTGTTGGACGGCCTTGCTGACTTTCAGCATCACCTCCGTGCCCTCGTGGCGGTAACGCTCGTAGTCACCTGCGGGAGGACACCCGCCGTCAGTTTCGGATCGTCTCCTTCTCTGACCGCAGTTGCCGTTAAAAAGAAGCATTGAAAAGAGGGCTGAGTTTAAAAAAAAATTAAAAAATCCAATAATCGGTATCGAATTGATTTTTACTTTTCGAGCCCAATATCGATTCATAAAACCGTGAATCCATCATTTAAATATCTCTTTTCTCCCATAATTGTTAAGAAAATCGGATTTTGAAGGATAAGACCTGCACTTTAAGACAATTCAGAATATTTTTTGCACAATTATTGAATTAGTTATGAAAATATTTTCACATTCATTCGTTTTTGTAAAACTTAAGTCATTATAAAAGGTGTTACTTTTGTTAATAAACGAAATCATTTGCCTCCGCAAAATTGACGTTATTAAAATGTAATATTTGTGGAGTTTTTATCATGTCTTTGACATTTAAGAACAATTGATGTCCCATAATGAATCGATATCGGATTGAACTGAAGAGAATCCAATCCGATCGGGAAAAATCGAATCGAACTGAATGCTCGTGAATCAAAATGGAATTGATGAAGAAAATTGCAATCGATACCCAGCCCGAGTTAAAAACGCTGATTTCTTCATTTGTGTTAAGCGTTCCCACTTGCGCTGAATTATTTTTCCAAACTTCTCCTAATACAAATTCATCACGCAATGAAAGGTGATACATTTTGGCTTGTTCCTGATTTTGAGGTCGATTGCAGGTGCGTATCCTACAACTGCCCCGAGTTCATATTGAGTAACAAAACGAGAGCAATCTGTCATAAGACGGCATTTGGTTTACTTGAAGATCACATTGTATTTTGTCAAGAAGAACTTACATTTTTTCAAAACCGAACAGTTTTACAAACGCTTTTCTTGCACCCTTTGTAACAATCTGTAGTATGGCACCACGCCACTAGGCGGCGCCTTCTTGTTTTTGTTACGCCAATGCAGCACTTGCCGTCAGTGCATTTGATGCACTGATCTGTATATATGACTGGACAGCCGATTGGCCAAGACTTTTGAAGCCGCGAAGTCGCCATATTGCTCCTCCCAAGAAACGTTTCTCGCCATACAATCCTACACATTTACAGTATCGAAATTGGAGACAGTACTTAGGGAAAAAACAGCATGATTTATGATGTTTTCAATTTGTTCAACATAAACAAGAGGACTTCAGACATTTTACAACTTGCCTTAAATACATATATAAATGATATGCTTAATGATGTTTATAGTAGGAAACGTGTATATTTTTTATTCAAGAATTCTAACTGTAATTCAACAAAAGATGCCTCTGCCAAATCTAATATTGGGGTTTAAGGAACTGAGCGATCAAAGAAAAAGGGGGTCTTCAAAGCAGCACATAGCATCCACTTGTTAAAAAAATAATGGCTGCCACTCAGGCCATTAAAATTTGTAATCGTAATGAGTTAAAAAAATATATATATAGTTAACTCATGATTAATTTTATATCTGTTCTTAATAATGTACAGTACAATGAAACAAAAAGTTTTCATACTCTTGTTAACATAAAAGTGGATTTTTTAAAGTAATGGAAATATGGTTGCATCTTTTAGTTATTGATACAGTCATTCCATAATAATTCATAAAATAGAGTTACAATTATAAAGACATTGTACAGTAAAAAAATTATGTGTTGAGGCCATTTTCTGCCACTAGATGGCATTATTGCATTTGTAAGACGTTTGTTTGTTTATTGAACATATAAACCAGCAACAAAAATACTGCAATTAAAATAAAAAGATTTAAAAGAAAAGTTATTTTTTGTTTGTTTGTTTTTTTACATACAAAATCATCATTCGGGAGAGAGAAAGAATTTGTAATTTCCTGCACTTTTGAGTAGAAAAAAGATGAACTTGCGGCCTTTTACCTCCTTTTTTTTTTTTTTTTTCTTGGAAAGGAGCAACGGGCACGGAGGCGCCCGTGAACTCACCCAGTCTGACTCTGAAGCGCAGGTTGTTTTCCAGACAGTGCGCGGCCGTCAGGACCCAGTTTTCGTCAATCAGCACGCCGCCGCAGTGGAAACGACCTTTGGCGTTCAGCAGCAGGACCTGGCGGGACAACGGCATGACTTTCCAAGGTGGAGGACGCGGCTGGCCTGAGGTACGAGTCGCCATTCGGACCTCACTTCATAACAACTGGACTCAAATCTAAGGACATTTTAGTTCATGAAGCAAAACGAGAGGAAAACCATCCGATTTGGTCTCCTCTGTCACTGTGACGCTGTCATGTGACACACAGTGACACGCCCCCTTCCAAATCTGCAGCTCGCGAGTGCAACATGCGCAAACATGTAACAAACATGTAACATTAGTACAAAAAGTACATTATAGTTAGAATGTAACTTGAATCCAACGGCTGTAACGTTCCAACAATAATGCTAATCCCACCGCTAACTTACTAGCTGTTAGCATGTAGCCGTAGTAGCCACTTGTTGATAGACTGTCATTGTGTGTCAAGTTGTTTTTCATCAAAAAGATGAGAGAACATTTGATGTGAAATAGTTTTACATCCCAAATGTTCAACATTATCTGCTGACAAAACAAATACAGCGGTCAAATGATTTTGAATGAAATGAATTGCAAATGTTTTAAGTGTCCCAAAGACGTATTTATACGTTTTTTATTATATTTTATTTTTTATGCTACAGCATACAGAAGGCTTTGATGCAGCCTCTCAACTGCAAAGAACGGTTGAAGAAATGTTATTTATTACATAAGTGACCAGCAGGTGGCAGCAGAGCAAAAGAGATCAACCAGGGCCATGCTGAAAAAAACTATTTTACTCACATTTCTAAACAGATTTGTAAATAATGATGAAACTTAGCTATAAATATACTTTTTATGTTTTAATCTTCCTTTTGGTTGGTTTTTATAGCACTAGAGCACAATATTGTGTGGGCCTTGCAAAGTCAGTCCAAATCCAGTAAAACAGCCAGGAGTGAAGGGGATTGCTTCGGTGAAAATGGCTGTCAATGAGTTAAAAAAACCCTCCAAATGTCAAATATGGCTCCATTTTAGGAACACAAGTCGTGCCTCAAAGTGTCTCATTCGATGTTATCGATGCTTGCCTATTGCTCACTTTTTTGGGCTGGCCGATTGATCGGTCCTGATTTCCTCAATTTTGGGGTAATCGAACGATTCTTAAAAATAAAGCGATCCTTCCCACAAATCAAAAAGTCAGCCACTGTCCTCTTCTCCTGACATGACTAACAGGTTTGTCATTTTTACTGTATTTGCAAGAACTACTTCGTGTGCAGTTTTAATACAACCTGTTTGTTATGAAAAAAAAAAAATCGGGATCGGCAGGTCAGTCTTTTTAAAAGATCGGGGAACTGTGATAGGCCAGAAAATTGTGATCGGTGCACCCCTAGTGCATACATACTGAAATTCAATACATTACAGAACTCAATGTTGGAAGAAATGGTTCGCCATTTTCGATTGATGAGGATAAAATTAGACCATTTCATGAAAATGTGAACTTAAGTTGGCTGGACTGAGATGAAAGTCATTTCTATTCATTCCATCGATCCAGCGAGCGCTGACAAAACGGCAAAGTCAAGGTGCGAGTGCGGCGCTGGTCGGCGCTGGTCGCTCACCTGCCAAGGACTCTCGCCCTTCTTGCCCACCTCCCCGCCCACCATCCAGGGCATGAGGCCGTCCATGGGCTCGCTGTACGACGAGCGTCCAATCAGCAGCTGCCCGCACGACGACGGCCCTGCGCACACGTGACGGGACGGCGGTGGGTGGAGGCCGCGTCTTTTGCCGGCGGCGGATCCTCACCTTTGGCGATGCACTTCTTGGCGTCGTCGTGCAGTTTGTAGCCGCCGACGCAGCCGCACCGCCGCCGCAGGCCGTCCTCGCTCTCCGTGCACTCGTGGTCGCAGTCGCCGTTGTTCACGCTGCAGTTGGTCGCCGAATGAACTGCGAAGAAGCGCCGTCATTAGAAACGCCGAGCGCCGGGCGCACTTTTCCTGCTTAAAGCAACACGCCGCTGAGAATTGCTTATTGGATGAGGCAGCGTGACTAGTGCAAATGTGGATGGTATCCGATTCTCTGAAAACAAGTTGAAGCCGATTAAGAATGAAAATGGTGACGTCGTCAGTGTGGCACTTTTTCACTTATTTCCTGGTATATTTTGCTACCAAAATGCCGGATGGTGTCATCAAATATTGCCAGAATTTAGACGACACAACTGAATCATCATCCATGTACGACAGTGTATTAGGGCCACATAAATAAATATATATATATATATATAAGCTCACAAATTTGCCACTTTATAAAGTGGCAAGTGGCAAATTTGTGAGAAAACCCCCCGTAAATTTGCGGCTTTAGAAAGTGGCAAATTTGTGAGAAAAATACTTGTAAATTTGCCACTTTATAAAGTTGCAAATTAAAAAATAAATAGTGAACAATTTCAAAAGGATAAATATTCATGATAATAATCATGCTTTTTGTTAAGTTAGGCCCGAAGGCTTTTTTGAACTACGTTTTGTGTGTGGAATCCAAAATTGTGATTGTGTTTTTTCTCAACTACGTCACGTTTTTGAGCCATCGTGTCCCCCTTTTCTTCCAAAATATGAAATAAATGTGATCGTTTCATCGAACATCAACATAAAAGCCAATTGAACGTTCGTGGTTCTGCCTGTGATTCCAAGATTAAGAATTCAGCCATCACGAATCCTCTCCATTGCTACTAGATGTTGCTCGTATTGCACTATTGTGGACAAACAAGACATTCCGATGATGTTGTCCAATCACGATCACTTCTTCTGACTACAGTTCATCAGTGGAATTGTGCTTTATCTAGAAAAAAAAAAAAAACTGGCTGCCATTTTGGAATCAGCATGTCACATTTAGTTTGCGTCAACAGAAAATCAACACAACTTTGTTTCTATACGAGTGTGAATTAGAGCCACGTATCATTTTTTTTTTTCAGAGTAGGGGGTAATATTCCCAAAAAAAAACACCATCTTTGAAATGACTTTCTGCATCATGTTATGCTAATTAGCAAACGTGCTAACGTGCTAAGTGGTTTACTATAGAAACATTGATAGAGAGAGAGAGAATCCCTCCTGTCAGTGTTAATGTTTCTGTGGTAAACCACTTAGCATGTTTGCTAAATTAGCATCACATGATGCATAAAGTCATTTCAAACATGGTGGTTTCATATGTAGACTTACACGCGGTTTTGGAGTTCCTGTTGACCTGCCAGAAAGGAATTCGGCCCACAGAGGCCGCTCTTCTCTCTCTCTCTCTCTCTCTCTCTCTCTCCTGAAAAGCTAGAAGGGCGTTCTCGCGCTCAAAGCCCCGCCCTAACTCCGCCCCCTCCCCTTCACGTTAAAACACTGCCATTAAGTTGAAACTGAAAACCTGTGACATTCGGGAAAAAAAAGAGTGCAAAAAAAAATGTGCACAGTGGCATTGAAAAATATATCATAATAAAAAAAAATATGTTTAAAGAAAATTGTGTTTTTTTTTATTTTCAATACGACCTTTTACAATGCAAATCCTTGTTTCAATGTCAATGCAGCTATTTCCACAATGACATTTTTTATTTTTATTTTTCATGACCAAATCTTCTTGTCAGTGTTGTGGCCCCGCCCTCTAAAAAAGTACGCGGCCCTAATACGCTGTCGTGGTTTCCCAATTGCCCCCCCCCGGCACCCAGTGTCAACAAACAATATTGACTGACCGTCCTGGCAGTACTTCCCCTCGTACCCCTGATGACAGCTGCACACGTAGTCCTGCAGCATGTCCACGCACTTCCCGTGGACGCAGCGGTTGGACTCGCACTGGTTGCCGTCTGAAATTCACACATACGGGACGAGTCGCCCCCTTTTCTCGCAATGCTTTGCATCGGGTGGCTGTCCTTCTTGTCTCACCTCTGTACACCGTCCAGAACTCCAGCTGGAAAAAGAAAAAAAGACTTCTAAGGCGCTGGGGGAAATCCTGAAGCTTGAATTTGGACAAAAATGAAGCGATGGCGCTCAATTTAGGAACTTGAATTTTTCCTTTTACGACAGCGAGATTTGAATGCTAAGTGACGATGACAGATCCTCTAAGTTACTTTTTACTTTTTCGCGTTTTATGCAAAATCGGTGATGGACTGTAATCGTAATTTTTCCCAATCAATGACATCAATAAATACGAGTAAAACCAGATTTATGATTTTCACTTGTAGAAACATAGATGTTGAAGCAACACTGACTGGAGGAAGGAATGGAAAATAGAAAGGTTATTACGTTTGTAGGTATGATTATTGGCCAGCGTTTAACATGAAAAGCGCATATCAATGATGCGAAACGTAAGTTATCCCAAACTGTAGCCGACAACAATGCTTGGTTCTTCTTATATCATTCATTGATTATTCCATATTCGTGGGGGGGGGGTGCTGACAAAACCGACATCGAAGCCATCTTTCTTCGACAGAAACGTGCTATTCGTGTCGTTTTCGGATGCGGATGCAGAGACCGCACTAATCCATTATTGAGACAACTAAAAAAAGTTCAAATTGAATGAATTGATGGAGTTTAAAGGCGTAAAGCCCAGCATGACATCTGACCAATTAACATGCGAATCAAATTCCCCCAAAAAAGAGAAAGTGAGTCCGAATGAAGAGGAACAGATATTTCTTCCGAACCTAAATACAGAACAAAACAAAAAGAAGGATGAATTTCAACTCAAGGTGTCAGTTATCCGCATTGTAAAACAAAATCTTCTCAGTCTATTTGTATTTTTTAAAAAATGTATAAAAGCACAATTACTGGAAAAATAGATATAACACAAGGTCATGTTGATGAATGATTTTTGTTTAACTGCTTGCTGTCATTCATTTTAGGTTGGTCATTTTTTTGCAACATTTTTTGGGGGTGATGATCGGGCAAATATCACAAGTTTTACTTTTTTCTGTCCCCTTTCATATCTTTTTTTTAAAGAGTGAAATAAAAATTTGAATTGAATTGGATCGCCGTCATTGATCAGCTCCACTAAAAAAAAAGTTTTTAACGTTTACAAGCATTTTTTGAAGAAGATTTTTTCTCACACATTTCAGTTAATTGGCACGTGAGTTTTAGGCGAGTTTTCACCGGGCCAGTCCCTGTGAAATATAAATATAAATAGTAAATATAAACGCTTTTCAAAATTAAATATTGCCCCATCTTCTTATCGAATCGGTTAACGATTTTTTTCTTTCTTTTTTGTATTTTACCTGTTGATCGCTGAGCGGACGGAAAAAAATCCTGATCATGTAAACCCTAATAATAAGTGTTGTTTGCTCTCGCCTTACTTTAGAGGTGTGGTCTTACCGTGGCCTCCCGAACCTTGAAGATCTCTCGCGCCTCCTCGAACTCGCACGTCTCCTCCACGCACTCTCGCTCCATGGACGGCGGCTTGAGCTCCTCCAGGAAGGAGTTTGCGCGGCGCGAGCGCAGCAGCATGTGAGCCTCCGGCGGCCTCGAGAACACTGAGGAAGCGCAGCACAACCGCACGCTGCTTCACCTGCCGTCGGCCGCTCCGCTCCGCTCCGCTCGCCCGCCGGGGGACTCACCTGATAGGCTGAGCGCGGACGCCGCCCACATGGCGAGCGTCAGGCACACGCAGACGGCCGGCCGGCGCATGTTCGTCGAAACCTGCGGTCGATCACATCAGGCGCTCAGAGCTCGGACTACAAACATGGCTGACCGGAAGCCGTGGGTAATCAACAGATGACACAAATTGCTATTATTCCTTTCACTTTTTGACGCGCTTCTCCTTCCACTTAATTCAACCAATTCACAACATTTCAAATTCAACGCATTCCAAAAATTCACGTCATGGTGAAGAGTTGTCTCATTCCAAATATTAAATTTTCCCCAAATTCACCATTTTTCACCCAAATATTCATGATAATATATTTCCTATATTTCATTTCTGATACGGGCAGTTCGGTCCCTGTACGACCGATGTCGGAGTTTGGTCCGCATTGCCGGCAGTAAGTCGAATTCGTTCCCAGTGAGGTTCTGTGAGGTCCGATTCTGTTCTGAGAGAATTTCCCTGGAGAGGTGTTTCGGGCATGTCCCACCGGCGGGAGGCCCGGGGACGACCCAGGACACGCTGGAGAGACTATGTCTCTCGGCTGGCCTGGGAACGCCTTGAGATCTGGTTCTGAGGAGCTGGTTGAAGTGGCTGGGGAGAGGAAAGTCTGGGCTTCCCTCCTAAAGCTGCTGCCCCCGCGACCCGACCCCGGATAAGCGGTAGTAAATGGATGGATAGATGGAGATGGAGTTCATGCATGCCATTGTTGATCATTCCCATTGGCACATTGCATTCTTTCCATTTAAAACTTAAATCATTCTGCTCATTTAATTCAACTTGGGAATGATAGTCAACATGCCCAATTTTCCCACTAACCAAAAATTCTGCATTTTCACTTGCCCGCAAAAAAATATTCATTTGAAATTAAAATCATTCAATTCACCCTGGAAGGATTTTCAACATGACAAAATGTTGCGCAATACCAAGAACATGTTGTCCATTTTTCACTCCTCCCTCCACATCACGTGACCAACGGCAACCATTCCAACGTCGACATGTTCACATCATTCAAGCCGTCTCATGTGTGATTACCGTTCCAAAAATGCACACAAATATCAAAATTCCCAAATTCAAAATATCGACATGACTTATTCGCCTCCAATTTGCACAAATGTTGGACCGATTCAAGCAAACTCATTCCAGGTCATTCATTATCGTCGTAAACAATTGCACATTATTCCACACGATGTCTTTTTATTCAGCATTTCAGCCTTTTCGCGCGTCAAGAAATTGCAGACGTCTGCTAATTATATTCATCGTTATTTAGCAAAGAGAAACGAGGCCTCTGATGGAATGGCGGGAACGTCCGTGAACTTTCAGCCATGCCAAACTTCTTCTCTCCTTCGACCCCAAATCAACTCGATTTCATTTACAGAGCGCACCGACAGCGCTAACCGCGCCACATGCGATGGAAAAGATCGGACGATAAAGAACTGAAGTGCTTCAAGATCCACTTTCAAGCCAAAACGACTTTGAATCCAACTCAAGTTGGGATCCGCGTTCGAACCAGATCTACCCGCGGTGGACTTCCAAGCCGGCAACTGAGCCCGAGGCCGAAACGAGACTTCTCAAATTCAAGAGCAACCGAGACAAAGACGACGACGGAGGCGCGCGTCTTACTTGTTGGCGTTGGCTGTTTTTTTCTCCCGATGGCGTTTTGATGTCTCGGGACGTCGTCGTGGTGCGTCCGCGTGTTTGTGCGGCGTAAATGAGTGACTAGCGATGTTTACTGCGAGTCCACAGTCTGCGGCCCCCGCAATGTCCACACACTAGTCCCCGCCCGCCCCCCGTAATCAAGTACAAATAGTGGACTTGACTTCTTACTTGAGTATTTATTTTTGGGACCGCTGTTTACGTTCATTTTCATCATCGAGACGAAGGGGCGGCTCCTGCTCGCCACGATGTCGCACGCCGGATGTCGGGACGCCGATGAAGGTCGGCCATTTATCTTTTTGCGTCTTGCGTCGGCACGCCTCGTCTCGCACTCGTCTCGGTTTTCGCTTGCGCTTGAGTTTTATTTTTATAGTCCAAGGTTTGCTATGCTTGACGGAGGTCGTGACCCCTTCCTCCTCTTTTGTGTGTGGTTGGGGTGCATGCAGCAGGTTGTGGGCGGGGAAAACAACCACCGCGATGGAGGGCACCGCCCCCCCGATCCCAGAGGAAGGAGGTCCGAGTTGGCCCATGAATGGAAGACCTCCCTGGGCACATGTCTCCCGCGTTTCCCCCTCTGGAGATGGTCTACTGTGGACCCGCCAAGGAGAGCTCAAAGAACCTCCATATTTTGGGGTCTGTCAACTGGGCCAACCCAGAAAAAAGGAGGCGGGATCTAGTCCACAAATGAAAACTGGAAAAAGCATCTCTCCCTCATTGTTCCCCTGTAGATAGACCCAACAGGTCCACCGTGGACCCGCCAAGGAATTGTGCCGGAGAGCTCAAAGAACCTCCATATTTTGGGGTCTGCTGGCCGTCAACTGGGCCAACCCAGAAAAAAGGAGGCGGGATCTAGTCCACAAATGAAAACTGGAAAAAGCATCTCTCCCTTATTGTTCCCCTGTAGATAGACCCAACAGGTCTACTGTGGACCCGCCAAGGAGAGCTCAAAGAACCTCCATATGTTGGGGTCTGCTGGCCGTCAACTGGGCCAACCCAGAAAAAAGGAGGCGGGATCTAGTCCACAAATGAAAACTGGGAAAAGCATCTCTCCCTCATTGTTCCCCTGTAGATAGACCCAACAGGTCCACCGTGGACCCGCCAAGGAGTTGTGCCGGAGAGCTCAAAGAACCTCCATATTTTGGGGTCTGCTGGCCGTCAACTGGGCCAACCCAGAAAAAAAGGAGGCGGGATCTAGTCCACAAATGAAAACTGGAAAAAAGCATCTCTCGCTCATTGTTCCCTTGGAGATGGCCACCACAGGACCACCATGTGCCCACGGGTTCGAAGGGCTGCAAGGGTCAGACAACATGCTAGCGACTAACGGCAGGTCAACACCTTCCCACCATGTTAAGACCATTTGTAACACGCTGTTGAAGTCGCCACAACACCCAGCAGACTCCAGTTGGGTGTTCGTGCTTGCAGCGTGAAGGCTCCGCGGGGCCTAAAGGAGAGTGCGGAGAGCTAGGTAACCAAGGTTTGTTTGATATGTGACTGTTTGGAAAAGTCCAAATCATGCCAATCTTTTATTAGGTCAATCAGGAAAGTCCCGGAAGAAGAGTGACCTGGTACGAAGGGCATCTGGGGTTCCCGGGCCGTCTGAGGGTAGGGTAAGACTGTCTTCTGAGACATGAGGGGATCTCATTTCTCTTTCTTTCTTTCTGCTATCTTGCTGGAATGGAAGCCTGGGGGAGAAGGGACCACCTGGAGGTTCTGGTATCATTGAAACCAGCAAGGGGACTAAGGTATGTTTCCTTTGCTTACTCATTCTTTTCTGCTGAATCACTGCAATGGGTCATTTAATGGACATTTTACAGAAATGTCTAAGTTCACTATAAAAAAAATAAAAATAAAATCATGATCTAGTGATTGAAGAGTAAGGAATGATGACGGAATCCTTCACTCATTCTCAACTCCTTAGCCCTTTAGGTTAGCGCAACTCCGGTCCTCGAGACCTGCATGTTTTAGATGTTTCCCTCCTCCGACACACAAGCTCTGCAAGAGCCTGAATCAGGTGTGTTGAAAGAGGGAAACATCTCAAACATGCACGTCTCCGGTTCTCGGGGGCCGGTGCCCGGCAACTGTCAACTAAAGGAACCAGCGATTCCACCTCCAGCCACAGGGTGATGCAAAACCTCTGCTAGCTGCCTTGATGATGTCATCATTCAAGTAGAAGAACAGTCTTCAATTTAAAAAACTGTGATGTGTCGAAGTTCTTTATTGGGCTTCTTGTCATATCAAACGTGACTTACAAATGCTATTCAGCCGACTTCAGGTATCATCACAGTTTACATGCTAGCGGCATGTCAATAATTATAATGCTTGAGCGTGATAATGACAACAAATTGTTTTTTTTTTTAATTATAGTTGCACATGCTAATTAGCAGCTACTGTGGCTAACTCAACACAAAACTCCAAGCAGCCTTTTTTAGTTTTCTTTGGGTGCCATGTCGTCGCCGCCCGACACATTCCCTTCCTCATCTTCGTCGTCGCCGATCATGCCTCGAAGGTACGATCGCTTAAACTCCTGGAACACAAGCTCCTCCTCCATTTCACTTAACACACAACCGGGCATACTCGATAAGCACTTGAGCAACAACGGCAAATGACTTATTGGAAATAACATGTTGACACAAACTAGCTACTAGCATTAGCACATTAGCATGAGCATCAAACTAGGTCTTGGCAATGGCATATTATTGCCCCATCAATTAGTTTTAGCACATTGCCGCCACTGTCAAAAGTACCTTGTTGCCTTTAGCACAAACCCTGACACTATTTGGCATTAGCACTTTTGCACCAAGGTGAAACGGCGTATTAGCATCGACCTGTTGGCATAAAACCTCTTTCTTTTAGCCTACTACTAAAAGTAGCAATCTTGGCCATTAGCATGTAAGCACCAATGTCAACCTGCCTACTGGTGATAGTATGCTAGTGCAAGCATCTAATAGCATGTTAGTAGCCCAGTTGATTTGCTTTAGCACATTAGCACTGATGTCAAGCTGCCTGTTGTCATTAAAAGAAAACAGGAACTTCCCGTTGGCATTAGCACCAACATCAAATTGCTCATTAGCATTAGCATGTTTACACAAATGACAAACTACACGTTGCATTGAACACAAACTCCGAACTATGCGTGGGCATTAGCATGTTAGCATAAATGTCGCAAGTATTGATTTGGAATTTAATTGACAAAGCAAAAAAAATACACGCACACAAAAACATACACAAAAACAAGTCACCTTTCCTTGACTTGTGGCAAGAACAAGAAGACGAGAAGAAGAGTTTATGAGATTTGCGGAATGTTTGTTGACGTTTTCAAGAAGATGAGGAGCGTGATCCTCACCTGTGTCAGGTTTAGGGTGCATCAGTTTGAAGGGAAGCTCCAAGGACACCTCACTGTCACACAAACAACTTTGAAAACAAACACACAACACCTCATCGATGCTAAATGCTACATGGCGGCTGTCAGCCAGACTTGTCAGAACGATTCGTCGACGAGTGGACTTCACGACTCCACGTCAACGTTTTTATAGCTTGAAGTGCGCCAAGCGCTAATCACTTGTCTGCCGCCGTCGCTGTGGAGCCGCAAAATGTCCGGCAGGCGACGACAGACTTCATACGTCTACGCAGGTGAAAATATGCTGTTGGTGGACGACAACAGCGGTTAGCCTCGCTAGCTTAGCTTGGTAGGCGGGTGATGATGATGCGTCCATAGCACGGATTTATATATGGACGGACTCACAATTGGACCCTTGTGGCCTGAAGCCAAACGGCAGCCATTTTACGTTGCCACTGTTACTGACGTCTTCTGCAAAGTGCGTGTTTGACACTTGGATCCCGGTGTGGAATCACGAGAGCCTCTCAAAGAACGAACTTCACTGTTTGCCTCGACCATTCGGAATATCTCAGTATGGCGAATCGACAAACGTTACGTTGACATTTTACAGCGATTTTTTTTTTCCTGCTGGACTTTGCTTTCATTTCATCGTTGATGCTTCTGACAACATAAGGCAGAACGATCGTTCATGGCTGCGTTCAGACTGCAGGCATATCTGATTCCAATCACAATCCTCTGTAGCAACGAAGTATTTTTTTTGGGGGGGGGGAGTTCAACAATATTCATTCGGCAGTCTTCCCGAGTCAATGTGTCATCATCATCGCTCTCTTTTTTTTATTTTTTTTGCGCGAGTTTGTGCTCTTTAATTCACCTGAAATCTGTTATAAATCCCAGACCCTTCCCCTTAACCATATACTTCAGAGTCCCACCAAAGAGGCTCTTTGAGAGTGTTGACGTTGTCAGGAGACCAGAGAAAGGATCAAAGGAAAGAAAGATGAAACAAAGTGAAATCCAGCACCAACCAGACACCACCTACCACCCACAGTTACAAAATCTTTCACCAACCTCAGAAACATCTAAATTCCAACAGATAAGGGAGACCTCAAGAAACCAGAAGAAAGACTAAAGTAAGGAAGGAAGGATAGATGAAACAGAGTGAGATCCACAAACGCCAGCCTTTACTGATTCAGGGACCGGTGGGAGAAGCAAATTCTGTTTGAGTTTCAGTAGATGCTGGTGTGGTGGATCTGGCACGCTTGAGAACCTCCACCTCGGCCCGACAAGGTAGCAACGGCGTCTAACAGAGGCATCGCCTAGCGCCTGTCGTGTTTGACGTCATATAATTGTGATGTCGTTTCCTCACAAGCGTATTACGCACTTTTTTTTAATTTTAAGCGACCATTCATTATGTCTCTGGCTATGACTGGGCAATAATTTGCTGTTTTCGGTTGCGCATGTGAAAAACTGAAGAGCTAGCGGAGCCATCCAAGGTGTTTGACTGCGAAGGAACCGGGCAGGTGGAACCGAAGCGATACTGACGGCGCTTGTCGGTTTGACTGACGTCGCGGATCCGATCTGTGTGTTTGTAGTTGTTCAGACTGAGACGCATCCTGTCCGAATCGGATACGAAACTACCCCCCGAATGCGGTTTCAACCCGTCCTGCAAAAATGTGATTTCATGTGCTTTGTGACTGTTCAGACTACAAAAGAGCCATCCACTTTCAGTCGGGGTGGGCTCAAAATCGGATTTTGTCTGGCAGGCTGAACTCGTGTTAATTTCGACAACGAAAACTCAACAAAAATAATTTCGTCGACGAAAACGAGACTTGACTGGACTAAAACCGTCATTTACTGGGATTGAATCAGTCAGCATTTTGGTGGACAAAAGAGAGACGAGACGAAGATGTACTTCACTTCATAAAAACTGGACTCAAATCTATGGACATTTTAGTTGATGACTAAAAACGAGAGGAAAATGATGTGTTTGTCAAATCTTGTCTCATGTGACACATCCCCTTTTAAATCGGCAGTTAGCGAGTGCAACGTGCACAAACATGGGACAGGCACGAGGTGGATTCAGCGTGAAAGGTTAAAAAAAAAAGAGTCAATTATATAGTTAGCTAAGCAGTTAGCCACCGTGCCGCTCACTAAACCTAGATGAACAAAATTATGTTTTCTAAGACGAAAATGCTAGATTTATAGTCGACTAAAAAAACGCCACCAGGTTGACTAACTATGATTAAAAACTAACGAGCATAATTGAAACTGGACTAAAACTGAGACTAAACTTAAAAACCGCGTATAAAATGAACACGAGTCTTAACGCAGCCTATGAGAGAAAATTGTGAATGGGTTGGCAGAAATTCAATGGATTCCGGTTAGGCACGCTCAGCAAGTGGCAATGCAAGATGGCTGCCAATGGCGGCATTGTTGGTCCAGAGTCAGGTGTGTCAGTAAGCGTGTATACGCACCTTGAGCTCATCAGGCTGCCACATTGTAGAAATGAGAGCACAATTAAAGTGAAAAATGAGACGTTTAAAGATTTCCGTTTTGCGGAAAACAAAACAAAGTAGCGCTCTTGCTCGTGTTTCTTTTGAGTTTTGTGAGTTAATCACCCTCCAATGATGAGCTTGACCGTCACCCTGTAGGACACCATGAGGCCGAGGACCTCCTTCAGGACGCCCGGCTTGATGCTGGAACCACGCATTAGCATTAGCATTAGCATTAGCATTAGCATTAGCATTAGCATTAGCATTAGCATTAGCATTAGCATCACAAGCTCAATCCGATTTCTCAGCACTCGCTCTCGCTCACATGCTGGATGACGCCAAGTTGGTGTCTTCGTGCTTGAGTTTCCCGTCCAGGGCGATGCCCCGCCTCTCCCTGTTGTTGGCCAGCAGGGGGAGCAGCAGGATGTCTTTTTGGAGCGTCTTACCCGCAGACACCGTTTCCCTGAGCAACAAACTTGGTCAAAGGCTAAACTCGTTTTTTCATTTGAAACCCTAACCCGAGCTCTTCAACCCATATTTTAAAACCCAAACTAAAACCCTTCTTCCAAACCCTGAATTAAACCCCTGCTTTGAAACCCTACTTCCAAACCCTAATCCTAGTTTAAAACCCTTTAAAACAGGAGTTTGAAACCCTAAATATATCAACAAACCTTACTTTAAAAAAACCTAAATAAAAATGAAAACCCCAACTTATTTAAAACCGCACCTTGAAACACTAACAGGAGTTTAGAACCCTGACCTTAGCTTCAAACCTTACTTCAAAAACCACCAATTAAAACCCTGCCTTGAAACCTTAACAGGAGTTTAAAACCCCACTTTGGAAGCCTACCTTAAAACTCCAATCCAAGTTGAAAACCTCATTTGAAACCCTAGATTAGTTTGAAACCCTATTTTGAAATCCTAATTCTAAAACCCCTGATTTGAAAGTTTAACCCCAGTTTGAAACGTTAACCCTGGTTTGGATCTCTAATTGGAACCCCTACGCCTTGTTTGAAAAACAAACTTGGTCAAAGGCTGCCCATGTCAGCATGCTCGCTTCTTTCTCACCCTTCTTCGATGGCGACGCATTTGACGTAGCTGTCGTTGGAGTACAGCACCACCGTGGCCACCTGGTCCACTGCGGACAACAACATCGACACTAGAGCTACTGCATGATGCGCTCAACAGGTGGCAGGTAAGCAGCTGTAGGTTAGCAGGACACAATGCAGTGTGTTGATTGCTGGGCAGAATATGACCTTGTCGTTTCCTTGAGACACCGTCGTGTCCTCCATATTGCTTTGGGTCATTTTGCCTCCCAGAAAAAAAAAAAAAACATTTTCAAACCCCACCACCTCCAATTTCAGTGAAATTTGGTGTAATTCATTGAATAGAAAGCCAACATCTCAAATCTCAGTTTGATACGATCAACGCTTGCTGACTTTTTTTGCCAAAATGGCAGTCGACTGCGAATTTCAAAATGGCTTTTTCACAGGAACGACGGGTCTTAAAAAAAAAAAAAAAAAGAATCTCTGGAAAGGCAAAATCATAAGAGATCCAATTTGTTGCATTTGCTTTTGCGTTCCAACAGTACAGTTTTGTGAAGATTGACCCAGTAGTTCCGGTAATTGAAGATTTCAAAGAAAGCCACGCCCCTTTTTGCCCAAAATGCCAGAATCCAGTGGGCCGTAGCTCCCGGACCCCTGCAACCATTGACCTAAAATTTTTAATTTAGTGTTGTTCCATCACTATCAACAAGTACACCAAGTTTCATTCAAATCCAAATCTGATTGGTTAAGATTTTCAGATTTTTGTGGGGAATGATTTGGCATGGAACGACCCTGTGGCGCTGTGACACTGCTCTTTTTGATACTTTAAAAATAGGTCAACTGAAAATGTCTGCCTCGAAGGTACGCCGGAATCATGTTTGTGGCGCCGCCCATATTTCTGCACGGACCTTCTTTGCAGACACGCATTGGACAGGAAGTTTTTCAGCGGACTTTGTTGACCTTAAATGGTAACCCCTAGCGTGCTAATGCTAATATTACATTATTTTAAAAAGCGCACTAATGCTAACCACAATCTGCTAACCATTTAGCATTGGCTAATTTTGTTGGTGTTTTAATAATGCTCACAGACAGAAAGTAATAAATAATTATGAAGGATAGACCGATAATCGGCACAGCCGATATTCAGCATTTCATGAATATCGGCATCTGACTATTTTTGTTTTTGTTTTTGTTTTGATGGCTGATTTAAAAACGGTTATTTTTGCTCCGACGACTGCTTTTCTCCTTGGTCTAGTCTGTGGCTGTTGCCTCCCTGCAGCATTGGCCCGCCCACAGCACCATCTGATTGGTTGCTCGTCCAGTGCTAACAGCTAATAAGCAGCAAAAGCTCGGCTCTTCTCTAGACGCTCACATGCAGAAGAAAATCGAATGCAGACGGTTGAGTTAAACTTAATACCATATGTATTAATTAAGCTATATTAATAAAGCTGCCCCAGCTAGTGATTTAGCGGCTATTTGGGAGTTAGCTTGCGGGCTAATGACATTAGCCCGCGAGCTAACCGCTAGCTCGTGAATTAACAGCTATTTGGGAGTTAGCGTGCAGGCTAAGTTAGCGTGCAGGCTAAGTTAGCCCGCGAGCTAACCGCTAGCTCCCGAATTAGCTGCTATTTGGGAGCAATGTGCCGGCTGTTAGCCCGCGAGCTAAAGGTTAGCTTGCGAATTAGCGGCTATTTTGGTGTTAGCGTGCGCGTTAACGGTTAGCTCACAGGTTTTTTATTACAAAAATTTTTGACACCAACTTTTTCTTTTTTTTCTGCTAATGAATATCGGCTTCAAATATCGGTTATCGGCCCTGAAAAAAGCATATCGGTCTATTTCTCATAATTAGTAGTTATATCCACTCAGTTGAACTCCCATTCAACCCGAGTTGACAAACATAGAAAAGAAAAATGCGTTATGTCGGCGTGCTACGATGTCACGCCGCAATGCAAGGAACGTGCGTCACGAAACAAGAAGAAGGTACCAGAGACGACCACGTTCTTGACATTCTTGCTGGAGTTGTTGACCACGTTGAGGTGCAGCCTCATGGTCTCGCCGTGGTAGAAAATCTGCAGATGGAAAGCAGGAGGAAGTCAAGCGGAGCGGGCAACGTCGCCGCGGCAACAGGACTGGTGGTACCAGGCCACGCCCCCCTCCCACCTCTTTGTCCAGCCGGGCCGTCACATGTAGCGGCTTGTCCGACACGGGGAAGTCCCGCGAGATTTCCACAGGGTCGCCCCCCTCAGTCTCGGGGGCGTACTGCACCTTTCTGATCATCAGCTTGACCGAGCTCCTGGAGGACAAGGTCCGCGTGAGATCGGGCCCGACAGAATCGGCGCCGGCTGACCTTACTGTTTGCGGATTTTGGCGTCCTGACTCTCGGCACTGAATGCTTTCACCTCAAACTCCACCGCGCATTGCTGAGGAGACGAGACGCAAGGCTTTGTGGGATGCCACATGGTGGCGGACACAAACACGCAGACAACACACCAAACGCAAAACCCTAACCCTGTTTTGAAGCCTTAATTGGATACCCGACCCTTATTTGAGAACCTAACCCTAGTTGTAAGCCTTCATTTGAAATCCTAATCGTAGTTTGAAAACCTACTTTCAAACCCTAACCCTAGCTTCACACCTTACTTTAAAACCTAAACATAAATGAAAACCCTACTTTTAAACCCTAACAATAGTTTAAAACCCGAGCTTGAAACCCTAACCCAAGTTTAAATCTCTACTTTAAAACACTATTTTGAACCCTTATTTGAAACCCTAACCCAATAGTTTGAAACACTAATTCCAAAACCTAAGCCTACTTTTAAACCCTAATTCAAACTTTAACCCCTGTTTGAAACCCTAACCCAACTTTGAAACTCTACCATGAAACCCTAACCCGAGCGTTAAACCCTAAATTGGAGCCTCACCCCATTTGGAAACATTACTTTGAAACCCAAAACCTTCTATGCAATCGTAATCCTAGTTTGAATCCTTAAATGGAAATGCGACTCCTAGTTTGAAACCCTAACCCTCATTTTAAAGTGACAATGTGTAATTTTTAGCACCATCTAGTGGTGAACTAATAATTCATTTAATTTAAATATAAATTTAAGCATAAACGTTTTTATATATATATATATATATGTATAATCATAGGTCTAGTAATTACTAATTATATTTCATGGCTGTAGTCTCACCTTACAAGCGGCCGCCATTTTCCTGCTACGGATGCTGAACGTAGTTAGCCCTGGTGGTGCTTGCATCAATTGTCTAAGCCAATGGGACGATCGCCTCTTACCTTCTGATTCGTTCGGGTTCCCGTCACTTGACACCTTCTGCTTTGCTCTCGCCAGCTTTTACTAGCTTTTTTTTTATTTTTATTTTTTTTACTAGCTTCTTCCGCTAGCCGCTCTTGTTAGAAACTCCGGCCTATGGCTCCAACTAACTCCCGCTAGCAGCTCTTATTAGTTGCTTCGGTTAATTCCGTCTCACTCGGCGAGAATTGGTGGTAGGCTCGCAAAGCGTCGCCGTAGTTTGTGTACTTCGGCTGCATTATATGATATAGCGACATCTTTTACACACTGTCACTTTAAACCCCGCTCGGAAAGGCGAAACGGGACTCGGAAACACTTACTTGACTCGACACACATGCACTCGCACACGCACAGTCAGAACCAGCGGCGGCATCACCTTGCCGACGTCGTGCTGCGCCGGCTGCATGGCCACCGAGCACGGCAGGTTGTCGGGAAACTGCGAGGAAAGCAGACAGGACAGGACGCGTGTGGCTTGGCGCCAACGGTTCGACGCGCCGCCGCCAGCGCGCGTACCTCGAAGAAGAAGGGGTACGCGTCATCGCCCAGCTTGCGCAGCAGCTTGGCCTGCGTGCGCGTGTGGACGCCCTGCTCGCGGTCCTGCAGGGGCGGGTACACCTGCCGCGTGGACAGGTAGAGCTCGCGGCGGAAGGCCACGCCCATCACGTCCATGTCGTCGCGGCCGTAGCGGAAGGTGCACGACAGCGTGACGAACACTGGGGGGCGCCAGACAGCGCGGTCACTACCGGAGGGCGCCGGGCGCGGCCGACGGGCTCACCTTTCCTCCCCTGAAGGGCCTCGCGCTCGATCACGATGACGCCGTCTAGGAAAGGCGACCGCACAGGCGGGTTAGCGTTGCCGACGCTGCCTGGATTGGCGGAGAGGCGGCTAAGTCGCTAGGCGGCTACACAGCTCATTAGATAGGTGGCTAGTTGGCAAGGTGGCTAGGTAGCAAGGTGGCTAGGCGGCTACACAGCTCATTAGATAGGTGGCTAGTTGGCAAGATGGCAAGGTAGCAAGGCGGCTAGGCTGCTATGTGGCTAGGCGGCTATGTAGTTAAGCAGTTAAGTCCACATTGCACTGCCACCAGCCCAACACCGCATCCTTTTACTTTTATTTTATTTCTTTTAAACAGTGCTTTTAATTAAATCGTTTTTTAAAATTGTACGGTGTCCTTGAGTGTCGAGGAAGGTGCCTATTAATATAATGCAGTATTATTATTATTATTATTATTATTATTATTAAGTGGTTATGCAGCTCGGTGGCAATCTGGCAAGGTGGCCATGTGGCTTGGCGGGATGGGCTATGTGGCTAGGCAGCTATGTGGCTAGGCAGTATGGTAGCTATGTTGCTTGGCAGCTATCTGGCAAGGTGGCCATTTTGCTAGGCAGCTAGTTGGCTATCTGGCAAGGTGGCTAGATGGCAAGGTGGCCATGCTGCTAGGCGGCATTGTGGCTATCTGGCTAGGTGGTTAGATAGCAAGGTGGCCATGTGGCAAGGCGGCTATGCAGCTAGGCAATTAGGGTGCTAGGTGGCATTGTCGCTATGTGGCTAGGCGGCTATCTGGTAAGGTGGTTCGATAGCAAGGTGGCCATGTGGCAATGCGGCTATGCAGCTAGGCAGTTAGGGCGCTAGGCGGCATTGTCGCTATGTGGCGAGGCGGGTAGGGGGCTGTGCTGTGAGGTGTCGAGGCGGCTCGGTCACATCAGTGGCAAAGTGGCCTCACCTACTGGATCCACAGAGTCCACGCGGTCCACAAAGTCCCGCCTCCCCATGTACACGCCCACCTGAAGAGCACCACACCAGAATGATGACATCATCCAGCCAGCCGGTCATTCATTCATTCATCTGTTCGTCATCCATCCAACCACGCGTGACCATGACGACGCGTTGGCGTGTTATCGATCGGCGTGATGATGATGATGATGATGATGATGATGTTAGCGCATTAGCATGAACTGACCGACTTGTCCTTGCAGATCTTCTTGAAGACGACGTTCTTGGGGCTCATGATGCTGCCGAGCGACAAGACAAACAGGAAGTGGTCACCGTCGCTCTGGGTGTTGCCGCGGCAACGCCGCCGAGACGCCGCGCAACTCACCTGCGGCAAGACAATGATGAAGATGAGAACGAGTGTGACGACGTAGGCGGGCGTCGTCCCTATATGTCAACGACGGACGGTCGTCACGGCTCCCTTCTTGGAAACGGCCAATCGGAAGCTTCCGGCACGCTGGACCCGCTCCCCATGGCCACGCCCACTGCAGCTCACTCAAATCAACCGCTGAGAGGATTTGAAAAATCTTCCGACCGCGTCAGCACAACCGCGCAGATTAGGTTGTGTGTGTGTGTGTGTGTGTGTGTGTGTGTGTGTGTGTGTGTGTGTGTGTGTGTGTGTGTGTGTGTGTGTGTGTGTGGTTTTGTGGCTTTCCAGGTTTAACTACCGTTGTGGGGACCAACTTGATATAGTGGGGCCATTTTGGTGGTCCCCACGTGTTCAGACCTCAGACCAGGAATGGGGGTAGGCAATCATTTCTGATGGTTGGCGTTAGGGGGAGGGGCTAGCAAATGCATCATGTCGATGAGACGTTCGTGTTTGCATATCATGCCCGTCCAATTTATGAGCTGTGTGAAAGTCGAGGTTGTCATCTCATCTTCGGATGTTTTTGCTCCTCCTTCTCGTGTTTTTGTCGTTGGCTTTTCACTGGCAGTCGTGAGGGTTAGGGTCGCACATTTTCACATGGGCTAGGCCTGTGTGGGCGGGTGGCCAAGAAAGTATAAGTATAAGAGTCGAGACTCATTTGAATAGATTAGGCCTTCTTCCGCATTGAGCAGATGATCGATCTTTCTGCAGTCTCCTGCTTGTTATTTTTAGTATAGCAAGCATTGAAAATCAAAGAAGCGGTGAAAGTTCCCATCTGAACTTTACAACTGGTGCCGAAGCCCAGGAAGCCGAAAACCCGGCCGTTGCCGTGCATTTGGAACGCGACCCGGGTCAAATGGACCCATTTTAAAAATTTGTAGCTACTTTTTGGTAATGAAACTTAAAATGTTTGGTTTTGACATATTTGCATCTAAAAGTGTTCATCATGAGCGACCATTCGTTATCAGGGCGCTTTTGGAACGTTAAACGTAGCCCGGGTCAAACGGACCCATTTCAAAGTTGAAGAACTCCAAATTGGAATATTTCATAATGAAACTTGTTAAATATGATTTTGTTCAAATATTTGCAATGAAAGCGGTTGATGTTTATTTGGGCTGTCGAAGCATTAAGTTAAATTAATTAAATTAAATCAGATGAATCACATCTTAGAATTGTGATTAATCATGATTAATGTCTTATGTTAATTGTTTCGACATTTAATTATCAGGACGTCTTCTAATCATTTTTGCTCCACTGCACGCGCGCGCCTCCTCTTTTTTTCTCATCTGTTTAAAATGAAAACAAATAAATGAGCCCAATAGTTTGGCGCGA
Source organism: Leptonotus elevatus (assembly GCF_054856555.1). Lineage (NCBI taxonomy): Eukaryota > Metazoa > Chordata > Actinopteri > Syngnathiformes > Syngnathidae > Leptonotus > Leptonotus elevatus. Next base: position 4,215,278 of record NC_141239.1, on the reverse strand, counting down.
ACCAAAATGTTAAATGTCGAACGCAAACATTTATGAAATGCTTGACTTGAATGCATGTACCTTTAACGCAGCCATCCGCTGTCACGCTAAAAAATAATAGTGCCATTAATCAGCGCTAATACATTATTAATGTGAGAATTTTTTGTGATGAATTAATTAGTTGACAGCACTAATTGGGATGTGTTCTTATCATTTAATATAGCCCGGGTCAAATTGAGTCGGGAATTATCGCCGTTCCTGAGAAACCAATCTAACGGGATTTGGATATTTTTATCCCCCCCCCCCCCCCCCTACCCTTTCTTCTTTCTTCATTGTTTGTTGCGCCGAGGACTTGGAAAGGTTCCGGGTGCGAGTTTTCAGCGCAGGCCGCACGCGCGTCAGGATGTAATCTGCTTTTCTGCCTGTCAGCAGCTGGCCTGGATTACATCCTGCGTCGTCGTCAGCGTGATTACTCACACCGGATTACAACAAAAGTACACACACGGTGAAAAAAAGTACACACGCACACACAGTGAAAGACAAAACGTTATTTTATTGCCAAACTGATTGTTTTTCACTTCAAGCGTGTGCATGTATTGTGTACGTGTGTGTTTGTGTGCGTGCGTGTGCGCACGCGTCAGACGTAAGCTCTGGCCGTATCCGACGTGGGCGGGGCCTTGTAAACGCTGAAACACAGCAAACAAAACAGCATGAGGATAAAGAAAACCTCACTCGGTCTTGAAGCCAAACTTTCAAACCCGTTTTCGTTTGAAAACGTCGACAACTTGATCCAGTTTGAAAACCACAAATCAAAAGATTAAAAAGGTCTTCCTTTGAAAGCTAACCCGATTTTAATCCGAGGGTCAATTGAGAAGTAGCAAGTGAGCAGCATAACATTTAACTCATTTGACGGCCATTGACGGCTATAAACGTCAGAAATTCATTTGAACTATTTTTTTAGAACAGATATAAAAATGTGTGATTAGTCGCAAGTTAACGAGTGAAGTCATGCGATTAATTACGATTACAAATTTTAATTTTAAGAATCTTTTCTTTTTTTTCCTTTTTTAATCCATTCACTGCCGTTGATGGCTATAAACGTCAAAAATTCATTTCAACTATTTCTATTAGTTTAAAAAAAAAAAATCCACTTTTGTTAACAAGAGTATGAATATGAAATATGTTTGACTGTACATTTAGAACAGATCTAAAAAATTGTGATTCATCGAGAGTTAACGAGTGAAGTCATGCGATTAATGACGATTTTAAAAAATTAACCGCCTGTCGCACCTAATTTTTAATCATCTTTTTTTTTTTTGATGAATTTATGGCAGTGAATGAGTTAAAAGAGTAGCAAAAGTATAAATGAATATACACACAATATAAAAACATACAATGTAAATGCATAATATCAATAAAGTGACTCAATGAGTCGGATAAAGTGGCAACAATATTATTATTATGTACAGTATATATTAAGAAGAAGATCTGTAGGTGTGTTAAAAAGTATTAGCTAGTAGAATTAAAAAGCAAAATTGCTTTGCGGACAAAAGTGTCTCTTCTTCTCTCTGTCCTGCAGGCAATGCAGCGAAGGCGCCACCCAGAGGGCGAGCCACTGAAATGCGGGTCGAAGTATGCGAGAGGGGTCGTTCGCGGTTGCTTAAAAACGTGTTTCGAACCAATGACCCCGGAGCACGCGGGTGCAGTGTGCTGCCGTCTGTTTCCTGAGAAGATGCGGCCGCTGATGGCTCCTCCTCCTCCGGAGGTTGTCAAAGAGAGTGGCCAAGTTTAAACCTTGAGCCTCATTTTGAAACTTTGAAATCCTAACCCTTGTTTGAAACCCTCATTTGAAGACACGCCCCTCATTTGGAACCTCAACCTTAGCATGAAACCCTACACTGAAAAGCGACACCAAGTTTGAAGCCTTAACTCAAATTGAAGCACGACCGCCAATGCAAAATCCTAATTATAAACCCTAGTTTAAAACCCCTAGTTTGAAGCCCCAACCCTACTTTTAAACCCTAATTTGAAACCCTAACCTTTGTTTAAAAACCTGGCCCTTGTTTGAAGCCCTAAGCCTAATTTTAAATCGGAAATTTCGAAGTCTAAACCCCAATTTTAAACCCTTGTTAGAAAACCTCATTTGAAGCACTAACCCAAGTTTTAAACCCTAAGTTGAACCCTCATTTGAAAACCAAATTTGAAAGCTACCCACAGCTTGAAACTCTACTTTGTAACCCACCCCTCGTTTGAAAGCCCTAACCCTAATATGAAATGCTTGAAGCCCCACCCATAGTTTGAAACCCTACTTTCAAACCCCACCCCTAGTCTGAAGACATAACCTTAGTTTTAAACACAAATTTGAAACCCTATTGTAAAAACCCCACCCCTTGTTTGAAGCCCTGAGCCCAGTTTTAAATCCTCATTTGAAGCCCCACCCCCGAAATCTAAACCCTCATTTTAAACCCTTATTAGAAAACCTAATTTGAAGCACTAACCCTACTTTTAAACCCTCATTTGAAACCCTACCCATAGTTTGAAGCCGTAACTCTAGTTTCAAACCATATTTTGAAGCCCTGCCCCAACGGAAAATCCTAAATCCCCCCGTGGAAGCTGGCTGGCGGCAGGTGTGCGCCCATCATACCCTTTCTGGACAGCGGGCGACGCCCTCTTGCAGGCGGTGCTCAGCAAGACGCCCCCCAGTACGGAAAGGCATGCGGCCCCCCAGCCCAAGTAGAGGCCCACGCCCATCTCGAACCTGCAACACGAAAAAGCGAGCGGTGGGAACGAGTTGTGACTGACGTGCATGTGCGCGCGCGCGCGCGCGCGCGTGCGTGCGTGCGACTGACTTGACGCCCAGGTAGAGCGGGTTGTAGAAGTCCTGCACCACCATGTTGGCGTACCACGACACCGCCGTCAGGCAGCAAACACCTGCAGGCACAAACCCGACAAAAATGGCACCAAAGAGGACAAGGACAATCATAAACACATTGGAATTGAAATACCAAAATACATCATAATTATAGGGCCGGGTTTCGATTCTAATTCCCTCAATCCATTCGATTTCTATTCACAAGAGTTCGATTCGATTTCGATTTTTCTCGATTCGCTTCACTTCAATCCCGTATCAAGGAAGGACATGACAGACAAATATTACATTTCAAAGTCAATTTGAGCAAGTGTTATAAAACATTGGCATCAGCAAGGATGAGATGGAAATATTTTCATCATTCTAATTAAGTAATTGTAAATATAAATGAAAAAGATTCTGAATTGTCTAAAAGTGCAATCGGTCAGCTCTTTCATAAATGTAAGCAAAATACGTTTTAGTTCATGTGAACAGTAAATTTCAAGAAAACTAAGATTTAAAAAAAAAATACAAAAATTCTACTTTCTTGAGAGAGAGATTACAATAATCGATTCATGGTTTTATGAATCGATATCGGGAGGGTTGAAAATGAAAATCGATTCAATATCGATTTTTTTTTTTTAACCCAGCCCTAAATAATTACAATTTCAATAAAAATCATAACAATAATCCATCCACGCTTATCCTCACTTTTTTTTCAGCATCAAACAATCACGTCGTCAACAAAGGGGTGCAGATGAGAAACTGCGGTGAAGGGGACGGATGGTGGGCTTTATGAAACCGAAGGGGGGCGTGTCTTGGTTGTTCTCGTGGTCAACCGTCGCGTATTCCGCTTGGGTCGCGTCACGTTTCTTAGACAGCTGATTCGTTTGCGAAGGTGCGAGCTAACTTCTGTTCATTTGATGGTGACTCACAACAAGTGCTCTTAACACATCTCATACATATCGTTACGTTACTCGACTATGAATTTCATCGTAATCTTCCATGTAATGATGCAAATGTGCTGCTAGGCTAGCTTCGGGCTGAAGTTAGCTTTGTGTGCTAATGTCAGTTCATGAGCTTCTGTGTGTAATGCAAACTTATATTCAACTCGTGTAACTCAAATTCACCCATGTGGCATGCAACAGTGTTCGTAAGATGGTTGGATGCTTTTATTTTGAAGGCTACAGGAAGGGGAGTGTGTTTTGGGAGACATTGTGAATTTTTTTTAAAAAAAGAACTAGCGATGGAATGGCCGTCATACAAAATGCAATGCCATGTAGCATTTTACATTTAAAAAAAAAAAAGTTGAGCTAGTCATGTGGTTACTGAGATTTCATATTTCTGTTATGCTTTTTGAATAGTTCAGGCTTCTGTCAAATACATTTGAACTCTTACTAATATTGTCTTAAATGCGACTAAAGCGAGATCGAAACCATTTCGATTTTTTTGTTGACTCAAAAGATTGCATATAGAAGAGATGACGTGTCCAAAAAGACCAAAAGTAAGACGTCTGCCAAAATCAAGGTTGCTTTGAATGCGGCTCACCGGCCAGGATGCTGAGGACGCCCCCGGTGACGGCCATCTTGGCCTTGGAAGCATCTCCGGCCGAGCCGATCTTGATGCACTTGAGGCCCAGCAGAGAAACCACCATGGACGCCAGACCCAGCAGCAAAGAAACGATCATGAGGGCTCGGCACGCCTGGACGTGACCTGACACAAAAAAAATAATAATAATAATAAAACACAACCACCTGGCTCAACAATGTCCAAAAGCCAAGAAAGAAAATCAACCGAGATAAAAGAGGAGAAGAAGAAGGATGAGGACTAAAAACAAAACAACATTAATGGCTAAAGAACAAAGTAAAGAAGAACAAAAATATGGAATGGATCAGATTTAAAGAAATAGAAATGGAGATTGAAAGAAAAATTGGGATTAAAAAAAAAGAGGAAAATAAAGATTCATGGAAGAAAAGAATGGAGGCAAAGAAAGCGAAAAGGAGAAAATGAACATTTTACATCAACCCAGACAACGCAGGCTAAAGAAGCACAAAACAAAATGTCAAAGAAATAATTCAGCCTTAAAAGGGGACGATCGAAGGTTAAAGAGGAAGCAGCACACGAACGGCAACACAAGTGGAGAATGAAGGCAAACACAAGGTGATAATGAGGCCAGTTAATGTTTACCCGTCGTCATCATAAAATGGCCGCCGCGCCCTTTTACTATCCGCCAACCGCAGGAAGAAAGCTTGCTCATGCTAATGCTAATGCTAGCCTTTTCTTCTGGTCGATACCAACAAAAATGCGTAGGAGGGAGACGATGAAGGAGTCAGGAGGAAGAAGTTCACAATGAAGGCGAAAGACAAATTGAAGGCTCGCATTGGAGGAGAGCAAAGGCTTAAGAAGGAGACAGTGAAGGCAAAAAGTAGAAAAGAGCCAACAGACAAAAAAGATTGAAGGCTAAAAGTCAAACAAATGAAGGCTGTAGAAAAAGTGAGTAAATGAAGTCCAAAGAAGAATAAAAGTAGGCTAAAGAAGTGGGGAAAATATCTCAAGTAGAGTGAAAGCTCAAAAATGAAGGCTAAAAGTGTGTGTGTGTGTGTGTGTGGGGGGGGGGTGATAGCTAAATACGAAGCAAATGAAGGTGAAGAAAAAAAAACTTGAAGGCTTTAGCAGAGTGAAGGAGAAAAAGGAAGGCTTATAAAGATAATGAAGGCAAACTGAAGAAGAGACGGAAGGAAAAAAAAAAGGATTTGCTCAAACAAGAAGAGACGAAGGCCATACAAGAATCAATGAAGGCTAAAAGTGCAAGAGAATGAAAGCAAAACGAAGAAGAAACGAAGGCTCAATGAATCAAATTGGAAAGTTGAAGATGAAAAGTGTGAGATCTCGACGGGTTAGTTTCGGTAACGAGGCCAGTTAATGATTGATCATCTTTTACAAGCTGCCACGCAAAGCAGCGCCGAAGGCCGCTAACGCTCGCGTCGCTACTTGCGTGACAGCAACAACAACAACAAAAAACCTTCGCCAAACAGATTTAATGGTCGCCAACAGTTCTTCTTGTTACAAGCGTTGGCGACCTTTGAACGAAACATTCACTGCCTTCGCCGCGGAGTGGACGCGAGCAACGCGTCGCGACCATGTTTGCCGGCGCGTTGATTTGGCGCCCGGCGACTCGGCCACCTACCGGGCAGCGAGAGCAAGGACTCGAAGTCCCGGCACTCGGCGATGCCGGCGCTGTTCTCGGCGCACGAGTGCCACAGGTTCTCGAACTGCCGCTGCGAGATGATGACGCTGCCCGACACGCTCGAGATCTTCCAGTAGTCGTTAGCCAGCGCCGCGCCCGTCAGCAGCCAGCTCAGCAGGCACATGACGAAGCCCGTCGCCTCCACCGCCGTCGACATTGTCGCCGCCTCAACGGTCGCGACCAAGGAAGAAGAAGGGAAAAGACGGAGTTTGCCCGGAAGGATCTCCGCCGCCAACGAGGAGATCAAGTCTACCAGGAACGACGCAAGCTGCTCTCCCGGCGCTGAATGACGACGGCGCCTTGGCGCCGGGAGACTTTGCCCTCTGACGGGGGCCATAAAGCGCCCGACCCGCCCTCCTCTTGGTCTCGCTCAGTATCGATTGCCGCGGCCGGCGCCGCACCCTCGGGGGCATCCCGAGCCCTCGGAAGGGGGGGCCTTGCGGACCGGTGTTCGTTTCGCCAACCAAAAACTCAACAAAAATATTTGCGTCAACACACATTTTTCCCCGGAATAAAACGAGACGAGACTGGATTTGTTCCGACAATAATGGTAATCCGACCGCTAACTGATGCTAGCAGACTTACTAGCTCAAAGCATGGAGCCATTGTAGACACTGTAATTGCGTGTGAATCAGGGTTATTATAGTTTTGGAATTTTCATTTTGCTTAGTTTTTATTTCGTTTGGGGTTTTTGTTTTTTTTACATTTAATTCAGTTTTAATTAGTTTTCAGGGTGGTTCTGTTAGTTTTTATTAGTTTTAGTTATTTAAAAAAATTATTAGTTTTAGTTAAGTTTTACTTAGTTTCAGTATTATTATTATTATTATTATTATTATTATTTTTTTTTTTTTTTTTAATGAGTATCCACAGAAGTATCCAGAAAGTTAAAACACTGCCACAGTTTGGCTTTAGCCATTGATGCTAGCTAGCTAGCTCCCTAGCAGGTAAACAGTGGGAAGCTAGCCAGGGAACTAGCTAGCGAGCTAGCACCTGGGGTTAAAGCCAAACTGTGACAAGAGTTTTACTTTCTGGACCTGGATTTGCCACCTCTGCTTGTGCACAATATTTAATAAAATGAGAAAAGTAACTACATTTCTTAGCTAACGTTGCATTTGGTTGTGGCCTCGGCGCGACGTCACCTGAAGGTGCTTTTCTATTGGCTGCTGCTATATGACGTCACTTCTGTGTGACACTTTCAAACGTCCTTATTCCAGTTAAATAAATCGTATCTAAAATCCCATTTAAAATCATCCCCAAAGGCTCATGCATTAAATTAATTACCAAAGACTAAAACCAAGGTGTTTTTTGCTATAATTTATAGTTAGTTTTGTAAACATAAAATGTAGTTTCAGTTATTTTTTTGTTTTTTTAAAAAGCATTTTCGTTTTGATTTGATTTCGTTAACGAAATTGTTTTTTTGGAATTTTAGAATTTTAGTTTTTTTCGTCAGAGGGGCCAACAGATTTCACACAAAGCGCATATCTTATTCTTTCACATTAGGAGTGCCAAGGACGCAATGACAGTTGACCGTCTCAAATTCCCTGAAGGGGCCCCGCGAGCCAAACTCGCCCCTCCCCCACCGGTTGCTCATTAGAGACACGTGCAACTTGCGTGCGCTCGCGCAAACAAATATTAAGGTGGCGATAAGATAAGATTCTCCGACAAGACTGACGCGATGAAGAGGAGAGCGATCCGTCTGGGAGTGAAAAAGAAAAGACAAAAAAGAGGGAGCAGAGAAAAGAAAACAAGACAGTGATGACTGTAAGTAAGAGTTGCTTATGAGCGTCTGTGTTGGGCGAAGGAGAAACTTTCGGGGCTGGCTTTCATTTCAATCGAGTACAGAGTGACGTCACGGAATTGTTAGCACAGTTAGCTTAATAACTGTTTTTGCACAAGCCAAATCAAGGAGGCACCACTTTTGAAAATGGCTGGAACACATGTTGAATCAACCGAGTTTGGACTTTTGCGCAGTTTTAATAACTTGAATATTGAATATACAGCGCAGGCCACAAGTTTGGACGCACTTTCTTATTCAATGCATTTGATTTATTTTAATGGCTGGTTACTTTGTAGATTCTCACTGAAGGCATGAAAACGAATGTCGGAACTGATGTGGAGTTACCGCCACCATCTAACGTCGGTATTGTTTGAATTTGCTTTAGTTTAATGACTAAATTATTTAATATTTTCGGTTAATGTTAAGTAAGTAGTTTTTGTTTTGAGACATCTTTTCTTTTCTTCTACTTTAATTAATATTTGTCTGAATATTTACTGCAACCAGGCTTGAAGGTGGGAGAAGTGAAGATCTGGCACCTGCCATTGTTCAAGACCGAAGGGGGGCGAGGGGGGGTGGGGGGTTGTATATTTGCTTAATGATTTGTTTGGAGTATTTATTTTTGTCAATTTGGTTTAAATGCACTTAAGTTTTCACTCAATAGTGTTGATATGTTTTTGTTCATTTGTCCTTTCGAATTAAGTTGGTCATTTTGTTCGATTTGTACTCGTACCTCCCTCTTGTGTTCTTTTAGGTCGCACGTAAAAAACTTGGCCGAATCAAATATATGACGTCCTTACCGGATCGGTCCAGGCCCGGGTTAACACAAAATAGCAGTATTTGCTTTGAGGATGTTGATAAGAGAAAATACAGAGCAGGTCGGGAGGAGCTGCATCGTGTCTTTTGTAGATCTGGAGAACGCTTACGACAGGTTGCCCAGAGAGGAACTGTGGTTTTTTTGTATGAGGAAGTCTGGAGTGGCAGAGAAGTATGTTCAAGTGGTGCAGGACATGTATGACAGGGATGTGATTTTTCCGCTAATTCGCGGAATTCCGCTTTTTTTATCTCCAAAAATAAAATTTTAAAAAATTTTAAGTGGTAAAAAATCCGATTTCGTCTCTCGACAGCATTCCATTTTAGTGTTTCCGTAACTGAAATGAAACGGATCTTGCGATTGGCTGAAGTCTCCGTGTTGACCAATAAACGCGCTTGTTATAAAGGCATAGGCGCATGCCATTGTTCATTTCTCAGACGTTTTTGCCGGGTGTTTAAAGAAAGATGTCCGTGATCGAACGCAAAGATGCTCCGCGAGTTAAGGAAATTGACAAGATCGTAAAAAACAAGTTTCGATGGGACCGGTCAGAGAAGGATATATCTACAAATGTCGGAAAGAAGACTGTGACGAATTTGTTCAGTGACTTTATTCTTGCTTTGCATTTGGTGCCGTGATACCGTTGACGATGGTGCGAGAGGTTTCAAAGCTCTTGAAAGTCACGCAAAGAGCAAAAAACACGTGAAAGAACTCCAGTCAAGAACAACAAATTATTCCATCGCTGGAAGTTTCGGTGGCCAAACGAAAACTCCAAAACTTTACGGCCTCCGTCCCTTATTGACATCACAATCGGAAGCGGTAATAGAGAGACGTGAACCTGCACCAGTTGCTGACAGTCGTGAATTTTGAGGTCGGTGGTAAACGTTTCAAATGAATCGAAATCAAATTTTCGAAAATATTATAACGTAATAAAAATGGCCATAAATATTTAACATGGTTAATCATTGACACAAACTCAAATGAATGCTGCATGTTTGCACTTTTCAGGTTTCAATATGTTGACTGTCTTGATGTATGCACTTACAGAGATGGTCTTAGTCAATCCGAATGCATAAATCCGGCAACATTTTCAGATAATTTCACTTTGGTCAAATCACATCCCTGGTATGAGGACTGCAAGACAGTGGTGAGGTGTGCTGTAAGTGTGGCGGAGGAGTTCAAAGTGGAGGTGGGGCGACATCAGGGATCAGCTCTAAGCCCCCTTCTTCTTCGCTGTGGTAATGGACAGCATGACAGATGAGGTTAGACGGGAATCAGGAAGGAGTACATCAGAGGGGACAGCTCAGATGTTAGAGGCTTTGGAGATCAAGTCTCAGATGGTTTGGACATGTCCAGAGGAGAGACAGTCCGTATATTTCCAAACGCCAGGCAGGAGGTCGAGAGCGTAGGCGTCAAACTCCGGGTTTCTTCTTGCAGGCAAGGACTCTGCCCTGACCTGAACTAAGGTCTACAGTCTGAGATCTGACAAGGAGTGCAGGAACACAAGACTGGCCTAACCATCGGAGGACAATCTGGGATTCAGTCATGGCGAGGCGCCCAGAGAAAGCGCGAATTGATCCCAAAGCCGGCGCGCGACCATATAAGGACGTCCTGACGAGGGCACCAAACGACGGCAACATGGTCGCCGTCATCGGGGACCACAACAACAGCAACACTTTTTGTGCGTGTGTGCGTTTTTATAGTTTTACAACCAGCCAGAGTCAATGTTTCATAACCGGCGCAGGTCAAAGTTCAGCGAGTCACGCAAATGACGAAACGAAGGAGGACAGCGCGGCGAAGCGCGTCAGGCCGACCGCGACTTGTGTGGGAAAGTCAAATCAACAAAGAAAGAAACGGGAGACAAATTGAGCGAAAAGAGGACGTTTGGGAGGCTAAAAAGGGGAAGCGAAGTCTATCAAGTGCACTGGAACACATTTATGTAAAATGGACAGTAAAAAATGACAACAATTTCCTGTTTTTTCATTTGACAGTATTTAACTATACAGCAATGCATTATGGGTCAAAACAACGTACAATCATTTGCTGTAAAATCAGCGGTCAAATACTGTCAATGACTACGTTTTGGCTCGTCTATATGCGGGTTAAAGGTCAATACGGTCAAGATTGTTGGATTTTGGCGGGTATCTTTAGAGGAGAAGAAGCAAATGGCGGAGCAGATGTTGTCGCCGGAGACGAGAACAATATTTTAGCGCGAGGTTTAGCCTGCATCGTCTTTACATCGCATTTCTCCGATAAACAGCCAACATTCATTTACGCACTCGGCGGCAGAACGAGGATGGATTTTTACAGCAAGTGCGGCACGGTGGTTGAACGGTTGGCACGTCCGCCTCCCAGTGCACAGGACGTGAGATCGAGTCCGGGCTTCGGCCTTCCTGGCTTGAGTTTTTGCATGTTCTCCCTGTGTGGGTTTTCTCCGGGTGCGTCAGTCTCCTCCCACATTCCAAAGACATGCATGGCGGGTTCATTGAACATTCCAGATTGTCCGTAAGTGTGGTTGTGAGTGTGGAGGGTTGTTGGTCTGCGATTGGCTGGCAACCAGTTGGGGGTGTACCCCGCCTACTGACCCGAAGCCAGCTGGGATAGGCTCCAGTGACCCTTTTGAGGAATAAGCGGTAAAAAAAAAAAAATGGATGTTCAGTTTCAGATATCATTATTATAATATTCAGTTTAACAATATACAATCAAAACACTTGAGGAGTCCCCCAAGGGTCTGTGCTAGGCCCCAAATTATTTATATTTTATATAAATGATATCTGTTGTGTCTCAAAAATATTCAAAAGTGTCTTATTCGCCAAAACGCAACTCTCTACTGTTCAGGAGAGAACCTGAAGTAGCTTCTGACTACCGTGGAGAATAAATTGAACACATTAAAAAAATGGTTTGACTTGAACAAATTATCATTAAACTTAAATAAAAAGTTTTTGGTACTAGACAAACCACACCATAGGTCAAAATCATGGTCAATTCAATTGAAATAGAAAGAGTGTATGAAAATAAATTTCTTGGAGTAGTTCTTGATGAAAAATGATGTTGGAAGTCACACATGGATAACGTCAAAAGGAAAATGTCCAAAATGATAGGGATGCTCTCTAAAGCTAAGGATGTCCTGAATAAGAAATCGTTCCACACATTATATTGTTCATTATTATTACCATATCTGACCTATTGTGTGGAAATCTGGGGAAACGCATATAAAACAAATACCCATCCTGTTTTCAAACTGCAAAAAAGGGCCATAAGAATTATAAATCGATCAAAATATACAGAACCAATTCATTCTCTATTCATGAAATCAAATGCAATGAAATTCTACAACTTAGTTGAATTTAAAATAACACAAATAATGTATAAAGTACACAACAATCTACTCCATAGTACTTGAAATGAGAGAGTCCTAATGTCATAAGGGGTACAAGTGTCTACAAAAAAAGGAAAACGAGAACAAATATTAAGCAAAGGTGTTCATTTGTGGAATGATTTTGGAACTGACCTGAAAAGATGTCAGTCACTTGCTGAAATTAAAAAGTTGTTTAAAAGCAAAGTAAAAAAAATAATACTTGCATCAGTCATGAGCTGTTAAAAATGTATATATGCTGTAAAAAAATAAATAATTGTATCGGTATGAGTGTAATGAAAATTGTATATGCGAGTATGAGGATATGATTCATAAATGTATTATGGTATATGTCTATGAATTTCACGTACATATGTCGCTAGCAAATGTGCGTATGTTAAAGTGCACTTGTATATATGACTAGGTTTATAAATTTCCTTTTGTTGAAATACATGACCTTATTTTATCAACATAAAAGGGGTAGGACTCGATAAGTTCTTAACTTCTTCCTACCCCTTTTGAACACATAAACTCTTTTCTTTCTTCTGATTCTTGTTTTTTCTTTTTATTTCAACTTATGTTTTGTACTTGTTTTGTGGTTTTTTTATGTTTATATGTTCAATACAAAACCAACCAAAAATAAATACAGTAAGTAAATACTATAAAAAATAAAATAAAAATACAGTAATGTACTGAGATTTTACAAGAGTTAGCTGGCAACTTTTTTTGCCAGTTATTTCTTGTCAATTCTACAGTCAATTTGTCACCGTGTAGAATTAAACCAGTAAGTTACAAGTAGGAAAAAATGAACTATAAAGTAATGGCTAAACAAAAAATGAAATCAAGACTGACAAAACGGACACGAAGGCTGAAGAAGCAGAAAGCTATCAATAAAATGGAGGGGGGGGAAAAGACTTCATGGAGGCTAAGGAGAAGAATAACAAAAGTGAAGTAGGATTCAAATGAGGCCGAAGACAAAATGATGATTGTGAAAATGAAGGCTAAAGAAGTCAAAGCTAAAGAAGAAGCAAAAAAAGCTCAATAATAAACATTGAAGGCAAAAAAAAAGAGAACGTCTGAACACAAATACAACGAAGGTTAAAGAAGAGCTGAAAGCTAAATAAGAGGAAATTGAGGCTAAATCAGAACAAAGGAAGTCATAAAAGCTGAATAAGAAGAAAAGAAAGCGAGACAAAAAGTAATGAAGACTAAAAAGGAATTCAAGTCAAGAACGCTAAATGAGACGGAATTGTCACTAACAAGAAAACTCGAAAAATGAAGCCTGGAAGTCATAAAGCTCGACCAAAGAAAAGACCCCCCCCCCCCCCCCCAAAAAAAAAAGAGAAAAAAGAAAGACATGAAGGCTGGAGGAGGCACTGGATGAAATTTTGACGTGGGCGCCCCCTGCTGCCTGCCAGAGAACACGTGAGTCATGTGGTGCCACCAAAAAAGAAATAACCGGTTTGAGACTTTTATTTTGAAACTCATTCCAAGGCACGTGGAAGTTTGCATCATCCTCAAGACGCATTGGGAGCAACGATCAAATGTGGCACCTATTTTACCATCGACTATGTTGCTGACAAAAAAATAAATAAAAAATCATCTTAATTTTGTCCAACCAATACATATTTACATTTTCATTTGACTGGTGTAGCTAATTAGCTTGTTTTATTTAGATGGCTAATTGTTAGCATCATCACCTTAAGTTGAGAATATTACTATTAAAAGCCGTCCATGATAGACACGTGAGCCGTGTTTGGTTATCTCAGCTTTGAGCTGTCATTTTTAGTCCACAGCGTGTGGCAAAATGTTTTTTAATAAAAAAAATAAAGACATTATCAAATTAATTCTTGACAAAATATTCACGTTTTACTTGTCCAAAATTAGAGATGTCCTAAAATAATAATAAAAAATAAGTCTTTTTATTTGATTATTTGTAATCAGAATGAGGGCACTATATCATCTAATAATGCATATCTATGCTGCTATGTGAAAAACACTTACCGGATATGCCCCCCACCCCCCCCATTTTTCAGTTTTATCCCCAAAACAGAAAAATTTAAAAAATGACAAAAAAGTGTTTTTCACATAGCTTGTGATTATTTGTACAGGAGACAATAAAGGAGTCGTTATATCCACTCAATTCAACTCACGGTCAACCTTGGTGGATAAAAAAATTATAATAATAAGTTAGGGGGCTTATTCGATGGAATAACCGATAGGATAATTCAAAAAAGTTTTGATAGCGACAGCCCTGATATATATGCACAAAATGACAACTTTTTTTTGGCCTTTCGCAATTTTGGACTTCAGGTTCAGCCACAACAACCCCCCCCCCCCACCCCCCACCCCCCTTTATTTAGGAACTTGCTTTTCTTCAATAGACATCATTGTGTTTATAAACATAGAAGCCAAACTGGACCAGCTCCAGCAGCTGATGACTGCTCGCTCGCGGCACCGCAATCGCAGGGCGGAGCCAACCGGCCGGACCGGTTGGGCCCCGGCGACCGATTGTCAGCATCCCGCAACCTGATTCTCGGCATGCACAAAATCCCACAAAAGAGCGTTCGGTGGCCGCGGATGTCTCAGCCGAGGCGAGGATGTGTCTCGGCGGGAGCCCAGGATGAAGACTGCCATCGCTTCTGCTCTGCTGCTGCTGGTCCAAGTCCGCCTCATCCACTGTGAGTACGCCTGCGGACAAACGATGGCCGAATGGACCGGTCGCCAGTAAATATGAGGGCACACAACGTTAGGTAAAAATGGAATGCGCCTATTCGCACCTGAGATCACATGACATGACACTGGGGAAGAAAAACAACTACTTTTTCACTTATGGGTGGACTCACTTTTGATGCTTGCTATTAACTCATTCACTGCCATTAACGACCATAGACGCCAAAAATTCACTTCAACTATTTCTATTAGTAACATTTTTTTACCCACTTTTGCTAACAAGAATATGAAAACCTAGGAAAAAATATTTTAAATTTAGAACAGATCAAATTTGTGATTAATTGTTAGTTAACTAGTAAAATCATGTGATTAATTACAATTACAAATTTTAATCGCCTGACGGGCCTAATTTAAAGATATATATATATTAAATATAAGGGGCGTTTAATCGCATGATCATTTTATATCTCTTATAAATGAACAATTAAAAAAAATCTAGGTTTTCATAAAAAAATGTTAAACTAATAGAAATAGTTCACATTAATTTTTTGACGTCTATAGTCGTTAATGGCAGTGAATGTTTTAATAGCATGCATCAAAAGTGAGTCCACCCATTAGTGAAAAAGATCCATATTGATCAGTTAGTTCAGTCAGTTTTTCTTCCCCAGTGTCATGTCATGTGATCTCAGGTGCGAATAGGTGTATTCCATTTTTACCTAGTACCTATAGTTATAGTGTAGCTACTAGCTAGTTATAAATGACTATGCAGTACACAGCCAAAAACAATGGACCTGTCAGCGTCAGGGTATTTTTTTTAGCCCAACCATGGATTGGTCGCCAGCAAGGTAATTATAGTTCACAAAATAACCAAAATAATTGTAGGATTTTTAAAAAAAAAAAATTATTAAACCTAAATAAAAAAAAATTAAACAAAAACAAGAAAACTGCAACAAAAATGTGGAGATGAAACCAGAAAGTGAATACAAAGAAATCAAATGAAACGACCCCGTTTGGACCCGCCCATTTGGCGATGTGCGAACTCCGGCGGAACTCCGTAAATGGCATCAGCTTAAAGTCGAGACATGTTTACAAGGTGCAATTTAAACTCTGTGTGTGTGTGCGTGCGTGCGTGTGTGTGTGTGTGTGTGTGTGTGTGTGAATTGGAAAAAAACAAAGCAAACTGTGAGTGCAAGATATGAAGTGTAAAATGACAACAATCATTTTTTTGCGAATACAAAACACTGACATTACAGAACTTTCTGGATTGTGGTGCGTTTTACAAGCTTATGGAATCTGCAATGGCCAAAACATTCCTCATTCAAATTAAATTAATTACCAGAGGGTGCTAGCTATGTCTTCAAGTTGAAAAAATCATCAATCATTTTTCAATAAAGAAAGAAACATTTTCCTGTTTTCCCGTCTTTTCAGCCGCGTTGACGGTGCCCCAGATGACGGTGTCGACGGTGGGCGGCGGCCTCCAGGTGTCCTTCGAGAAGGCCCCGCCCTCATTATCCATCGAGGTGGAGGTGTGGAAGCGCGGCGACGCCCCGGGCCAGGTTAGCGTTTAGCGTCGCCATCCCGAGTGAAGTTGACGCCTTAACCTTGAAATCGTCCCGCAGGATCCGGTGTTGGTCGTCCCGGCCGAGCAGAAGCTGCTGCGCGTCCACGACCTGCTGGTCGGGGCCGAGTACTGCGTCCGGGCGCGCGTCCTGCTCAAGGAACAACTGCCCAGTCCAGATACCCAAGAGGAATGCGTACGGGTCACAGGTACAACATGACAAACATTTTCAACAGCAACATTATTCGCAACTAGGCATGGGCCTATATTTACCACAGCGTATTAGGGTCACGTATAATTAATTATGGATTTTTTTCAGGGGGGGGGAGGTAATATTCAGAGAAAAAAACTCTTTAGAAAAAGTGGGAAATTTGCCACTTTTGCTAATTTGTGAATTTATAAACTTGCAAATTTGCAAGAAAAAAACCTCCAGAAACGTACGTAGCTTAGCTTTCGTGTCATGTGAGGATTGGTTGCCGGTTCATGGGACACTGTTTATAAAACGAAAAGGCAGGACGGAGGCGGATTTCATTCCTCATTGAAATTGTACTCGTCTTACACCGGCAGCTCGAGCGACCGCACTTCCTGATCAGCTGACTAACACTAACCAATCAGATGCGAGCATACTTTAAGTCAATGCAAGTGAATGACGGAAAGCAGCGGATTCGACACATCAACTTAGATACAAAAAAAAAAAAAACATGAACGTGTAAATAAGTCGCAAATTTGCCCCTTTATAAAGTTGCACTCTTTATATTTAAGTTGCAAATTTATTCGGCTTTTTTTTCCCCGCAAATTTGCCACTTTATAAAGTTTCTGTCTCGGAGTATTGCCCCCACCCTCTAAAAAAAATCTATATTTATATATATATATATTTATATATATATATATATATATATATATATATATATATATATATATATATATATATATATATATATATATATATATATATATATATATATATATATATATATATATATATATATATATATATATATATATATATATATATATATATATTTATATATATTCATATATATATATATATATATATATATTATTTATATATATATATATTTATATATATTCATATATATATATATATATATATTTATATATATTCATATATATATATATATATATATTTATATATATTCATATATATATATATATATATATTTATATATATATATATATATATATATTTATATATATATATATATATATATATATATTTATATATATATTTATATATATATATTTATATATATATATATATATATATATTTATATATATATATTTATATATATATATATTCATACGTGGCCCGAATACGGCGTCATAAATATTCCATTCTGATGGTGAAATCTGTGAAAATATCCCGCTATTCATATGACACCTCTAACAATTCATTTTTGAAACAAATACGGCACAAGCAATCCATTTTTCTTCTTCTTCAGATCGGAGCGCACCGGGTCACGTGACCATGGAGTCCGTCAACATGAAGCACATCCTCAGGTGGCTTCCGTCGCCGGCGCCGTGCAGCGCGCCGCGCCGTTACTCGGTGCAGTTTCAAGGGTGCGTTCAAATCCATTGTTCAGCGGATGTCGCGTCGCGTGACGCCGTTTGCAGACGAGCAAGCCCGACATGACTGACGGCTCCGAAACGGGAAGCGGCGACCGCTCTTGATTTTGCCTCCCTTTCCAAAAATCCACCAACCATCCTGTTCGGTTGCTTTGTCAGAAACAGCCGTGATCTCATATTTAATGATTTCGAACATTATTAACCGCTTTCATTGCAAATATTTCAAATTTTGAACAAGCTTTATCATGAAATATTACTCTTTGGAGTTTCTTTAACTTTGAAAGGGGTCAGTTTGACCCGAGCTATGTTTTATGTTCCAAACCACCTTCCGCATCGTTTCATTTGGAATTTCATATTTGTGTCGTTTTTAATCATGTCCTTGATATTTCAGATGAATTAATGTTCCCGTAATATTGGACTGAATTAAATCAAATCTAATCAAATTGAACTCTTGTGAATCCAAATCAAATCCGTCCATTTTCAATTAAATCGATTCAGGAAATTAGAATAGATACCCAACCCTAATATTTTTTTTCATTATTTTTTTTTGTTTTAATTATTTATTTATTTATTAATTAAAAAAAAATAATAATAATAATATTTACCTCGCCATCCGATCCGACTTACAGTCTGTGCCTTTAAATGTTCTACTAAAATTTCAGGTAAGGGTGCGACTCCATGCATGCTCCAGACCGGAGCCCGATTACGGGCTCGGGAAACGGCCGTCGCGGCTCACCAATTGTGGGGGGGTTCGGTCATCATGTGACTTTCGGCAGCTGAGCCCACCGAGCGACTGTGACGTCATTGCGGTGGAAAACAAGTGGCAAAATGGCCGCCGCCCCCTGGGATGGATCATAAAAGACACAAAAGATTCATCCGAATGCTGTCTTGAGAAATGGAGTTCCTGCTCGGCCTGTTGGCTCAAACCCAAACGGAAAAGGTGGCGCGGGCGGGAAGCGCCCGAGGGGACGGAGCACAGCAACCAACAACTCGACGGGTAACATTCCCAACGTGTTGTCGATATGAGTCACGCCAATTAACCGCAAACGTGCTAATTAGTCATGCCAGAAAGACAAGAACCTTCATTCTTGTTCTTCTTGTACAAAAGTAATTTTGGTATAAAAAAAAAGAACCTGAAAAAAATGATTAAAAAAAAAAAAAGAAATCAAAGAAAAAATAATTAAGGGACAAAAAAGATGCAGAAGGAGAATAAGAAAAAAGAAAAATATGAAGAACATGAAGTAGAAAAAGGGAAGAAAAAGAAGAAAGATGATGAAAAGAAAAAAGGAGAAAAAAGAAGAAATGAAGTGAAAAAAGAAAAAATGATGATGATGATGATGAAGATGATGATGAAGACGTTGTCGTGGTCATGGCAATTTGGTTTTGTGGTTCAGGGAAGCCATTTGAAGACAAAGAGGACAAACTTAAGAGAGGACGTTTTGTGGCGCACACATTCATTTCTCAACTGGCTATTTGTTATTCATTGTGGATTTTAAAAGTGCACGTGGAAGGGATTGGTCACGGCGTCAATAGAGGCGGAAATCTCAAAAGGCCTCAAAACGCGGTTTCCGGGCGATTTTGTTTGACTTTTTGCTCTTGTTTTTGGCCGCAACATCCAGCGAGTTTGAGTTGACGCATCGGAACGGCATGTGGCTGGATTCTCCCGAGTGTCAGGACGTGACGCGCACGCACTGCGACCAGACGTTGGACTTGGGCTCCGACTCGGACTACAACATCCGTGTGCGAGCGCGCTGCGCCGACAACACGTCGGCGTGGGCGCAACTGTCGCCGCCATTCAACAGGAAGGACAGTAAGGAATAACCGCCGCAGTGGCCAAAACATGGCTAATTCAAATTAAAACGCGCCAATGAACTATAAAGCTTCCATTTGGAAAAATAAATAAATCACATTTTATTTTTATTATTTTTGTCTGACCTTTTTTTTTTTTTTAGGGAACTTTGTCTTTGTTGTTTTTTTATTTCTTTATAAAATGTTCTGTTTTTCTGAATTCTACGACGGCGTATTAGGGCCACATATAATTTTCTTTTTTTTTTAGAGGGCGGGGGCAATATTCAGAGAAAAAAAACTGGCAAATTTACAAGTTTTTTTTTCTCGCTAATTTGCCACTTTATAAAGTGGCAAATTTGTGACTTTACATAGTGGCAGATTTGCGAGGGAAAAAAAACTCAAAAAGTTACGAGAAATATACGTAGCGTAGCAATAGTCGAATCATGTGAGGATTCATTGGTGGTTAATGGGACACAGTTTCTAAAATGAAAAGACATGATGGTGAAGGATTCATTCTTAAATTTCAAACTTTACTCATCATACATGGCAGCTAGAGTGACGACACTTCCTGATCTCCTACCAGCTGACCAAACACGAACCAATCAGAAGCTGGCATACTTTAGGTAAATGCAAGTGAATGACGGAAAGCAGCAGATTCGACACATCAACTTAGATGTACAAAAAAATAATACCAAAGTGTATCAACAGGTAAATAATAATTCTGGAAACGTAAATGTACATTTTAACAAATTAACTGAAATGCTTGATCGTCCGGGTGTGGACCTTCACAAAGCGAGGCGTCATTGTTGCTGGCCAGCCGCCGTACAAAACGCTCCAAAGAGCGAATGCTTAACATCGGATGGTTCGTCTCTGCTTAAGCAATTACAATCTCCTTATTTGGAAACCCGACCGAAAAGTATTGGCACAAAACAGTTGAGTCGTACGCTACGTGTATTTCTCGTAACTTTTTGAGGGTTTTTTCTCGCAAATTTGCCACTTAATAAACTCGCAAATTTGTGAAGTTTTTTTTCTTGGAATAATGCCACCGCCTTCTAAAAAAAAATATATATATATATATATTTATACGTGGCCCAAATACGCCATCGTACTTTTTCCTGTTTTACTGATTTTTTTTTCTGTCATTAAAAAATATTCTGAAAAACGGGCAAAAATTACTCAGAAAAACGGGGGAAATTATTTTATTTTTTTACTGTTTAATCTGGGGGGGAGCTTTGGTTTTTTTGGTGTGCTTTTTTTTTTTTCTGTTTTAAAAAAATTCTGAAAAACAAGAGGAAAATTATTTTAACTCCTGTTTTTCTGACAATTTTTGGGGGGAGCTTTGTTTTGTGTATTTTTTATTTATTTTTCATGAATATTTTTTTCTTCGGTCTTTTATTATTATTTTTATCCCTCTCAACTCCAAGCGACTTGTTGCAGAGTCGTCGTTAATGGCGGACACGTTCCCACATAACTCCACATAGCGTCTACTATTAGCGAGTCTGCAACAAGTCACTTGGAGTTCAGAGGGAAAAAAAATACTCCCCCCCCCCCAAAAAAAAATATTCCAAAAAAGTGGAAGAAAAAAAAATTACACAAAAAAACAAAGCTCCCCCCAAAAAGTCAAAAAAACATGAGAAAAACAATATTCTGAAAAACTGCAAATGAAAAAAAGAGAGTAGATAAACAGGAGCCCCCCCCCCCCAAGTGAATAAAATTAATTTCCATAAAGAAGCAGCGATTTAAAGAATGTGAAAAAATGTCCTGTTTGTCAACGTACTGACGTCTTTCCAGCCGTGTTGACGGTGCCCCAGATGACGGTGTCGACGATGGGCGGCGGCCTCCAGGTGTCCTTCGAGGAGGCCCCGCCCACAGCATCCATCGAGGTGGAGGTGTGGAAGCGCGGCGACGCCCCGGGCCAGGTGAGCTTTTAGCGTCGCCATCCCGAGTGAAGTTGACGCGTTAACCTGCCGGTTGTCCCGCAGCATCTGGTGTTCGCCGTCCCGACCGAGCAGAAGCTGCTGCCCGTCCACGACCTGCTGGTCGGGGCCGAGTACTGCGTCCGGGCGCGCGTCCTGCTCAAGGAACAACTGCGCAGTCCAGATACCCAAGAGAAATGTGTCACAGGTACGGCAACATTATTAGCAACTCGGCGTCATGGGCTCATATTCCGTTCTGGCGGTGTGACAACTGCGAGCAAAAACATCGAGATGTCGTGCCATTCAAATTACGGCTCCAAAGATTGTATATTGATGAATGAGCAAAGCTCGCACATAGTGAGTGTTGTTTCTTCGTCGGGCTTCGTTCAGGACACCGACCATCGCAAAGACGCTCGCCAACAGGTTCAACGGTCGCCGACAGTTTTTCTTGTCCTCAGGCAACAAGAAAAACAAAACTGCCATGCTTTGCGACCTTGAACAAACCCTGATGAAAAAAACATTTGCCACGTGGGCGCTGCCTTGCAAGCAGTCGCTGCTCAGTGAGATACGGGCTTAACATTTCTTGGGAGATATGCACGTATTTTATTTTGAAACAAAATATAGCATATTAATGACCGTGTTAAGTTGAAGACAATAAATAAATGTTAAAGGCCGTATCTCACTGAAGTGTGTGTGTGTGTGCACATAGCAAATGTTTTTTTGTCAGGGTTCGTTCAAGGTCACAAAAAGTCAAAAATAAAAATGGATATAAAAATATGTCATTCAAAATGAAATATAAATAAAAACAACAAAATATATACGCATAAATAAAAGTATAATAGCATTTCATGGCAGCGTCTACAGCATGAAATAAATTAATACAGAGCACGAGAGCAGGGTGTTTTTATTCATTGATTGATATTTAATTCTATTTTTACATGTATTTTTGTATTTATTTTATTATTGTATATATATATATAGTTGTTTTTATTACCATTTGTTATTTTTTATTTTCACTTTTTAATTATTTTTTTTAATCCATTTTTATTTTCACTTTTATTTAATTTCATTTAGGCATTTTTGGCCTTCCATACTTTATGCCCACACACGTGTTTTCTTGTTGCAAAGGAATTTTGAACATGTTCAAAGTTTGATGGTGACAAGAAAAAAAAAAAGTCTTCCGTTTTAATTCTTCTTAGTAAATCACAGTGTCCTGTCACTGGTGAAGCATTTTTAGTACAATGCTTGGTGCTAACTGGTGTGGTAGACAAGACCACAGCAACTGAGACCAAGAAATGATCAAGACGAGAGAGTATCAAGACTGAAACAAAACAAGGCCTAAGACTTTTGAAGGCCAAGACTGTGTAAAAAAATCAATTTTAAAAAAAACGTAACAAAATGACCAGCTCTGCTATGAATCTCAAATCTATGCAAATGTGTTTGTTTGTTTGCAAATTGTGTCCTGCTTCGACGTGCAGTGACGGCAAGCCTTTGCATTTGTAAACAAAAATGTAACCTTGCCTTTTCCAAACCATCCTAAAGCGTCAAAGCGCTAATTGGCCAATGAACAACTTTGGCAACATTAGCATTAGGTTGGCCGACAAGCAGTCGCTTGCTGGACGTACGGATACGTTGCTAAATGTCAATCAACCCCCCCCCAACAGTTCCCCAGGCCTCCTGGAAGATTCCCACCACGGTCGTGCTGACGCTGCTCCTCATGGCTGGTGTCGCCTTCGCCGCCTTCTGCTGCGTCGTCCGGTGCCGCACGCAACGCTACTACCGATGCGTCCACAAGGAGGCGCTGCCGCCCTCACTGGTCAGTTGATGATGATGAGGATGATGAAGATGTCACGAGCATGATGATGAGGATGGTGAAGAGTATGATGAGGATGATGAAGATAGTGATGAGTATGATGATGATGATGTGTATGATGAAGAGTATGATGATGAGGATGAAACTGGCAATGAGAATGATGAGGAGGATGGTGAAGAGTATGATGAGGATGATGAGGAAAATGGCAAAGAGTATGAACGAGAGGATGGTGAAGAGTGATGATGAGGATGAAACTGCCGATGAGAATGATGATGATGATGATGAAGATGGTGACGAGTATGATGATAAGCATGAAGATGAAGATTGTGAAGAATATGATGATAAAGATAGTGACAAGGATGAGGATGATGAAGATGGTGATGATTAGGATGATGATGATGAGATGAGGATGATGATGAAGATAGTGACGCGTATGATGATGAAGATGAGGATGATGAGGGTCAAGAGTATGACGATGATGCTTCTCGCGCAGCTTGTGGAGGGGCCGACGCCGCTCGTGCTGGTCGAACCCGAGGAGGAGGAGTTGTGCGCCGACGTGCAGGTGGTGCCGAAGGACCAGCGCCTCCAAGCGGTCCACAACGCTCACGGTTAGCGGCGCGGGAGTGAGAGCGCAGATGTCGGACCTTCGCGGCTTTTCTTCTTCTTGTGGGACGGCGCCAGGGGAAGGCCCGGAAGGTTCCGCCAGCGTGCGCAGTCATACACGTGCTCAGAAACGATTGTGCCTCTGAGCAAGTGGGCCAAGAAGAACGTTGGGCACCAGCAAAGCACCGCGTTGTGACGTAGCAGAACAAACGAGAACAAAACTTTGGGATCTTTGAACAAGATTTAGTTGTTGTGTTTCGAGTCAATTTGATGTGCCAAGGTCCAGAATCTGGTCCAGAACCTCCACCGCATTTCAGTTGAGCAGACTTGAGTTTACATGGTCCGAGAAGAGGTGGAATGTTTGTGAAGAACTTTCCAAGCCGGCTTTGACCTCCTGAAGGCAGGACAAGCTCAACTCGCGGACTTCTTTTGGAGGCAACAAATGCATTCCAGTTGTTCACATTCAGTGTTGACGGCTGCTCGCTAGAGGGCGCTACACATGGACAACGGAATGACACAAATAGACGTCATTTCTCTGCCTCCAACGTTTAGAGTATTTTTTTTGACTGTGTTTTTTCCAATGTTTTTTGTTTTTGTTTTTTAATTTAATCCCCCCCCCCCCCCCCTGTTTTTCTGAATATTTTTGGTCTGTTTTTTCCCCCTGTTTTGTTGTTGGGGGGGCAATTTTGTTTTGTCATAAAAATATATATACTCAAAACAAGAGCTTCTGACATAAATTGTTCCATAACAGAAATCAGAAAAACTAAACTTTAAGCCATTAGTACCTTATTTCACACATGAACCATGTAAAAATATGAATGTGTAAAAAAAAAAAAAAAGGAATGTTTCTGCCTCATATTGCGCTTAAAAGTTGTGTTACTAAATCCTAAAGTAGATTAGATTAGAAATTTTGAATTTATTTTTTAAAATATAATTTAATGGGAAAAGCAATTTACAAAATAAATAATAAAAATAATTATTTTGTTCACCAAAATCACCACCTTCAACCAAAATGAGAGGCGATTCTTAAGTTTACAACAAAAAACACATTCATTGTAATTGGCGCCATTTTTTTTTACCCCACTCATGGAAAAGTCATCCATCTCACGGTTAAAACCCGTCAACCGGGATGAGAAAGAATTTCCCACGCTCAAAGACTGACCGTCTCAAGTTGTCAAAGGGAATTTCTTGCGAGAAACGCAAACGGTGTGAGGCGCGGTCCGTGACAACAAACGAGGAGGCGCGTGTGGAGACGACGTTTATTTGTGTTGAGGAATGTCAGCGGGTGGGATCCGCTTTGCAAACAAACGGACAACTTCAAACCAGAAGATTGGCAACAGCACCTTGGAGTCCTTCCGGCAAAAATTCATCCTTTCAAGCAGCACACCACCAAAAATTCTTTTTTCCTTCATTGGATGAGTGTGTAGGAACATGAATCGTGCAAATATCAACGGCATCCGATTCCCTGAAAACAAGTTGCACTCGCTCTAAAATCAGCCCCAAATCAAATTCTGAAGGGAAGTCACAAAATTCGGGCTTTTAGAAGCCGGGTTCCAACGTCGCCTCTTCATAGGCGCTTCAAGTCGTCACGACGACATTTTAAGTTGTCACAAGTTTAAAAGTCGTCACGACAAGACTTCAATTTATCACGAGATTTAAAGTCATCATGACAAGACTTAAAGTTGTCACGAGATTTAAAGTTGTCACAAGTTTAAGTCGTCACGACAAGACTTAAAGTTGTTACGACGAGATTTAAAGTCGCCATGAGACTAAAGTCATCACAATGAGTTTTAGTCGTCACGACATTTAAATTGTAATGACAAGTATTAGAGTTGTCACTACAAGTTTTAATGTCTTCATGAGATCAGTTGTCATGACGAGATTTAAAGTGGCCACAACGAGATTAAGCGGTCATGATAAATGTAAAGTCGTCACGACAAGTTTCAAAGTTGCCATATTGAGATCAGTCAGCACAAGCTTTAATGTTACATCACGACGAGATTCAATTGCCACAAGATTTAAATTGCAACGATGAGCTTTAAAGTCATCACGACGAGATTTCATTGTCGTGAGATCCCTTATAAAGTCATCGCAATGATTTTTAGCGTCGTGCCAAGTTTAAGTCGTCACGACGACATTTAAGTCATCACGACAAGATTTAAGTCGTCACAACATTTAATTGTCATGAGATTAGTTATGAAGTCATCGCAGTGATTTTTAGCGTCGTGCCAAGTTTAAGTCGTCACGACGACATTTAAGTCGTCACAATGAGTTTTTAAGTCGTCACAACATTTAATTGTCATGAGATTAGTTATAAAGTCATCGCAGTGATTTTTAGCGTCGTGCCAAGTTTAAGTCGTCACGACGACATTTAAGTCGTCACAATGAGTTTTTAAGTCGTCACAACATTTAATTGTCATGAGATTAGTTATAAAGTCATCGCAGTGATTTTTAGCGTCGTGCCAAGTTTAAGTCGTCACGACAAGATTTAAGTCGTCACAATGAGTTTTTAAGTCGTCACAACATTTAATTGTCATGAGATTAGTTATAAAGTCATCGCCGTGATTTTTAGCGTCGTGCCAAGTTTAAGTCGTCACGACGACATTTAAGTCATCACGAGATTTATGTTGTCACGATGAGGTTTTTAAGCCGTCACAATATGCTTAGTCGTCACGCCAAGTTTTAAAGTCGTCACGACGAGTTTTTAAAGTCATCCTGATGACAGGCAAGTCAAGAGAATTGCACATTTGGACGTGTGGCAGTCAATTGAGCAAAACAAGTGCGCACTGGACATGCCCGCCACAGCATGACCGGTGGACTTCAACGCCGCCACGGACGTCCAAATTCAGGATTGAATCAAATCGCCGGCGGTCTAAATTCAGGCAATACTTGAAGCGGCCATTTTGGAGTCGGAAGCAAGCGACAAGTGAAGAGTGTCACGTTACAGCAGGTGCGATGACGTCGCGCAGGCTCGGTCGCCATTTTCATACTTGGAACTTGTTTTGTGGGAATGTGACGCCATCGGCATTTGAACTCGCAAGTTTCGACAAACTGCCTCATCCAATGACAGACAAGAAATTGTCAGTGGGGTTGCGCTCGTACGAATACATTTTTTTAGACCACATTTGTTGTGCTCGCGGCGGCAGATATTTTTCTTCACTTGATCAGCATCAATTGTTGAAAACATTTCAACAGGACGATTTCAATTGGCTCGTCACGACTTGCCATGATTTCACATTCGGTTTGTTGTGAAGAAGAAAAAAAAAAAAAACACCTCGAGATCCGAGCGGAACGTCACGTGAAGGAAAAACACAATGCAGACGGTAACAAGTTCATGACGATGCTTCCAATCTGTTGCTAAACGGGTTTGAGGCACCAAAACGTGGATGCTAGTTGGTGTTAGCAATAGCATCAAGCTAGCAGCTGAAAGGAATACAATACACTTTGTGTAATTGTCTTTCTTTTCTGGCATTAACCCTCCTGTTAGGTTGGTTTTTCCAGGAACAGCACAATCGTGTGACCGGGTTAGATTTGAACCAGGCCAGATTTCACGATTCAATAATAATAAACTATATTAAAGCACTTTCATTGCAAATATTTAAAATGAAGCCTAATTGTAGTTCAAAACGCATTTCTTCGAGTCTATTGATGTGAACGCGGGGTCAGTTTGACCCGGTAAATGTTGTGTTATTGTCCGTTGGTGCGACGTTCGATAGCGCAAAGCGAACGTTCGCTCTTTTAAATGGAAAGTGGGTCATTTTGACGCACAGCTTAACAGGAGGGTTCGAAACAAAACAAGAAGAAGAATTCAACATCAGCCAAAGGACGGCCGGCATCTCCCAAAACTTGCGAGTGGGCTCACTCGTATCTCAAGGCAAACAATAAAATACGGGATCGATTGTGTCACATGATGAGGAAGTCATTCAACAGTGACGGGAATTTCACAGTCAAAACGGCCCCCTGAGGGAAACCACAACTACAAAACTTGAAAACATGAAAAGGTTTAAGTTAAAGAAAAAAAAAGAAGTTTAAATTAAAAAAATAAGAATACAAAAAAAGTGTAACATCTTGACCTAGCGTATGTCAGGAGCAGGCCGCTCGCTTCCGACAGTCCGATCACATTTGGAGGTCGTTGAAGAGGAACGTGTCGGCGGCGGCCGTCAGTCTGCCCCGTCAGGTGCGACTGACGGCTTCCTTCAGTTGACCTGTCATGGAGGACAAAAACAAAGAAAAGAAAGAAGAGCGCAACAAAAAGCGGACGGAGGCGTGGCCGTCCGGCGTCAGAAGCGGAGATCCAGCCGGATGCGGTGCTCGAGGACGGCGATGACGAGCATGATGCCGAAGCCCAGCAGGATGCCGGCGTTCTGCAGCAGGAAGTAGCCGCAGTGGCTGAAGCCTTGCTCGCCGGCGTCGTTGTGCAACATCTCCGGCACCTGGAAAGGCAGGCGGCACACACACCGCGTGACCACCGGGGGGCGCAAAAATGCATTGCCCGGCTTGACACGTTGGCGCGCACAGAAAAGCACATTTTTGGGTGGTGCCCAAAAAGATATGAACGTCGTTTTATGATTCTGTGTATAGTGGAAACAATTTTATTCACAAAGTTTTCTGGTAAATAAATATAAAATATTGTACCCAAATAATTTGGACAATTTTTTCGCCTCGTTTTTTGTGGGGGGAAAAAAGTATACTGAATGTTTATCAGGGTTTTTTGAAGGCTTTGTTATGAACAATAAAAAAATAATTAATTAATGAGAAAATGAAGTTGCCCATCATATGGTCTAACTTTAAGTTAACAAATGGTTAACTATTCTGAAGGTCAGCAGCTACTAGTGACACACATACGCACACTCAAACATGCAAAAAAATTTTTTTAAATACTTAAATGGGAAGTCGGACATCCCCCAAAATTTTTTGACAATAATGTGTTCTATGCAGCATGACATTCTGATTAATATTCCATTTGTGGAATACAATTAAGCAGCAAAATTCAGCTATTTTTGTTTATCCATCTCAGGGGGCGGCCATTTTGCCAGTGGACTGAAGATGACATCACAGTTGGCAACGACCAATCACAGCTCACCTGTTTTCTGAAGCCGAGCTGCGTTGTGTTGTTACCTTAAGACCTGAGCAACTGTCACTCGACAGCAAGTGACAAAATGGCCGCCCCCCCCTGAGATGAATAAAAACTCATATTTGACAATTATAATATTAATCACAATGTCATGTTTGGACTAGTGAGGTCACACTTAACATATTATTGACAAGAAATGTTTAAGGTTGACTTGCACTTTAAAAGTATGGCGCACCGTTACCGTGTTTTGGGCGGCTGCTCGTGACACGCGCGCACGCACGCACGCACGCACGCACGCACGCACGCACGCACTTGTTAAAACAAGTTTAGCGCGCTCGTCGTGTCGTTCAGCGGCTGCTCGTGACACACGCGCGCGCACGCACGCACGCACGCGGCCTGCGAAGAGGCCAGCCGACGGCGTCACATGTCCGGGGCAGCTGTCAACGGATGACTTTTTTTGAGCGGCGGGCCACTCACCATGTCGACGAGCGCCACGTACATGAAGAGGCCGGCGGTGAGGGCGAAGATCCACATGCAGATGTTGTCGGCGTAATGGCCGATCAGGATGCCCGTCACCATGCCCAGGTAGGCCGTGGTGGCCGACAGCAAGTTGTAGAGGGCGGCTTGCCGCACCGTCATGCCCGCCTTCAGCAGCACCGCAAAGTCGCCTGACGCAAACGGACGCAAAGCGTCGGTCGGTCGGACGGACGGCGAGCGGACGTGACGTGGCCGCCGGGGCGAGCGTGGCGGGACACTTACCTAACTCGTGAGGAAGCTCGTGGCAGAAGACGGCCACCGACGTGCTTAGGCCACTGGACAGACCCTCGCTGAACGCGGCGCCTGCCAGTCAAACAAACAAACAATCAATCAATCGCTCAATGTACCGGAAAATCTTGACTCGGGCCTAAATCGGCCGATGATGGCCCTTCAAACGTCGGCCATTGTTGATCATTTTACCTTTATGTACGCAAGCAATTGTGCGCAAAGTAACGCTGCTTTCATTATTTATTACACGTCACTCTAATCCAGGGGTCAGCAAACTTTCAGTTTGATACAATATTATTATGGCTGGACAAGAAATTTGGCTCAGTTGAGCACAGAAAAAAAAGAAGTTCTGCCTCGAAACGGGAGCGGGGCAATTTTTTTTGCGCTTTGTTTTTTTCTCCCCAATAATTCGTCTTTTTAGTTATGTTTTTCAAATTATTATATTTTTTGTTTTAGTTGAATATTTGTTTTTTGTCCTGTTTTTATTTTTAAAAATTCATTAAAAAAAATTATTACCGTTTTTGGGGGAAAATGTGTTTAAAAAAAAAAATCTGTTTTAGGTAATCTTTTTCAGTTTTTCAGAAATGTATCCCCATTTTTTGGAACAACTTTTTACTAGGGGTGTAAATCTCTCCAATCAAGATGATTTCGATACATGGGGTGCGAGCCGATACAAGGACGGTTCGATTTAAAAATGGAATGATTCGGTTCGATTCGATTCGGTGTAACGGTGCAACGATTATTTAATGACTCAACAATTAGTCAATCGTCAAATTAACTCATCATTATTTTGTTACTCCGTTAATCCTTTGAAGATCTTGTTCAGTGGTGGTCAAGTCCAGTCCTCGAGAGCCGCTATCCGGACGGTTTTCCATGTGTGGCTCCTTCAGCGGCGCAGCTGAATCGAATGATCAGCGAGCTTTGCAGAAGCCTGCTAACGATCCTGATCATGAATCAGGTGTGTTAATGGAGAGAAACATGGATAACAGGCCGGATAGGGGCATTCGGGGACCCAACTTGGCCACCCCTGATTTTGTTTAATTTAAAAGGATCAAAATCTTGTGATTTGCACAATTGCAAACATCTGCTTTTATTTTGGAAAACAGTGAGCAATATTTTTTAGTTTTAACATGCATTTACCGCAGCGTACATACTCGTCCGGCGCGGCCTCAGTTTGTTTTGGTGAATCATTCCAATGCGTCTCGCAACTTGGAACGCGAAGTTTCAATGTCCAGCGGTTGAATTCTCCCGTAATGATGGCAAGCCCCGACGTTTTCTTGCTTCCTCACCTACCGAACCATCGATTCATCGACGTGGAATTATCTAAGTAATAAGTTAGTGCGTGTTTTTTAAGCAGACAAATAGCATTCACAATTTGGCCACTAGATGGTGCTCTAACAAGATATAAAGTTTCGATCACATTCACTACTTCGTACGTCTGCAAAAAAAAAAAGTCCGTGTATGAAACATGGACGGCCCAAAATATGGTTCCACCGGAGTTTCGAGGCAGAACATTTGAGACAAACTATTTTGAAAGTCGACTAATCGGACTTCACTTGACGTCACTTTTTCCTTCCCAGCCCCAAAACAACGCTATCGTGTTTTTTGGAGCGGTCGCTCACCGATGGCCAGGCCGTCGCTGAAGTTGTGCAGACCGTCGCCCATGATGACCATCCAGGCCAGCGTGGCCACGCCGGCTTCCTGGAAGTGGTGCTGCGGGTACGAGTGCGTGTGGCTGTGCGGGTGGTGGTTCTGCGAGTGGTGGTGGTGCAGGATGTGGTGGTAGTCGTGGTGGTGGTGGTGGAGGCTGTCGGCCTGGCCCACCGTGTCGTGGAAGTGCGAGTGGCATTTGTTCTCGCAGTCTTCCGCCGTGTAGCCTTGAGCCGCCGCCGCCGCCTCCGACGGGGCCTCCGTCAGCATCACCTGCTCCTCCTCCGCCACGCCGTCCTCGTCCGGGCGCTCGGCGAACACCCCGGCGCCGTTGGGCTCCGCGTCTGCGGGACGACAAATACCGGAGGCTCAGACTGCTTCGCGACACCCGCGCGTCACGTTGTTGGTTTTATTTTCAGCTTTTGTAGCCCGGCGTCGTAATGGCTGATTCGTCATATTCGGCTCGTTGATTCCGAGCAAGGGCTGAAATTATTGGCGGCTCGTTTACAAAACAACGGTGACCTGGCCTATTTCCTGGAGGTGATGCTGCTTTGTGATTGGGAAACTGAGGGCTTCCCGATTTGTCTCCTATGACGGCGTATTAGGGCAACGTATATGTGTATATATATTAATTTTTTTTTAAATAGAGGGTGGGGGGCAATGTTCAGAGAAAAAAACAAAAAAAACTCGTAAATTTGCAACTTTATAAATAGGTCAATTTGCGGTTTATTAAGTGGCAGATTTGTGAGAGAAAAAACTCAGAAACTTACACAAGAAGTCCACACTCGGGACGATCAAGCATTTAAATTAATTTGTTCAAATGTATTTTTACTTGTACATTTATGTTTCCAGAATTATTTACCGGCACACGTCAAATCTGCTGCTCTCCGGCATTCACTTGCATTTACCTAAAGTATGCTAGCGTCTAATTGGCTAGTGTTAAGTCAGCTGATCGGGGATCAGGAAGTGTTGTCGTTCTAGCTGCCGTGTACGAGTAAAGTTTCAATTAAGGATGAATCCGACTCCATACTGCCTTTTCATTTTATTAACAGTGTTCCATTAACCAACAACAAATCCTCAAATTAGACTATAGCTACGCGACGTGTATTTGTCATAAGTTTCTGAGTTTTTTTCTCGAAAATTTGCCACTTTATAAAGTGGCAAATTTGCAAGTTTTTTTCTCTGAATATTGCCCCCACCTTCTAAAAAAAATTTTTTTTTTTATACGTGTCCCTAATATGCCGTCGCAGTCATTGATATTTTTCATGTTTCTTGGGTAGGTTGTGACTTTTAAGGCAAATTCCTTGTGCGTTTTTACATACTTAGCCAATAAATCAGAGTCTTATATCGTCACGTGGACTCACCCTCGCTCGCCTTCAGCGAGTTGTCCATCAGGGGCAGCGGCTTTTCCAGTTTGCCCTTGTTCTTCTTCTCCTGCACACAACAAACAAAATCTTCAAGCCCCTTTCACGCTGAAGGAGGCCTTCGCTGCGCACACACAGCCATTGCAGCTTTCCGGCTTGAGATCGTTAAGATGGCGTGGCATTGCCACTCTGGAGCCGTGGCAAGTGCTTTCAACAAAAACGGGAGGGAAGCAGGACATTTCTTTGCGGATTTGGATAATTAAGGTATGTGGTGGGGGGGGGGGGTCATCGAGCGCAGGGGTATGCAACATGCGGCTCTGGAGTCTCTCTCCTGTGGATCTTGAAAATCATTAGTAGGGATTTTTTTTTTTTACATACCTATTAAATTTTTTAAGAGAAAATATTCTTTGAACAAATTACCAATTTAGATAATAATAATAATAATAATAAAAAAAGAATAATTAAATGTTCAAAAAATGTCAGTCCAAATCTGTAAATTGTTGGAAAAGGAGCCGAAAGGTAGATGAAATACTTTAAGAAAAAAAATACCTAAAAATGTCCCAAAGTGATCATAACATGTCCAAAAGGATCATAAGCACAACATTTTCAGAATTATTATTATTATTTTTTTTTAAAAAGGCAGAAAAGAAAGCTTTCCAAAAATAAAAAATAAAATGTCCAAAAACAAAAGAAGAAAGGCAGAAAATGACCATATAATGTCTTTGGAATTGCCCAAAAAGTCATTCAATATAAAAAAAATAAAAAATAAAAAAAAGGCAGAAAAGAAAAAGGTTCAAAAAGTAACTATAAAATTAAATGTCCAAAAACAAAACAAGAAATGCCAAGGATTACCATAAAATGTCCACAAAATTGCCCCAAAAACATCAGAAAGTTAATATAAAAAAATAGGGAGAGGCAAAAAAACACCATATGTTTCATTCATTACAATGTTCAAAAGTTTTGCATCTCCAAACTGATTTTTTGTTATTTATTTGGCCTAAAATGTCTCTTTTGACAGTAAAGGTTGCTGAGCCCTGATCTAGCATATCGAGACTTCCGAGTTCTTATTTTAACTCCACCAGTCAGAAGTCAGCAATCGCATGAGTCCATTTCAAGCCCCCTTCTTTTCATCTGTACCTTTCACACTTGATGGCGAAAACACGCTCGGACCGTTCCGTGTGAAGGGAGCTACAATTGAGGTTTTTTTGTCCTGTCTCACCTTCTTCTTCCTATCCTTGTACATTTTTCCCAGCGTCAGGAAGTGCTCGATGAGAAACATCAAGTAGACGCCGCCCAGGGCCGTCAGACCCTTCCACATGCCGTCCAGGTCGCCGCCGCCGCCGTGCGAGTCGTGCCCGTCGTGCCCGGAATGCTGGTGTCCCGCCTGCGACTGCGCCGGAAACAAACCACGGTTAGCAATCACTCCTGTCTATGGAGGACCAAAACTGCCAAAATTAACAATACATAAATGAATAAAAGTGAAAATAAAAACTGATATAAAATATAGAATTCAAAAATTAAATACAATTTTTTTTATATAAATGGAAATAAAAAATATATATATATACACACTTAAATAAATAAAAGTAAAAATAAAAAACGAGATTCCAAAAATAAAAATAAAAGTAAAATTAAATGTTGAAATAAACACAAAAATACATCAATAGAATTAAATATCAATCAATAAACAAAAATGCTCTCCTCTCACATTTATTAATTTTATGCTGCAGACGCAATGTTATTCAAATGAGAGGGCGGTCCTAAGCGTGTCTTGGGCTGGACTCCCCGTTGCAAACTGCCTTTCATTGGTCGAGCGAGCGGGTCGGCGAACAAGGAAGTCTCGCCGGCTTGCATTGGAGAGCTCCAGCAATGGACGACTATCTGGTCCACTGTCACCTCCACCTGTTGTCGAGCAACTCAAGTCGCAAGTTGCGGCGGAGTCCAACCCAAGACACGCTTAGGACCGCCTCCTCATTTGAATAACATTTCATCCTGGCAGAGCATCTGCATCATGAAATAAATAAATGTGAGAGCAGAGCGTTTTTATTTATTGATTGATATTTAATTCTATTTCTATTTATTTCGACACTTATTTTAATATTTATTATTATTTTTAAATCTCGTTTTTTAGTTTTACTTTTATTTATTTATGGATGCATATTTTTGTTGTTTTTCTTTCCATTTATATTTAGTTTTTGTATCAAATTTTTGAATTATATTTTTTATATCCGTTTTTATTTTCACTTTTAGTCATTTTTGTAATTTTTTTTTTATTTTGGCAGTTTTGGTCCTCCATTCTTATCTACTATATAACAAAAATAAATATTTATAAATAATTTGCGGGAAGTTCACTATATGAAAATCCTGTTTGAGAGTCGGGAACGGCAGCCATGTACAAGTTTGCTCCAAGGTCAACATGAATAGCTCACGGGTTCTAAAAATAGCTCACCAGTGATGGGACATTGTGACTTTCTAATAAAACTTTAAACAGAAGAAGAATGTTAACGTTCATTCATGGTACATGTTTATAAATGTACCAAATATTCTCAAATGAAACCGAATTGTCTTCAAAAAAAAAAAAAAATCTTCTTAAAACTGCATGAAATGAATGGCAATTTTTTTTCTCACATTTCTAGCTCCTGATCGTAAAACGCTCACAAGAGGGCAACCGATCACAAGTACCGATAACTTCAGAAAAGTCTGGCGCGGACGCCCCGTCCCTCGTCAAAAGCCGACAATTCCCGCGGACGGCCGCGAAAAAGCAGGCTGGCGTGCGTCCGGTGTGCTCACGTGGGGGATGAGGTGCAGGAAGGCGTCGCCGCTGAGCGTGCCCACGGCCAGCGCCACCAGGAAGCTGAGCAGGAACTTGAAGAAGACTTTGTTCATGAGCGGCATCAGCACCACGCCCAGAAGCGACAGCAGGCTGATGACCGTGATGGACAGGAAGCCGCCCACCCACGCTTGACGCGGGACAGAGACACAAAATCAGTCTCAAGTCTCCAAAATTGGACTTGCCTGCGGAGTTACCTGCTGTGATTCTTCTGCTGCTGCCGCCGTGGTCCTCGTCGTCGCGATCGTGGTCGCGATGCTCTGAAGAGAGACGCACATTTTACATTGACGACACGGCGACATTTCGGAATCAAATGGAGGACAGCGAAGACTGAAAAGCTGGAGCTGGATTGAAATGCTGTGGAATTAATTCACTGTGGGATGATATCGGAACGTGGCGACTTTCAGAATATAGAAAGTAAATAAATAAATAAATATCACACCAACTGTCACCATTAGTTCAGATAATGCAAAATCACAAGTACGCGACATTAACTCTGGAGTACCGCAAGGATCAGTTCTTGGAACTTGTGGTGCAACACATCACAAAAGTCACAGTTCGGACCTGGATCATTTTTTAGATTTGCAAAAAACAAAAAAAACAAGACAAATAGAACTTTGTCTTCATTTATTTTGTAAAAAACTTTTGCACATTAAATAAAAAAATAAAATAAAATTTGAGAGTCAAAAGAGGAACAAAAAAACAAAACAAGAACAAATATTGTGGAGTTCAATCATTTGCTGAATTAAAAAAATTGTTTAAAAGCAAAGTTTTAAAAAATTACTTAAATCAGACATGAGCTGTTAAAATTGTATATATGTTTGTATATTTTTTTAAGATGTATCGGTATGAGTGTAATGAAAATTGCATATGTGAGTATGAGGATATGATTTCTAAATGTATTATGGTATATGTCTATTAATTTCACATACATATGTCGCTGGCAAATGTGCATATGTTAAAGTGCACTTGTATATATGACTAGGTTTATAATTTTTTCTTTTGTTGAAATACATGACCTTATTATTGTATTAACATGAAACGAATAACGGGTGGGACTAGATATGTTTTTAACTTCTTCCTACCCCTTTTGAACATATAAACTCTTTTCTTTCTTCCTATTCTTGTTTTTCTTTTTTACTTCCATTTATATTCTAAACTTGTAATGTGCTTTGTGTTTTATATGTTCAATAAAACCATAAAGTCAAAACATACGACAACTAACGGGTGGGACTAGATCCGTTTTCAACTTCTTCCGACTCCCTTTTGAACTGTAACTATTAATAATGTTTGTATAAGGTTGTGTTTTTTTCCCTCTTCTTTAAATCTTTATTCTTTTTTTCTGCTACTTGTTTTTATGTTCATACGTTCAATGAGCAAATCAAATCAAAAAACTATATTATATATAATTTTAAAAAATCACCTCAAAATGGGATTTTAAATGCAATATGATTTGTACATGTATACAATAACAAGGTATTAATGGCTTTAAGTTGTGTCCCTAAAATCTAAACGGCCATCTTTGACATTTTGAGCTGAATGTTTTTTTTTTTAAATAAATGAAGACAAAGACTATTTACCTTCTTTTTTTTTTTTTTTTATAATGAAAAACACCTCAAAGTGCAAATGAAGGCACACTCCCTTCCTTTAAACATGAAGAGTGAATGACAAAGTAGCCTCGGTCCAATATTGACAAAGGAGTAAAGAAAGCAAGCCAAGTAGTAGCGGTAACAGGCACTCGTTGCTAATGCTAACAGCTAGCCACTAACATCGGCGACTTGTGCCGCATCTTACGATGACAGCGTAATTAACTAGCGCTTTCTTAGCATCCTAAATTAGCGATTGAATGTGATTTTGGGATGGTGTGTTGATGTTGGTTGCAACTATGTCATGTCAAAAAATAATAATAATTATAATGAGGTCATCCAAAATGTCGAAACGGTCCAAGCTAGCCGTCGCGCCACCATGCGGGCCAACTTCAAAGTCTACGAAGGCTACGTTCACACTGCAGGCAAATGCGACCCACATGGGATTTTTTTTTTTTTTGCCCAAATGTGACCAATATCGGACTTTCTTACGTCATTCTGAACGGCTCAAATCCAATTTTTTCATATCCGACCTGGCTCACTTTCATATGTGGTATCCAATTTTTTTTTTTTTGCAAAATGACCTCAGTCTAAGTCTATTGCATTTATTTGGCAACTTTTATTTCGAAGTTTCCAACTTCCTTCACATGACGGCATCGGGGACAAGAGGCGGGAAGAAAAAAAAACGGTATCATTCGAGGAGGTGTTTCTCAGCACCACTATAGGCAAGCCTGGTTAAGATGTGTTAAACGCCTTCAAATGAATTCCATTTTGACTGCAGAAGCAAAGTCATGATTGTTATAGCTATGCGGGGGTTAACATGCAAAACGCGGTACCGTCCCCGAGTGGCGATGGTTTAGCGCGCGGGGAGCTACGGCGCAAAGCTCACCGTCGCCTTGGTG
The DNA here is from genome assembly GCF_054856555.1 of Leptonotus elevatus. NCBI lineage: Eukaryota > Metazoa > Chordata > Actinopteri > Syngnathiformes > Syngnathidae > Leptonotus > Leptonotus elevatus. Next base: position 4,177,154 of record NC_141239.1, on the reverse strand, counting down.
CAGGATGCAGGCGGCGGCGTCAATCTGGTGCAGGAGCGCCGGGCAAAGTAAGGCCAAGTCGCCCGGGCTCAGGCTGCCCTCCTGCGTCATCCCGTGCGACCACAAGAGGCCGGACGCGTTCTCACACTGATGATGCACAAAAACAGAAGTTGCAAAATTCTTGAGGGGGGGAAAAAAAATTGTCGCACAAGCTTTTACATTCAGCCGTTACGAAAAGCAACGTTGCGTTTTGTTGGCACAAGGACAAAAGTCTCAAAAAAAAGACGCCTTTCATATCGGAGCGTTTCGTTAGCCTAAAGCTACGACAAGGCAAGGAGGAGTCACAGATTTACCGGATTTATGCTTTCTATCTTTTTTTATCGATACGTGGGTCAGGAAATCTGCAGGTATCAACAAATCTAATGTCCTTCTTTTTAATGTCTTACTTAGGGTTAGGATTCGCACTTTAAGCATGAAAGAATGTTATATGAATGGAACATTATTAAGCCTTCATATTTGATTTCAGTGCTGTTCAAACCTGTTTGTTAAATACCGTGGCTCAAAGTTAGAAGCCTGAAGTTTCACATAAATAAACACATTTACTTACAGTGCGCACGTACAAGTTTACAGATCAGTATTTTCTAAATTTGAGTACAAAATAAATCGATAAATAAATATCGCAGTAATCAATTTATAGATTTGTATCGGGATTGATCGGCATAGAAATCGAACAGTGACCTATGAATCGTGATATTTAATCGAATGAATCTATTTTAACAGACAACTCACGCCGGCTTGAGCCAGTTGCTCAAACAAGCTTGTTTACATTGAGAGGCTGAAATGATAAGTCAGGCTGGAGCTGCTTTTTTCTTTTTTTACAAAAAAGGTACAAATCACCGCGTTCTTGTTAATAGTCCCGGCTTTGTTCTTTTTATAAATATAAATACATTTATAAATTGATTTCGATGATCAGGCTTGTACTGCCAAAAACGTCATGACGCCATCACATCTAGCAGCCTTTCTTTTTTTTTTCTTTTTTTTTTTACTATTGCGTTCCGGAGATAGAGGGCCGACAAACCCGCGATGTTACCCGGGATAGGAACTATCGCAGGCGGGGTAAGTTTTTGAAAATCATCGGTCTCCTGGAGGTCTTTGTGCGGCCGTATCCCCCCGAACCGTACGTCCTACTGGGCGACAAGGCAGTTGCGGCTACGGAAGTCAAGTCGTTATAAGATCACGCACATACTCACACGCGCGCACCATGAACCAGCCTGATACAGATCTTGCAGTTACGCTTTGGGCCAGAGGTGGCGGTCGTGAGTCAAAAAGTGACAAACTGCACAAAGATCCTTCAAGTTTTAATGTCTCTGTATTTAATGCTTTTTAGTCCCATTTAGGGCATTGATTTAAGCAAAATTCATTTAATGAGTTGTAATACTTTGGAATGATCCGCAGAAACCCTGCGAAAGTGTCTCTAAAGATTATTTTAATAATAAACTAATGTGTCAACTAATCTAATTTAAAAAAAAGGATTATTTAGATACCTTTCTTTTTAAAAAAAAAATAATAATTTTATTTCAAATTGTGATTGCAGAAAATGCGCCCAACCCACATTGATGAATAATATTTGCAGCATGTTGTTTGTCGTTCGCAATACATTGACCGCTTATTGGTTTTTATTTTGTTTACTGATGATCCAATCATTAATCAATTAATTGTGGCACCTCCAAATATCACCCACCCCACATGATGGCAAATGAATTTGCGGACCCCCTCCAAATTGCGCTGTCGCCGACGCACCTCAACATGCTGACGGTCGTGGTCGTCAAGGTGACGGTCGTGGTCGTCAAGGTGATGGTCGTGGTCGTCAAGGTGATGGTCGTGGTCGTCATGGTGATGGCTTTCATCGTGCGTGTGGTTTCCCGCCGTGTGCATTTGACTCCGGCCGGCCGATCCGGCGTCGTTGAGCAGGTCGTCCACGCTCCGCTTTTGCCTTTCTTTGGGGGCGTCGGGGGCCTGGTGCCATTCTGCGTCATGGTGACGATGGTGGTGGTGCTGCACCGTCACGCTCCTGATGCGGTCCAAGCCCACGCTCTGCAAGAGCCGCTTCAGGCCCGCCAGGGAGATGCTCCCGTTTTCGCCGTACCTGGAACAAGACGGGTGAGCCGTTGTCACAAGAGTTAAGTGCTGTCAGAGTTTTAACTCCTGAGTTAGTTAAAGCTTTAACTTTGACAGCACTGTAAGACGCATGGATTTAGAACAGGGGGGTGGCAAAGTGTGTCCCGTGGGCCTCCGTTACAGATTCCAATCCTAAATTTTAAATGTGGCCTGCATCTATTAAAGGCAAAATACTTTTTAAAAAAAGTTCAAAAATTGAGAGATAAAAACATGATTACATTCTTTTTTTTTCATGTAAAAGTTTAAAAAAAAATTAATTTGATTTTTATTTTATTTTAAATTACATAATTGAATGGGCGGCACAGTGGTTGAATGGTTAGCACGTCCGCCTCCCAGGGCCGAAGACGTGAGATCGAATCCGGGCTTCGGCCTTCCTGGGTGGAGTTTGCATGTTCTCCCCGTGCTTGCGTGGCTTTTCTCCGGGTACTCCGGTTTGCTCCCACATTCCAAAGACATGCAGGACAGGTTAATTGATCACTCCAAATCGTCCCTAGGTGTGAATGGTTGTTGGTCATTGTGTGCCCTGCGATTGGCTGGCAACCAGTTTGGGGTGTACAAAATGTCGCACATTGAGTTTTCAATCATTTTTTAATGTACAAAAAGTTGGAGAAACTAAAAAAAAATAAGACAGTGAAAAAAAAAAGGAAAACATGATGATTACAGCATTGACATTACGTGCTGCAGCTATCGAATATTTTGGTATTCAAATATCCTACGGAAAATTCCATTGAATAATCAGGTATTTGGATAAAAAAAAAAATATTTTCGCATAGTAAAAGAACAATTATGAATACAGAAGACATTAAAAATATATTTCCACTTACTAATGATCGACCAACTTTCATTTCTAGATAATCAACTTCTTTTTTTCCCCCTTAAATTTAAATTTATTATTATTTTCCTCTCGAGAAAGTTCGGGAGATTTTCGACAAATCTCTCCCCATGGATTTTGGAATGAACTTCCGTTAAATATTAAGCAACCTCCCTCTCTACCAACTCTTAAAACACATCTTTGTTCTTTGGCGTTTGACTCGGCATGAGACTCATTGTTTCAATGTTTTATGATGCCTGCTGTATTTTGTTATTAATTTTTTTATTTACTAGTGTTATTTTATTGACTTATTAATTTACCCACTTAAGATAAGTATTAATTTATTTGGTGTCATTTTTGTTTTACCTCTTTATTCCATGACTGATTTTCACTGCATGTACAGCACTTTGTATGAAATGAAAATCCGAGTTGAGTAGTTTTTGGTATGCGAGACAAAGTGACGTCAGAACCACAGTTGTGATTTTGTCGACCGTCAAGTGCACAATTGAGTGAGCTCGGTTTATTAAACTGATCTCTAGGAGCGGCAACCGTGTCCGGCTGTCAGCATCAAAGTGTGCAAATTATCACTTCGATTAGAAGTGCTTTTGAAAAGTAGCCCGATGAGTCGAGCTGCAGCTGCTAGCATCGTTAGCACGCGAACACTGTAGAATCCCTAAAACATTGGCAACAGACACCGTGCAGTACAATGGTCAGCGTAATTAAGTCTTCTTTTAAGTCCTTAATTGGCTATAGAACGTGATTTCTGCACGAAGTTGTTTTGTTGACTTTGCTCGCAATAGTTTATGCCGTCAATAAGAACGGTAGGCAACGGCAACGTTCGGCAGGACGAGTCAAGTCATCCGTTGCGCCGCAACGGCCGAAACGCTTCCGGTAACAACTTCAAAATAAACGCGTTCATTGGCATCGCGCGCCACATATTACTTGGTACGGGAAGGTTTATTTTGAAGTTGGGCTTTTCTGTTTTGCCAGACGTGTCAATTGCGCTAGTGGCTCTTACGCTAGAAATCCAGCACAGTTTGTACGTTTGTACTTCAAGCCCTGCGCATTACGTCACCGGCGCGAGTGGCTTTTAAAAATATTTGTACGGCCGGAATGAAGAAAATATTTTGCGCACCCCCATCCCCACTGCTGCAATCACTGTAAATTTGTCTATAAAACTGTCTCTACACGGAAGCTACCTTAGATAATTTTTTAAAAGTGCACAAGAAACTTGAATGACAATTTCTTGTAGTTTATTTTATTTTTTTATTAGAAACAGTAAAATAAATATAGGGACATCTATAAGCATTTTTTCCCCAGACGGCTACCAGTACAAGTACTCAACTCTAAAGTAGTCACTAATACCGATACCAGTAGTAGTTTTGATACATAAAATTTGCCCCGTCCCATAAAACAATGACAAATCATTGTAAAGAAGGACCTATATATCCCAAGACTGCATTTTTCCTTACAATTGAATTCAATTAAGGACAATTTTCTATTTGTCTAATTTCACAAATAACTTTTGGATTTTTCACCAACACGAGCGAGCTTGTCGTTAAAACTCTTGAGCACTTGTTGACACCCAGTTGTGTACATCGGATGGCTTTTTGCATGTTTTCAAACGCAAAACACGGGAGGTGCCGACCTGTCGAAAAGCGCCTCCAGGTGTCTCTTCTGGTTCCGCTCAGCCAGCTGCGCGTCTACCACCGCCGACGGCATGCGGACGGCGCATTCGGGCCCAACCGAGACGGCTCCGGCTGACAGCGCCTCCGCTGTTGTCCGGACCAGCGTCAGGACCAAGACCGCCCAGCTCGCCTCCTGCCACATCGCTGCAGCACAAAATTGAGCAAGTTAGGAGTTTTTGCGTAGACTTGGATGTCCTCAAAGTGTCAAAAACACTATTCAGTTGAATAAGGAAACAAGGAGGAAGTTAACAATAGCTACAAAGTCAACATCGCCTTGTAGTTCAATTACTGATCAGGGAGACAGACAGATGGATAAATGACTTTTGATCAAAAATGAAAGAACTATCTACACCTTTTATTACAGAACTAATATAAGTTTTTAGAATGAAACCAAACTGATTAGACTTAAACTGATAGTCTACCAAATATCATGTTGGTAAGTCGAACTGGCTTTGGGGCGGGGCAGACTTTTCAAAAATAGTTCAAGTTAAGGTATGAAGAACCCTTTCAAAATGTCCTCTTGGAACCACAACGTCAGACTTCCTGTGTCTTTTCTAGCATGGCTTTTTAAGACTTGACTACTTAAGAGCTAACTCAAACTAGCTCCAGAGGCTTGATTTTCAAATAATATGAAGGACCTCTGGAAAAAATGTTCTCAAAATGACCATATAATTCCCACTTTGGACCAAAATAGCAAACTTCCCGTTTCACATCCAGCATGGCCTCTTGAGACTTTTTTGTAGTTCTACACAAGAAAGACCGGCCTACCAAATGTAATTTTGCAAAGTCAAACTGGTTCGGTGGACTGAATTTTTCGAGAAGTTGAAGGACCTCTGGAAATGTCCAACCGTTAAAACAAAATAGCAGATGTTATGGAAAACCTCGCTTTCTCCTCCCCAAAAAAAGCCTAACCAGGCAGCTTAAAGAATTCGATTCTTACTGTGCAGTCTCTCACAGATCATTTCATCTTGTAGATTGCTCTGTAAAACTTGTGTATTTTTGAAGCTTCAAATATACAAAATCCCAAAAGACAAACTGTTTTTCATACTGTTTTATTCATCTCGCCTAACTACTGAAAATTCCACAAGCCAGACTTCCTGTCTCATTTCCGGTGTCAGTACCAGATGTGATCGGGCTGCCAGATCGTATCGGGGTCGCCTAACGAACACGTTACGCTACAAGATTGGCCGGAAATTATCCAGTTGACGTCAAACATTGGAAAGAAACAATTAAAGATGTAATTTAAACAACAAAATGTACGGACTGAAATTGTGAAAATGTAAACAAACCTAAGAATATAATAAACGCAAGATATATTGAATTAATAATAAAGTAGATTGAATAAACGATAAATACACAAAATAATTGCCTGAGATGTGACAAATATTGTGAGTTTAGATTGTTAATTGTTGCTATTATCATTAACACTGTTTTTGTGATGTATTGTGATCGTGAACAGCTAAAAAAGAAACCAAACCGAAGTAAATCGCGCATTCGCAGTAGTGACGTCACCGGCAAGCGCGAAGACGCTTCTAATTATTTCTTCAATCTTTAAGTATCCTAATTTTATATTCTTAGGTTTATTCACGTTTTTACAATTTTAGTCCATACATTTTGTTATTTCAATGACATCTTTAATAATTTATTTCCAATGTTTTACCGTAAATTTTTTTCGTATAACTTTATTGAACAATTGTAAACGGACAATTTCCAGCCAAGCCTGTCGCGTGTTGTCATCTGTAGGTGACCCCGATACAATCGAGCAGCCCGATCACATCTGGTACCGACACCGGTATGGCTTCTTGATACTATTTTTGTAGACCTACACTAGACTGGCCTACCAAATGTCTTGTTGCTCAGTCAAAATTTGGCTTTGGCGGTTGAATTTTCCAAAATAGTTCATGTTTGAAAACCATCTATAAAAAAAAAAAATGTTTTAGTAATTTTTAAAAGATAAGCAAAAAATCATAACAAACGTTTCACTTGCAAGTATTTATTGAAATAAACAATAATCCCAAAAAGTCACAAAACAAATCACAGTATAAATTCTGATCACGTATAACAAGAAAAAAAATAAAAAAATAAAAAACGGTTTCAGAATGATGCCGAACTGAAGAACGGTATTCTGTTCCATCACTTTCTGATAAAAAATGTTGTGATATTGAACGTATTGCCTTATGAGACGCTAACACTTTTTTATGGGCACTTTTCTGCATGGAGTCTGGTGTCGTCATGCTCGGCGAGCGGCCAGGCTTGAAGACGAGGACTTTTAAACTCGTCTTTTATTCCAATATACAAAATGTACATCCACATTAGGGTTGTTTATTCTTCTTCTTCTTTAGCACGTGTGATGCCAAAGTCAGCTTGCTGCGTTAGCATCGAGCTAGCGGCAGATTAGCGTCAACTTCCATTGAGGACGCCTCTGGACGTCAGCCGGCTGGCCGGCCGAGGAAGCACGAAAGCCGGCCGAGGCTCTCCGGCCTCCGAGCGAACGTCAAAATTGGAACCGAATCGGCCGAACGTGTGAAAAGCAAGCCGCGTTAACCTCATATGCGCTCACCGCACATAAACTCGAGTTACTGTAAACACGAGCACGTTGCTTTGTGCGCTCGGCACCAAGTCGCCCAGCTCGGTGCCGTGTGCACAAAAGGCGTTCAACCCGGAAACGACGCCGCCGCCGCCATCATGTCCGCAGCCGCGCCAACGGCAGAAAGCGTCGCGTCCACGCCTGGAAAAACACATTTTACCTTCTTTTTGTCCGTCGTTCTCCTCCGGCGCGTTGCTGCGGTCCAAAATGGATTTTGAGTGGGTTCGGCGGTGCCTCGGGGACTGCGGAAAATCAAAGAGACGAGTTCAAGTAGATGGGCCGTGCGGAGAGGCGAAGGGGTGGGGCAGAGCTCCCAAACTCCTGTTGTGATTGGCTGGAGGCCATGTCAACTAAACCAACCATCCTTTTTGTGTCTTTGAGGTTGGGTGTCAATCACAAACTGACACGTCCACTTACGTTAGTGCTTTAGTGATGAACAGATGAAGCATTTTGAACGCTCGAAGCTTCCCATCAAGTTGGTTCACAAAAAGGGCTTCATGTTCACACAACACCCCCCCCCCCCCCCACTAATTTGAACTACTTAGTTTAGGAACAAATACACATGCTTTAGTTGCCAATTTTATTTATCTGTAATTGAGTCATATTTGTTTTGCGTATTATTACTTTAGGTATCCTTTTTTTTTTTTACATGCTGAAGTTGCTGAACTGTACGTTTGTTAAAAAAAAGAGTAGAGTTTGTTTAAAAAAAGAGTAACATAATAGACTAAGATAAGCACTTCACCTTGCCATGCCAACTTTGTGTAACGAAACAACTGAGTGATGGTCAATTAAGAACCTAACCTTGCTCTGCACTCCGGAGAATACATACATCTTGTACCGAGCCCGTTGATTTCCACCGATCCGAACGACCAATCACAGAGTGACATCGTGTTTGAGGGCGGGATATGCAGCTGTAACGAAACCCGCAAATGCCGACACCGTGGGAAACAAACTAATCCAACATAGACAAATGGACGCTGCAAACCGTTTACTTGTTGAATGTTGAACAGCGGCGCTTCGTGCATTTTTATCTGGTAAAGGTGTTTCTTTCTTTTTCTTTTTTTTTCCCGTAAGACGAGACCGAAGGTGAGATTTTCATCCGTTGCTGTGATTGGTCAAAACAAACGTGAACAAGATGCCGCATCGTCCAATCAGCTGCAAGTATTGTACAGCATGTCTCGCCTTTCCCAAGAAAATCACCGTGGAGCAGTCCCAGATTCTCTCTTTTGAGTGAATCACAATTATCAATCTTATTGACATTTACTTTTGTCATTTCGTCTTTGTTAAACCAAGTAAGTCATAGTCAGAAACGACAGTTAGATCCGGGATTTGAAACTGTGACTTTCAGTCACCGGAAGTGACAATCACTTCATTATTTATTTTTGTCTACTCACTATGTATCCTAACACTGACTGGCGACCAGTCCATTGTCTATACATACCCTGTTTTTTGATTTATTGGCGACCAGTCTTCGTCACCCCATTTCTTCAGTGATGCTCGGTCCAAAAGCAAGAATTGACGCTAGTTGCTATTTTGAAGAATAGTAGACACAAATCTGACAGGCTAAATTTGGTCGTCAGATATTTTGCATTTTTAGCAGAATCGGATGTAATGTCACAATTTGCTGATCGATCAATGACGCCATCAATCGGATCTGCAAAATGAAACGTTACAGCAAACGCAATCTCGTTTACTCCAGGGACAAACTGTGCTGTCATTGCTAATAATCCAAGGTTTCACAGCATATACAATGGATAACAAAAAAAAATAAAAAATCTTCTCCAATATATATATATAGATATTTTTGGGGGGGATAAGGGGTTCAGGTTTTTCCACCCCATTTTCTGTGAATGTTTATCAGCATTTCTGGGATAATTTTTTTTTTTTTTGGAGAGAGACCTCAGTATTGTTTATTCGGTAATCTTACCGATTCAACATGTCATCATCATTGCTCCCTCTCTTTTATTTGATTTTTGTTTGTGCGTGAGTACGTGCGTGTGCGTGTGTGCATGTGAGTTTGTGCTCATTAATTCACCTAAAACCTCTAAAAAATCCCATACGCTTACCTAAACCGAATACTTCAGAATCCCGCTAGAGTCATGAAGTTGTCAGGAGACCCGAGGAAGGATCAAAGAAAGGAAAGGAAAGTGAAATCCAGCACCGACCAGACACCACCTACTACCCACCGGGTTACAAACCAGAATCTTTCACCAACCCCAGAAGCATATCAATTCCAACAAATTAGGGAGACCTCAAGAGACCAAAGGAAAGACTAAAGTAAGGAAGGAAGGATAGATGAAGCAGAGTGAGATCCACAGACATCAGCCTCCACTGATTCAGCGACCAGAGGAAGAAACAGATTGTGTTTACATTTCAGTAGATGCTGGTGTGGTGGATCTGGCATGCATGAAAAACCTTCTTTTTAACGCCCATAACATTTCATTGGCCGTCAATTGTGCACACATTTTGGCTATTTGCGTCCAGTGACTAAACTAGTTTTTTAAATATTAATATATGGATTTATAAAATAGAAATAATTGAAAATAATTGTATATATATATATATATATATATATATATATATATATATATATATATATATGTACCTCCTAGCTAGCACCGGGCTCTAAAGCAAAAACTGTGGCAGGATTTTTACTTTTTGGACCCGGATTTGCCACCTCTTCCCTTAAAGCATTAAACTCACAATAGATTGAGATCCAAAAAAAGGGTAGACGAGAAGATGATGTTGACGACGACACTCACAGCTGGAGCTTTCTCACCTTTCTCACCACATCGCAGCTGAGAGAATGTTTAACAAGTTATCTGAGCGTCAAGGGCAAATGCAACCTTATAAATACTTCAAAAGTAAATAAAAACTACGTGCAACATATTTAAACATTTCAAACACTGCACATGCTTCAACGTGTTACAAAAACATATTCGGTGCTTTACAAAGTCAGTTGGAAACATTTCAGTGACATTATTGACTGTCAGCGTTGTTGTCGTTTCTATATGTGACCATAAAGTGTCGCTGTAGTGCAAGATTAGTCCTTTTCAAGTCACAGATTTACTTAGCTTCATCCCATCTTTGTATGTAGAGCCACGAAGGATTCGGGATTATTACCTTCTTACAAATATGAGAGAATGTGTTCAAAATTTAAGAGCAAAAATAGCGGAAGGCTTAAACATAAGCAGAAGATGATGACATCATAGTTGCCCTGGGCCCAGGCAATGACCAATCAGGGCTCAGCTCCAGATAACGAGTGAGCTGTGATTGGTTGTTCCCCGAGCAACTGTGATGTCATTTACAGTCGACAGCAAGTGACAAAATGGCCGCCCTCTGAGACTGGTAAAAAAACGGATGGATTTTGCGAAAATATCAAGTAATAAAATGACTGAATAAAACATAAAGAATTATATTATATTATAATTTGTGCATCATGATTTCATGCTGCAATCGAATTGATTGCACTTCTCCTTCCGTTGTACCTGCATTGACCACTGGGAGGCAGCGTCATTCTGTACAGTCGTGCAGACACACGAGGAGGAATGGACTATATGCCACGGAGGAGGCGGGACTTCCGACGTCCGGCTTTTCACCCATCAACTTTGTTTCCGGTTTGCGACGTGTGGGCCCGCGTCCCTTTGTGCCCCTCGGTTGCGCGTTCCCGTCGACGGGCGCGAGGCTGCGAGTGCGTAGTGTCTGTCTCAGTGTCCCAAGCATTTCAGATAGCCGAGACGCCCTCCCGCCGATGAGCGGAGGCGCGCGATTGAGGGGCGCATTAATCATGTATTGATGCAGATTAATCACACTATTAATTTTGACCGCAGATGATCCTTTAGCTTGATGGTTACGTTAAAGGTAGCGCAGATTTTGTTGGAGCAATAAACATAACTGCATGCATTTAATAAATGTTTGCTTATGACGTTCAGTATATTTTCCATTTCAAACTATTGGGGTCATTTTTTATTTATCTTTAATCATGCAAGCGATTAATTGATTAGAAAAAGAGGAGATGTGAAAAAGATAAGTGTGCAGAAGATTAAAAAAATGTTGACGACGTCCTCATAACATTAAATGAAAGATTTAATGTTAAAGACGAAAGATTTAACACATAACAGGTGCTCCTCAGATTTGGTGGGCAAAAAAAATGTGTCATGTTTCCGTTCGGTGGGGGGGATTGGGTTTTTGTTTGTTATGGGTGTTGTTGTTGTTTTTGTCTAGTGTTGGTGTATTTAGTCTGTTGTGTTTGTCCAGTCGGTGTGGGTGCATTGCCTATGTTATGTGTGGAAGTTCGTGCGTCTAGTCTTCGTCACAGCAAGTCAAGTCGAGGCAAATCAGGTCCTGTCATGTCACGCTCCGTTCCAGTCAGGGCGACCAGTCCACTCATGTCCCGTCCAGTCATGGCGACCAGTCATGGCGACCAGTCACACCATGTCCAGTCACGGCGACCAGTCCACTCACACCGCGACCAGTCTACTTGCATATCACCCAGTCATGGCGACCAGTCCACTCAAACCCGCCCAGTCATGGCGACCAGTCCACTCGCAACCCGTCCAGTCCCGGAGACCAGTCTACTCATGTCCTGTCCAGTCATGGCGACCAGTCTACTCATGTCTCATCCAGTCATGGTGACCAGTCTACTCACGCCTCGTCCAATCATTGCGGCCAGTCTAGTCACGGCGACCAGTCTACTCACGTCTCGTCCAGTAATGGCGGCCAGTCTAGTCACGTCCCGTCCAGTCATGGCGACCAGTCTACTTACGCCTCGTCCAGTCATGGCGGCCAGTCTAGTCACGGCCTGTCCAGTCATGGCGACCAGTCTACTCAATCCCTTCCAGTCATGGCGACCAGTCTACTCACACCCCGTCCAATCATGGCGACCAGTCTACTCACGTCTCGTCCAGTCATGGTGACCAGTCTACTCACGTCCTGTCCAGTCATGGCAACCAATCTACTCACGTCTCGTCCAGTCATGGCGACCAGTCCCGTCCCGCCCAGTCATGATTGTCTGCTCACCTTTCTCACTATGGTTAATAAAAGTATCACGCATTGCACTTGATTCCTGTTTCCCTGCATTTGGGTCCACGATCACTCATCCACTCACGTTCCCTCATGACAAAATGTTGATAAAAAAGCTTTTCAATTAAACGATTATTCGTGAATAATAAAAATTTTAAGATGTGATTAATCTGATTAAAAAATATAATCGTTTGCCAGCTCTAGTTGTTGACAATTTGCGTTCCCTAAAGGGTTGTAAAACCGCAACTATGCTAACATTAGCACATCGATGGCATTTTGTATGTATGCTAGCATTAAGCTAGTAAGGTCCGTTCATAAAACTTCATACAGTAGTTGTCTTTGTTTTGAATCCACAACACGTAATTTTCCTTGTTTCATGAAAACCAATCACACCTTGACATCCTCGATTACTTTTTTCTCAGCGATTCACAAACATTTGACGTTTGGCCTTGGTCGCCACGGTTACGCCAGCAAACACCATCGGGATTCAGAAGTTGACTGGCCCTCGGCCAGCAGCACTCCTCACAAGCAAGGTTCTAATAACAAGAAAAAGGAGAACATTGCGAGGGCGTGGAAGTCTTGTGGGAATGTTGCAGACGCTTGAAGTCGCCGTCGGGTCAAATCATTTCAATATCACGAGTTGTGCGGCTGCCGTTGAAGTCATGGGAACAATTAAAAGGCTCGCAAAGAGAAGAAAAATTCTCCTAAGTGGATTGTAATGAAAATCCTCTTTGCGCTCAAGCCGCAGTCTGTCCGCTTCTCATCCTGATTATTCTGATCCCGTCCGAAAAGCCGTTCTTCTTCTCATCCAATAATGTGGTCTCGTTGCACATTTGCCCACAATGACCCTTCTGCTTTTTCTATCGTGTGACATGAGTTTTTCCCAAACTCAACTATAGGGCCCGGTGATCACATTCTCGTGAACGATTCTCATGTGTGACCATGTGATCGTTTTAACCATATGATGATGTTAAAAACCATATGATAAGATGCAGGACAACCCCTTGACAAACCTTTAATAAGCATGTAATAACTATGTTATAACATGTAATAAGCATGTGACAAGCATGTCATGTGACAGGCATGTGCCGGTGTTGGGCGTGGTGGGTGCCGAGTCAGCAAAAAGAGAGGTCGCAAGAACGCAGGCATATGGCGATTCAAATAATCTGAGATTTCGTTTAAATCTTCCGAGTGGCGAGCGAGGCGGATGAAGATTAGCGTCCAAGTTAAAAGCTCAGCGCAGATCTGCACCCAAGTCCAATTTAAGTTGATGACGTTCTTCAACATTTGAGCTGGACTCAACTCAAGTGCTTCCAGGTTTCATGTCAGAGAAGGGACTGACCGCCAGTCAAGCATGTGCATAAAAAACAACAACAACAAAAACGGATGGGTCGCCAATCGATGCCCAGGCATATAAATACAAACAATGGATTGTCAGAGCGCATATAGATAAAAAAAATGGTTGGTGATTTGTCATCATGAGTCAATGTGTTACGACACAAAGACCAAAGAATTGATTGGCCGCCAATCCAAGTCGGCACCCATAAAACAAAAACTGGATCGGTTGCCGGTCCATGTCAGGGCAAGACCAAAAACGGATTAATCACCAGTTGATGCCAGGGAACATAAAGACAGAAAAAGGGGATTGGTCGCCAGTCCACATCAGTCAAAGAGCATACAAACAACAAAGTGGATTGGTCAACAGTCAATGTCAGGGTACACAGACAAAATGGGGATAGGTCGCTGGACCATGCCAGGTGAATGCAGACAAACGATTGATTGGTCGCCACTCGCCAGTCCACGGCAGCATAAAGACAAAAAAGCGGATTGGTCAATGTCAGGGCACACAGACAAAAAGGGGATAGGTCGCTGGACCATGCCAGGTGAATGCAGACAAAATATTGATTGGTCGCCACTCGCCAGTCCACGTCAGCATAAAGACAAAAAAGTGGATTTGGTCGCCTGTCGATGTCAGGGCACAGACATTAAATGATTGGTCGCTGGGCCATGTGAAGCCGCATAAAGACAACATTTTTTATTGGTCGCCAGGCCATGTTAGGGAACAACAAACGGATCAGTCACCAGGGCATAGGCGAACTCGCACCCCCGCGACCCTTGGGAGGAATAAGAGCTTCAGAAAATGGATGGATGAATGGATGTTTTCTAAAATAAAATGTTATACAGCAAATATATTTTATATAATAATTAGCTTTTTATGACTTCTAGTCCAAATAAATGACTATGAGATTACCCGGTGCTATTTATTGTTACTATTTGTAGTTGTCTGTGTGTGTGGTATTTATCGTGTGGTATGCTAAAGTGGTGCAACGGATCACAAAAGTCACGGTTCGATCACGAATTTGAGTCATGGATCGGATCGTTATTCGGATAAGCCAACAACAACAAAAAAGATAAATATTACTTTGTCTTCATTTAATTTGTAAAGCGCTTTTTCCATTAAATTAAGAAAATGTCTAATATAGCCGTTTAGGATTTAGGAACACAACTTTTAAGTGCAATATGAGGCAGAAACATTCTTATTTTTACACATTCTTATTTTTACACGGTTCATGTGTAAAATAAAAAGGTATTAATGGCTTAAAGTTGTGTTCCTAAAATCTAAACAGCTAAGTTTGACATTTTGAGTTGAATGTTTTTCTTTTTTTTAATGGGCAAATGTGTTTTGTAAAATAAATGAATACAAAGTTCTATTTATTTTTTTCAAAATAATAATAATAATAATAATAATAATAATGAAAATACCTCCACGTGCAATTTAAAGCACATTCCCTTCCTTTAAGCACGGAGAGTGAATTCCAAAGTAGCCTTGGTCCAGAATATTGAAAAAGAATGACAGTAGGTCATTACAGCTGTCTAACTTACCAGCCGGCAGCCAGACACTCGTTGTAGTGGTCATGCTAACAGCTAGCCGCTAGCCACTTGCATCGGACACTTCTGCCGTATCATACAATGGCGGCGTAATAAATGAGCAGTTTCTTAACATCCTCAATTAGCGATTGAACATGAGTTCGGGATAGCGTTATGTTGACGTTGGTCGCAACTACAATGTCAATCAACTATGATAAAGTAACGTCTAAAAGGGAAGTCAAGCTAGCCATCGCGCCACGACGTGGGCTAACTTCAAAGTAAAAGCGTACTAAGGCTATTTGCATTGCCGTCCATGTATGACTGCATTTGGTCAACTTTATTTTGAAGTTAGGCTTAGCGTGTTACGTTGAGTATGTTTCAGCAACCTTGACATGTCAGAATGGTAATCGACTGTGAATGCGCACTTTGTTTTAATTTTTTTAATTTTTGATCCGAACTGACCACAGATCAATGATGATCAGTTTTTTTGTTTTTTTTTGCCGTGGCTGTGGGGAGGGCTACAATCTACACTTTCGCCTCGGGGGGCTCCAGGTGTACGATGCAGGTTGGCGTGGGTTCGCTTCCCCGCCTGGGAGACCATGTTTGTATGTGTGGTGTTTGTGTGAGTGAGTGAAAAAAAATAAAAAATAAACTTTCACCTCGGGCCGCCCCTGTCAGTTGCACAATGTGTGTTGCAAACATGCTAACACGCGTCGCTAACTGCAACCAGGAAGCTCCCTGCTTAGATTCGAACCGTGAACCAATCGACTGTAAGGCAGATGTGCTAACCACTAGCCACCTGTGCCGCACTGGCTTCACTTTGTCCTTCCTTCTCTTCATCGTCTTCTTCTTCCTTCTCCGCGCACGCGCCCTACGTAGCGGAAGTAGGCGGTGCCTCCCGCAGGAACTAAGTACCACGAGCACGCGCACACGCCGAGGAGGAGGACGCGCGGAGGCCGCTGCCTCGTGAACGCCCTCTTGTCATCTCCCTCTTCCGTCCTTCATCCTCTTCTTCTTCCTCCTCTTCCTCCTGCATGATGGCGTCGGGCGCGGGAAGCTTTCCCGCCGGTGGGATGCTCGGTCGCCGGGTGCGCGCGCGCACGCCGTTTCTGCTGCTGTTGCTGATGCTGCTCGGCGTGCCCGCGGCGCGCGCGTCCTTCCAGCCTCAGGGCGGCGGAGAGTGTCAAGGAAAAACGTGCGCAGGTAAGATGATTATGATTATTCATAATTGTCATCCTTGTGACGGAGGAGGATGAAGGCTGCATGGTTTCCTCACACGGTGGCGCGCGTCCGCGTGCATGCTACCTGCTGCAGCCTCTCCTGGGGCGCGTGCACGTGACCGAAACCCCAACAATCCATCAGTAATGTGGCTTTGATTAACATCACATGTAAACAACATCAGAGGCCAAATGGAAAATAAATGGTGATTTGAAATGAGAAAGAAAAAAAAAAGTCCGACGAATTGTCACTGACACGTGCGTTATGATGACGTCACTTGACTTCATAGTCTGTCGGCATCTCATGAAGTCGAGTTTGAAAAGCGTCCACTGAATGTGAGCGGATGGCAAGTGGGCAGCGTCGGCGCACTGATCGTGTTGATGGCACATCCGCCTCGCAGGTGTCGGGGTCAAAGTTCGAGTCGAGTCTTCCATTCGTGGGTGGAGTTTGTGTGCTCAGACTTTGTTCAACATTCCAGATGGGCTTTGTGGAAAGTCAGGCGACCAGTCTATTTGTTGTCAATATGCCCTGATGTTGACTGGTGACCAGTCCATTGATTGTCTATAGGAAACAGATTGGCGACAAGTCTTTTTTTGCTTCATACCGGTCCTGACATTGACTGGCGACCAGTCCGTTGTTCGTCTATACTGGTTACCCTGAAACTAATTGGAGACCAATCCATTGTTTGTCTATATGTGCCCTGACAAACAGATATTCAACCAGTCATTTTTTGCTTAATGGTCCTCCTGAGTTGACTGGCAACGAGGCCCGGGACTCTTTGACTGTCTCACGGTTCGATTCCGATTTGTGGGTCTGCGATTCGATTCAGAATCGATATTTGATTCAGAACGATTTTAGATTCAAAATGACTAGATTGACAATGATTTCTGCTTCAATTTATAGAAATGCAAAGAATTGTCATGATCTACTCCAGTCTGACTCGCTAATGCTAATTACACGCTATGCTACTCGTGGCACTTTTATCACTCAAAAGAACGACTGTTCATGCAAAACGCTTCAGGAATGTATACAGAGAAGCATCTTAACATTAATCATCGACATATGTTCTTCCTACACTGCAAAAAAAACAAAAAACTTTTATTGGAATAACTTGATCTTGACTTTTTGCTTCTATGTGGCTACAACTTAACAGTGTATGAGAACGCGCGGAGCCACACTGCCCCTAAGTGGTCAAATCATGTACAACATGAACAGCGCTCCCAATAAAGGCGCACATAAACAAGGGCAAGACAGTATAAAATAATTGAAATAAAATAGATTTTGGGACATTTAAAAAATTGCGATTCTTAAGAGAATCGATTTTGGGCACACCCTTACTGGCGACCAGTCCATTTTTGTCTATACCCCGACAGATTGGCGACCAGCCATTTTTTGCTCGATAAGTGTCCTGACATTGATTGGCAACCAGTGAGTCCATTATTTGGCAATTATAATGTGCATTGTGCCCTGTCACTGACTGCATGGCGACCAGTCAATCCATTGTTTATTGACAAGATAACTGCCAACCTGTGCATCAGTTGTTGTTGGGTTTTTTTTGGGGGGGGGGGGGTATTAAAACAGGCCAAAATGCAGATGTCAAGGCAAAAGGCAATTTGCTTACTTTTTGAGGTTGAACTACATATGAAGTGAAAGAGTAAAAAGTGTGCCAGCAATGCAGTGGCGACCAGTCTAGGGTCAACCCCATGATTTTAGGAGCAAATTGAATTTAGGAGAGATATTGCGATTTCAATTTGATTCCTGATTTTCTTCAAATCAAGCTACATTGCAAATACTCATAATACAAACATGAGAACTTCAAAACAATAAAAGCTATGACAGTAATAATAGCCAACTCTTTTTTTTTAAGCAACATTTTTTCACATTTTCTACAAATGTACATGTTCTTTGTATAATATTACAGGTATAATGTAACCACAACAAGAAAAAACACCAACGTACAAGACAAGCTTGTGGAAAATGGTTTGCTTCTCTACAAAAAAAAAGTGTCAAGTCGTGGAAAGTGGAAAAAAGCCAATTTTAACTTGGCCGGCCGCCCACACCGGCCGGCTCAGGTCAGGAAACAGGACAATGCTGCCACATAGTGGTTGGAGGTCAAATAAACATCACTTAAACACGGGGCTCCTACAAATAGCCATTCTAAAAGTATGAACATGAGAATGGAATGTATTTCTGATTGGGTTGATTAAATGTGGAAAGAGAGAGAGACAGAGAGAGAGAGAGAGAGAGAGAGAAAGAAAGAGAGAGGGAAAGAGAGAGAAAGAAAGAGAGAGAGATTGCACCCCTCTTATGGCTGTTTTACAATTAGGAATAGAAAATTGCTATATTGGGATATAAACCGAAATGCTTTCATTGTTTTTTTGCGGGAATATTTTGTGTACCAAAGTATATGTTTTTAATTAATAAAAAAAATGTAAACGTCACAAAAATCTTGGCTTTGTTGCTGTTCAGGCGTGTCGGAGAAGAAGAGCGACTTGCGGGCATGCGACCAATCCACGTGCCGCTTCGGGGGCGTGTGCAGAGACGACGACTCGCAGATCAAATGTGTTTGTCAGTTCCAGGTGGGTGACGACCAATCGCAAACACCGTCGCCCAACCCGTCCATCCATCGGCGGATGATTGACAGTAGTTGACCTGGGCTGTCACTTTTGTTGCATTCACTGTTTTTATATCAATATGTATTCATTCATTAAAAAAAAAAAAAAAACTACTGGGTTAATCAATTGTAATTTAATTATAAATAAAAATGTAAAAATTTGAATGATTTTTTGTAAAAATGTTTTGTTTACGTTTCATTGTTTTTTTTTTTATCAGGTTTATGTTCATATCTCATATGAAATACAATAACTAGTTCGGTGATTTATTATCAAAATAATAAATCATTTAAATCATTATAACTTAATTCATTATAAATACAATTTCGAAATGATAATTATTTTATCGGTAAAATAAATATTTGGTATATTTCACATTGTTTTTTAATTTGGTTTAAATTTACGGAAGCGTACATTCAGGTGGGAAAAAAAGCGCATTTTTTTCTGAGTAATTTTTGGGGGGACTTAGTTTTTTGAGTACGTGTAAATACAATTAATAAAAAAAATGTTTTAGTGAATATTTTTTCCCCTGTTTTTCTGAGTAATTTGGGGAAGGAGGGGGGCTTTGTTTTTTTTTTGTATATTTTCTGTCTTGAATATTTTTTTTCTGTTTTTGTGAGTATTTTTTTCTGTTTTCAAAAATATTTTCTTTTCTGTTTTTCTGAATAATTTTTCCTGCTTTTATGAATAATTCCCCCCGTTTTTCAAATTTTTGTTTCAGTTTTTCTGAATATATTTTTTAATAATATTCAAAACAACACCCAAAAAATATTTCACGAAACAGAGAAAAACATTATTCAGTATTCAATAAAACTGAAAAAAATAATAAATAAATTAAAACAATTAGTCAGAAAAACAGGAGTGATTTTTTTTTTTCAAGTAAATGCAATACGCTTCTGTATACAGTTTACGAAATTCGCCATTTAAATAAATGGTTAATACATTTATTGTAAATAAGGTAAAGAAGTAATAGTAAAATAATGTAACATTTGGATAATTATAACTAAATTCATTACAAATACAAGTGTTTTATTTATTATTACGATGCCCAACTTGCGGCAAGTGTAGAACGACACAAAGCCTCGAATAAATACACGTTTCCGTCCGTCCGTCCGTCCGTCCGTCCATCGGGCTGCGTACATACGTCCTTCTCAGTCTGTGTATTTTTACGAGCCTTTGCATCATAAAGCTTTGTGCGAACATGCGGCCAAAGGTGGACATCGCCATGGACGGGAATTGACGATTAACGGAAGTGACCAGAATATTAAATTAAAATGATTTCATGACTAGGATTGACTTTTTTTTGGGGGGTATCAGATAGTGTCAATGTTGTGTTTTTGTGACTTCCGTGTTTTTGTGGCGTCTCAGTGTCACAAGAAGTACGTTCCGGTGTGCGGCTCCAACGGGGACACGTACCAAAACGAGTGCTACCGGCGCCAAGCGTCCTGCAAGCAGCAGCGGATCATCTCCAGGGTGGCGCACGGGCCTTGTTCTGACGGTCGGGCTTCTCTTTATTTTCATCTCTTTGCCTATCGCAATCACAACGTTGGAAATGGCATGATATTATTTCATCATCGTTTTAAACAAAAAAAAACAACGAAAAAGACCCCCTGATGATCTTCATAACGTTGTTCAACATTGACTTTTTTTTTTCTCATTCACAGATCCTGGCTCCGGTTCTGGAGATCCAGGCGGTGAGTTAATCGTACTTTTGTCCATTTTTCAAATATGTTTAAAACTAATGAAAACAAGTGATAACACAGAGCAGCCAAAATATTGTGCTAACTTTAACGCTACAAAATTAGAGCTCTGAAATGAGCTTTTTTTTAGAAATATTTGGATAAACACAAACAGCATTTTTTTTTCAAAAGAAACATGTAACATTTTCATGAAGTAAATAAATGTTAACATTAAGTCACAGTGTCCCGTTACGGGTCAACTATTTTTATAACTGAGAGCTACTCATGTTGTCCTTGAGGCTAGCTAGTACACGCTGGCGCTGTTTTTTGTGTGTGTGTGTACTCCCTCCTCCGTGGCTAGCTTCTCACCCTTTTCCTCACTGCTAGTGAGGACAAAAAAAAAGTTGATTGGAGGCAGTTAACTTGAAAATGGCGACTGATTTACTCAACTCAAGCAGCAAAACCGCCAATCACACTGTGCCCTGCTTAGACGTTTAGAGCTCGCGAACGGTGATAGCCATTATTGTAACGTTGACTTTTGAAAACCACGGTAAACCAATGAAAGCGGTTATCAGCCCAGTAACATGAATGTCAATTAGAAGAAGAAAAGCATTGAAAAAGGAAATTGAAGAATAGAATGAAATAAGCCAATGCGCTTTGACGTTAAATGACTTGGAAAAAAACGTTGAGTCGTTTTGGCTTACCAGCAAGACCAGGACAAGAAGACGGCAAGAGCAGCAGATTGTGTGAGCAAGTGCTGAGGTGTCAAATCCAGGTCCAGAAGGGAAAAAGTGGGCAAGTACTGGCAAAGTGGCAGGTAAGCATTTTACGTGCTGATTGAGTCGAAGCACCTGCGGTTGAAGACAAACTGTGGCAAGGTTTTTTCCTTCCCGGACCTGGATCTGAAAATACAAATGGCAATCTTGACTCATTTCAAAATGTTGATTTTTTTTTTTTTAATTCTTAGTCAATTGACATCCATTTAAATTTCTAACAAAACGTTCAGGGAGCTCTCAAGGATATCAGTACGTCTTGGAAGGGAGGGGGGCAATCCTGGTCCTGGAGGGCCGGAGTCCTTTTGGAGGTTTCTCACTTCCAACACAAGCTGATTCCAATCAACAGGATCGTTATCAGGCTTATGCTGATGAGCTGATCATAAATCAGCTGTGTTGGAGAAGGGCACCATGCAAAACCTGCAGGACTCCGGCCCTCCATGCCCACTTCTGTCTTAGAAAGTTAATTGGAAACTTAACCATAGCTCTCTATAGTTTTCTAAAGTAAGTTATTTTTTCTCCTAAATAAAAAAATACCAGAAATTTTTAACTTTCACATTTCTTTTGTTTTATTGTCGAACAAAAACAAAAGATTCAGAAGGTTCCCAGGGTCAGCAGGATCTCTTATAAAGTTCACTGAAATTTTAAATAAATAGTTCCCTGAGATTAAAATTGTCATGTGGGAACGTGAGTGGTTGAGGGATGGTGGACCCAAAAGCAGCGAAAGAGGAATCAGGTGCAATGCGTGGAACTTTAATTAACCAGAGAGAAAACGGTGAGCAAACAACCTGGACTTAATGGCTGCACAGGACGTGACAAGACTGGTCGCCATGACTGGGCAGGATGTGACGAGACTGGTCGCCATGGCTGGGCAGGGTGTGACGAGACTGGTCACCATGACTGGACAGGACGTGACCAGACTGGTCGCCATGACTGGACAGGACGTGACAAGACTGGTCGCCATGACTGGACAGGACGTGACCAGACTGGTCGCCATGACATGACAAAACTGGTCGCCATGACTGCACAGGACGTGACAAGACTGGTCGCCATGACTGGACAGGATGTGACAAGACTGGTCGCCATGACTGGACAGAACTGGTTGCCATGACTGGACAGGACGTGGCAAGACTGGTCGCCATGACAGAACAGGACGTGACAAGACTGGTCACCATGATGTGACAAGACTGGTCACCATGACTGGACAGGACGTGCCAAGACTGGTCGCCATGGCATGACAAAACTGGTTGCCATGACTGGACAGGATGTGACAAGACTGGTCGCCATGACATGATAAAACTGGTTGCCATGACTGGACAGGACGTGACAAGACTGGTCGCCAACTCTGGACAAAACTGATTTCCATGACTGGACAGGACGTGACAATACTGGTCGCCATGACATGACAAAACTGGTTGCCATGACTGGACAGGACGTGACAAGACTGGTCGCCATGACTGGACAGGATGTGACAAGACTGGTCGCCATGACATGACAAAACTGGTTGCCATGACTGGACAGGACGTGACAAGACTGGTCGCCATGACTTGACAAAACTGGTTGCCATGACTGGACAGGACGTGACAAGACTGGTCGCCATGACTG
This sequence comes from Leptonotus elevatus, assembly GCF_054856555.1. NCBI lineage: Eukaryota > Metazoa > Chordata > Actinopteri > Syngnathiformes > Syngnathidae > Leptonotus > Leptonotus elevatus. Next base: position 4,154,134 of record NC_141239.1, on the reverse strand, counting down.
GACAGGACATGACAAGACTGGTCGCCATAACATGACAAAACTGGTTGCCATGACTGGACAGGACGTGACCAGACTGGTCGCCATGACTGGAGAGAACTTACAAGACTGGTCACCATGACTGGACAGGATGTGACTGGCCCTGATTTGACTTGACTTGTTGTGACGAGGACGAAGGCTTGATGCACGAACTTCCAATGCAATGCACCCAACCCGACTGGACAAACAAAACAGACTAAATACACCAACAGTAATGAGACACACCCATAACAAAGAAAAACCAACCCAACCCCCACAGAACCGAAACGTGACAAACATGTTTTTAGATGTACCTTATACCAGTTGTCAGATCTTAAAAAAAGGCCGATACCGATATTGGTCAAAATGCCCAATTATCGGTCTATTCCTAATAAAAAGAAGGGTCGTTGATCAAAACATGCAAAAGAGATCTCGATGGAGATGGTTGGGGGCAGGTAAAAAAAAAAAAAGTGCCTCTTAGCCTCTGGCTGCTTTCCCACCCCTGCCCGATGTCCTCGTCTTGCACCTCCAGCCGCGTGAGCACTTTTCCCATTCTTTGTTCTTGTTCTTCCTCCCAGGTGACGAAGAAGAAGGTTCTGCCTCGGACGGGATCAAGAAGAGCAAGTGCAGCACGTGCAAATACGGAGCGGAATGTGATGAAGACGCGGAGGACGTATGGTGAGACGCGACGTCCGTGCAAAATCCACGACGCTCGACAAAAAGATCGTAAGACCTGACAAAAGACTGCCAGACCAGAACGAGATCACAAACCCTGACACAGATCCGGCGACCGAACAAGATCACGAAACCTGACAAAAACCAGAAGATCCGACAAAGACCGTAGCACTGATAGGAAAGATGACCATGACACCCACAACCCCCCCCCCCCCCACCCGATCCCCCCCACCCACCAGGATGCTCCCTCTTGTGGCTGCAGGTGCATCTGCAACATCGACTGCAGCGGCCACAACGAGAACGCCGTCTGCGCCACGGACGGCAACTCGTACAACAGTCCGTGTTTGGTGCGAGAGGCGTCCTGCATGAAGCAGGAACAGATCGACGTGGAGCACCTGGGCAGGTGTCGAGGTCGGCAAAACCTTCATGTCCGCGCTGACAAAAATGGCCGCTTTTCAAATTCCATTTTCAATTCAAAAAAACATTGCATTCTTTAAAGGAAAAAGAAATGAAAGGACAGAAAGTAACAATTAAACAAAAATCATTCAATAGAATGACTTGTACTCATGATATTTTTTCCAGAAATTGTGCTTTTATACATTTTTTAAAATTAAAACGGACTGCCAGGAGTTTTTTTATAATCCAGATTGTTCCACAAACTTTTCAAACTCAACTCAATTGTATACGTCAACTGTATTTACATTTTTAATGCCTCTGGACATCATATTTGGATTATTTGAATGCAATTCAAAGCATTTCTGTCATGACCTTTAATGTTTTAACTCATTTTCTCCCAAAGACGTAATTATACATTGTTGTTGTTTTTTTAATGCTAGAGCATACAGAAGGCTTTGATGCAGCCTCTGACCTGAAGAGAATGCTTGAAGAAATGATAGTTATCACAACAACGGCCAGCAGGTGGCAGCAGAGTATAAGAGATCAACCCACAGATTTGTAAATAATGATGAAACTCAGCTATATTCTAATGCTAATTGCTGCAAAACGGAAACAGATAGATTTTTTTTCCCCTGATGAAAGAAGAGACTCGAATCTTTTTTTTGGTAGCTTCCATGTTTTTATAGCAATAGAACACAATATTCTGCGCACCTTGCAAAATCAGTCCACGGTCCGCAGGTCAAGATTGGGTTAATAATTAATACAGGAGAAGCCGCCACTTCATTTTTGGGGGATGGGAAACAAGGCTCACTGAAAATTGCAAATAATTGGGGGCTTGGGTTCAAAAAAAAAATACGGAAAATTCTTGTGCACTGTGCTGCCTTCCTGAAACGGAACCCCGTGTCTCCTGTGGTCTTTTTCTCGCTCGCCAGCCGACAAAGACAAAGCGGGCAGGAAGGACGACGGCAGCCCTTTCAAAGTAAACGTCCTCGGTAAGGCCCGCCGGGGCGCTGCGTGGCGATGACATCACTTCCCGTGATCACGTTTTTCTCGGTTTGGTCAGAAACCAAAGGACTGGAGCACGGAGACGGGTTCTACGCCGGAACGGCAAACAGTTGCAGCGACTCGCACCTGGGTTTTTGCCTGCACGGACGCTGTGAAATCCACTACAACATGCCCACCTGCAGGTGACGCCGCTAACTCATTGTGCTAACCACTATTAGCAATGAAATGTCTTCCCGTGTTGTTTGTTGAGAGGAACGAAAGAACCTTGCAATCGTGCCATTTGCACTGCTCGGGGGGGGGGCAGATTTAACATTTAAATGTATTTATTTATCTGTTCATTTTTCTGGCTACCATCTTGCCTGTGTCCCACAAAACAGCTTTCACGTTTGTGTGTTCACTATGACAACAATTCTCACTGCATAGAGTGCACTATGTCGTAGAGCTGTCAAAAGGAATCAATTAATCGACAAGTCATCGATTATCAAATTAATCGATTTTAATAATCAAGTAATCGTTTGGAGCCATTTTTGAAGTCAAAATGGTCCAAATCCCAAATTATAACAAAAATATTGAGATTTTTTTTTTTTTTTGTAAATCCGGGACTCCGCGGGTGCTGAGCCGTGAGTATGCAGAGGTTGACTGTAGTTTGTCATACCACTATTCACCACCAGATGGCAGACATTGCTTAGTTGCGCTTGCACGGGGTCTTATACTGCCCTCTATACTATAATAATAATATTTTTTTTGTAGATTGGAAATGATATGCAGAACCTCAATAAAATTTTGAATGATTAGATTTTTGTCACCCCAAAAAAATTCAATCTTGCATATAATTTCGTTTTGTGGTTGAGCACTTTTGTGCTGTTAAGTCAAGTCACGTTTATTTATAGCCCTTAATCACAAAAGTTGACAAATATGAACGACGACAACAACATGTTCTTGAATGATTATTATGCACTGGAAAAAAAACATAGTATGTGATCATTTTTTTGGTTTGCTTCTTTTACCAATGTGGCAATGCTGAAAAATTGTGGCCCCCTCCAGCCTTAAAGTTGCCCGTCCCCTGATCTCGGTCCTCTACGTAAGCTATCGGACTTGTCAAGCTGCGCGTGTGGCGTGTGCAGGTGCGAGTCGGGATACAAAGGCGTCCGCTGCGACGAGCTTCAGGACTTCAACGTGCTCTACGTGGTCCCCAGTGGCCAGAAGCTGCATTACGTCCTGATCGCGTCGGTTATCGGCGCCGTGCAGATCGCCGTCATCGTCGCCATCGTCATGTGCATCAGCAGGTACGCCGCACGCACTCGCCCGCTACCCACCTCGCCACCGCGCTCCTTAACCAACTGGCTTTGCGTGTGTGCGTGTGTGCGTGTGCGTGTGTGTGTGTGCCCCCATCAGGAAATGCCCAAAGAACAACCGCGGCCGTCGACACAAACACAACCTGGGGCATTTTTCTGCAGACACTAACTCTCGGATGGTATAGCCCCCTTTTTCCTCCTCCCTTCTTCTTTTTTAATGTTTTAATTTATTTTTTGGAAGACGCGCCCGCGTCGTGGTCTCGGAGAAAAAGACGAGCGTCGGCTGCCTTATTTCTTCGTCTTTTTGCTCACCGCCCTTGAGCAACTTTGAGGAATGTTTCCGCATCCTGCGCTCGTATTTTGGAGCGTCGGGAATGCGGACGACGACCAAATGAAAGACTCTTGATTACGAAATGTCTTACAACGCTAATAATAATAATAACAACGATGACGGCGACTTATTTCTGATTCTCATGATGTCATCGTAGTCGTTCCATTGGACTTGAGTTGGCATGACAACCGCTGTAACGTGTTTCCCGTGTTGCCCTTTCAGCAAACGCACAAACGGTAGCTTTCATTTCACCCCAGTTTCATTTACACACAGTTACTTTCAGCTGGCTTATTGGACCTTTATTTTGAAAGTTTCTATGGAAATTGTCTGCCTACTTCCTTTACTTTGAAGGCTGCTACAGGAAGTATGAGCCTTCTTCAAAGACAGCTTCCTTTATTTATTTTGAAGGCCACTAAGAAGCGTAAGCCTTCTTCATTTTATTTTGAAAGTTTCTACGGGAAGTGTCCGCCTGCTTCCTTTACTTTGAAGGCTGCTACAGGAAATGCCAACATTCCTCCTTTAATTTATTTGATCTTTTTCCTTTACTTTGAAGGCTGCTAAAGGAAGTGTCTGCTGCATTATTTTCTTTGAATGTTTCTACCAGGGGTTCTCAAACTTTTTGGGTCCAGGGACCCCTTACAGGGACCCCCGCATAATTCTAACGGTAATTAAACATAACTACGTGTAGCCCTAAATGTCCATCCATCCATCCATCCATCCATCCATCCATCCATCCATCCATCCATTTGCCGAAGCGCTCATTCCTCACAAGGGTCTCGGGGGTGCTGGAGCCTATCCCAACTGTCTTCAAGCAGTAGGCTGGGTACACCCTGAACTGGTGACCAGCCAATCACAGGGACGGACAACCATCCACATTCACAATAACACCGAGAGACAATTTAGAGTGTTCAATCAAGCTGATCAAGAACGTCTTTGGAATGTGGGAGGAAACCGGAGTACCCGGAGAAAAACCACGCAGTCACCAGAATGTCATATTTTAATGGTTGAATTAAAAAAAAAAAAGCCTCATCCTAATAGTAAACCTTTTGTAGATAGATACCTTTATTCGCTAAAAAACAAAAACAAAAAACTTTTCTGTCCAAATAATTGCCCCCGGTTTCAGGGATCGCAGTTTGAGAACCACTGGCTTAGACGACACTGTGAGAGTTTGGATTTTTTCATGAAAGCAAACTAGTTGTGTTATTTTTTTCCAACACACTTAGATTAAACGTATTTATATGTTGTTGTTTTTTTTTATTTGTTGAATGATAGAAACATAAAAAAGGTGAAATGTGTGACATTTCATCAAGAAGAAAGCAAAGTGAATGTGACGCCGACAGCTAATTGAAACAACACGTTTGTGGAAGCAGCTAAACAAAGCAGGCTAATGTGCTAGCCTAGGTTGCTAAAAGTGGTGAATGACAACATTTTGAATCACGCGTTACGCTGGATATAGCTGAAGCGCTAACCGCTGCCTGGCTACAAAAACAATTCTTCACTGGCTTTGTTTTGGTTAGCATGTTTGAGCTAACGAGGCTAAGCAGCCGCAAGTGTCGAAGGCTTCGCGCGTCGGAGCTAACCGCTAAAACTTTTTTTAACTCGCTTTATTTTGGCTAGCTTGGTCATGCTAGTGAGGCTAACACGTGCACACAACAGACATAGACACACAAAACACAAATACAAATGCAAACACATGCGTACATCGACACACAAACACACACGCTTTGATTTCAAGCTTACTCTCAGGCCATTTGCGCCTTTAGCTTAGCAAGCTAACATGTTTTTTTTTAGTTTTTGGTTGTTGTTATTGGCCAGCACAAATGTTTTCAGGTTTCTTTTTGTTCCACGAGAGCCAAAGTGACAATCACAAAACATTTGTCAGCGTCATCATGAGTAGTTATTTATTTGTGGTTGAAAAGGAAACGATTGTAGTGGTGATGTCGTGTCGCGTAGCGCATTAGCATAGCATGTAGCAGCGTAGTGGCGGTGAAGGGGCGGGGTCACGAAGGAAGTGATAAGTCCGAAAACTTGTCTCACGGTTGTCATTTTATTTTGATGATCATCACCAGCACCCCCAACCCCAACCCCAGCGGCAGCGGCCCCCTCCCTCCGTGAACGTTTGTCTTGTCGTGACTGGTCGTCTCAACGTGACTTTAATGTGTTAACGTGATGCATGTCAACTTTGAATAAAAACTTGTGGGGGTTTTCAACAAAATATCGCACAAATGGTTTGGTTTTGTCTCGTTTTGTTTTATAACGCCAAAATCTGCATTTTTCTACTACTTGAAAATTCGTTCACCTTCATGGGATGAGGCAGTGTGCAGAAATGTGAATATAGAAACAGACCAGCAAACACGTGCAAAATGAAGGGGGACATGTTGCGCAATCTCACAGTAGTTGGGTTTCCGTAGTCTTCAGTAATGTGCAAATTGGTACTGGAAAAACAGGAGAGAGAAAAACAACAACCCTCAAATACCGCAAGTAAGTTTTTATGTTCTTACGAGGTAGGAATTGTACTTTATCCAAATTGTGGAAATGTCACTTTTATTTTGTGAATGGAAACCCAGCGAGCAATGACGTCTGCAAGCTCGGTCGTTGTTTTCATATGAATTGAAATTCTTGAAAATATCTGTTTTTATTGCGCGGCAATTGGGAGTCGATCGGCTTTTTTTACCATACCTCACTTCCTGCGTGTTCAAATATGGTCATGTGCTGCGTTGCTGGCTCAGAACTTGAACTCACTGGTAACGCTTACGCTGTCATACCGGAAGACGCGGGTTCGATCCTGGCTCACCTCACTTAAAAAAAAAAGAAAAAAAAAGAGTCAATCATTGTTTTGCTTTATTTTCTAGGCATTCGTTCAAATATGTTATGTATAGCATCTTTGAGTCAGAGTTTGGGCGTGGGGGGGGAGGGGGGGTCATGCATGTGCACACGTATGTGTGTGTTTCTGTGTGTGTGCGTGTGTGCAGTGTGGAATGAGAGGAAGGGTCATCACATGACATTTTTAATTCTTTTGGGTGGGGCAGGATTACCACTGTAAATTTAGACTTAGTAGCGTGTGTGTGTGTGTGGGGGGGGGGGGGGGGGTTGTGTGTTTGTGTGTTTGTAGTTGTCTGCCAATAGTTTGATGTTTTGTGCACCAAACAGGAAGTCGTCGTGACTTAAAAGTTGTTACTAAAATAAAAAAAATACTGTAAGATAAATAGTCATGATCTGCGCAAGTTCTCCCTGTCGGATGAGCCGTCGCATTCCTGACAAGTCAAAGCCCCAACGAGATCCTTTTGGACCGCAAGTCTTCCCAGAATAAACCAGCCAGTCAAGTCTTTGGACACTTGGGAATTCTACCGAGTTGGGTGGCGGGGGGCCGTCTTCAAGAAGGCATAATGTGTTTAACGTGAAACTTGTTGACGTAAACGTCGGCCAGCTGTGAGCTTGTCCTACGCCTCAGAATGAGCAAATAGTGGACCAAAAAGGAAGACCAATCCCAGCAGGACTTGGACATGGAGGTCTATCGTTCTCAAAGTTGTCGAAGTGTCTCCTTACCCTTACTGGAGTTTTTTTTTAGCTACCGGCCTCACTGCTGGATGCTTCTGACAGAACGGGATCACGTTCCCTTTTTTTTTTTAAAGAGGGGTGGCGGGGCGGAGTTTCCCTCTTTTTCCTGCGACCAGTCCTCCCTGTGGGTCAGTGGACTCGGATCTTTTTGAAGCCCAAGCATTGTTCCCCCGTAGACAGAACCTTCTATTCCAGAGCCAGTGGACTTTTCTCCCCAAAGCCAAAGACTTCTTCCCTAAAGCCAGAACTTTCTAAGTTGGAGTCTTCATCCCAAAATCTGAGCCTTCTTCATCCCAAACCTGGTGTCTTCATCCTGAAATCTAAAGCCGCCTTCATTAAAAACAGAACCCGCTACCCCATAACCAAAGCCTTTTTTCCGAAAGCCAGAACCTTTGACGCTATATCGAGAACTTTCCATCTGAAAGCCAGACTCTTATCCCTCAAAGCCGGAACCTTCTCCAAAGCCGGAACCTTCTTCCACAAAGCAAAAGCCCTTTTTTTTCCCCCCGAAAGCAAAAAGCCTTTTTGATCCCCAAACCCAGATTTGTCTTCCCCAAAAGCGCCGGAGCCTCTGCAATCTTCACAGAAGATGGATCAGCACAAGTACGGCGCTCAGGAGAAGCTGGAGATCGTGGGGATGGAGGACGAGGAGGGAAAGCCCATCAGCGCCCTGAGCATCCTGTCCCTGCTGGAGCGCGTGGCCGGAATCATCGACAACGTGCAGTCGGGCCAGCGCCGGATGGAGGAGCGCCAGCTGGACCTGGAGAACAACATCCGCGGCATCCAGGGCGACGTCCTGAAGCTGGCCAAGGAGCACGCCGACGCCAGCGCCTGCCTGGACAAAGTGCTGCAGAAGACGCGCAAAGTCAGCGCCAATGTCAAAGACGTGCGAGCCCGCGTGGAGAAGCAGAACGGCCGGGTCAGGAAGGTCGAGAGCGCCCAGGACGAGCTGCTCACCAGGAACAAGTTCAGAGTCGTCATCTACCAGGTCGTGAGCACGCTTTCTATCATTCCCCGACGTGCTTCTTCACACTTCGCTTGCTGTGCTTTCTCTTCTTCTTTAAACCTCGCTTCATCTTGTTCCTTATCTTCTACGCGTAACTTTTCTCTTCAAATATTTTGGTCCTGTAAAAGTGTGAGCAGGATTTCAAAACAAAAGCAATTATTAGGCCCTGTAGATGGAAAATAACAATTACTCTGAAAGGTTTCAAGTGTCAACTTTCAGTAGAATCCGTCCGTCTTCTGATGCTTATCCAGGGTCGGGTCGCCCAGACTTCCCTCTCCCCAGCCACTTCGTCCGGCTCCTCCGGGGGGATCCCAATATGTTCCCAGGCCAGCCGAGAGACATAGTCTCTCCCCCCGTGTTCTGGGTCGTCCCCAGGGTCCCCTACCGGTGGGACATGCCCAGAGCACTTCTCCAGGGGAGGTGTCCAGAGGGCATCCGAACCAGATGCCCGAGCCACCTCAACTGGCTCATCTCAACGTGGAGGAGCCTCCCGGATGACTGAGCTTCTCACCCTATCTCTAAGGGAGAGCACGGACACCCTGCGGGAGAAAAACCCCATTTCAGTAAAAATGAATTTCTGGTAGAAAACCGCTAACTTCCAGTGAAACCTCCAGCAGAACTTGTAGGCCGACCAGCAAAACCTCCAATTGTACTCTCACTAGAACGCCCGGTGGAAGTCGATGGAACCTCGAGTACAACCTCCAGCAGAACTCAGTAAAACTTTAAATTTCAACTTAACAGAACTAACATTAGAACCAGTTGAACTTCTTTTAGGATTGCCACTTGAATTTCTCGTAAGAATGTCCAGAGAGAAACTCGGTGTATACCTTTAGTCGATGTACACAAGAACTTCCCGACAAACTTGGTAGAATTTCCAGTACGACATCCGCTCCAACTTCTATCCTTCTGTTGAACTGACTGTCCAAAGGTCCAAAGTTGTAATATTTAGTTCGGATTATTGTGACTTGTGGAGGTCCGCACTCTACCGAGTGACATTGGAAACACTTTGTACTTTTTTTTGAATGAGCTCATCTTTAAACAGAACGGAGAATTTCAAACATTCCTTCTTTTGATTTTCCTCAAGTTGTTAGCGGCGAGTGTAACCGGAGCTCAGCCAGCAGCTGCTGACAGTCATTGACAGCGAGTCCTATTCTGAGACCCCTGGCACCTCATGCCTGTCCCCCAAGCTCGCCACTACCACCACCTGCTGTCTACCGCACTCACCATTTGACAGCATAGCCAATCACAGGCCAGGAAACAGCCGCGATCAAAAATCTTCATACAACTATGACGGGCTTGCTCAACGGCGTCCGGCGCCGAGGCACAGAGATGGCGCGTTCAGGCTAGCCATTAGCATTGAAGGCAACAGTCACTGGCAATGTTATGCTAGCCTTTAGCATGTCAAGGTTACTGTTCAGCCTACGGCATTAGTTACGCTGCCCACAAGAATTTCAAGGCTAGCGATTAGCGTTGAACCCGCAAGAATTTCAATTTCCGCATTTGTGTTTGACCGAGAAGGCTCATTCCTCGTTACTGCTGTGGTTTCCGCAGGGCGATGCCGAGGTCCCGTCGGTGGCCGTCACCAAGAGCCCCAAAGGGGGCCTGGATGCTCTGGAGCTGGAGCCCGATTCCTACGACGTCCCCGCTGACCTCTCCTCAGACGAGGAGTACCTGAGCGTGGAGGAGGCGGACCCTTCCCGGACAGCGCGGTTCAAGAAGTCCATGGTGAAGAGCACTGAGACCCTCAAGGCGGCCTTCTCGAAGGAGAACATGAGCAAGACCAAAGGCAACCTCGGCACCAAGTTCCACAACCTCGGCGAGAAGGTGATGCCGCCGGAGCGCCGCGAGAAGATGCACCAGGCCGGGGAGCGCCTCAAGCAGAGTGGCGAGCGCCTCAAGGAGAACATCGCCAAGAAGGCGCCCACCAAGGAGAACTTCAAGATCAAAATCAAGAAGGAGCGAGCCGTGGCTGAGGGCCAAGAGGGCGCCGATGCCGACGCGGATGCCGACGCGGAGGCGGAGGCCGAGGTCGAGGTCGCCGCTGCTGCCCCCCAGTCCCAACCCCAGCCTGCCTACACCGAAGTTGTTGCGGAAGTCAAGAGGGAGGGGCCGGTAGAGCAGGCCACTGCCGCCAGGAAAGCCGAGCTCGAAGAAGATTACGGGAATTAGATGCCCCCGTGATGGTGAAGAGTACAGGAAGTAGACAACCATTGCGGTGAGATTACAGGAAGTAGAGCACATTTACGGGGAAATAACATGAAGTAGACCGCCATTAAAAGGAAGCAGACCACCATTATGGGAAGATGACGTGAAGTGGACCCCCCCATTGCAGGACGTAGACCACCATTATGGGAAAATTACAGGAAGTTGAGTCCCATTATGGGAATTAGACCACCATTACCAGAACAACAACAAAACAATTGCAGTGATGGATGACATACAACAGAAAACATTTACAGAAAGCGGACTGACAGGAAGTAGAGCCCCATTACAGGAAGTAGACCAACAATACCCGATTTAAAGCCCAAGTAGAGTGATGACATAAATCAGATGACATTTACAGGAAGTGGACTCCATTCAAAGGGGGCAGACCCCCATTACAGTCAGATGACAGGAAGTGGACCTCCAATACAAGAAGTAAAAGCACCATAACAGGAAGTAAACACAGGAAGTAAACCACCTTTACAGGAAGAGAGCTGCTCTGTGAATGGCCCAGGACGCGGTGGTTTTTTTTCTTCTTTTTTTTTTCTTTTTTTTTTTTAAAGTGGTAACACCTGCTGGCCGCTTTTCAGGCTTTGCAGCTTTGGACCACATTTATACATGCCAACACGTTCACGTAGGAATCTTTTTTTTAATCATGCACGGATGATGACAAGGGTGACTTTGGGTGGTTTACACGTTTAACATTAAATTACACACAATAAAAAAATTCACTTTTGGTGGTTTGTGCACATGATATCGTATTAAAAATGGGACTTTTAAGTGGTTGTGGCACATTATAACATAAAATGTCACTTTTGGTTATCATTACGTGGATGGAAAAAGTCAAAAGGGGCTTGACATCATGATTGACAGCTGTTTTGCAATCAATTGATGACTTCTGGAAATGATGACGTCAAAAGTGTGTGTGTGCGTGTGAGTGGGTGAGTGCGTGTGAGTGTGTGGGTGAGAGAGAGAGAGAGAGAGAGAGAGAGAGAGAGACAACTTGACTTGTTACGTGCACTGTGTGGTTGTTGATGTAATTGTAAAGTCAGTGTTAGGTCGCCCCCTCGTGGCCTTATTTGGTGATGCACTCAACCACGTGTTAGCTGAGTTGGACGTAAAAAAAGAATAAAGGGATGGAATTTGAGACTCTTTTTCTCTCTCCTTGTTTTCATTAACATTCCATCATCCGGGGGCGGGGCATATGACTTTAAGATTGGAAAGATTCGATTAGATCTGCAAAGTAGTCAGCGTCAATATTATTTTATTTGATTTTTTACATTTATGTGCTTTAACTTTTAAGACGGTAAAACCACTCATCACATTAAATAGACTTTTCTCAGACATGCATGAACATTTTCTCACATTTCTCTCGTTTAAACACCCTCAAAGCTCAAGATTTGGAAAAATAGGTACACTACTGTAAAAAAAAACAAAAGCATACGAAATGGCACTTTAAAAAAAATCTGCAAACAGTGAGACTGTGAAAGGTGAATCGTGTTACAACGAGGATCGAGGGACCCCGGTCATTTCAAAATGTTTTATTTTATTTTTTTCTGGAGAGCTCAGTATTGGTCATTCGGTAATTTTACCGATTTGACATGTCATCATTATTGCTCTCTTTTTTATGAATTTTTTTTAATAAATTTTTATTTTGTATGTGGGTGAGTGTGTGTGTGTGTGTGTGTGTGTGTGTGTGTGTGTGTGTGTGTGTGTGTGTGTGTGTGTGTGTGTGTGTGTGTGTGTGTGTGTGTGTGTGCGTGTGCGTGAGTGTGTATTCATTTGTTCACCTAAAACCTATTAAAAATCCCATACCGTTACATAATACTTCAGAATCCTGCTAGAGTCGTGAAGTTGTCAGGAGACCCGAGGAAGGATCAAAGAAAAGAAAGGAAAGTGAAATCCAGCACCGACCAGATATTACTACGGGTTACCAACCAGAGTCTTTCACCAACCCCAGAAACATCTAAATTCCAACAAATTAGGGAGACCTCAAGAGACCCAAGGAGAGATTGAGGAAAGGAAGGAAGGACAGACGAAGCAGAGTGAGAGTCATTTCAAAATGTTTGACATCAAGACTGCTCGACAAAAGACAAAATCCAACTCAGGTTTTTAGTTAGATCAATCTGATCATGTCACGTTTGGTGAAATCTCAAAGTTTGTATCGTCTTACCTTTACTTGCAGATGAAGTCTGATGACATTTTCATCTTTCTGTGCATCTAAATCCAGATCGTTGCCAGTCTTTCTTTTTTCCCGCGAGTCCGACTCCATTTGGGTTGAACCCTTTTTACGGTTATTCATCACCATTTGTCAGCGTTTCAGTCCAATGGGCTCCAACTTGAGTCTGACAAAGTCAAACAACCACCTAGCTAGCTAGCTAGCTAGCTAGTTAGCTAGGTGAGGTGTGTGCGTAGAAGAAGATGGGCACCAATTCGGAGCGGCGTGCTCTCGTACGCCCCCTTCAGGATGGCCGCCAACATCACCGCCTCCTCTCTGCGTTCACGTTCAGGCACACAAAAGCAAATCTAAATACAGTTTGGAGAAAGTGTTGTTTGAACTTTGCCACTGGATTCTGTCCACATCTGGATGCAGAGACGATGTCAGAGTATCTTAAGTCAAAACGTCAAAGCCTGAAAATCCAAGGACGTGATAAAAACTCCAAACAAATTTTGCGGAGGAAGTAACTGGTTAAATGATTTCCTGTTATCATCACTTTAAGTGTTGCACAAACATGAGATGGAAATATTTTCATCACTCTAATTTAATAATTGTTCATATAAATTAAAACGATTTTGAATTGTCTTAAAGTATACAATAAGTCCGATTTGTCATAAATGTGAGGAAATACATGGCTCGGTTCGACACACCGAATCGAACCCCCCCCCCCCCCCCCCCCAAAAGGGCAATATTAAAACAGACACATCATAGGTCCAAGAGTTGCTCAAAAATGTACAAATCACACGTCGTTATACAGTTTGAACACACGAATGCGCTTAAATACAGCAAAACGTCATTATTCAATTAACATTTGAGTTCAATGAATAAAATTGCACCGAGATCAAATCAAAGTAAAATACAAGTGAACTGTACTCAAAGGGATCCTTGACTCATTGTTTGTCCGGAATGAATTTTGCTGAATTCATGTTTCATGTACAATTCTTACCCCAAGTTTGACATTTGCCGTCGATGACCTCACCTGTGCCGAGGACGTTTGCTGACCAAACCCAGAAAACCGGCCAGCCGCGATCGGTCGTTACGTCCTCAGCACAGGTGACGTCGTCTTCCGTCGACAGCGAGTGGAAACATTCGTTTTGAAAGTTAATTGTACAAGAAGATCAAAGTTATCAAATTCATTGTGGACAAAAATACAAACTTTTTACGGCTGAAAATGAAAAGTATCCCGTTGAGTGGAAATTCTTTTTTATACCACTAGGAGGCGGCTCGCATATGAATCAATTTGTCGTCTCGAGGACCCAACTTGAGCACCCCTGTCCTACGGACCAGCTCAGTGTAAAAGACTGCTGCCAAAAAGTTCTTCAAGTTGACGCGTGGCGGCGAGTGTCGGTCACAGCACGGTGGTCTCGGACTGGAGGATGGACTGAGTTCTGGAGGTGCGCTGGAAGTGGACCGCGTGCTCAGAACCTTTCCTGGAAGTCAGCGTGATGCTGAAGCGTTGCGCTCGCTTCAGGCCCAAGTCCAGGCACATGCTGCGCCACTTCCTCTTCAGCTCACCTTGCACCTACGCGCACGCACGCACACGCACGCACACGCACGCACGCACGCACGCACACGCACGCACGCACGCACGCACATAATACAACATTACGTGGTCGAACGCAAGTCAACAAAGCAGGAATTTAGAAAGTTGAACGTTGCCTCATGAGTCATTCTCTGCCACGGACTTTTAAATACATCAAGTGGAATCAAAGCGTTAAGTGCCACTGACGGATATTTTCGTCAAATACATTTTCAACGGGTCGCCGTGGACGAGGGTCTCGCTCAGCTTGTCTGTGAAATTCGAGCTTCTACAAACAATAACTGTAATGATTTGGGATTTTGAACTAGTTTTTATCTCATTTAGATTTTTTTAAATCCAGCTAGTTTTAATTTCGTTTTTTAAAATGGGTTTTAGTTTTTTAAAATTCTATTTAGGGGTGTCAAAATTAGTGCAATCATTTTGAGGTAATTTCGCCACTCATGTTTTTTAACGCGCGATTAATGAGCGCCCCTTACTTGTAAAGCCTGTAGTGGTCGAATTCCAGTCGCAACGCAGCAGACACGCCCACGTCAAAATTTAGCTGTAATAAATGTAATAATAATAATTTGTGGAGACTCGGTTCAAGTTGTATTTGACCATTTTAAAAACGTGCAGATTTTCATAGGTTACTTAATGTTAAAGATTAGATAGCTCTTAATAGGAAATGAAAAATGCACTGAGCTGTCACCAACGTCTTACAAATGCAATTATGCCATCTAGTGGCAGAAATATGACCGCAGCACAAATCAATATCACATTAGTTTTTTTACAGTACAGTACATCTTTTTGATTTTAACTCAATTTTATGAATTATTATGAAATAACTGCATCCATGACTTAAAGATGCAGCCATATTTCTATTAGTTTAACATTTTTTCCCACTTTATGTTAACAAGAGCATGAAACTCTGGATTTTTTTTTTTTTTACATTTGATTGTACATTTAGAACAGATATACAATTTGCAATTGTGAGTTAACGATTGAAGTCATGCGATTAATTCAGATTTTAAAAAATTAACAGGTCCAGAAAGTCAAAACCCTGTCACAGTTTGGCTTTAGCCCCGGGTGCTAGCTAGCTAGCTAACTAGCTCCCTGGCTAGCTCCCATGGTGCTCGTTTACCTGCTAGGGAGCTAGCCAGCTAGCATCTGTGGCAGGATTTTTACTTTCTGGGCCTGGATTTGACACCTCTGCGCACAAGAAATACACAAAAAACACACTGAAAACTAAAACTTAAACTAACTAAAACTAAAGATTTTTTAAATAACTAAAACTAATAAAAACTAACAGAACCACCCTGAAAACTAATTCCAACTAAAAAACAAAAACTCAAAACCAAAACGAAAAGCTAAAATGACAATTCGGAAACTATGATAACGCTGCCCAGAACACGATATTCTCGATAAAATCGATGAAAATGCTGCAACGTGGACTACAAACCTCGCTGTTGAGGAAACAGTAGAGGATGGCGACCACCAGGCCCTGAAAGGCATCAAATGCAAGTCGATGAAAAATGAGGACAAATCATCAGGATGGCGAGGCAAGGGTAACGTCTACGATTACGCTCAGCAACATTAGCGTAACGTCGCAAAACATTTCTGTCCACACCTGGAAAGATCCGAGGGCCAGGTCGAAAAAGATCTTGTAGTCTTCGGCCATGGATTCCGACAGGGACACAAAGACCACGTAGTGGATCCCGAACAACGGAATGAGCAGGAGAGTCGATTTGGCCAAACGTCTGAAAGAACAACAACAACGGGAAAAGAAAACAAATTGTCAAAAGTGAAACGAGCAAAAAACTGTTGGATTTGTCCAACAAACATTTGTATCTCAAATCATCTGTTCCAAAAAATCGATTCTCATAAGAATCACGATTTTCATTTAGTACGATTCAGAATCCATTTAAAATGTCCCCAAATTGATTTTTTTTGTTCAATTATTTTATACTGTCTTGTTCGTGTGCCTTTATTGGGAGCGCTGTTCATGTTGTACACGATTTGGCCACTTAAGGGCAGTGTGGTTCCGCTCGTTCCGATACACTGCTAAGTTGAAGCCCCATGAGAGAGTAGAAGGAAAAAGTCCCGATCTAGTTATGCCAATAAAAGGTGTTTTTTTGCAGTGTAGGAAGAGCAAATGCCGGTGAGTAATGTTAAGATGCTTCTCTGTAAACATTCCTGAAGCGTTTTGTTTGAATAGCCGTTCCTTTGAGTGATAAAAGTGCCGCGGGTAGCGCGCTAATTAGCATTAGCGAGTCAGACTGGAGTAGATCATGACGATTCTTTGCTCATCTATAAATTGAAGCAGAAATCATTGTCAATCAAATCATTTTGAATCAGAAATCGATTCTGAATCGATTTTCGATTCTGAATCGAATCGCAGACCTAAAAAACGGAATCGTTTCAGATTCTGAACGGACTCTGTTCCCATTGACATGAATAGAAAAGCCGCTAATCTCTTCCGGCCACCCAAAAAATAAATAAATAAATCCACAACTGTTGTAATGTAGAAACGGGAATGTCTCTTAGAACAAGAAATTCAGAATCCATTTTGATGGTTAAAAATTAAAATCCCCATAGGAAAATGCCATTTAAAGCAACACTAAGGAATTTTCAGTTTACATTGATTATGGCGGCACCATGTGGACAAAAACGGTATTGTTAAGCCTAGTGCTACTTTAAAAGTCAACATGGGTGTTCCACAAGGTTCCGTACTGGGCCCTAAGTACTAACCCTAACCTAACCTTTGCTTCTGAAATAGTGTTTAGATCATTTTTTGAAACGTAAGAATTGACAAACGAGGCTTTTTGCCCGACAGTGACGAAAATAATAACCATGTTTTTTCTTAATCCTGCGTCATTTGTTGGGTTGACAAGAACGACAAGTGCCTTTTCGCCTTCCACAAAAACAAACAATTTGCAATAATTTTTTCAAAATCCTAAATGAAACTCATGTAGTGTATTTTGTCAACATTGTACAATGCACTAAATATTTGATGATGATTATTATTTATTATTTTAAATATTTACCTATTTTTAAACTTTTTGAATGCCTTTGTGGGATCTTTTACTTCTCATGAATGTTTGGATCATTTGAAAAATATGAAAATGGATTTGATTTGCTGACGATATGCAAATGTGAACGTTATCAACATGCAACAAAGCAAATGTTGTTAATCCACCTGCAGCGTAACTCATTAATGATGTGTGACACGACAAACGTGTTCAGACAAGAAAGAAGATAAACGATGACGTCCGTTTAGCAGCGCTGACGTTCAAATGACAAAACGATCCGTGACGACAAAAGAGATGGCGTGCGTGAAACGTGTGCGTCGGCTACCCACCCGCACTGAGAGTGGTCGCCGCCGCCCACGTCGGGACACTGCAGCTTCTGCACCAAGATGCGAACGATTCGGATGAAGAGCAGGAAGTTGACCTGGAAAAAGACACAATGCAAAAAAACTCACACGGCTGGAAAACAATCCACCAGGGACCAATCACTTGAGAAAGGTATTGGGATTGACCATCTGTCCATTGGTTGTATTATCTGGCGACCAGTCCATTGTCTGTCCATATGTGCCCTGACATTGACTGGCGAGTCGACCAATCAATTGTTTGTACATACGTACCCCTTCTTTAGATGGTGGCCAGTCCGATGTGTAAATTTGCACTGATGTTGACTGGCGGCCAATCCATTGTCTAAATGTGCCCTGTCATTAGATGGCGACCAGCCCACTGTCGGCCTGTCTAAACTTGCCCTGACATGGGAGTGGTGACCAATCCATTATTTGCATATATGTAAATGACCAGTCCATTGATTGCCTGTATGGGCCCTGACATTGACTGGCGACCAATCCATTGTTTGTTTGTGTATATGTGCCCTATGATTAGATGGTGATCAGTCCAATATCTAAATTTGCCCTGACATTGACTGGTGACCAATCCATTCTTTGCATATATGTAAATGGAGACCGGTCCATTGATTGTCTATATGTGCCCTGTCAGGAGATGGTGACCAGTCCAATGTCTTAAGTTTAGCCTGACATTGACTGGCGACCAATCCATTGTCTAAATATGCCCTGTCATTATTAGATGGTGATGGGTCCAATGTCTAAGTTTGACTGGCGACCAATCAGTTGCCGAAATGTGCCCTGTCATCAGATGGCGACCAGTCCATTACCTGTCTACTGGCGACCAATCCATTGTTAGTCTCCAGTCAACTATTTGTGTAAATATTCCCCGTGATTGTCTTCCATGTGTCCCCCACCATTGAGTGGCGACCAGTCTGCATACGTGTGCTCGCTTCTTACCACAACGGCGATTCCGATGGGTCCGTTGATGACCCAGTTGGGGACGGGGTTGTCGTTCCTCTCCCAGCACCTGTCAATGGAAAGGAACGCGCGAGGGAGCGTCGACGTGCGATTGGTCGCGGCGGCCTGTCACTCACCCCGTGTCCTCCAGAAAAATTCGTGTCAGCACCCACGTCAGCACAAAGACGCTGGGGATTCCTGCGGCAAATCCCGCATTTCATGTCAAATTTTGTTCTCGTCATGACATCATCAAGAAAAAGAATTTGGATCAAACTTTTTGGTTGCATTCACTACATTTGGCCACCAGGGGGCCGTAAGCTGCGGCCATTTTACGCTAGTCATTCTTTGTTCATTATCATAATTCATATTAGTATTTTATGCAATATTAATATCATTTCTTATTAATTAATTATATATATATATATATATATATATATATATATATATATATATATATATATATATATATATATACACACGGTGGTACCTCGGAGTTTGAACATAATTCGTTCCTGCAAAGTGTTCAAAGTCCGAATTGTTCAACCCCTGAAACAATTTTTCCCATAAGAAATAATGAAAATGCCATTAATCCGTTCCCAAGCTCCAAAAACAGAAAATTCCCATTTTAATTTCTATTTATGTTTTTTACATTTACAGTAAGTACAGTACAGTATTTAAACAATAAAAAAGACCTTACCTTTTTTATTACGGTGTCAGTGGATGATAAATGCTATGTTAATGCTAGCTTGAGTTCAGCGCTGAGTTTGTGTATTTTACATTAGGCATTTTGTTAAACTACTAAGCGGTCCTTGCGTGCCTTGTTTAACGTCAGGCACGTTTGTTGAACAGCTAAGGGGGGTCCTCGTGCCAGTATTTACAGAAGTAGTCACGGTAGTTACAACGGCGCGATAATCTCCTTCCTAATTCCACTGTTGTTCGTATGTTTTCTTTGCTGCCACTGGCACTGTTGTCTTTCTTTGAGCCCACGGCGAAGAAAATTGTCGTGGAAAAATCAAAATGCTCTCTCGAGTATGGAGCACTTGCGGGAGTATTCACGATCTGACTGGAAATGAGCAGTGCATCGTCTCAACTGCAGCAACGTGAGCATTCGGCTTCGCTCGGCTTCGCTCGGCTTCGCTCGGCTTCGCTTGCTTTGCTTTGCTGTGTGTTCAAACTCCGAAAATGAGTTGAGTGAAAGATTTTCCTTTTCGAGCATGATACCATGAATCGATTATTTTAATATCCCCCCCCCCCCATAAATTAACAACATGTGCAATATATTTAAAAATTTTGACTTAGAATTAAATAGAATGAAAACATATTCATATTCATCCATGCTGATGTCATTGTTTGTGTAACACTTAAGTGGTTATTTTCATTAATAGACTAAATCATTTAACCAGTTACGACCTCTGCAAAATTTCATTTGGAATTTAATGTTTGTGGAGTTTTTTTATTTTTATCATGTCCTTGATATTTAAGAAGAATTGATGTTCCATAATTAATCAATATCGGACTGAAGTGAATCCAATCGGGGAAAAAATCGAAATTGAATCGAACTGAACTCTTGTGACTCAAAATCGAATCAATTGAGGAAATTAGAATCGATGCCCAGCCCAGCCAATTTAATGTTTGTAAAGTTTTTTTTAATCATGTCCTTGATATTTAAGAAGACTTGATGCTCCATAATCAATATTGGATTGAAATTAATCGAATCAAATCGGGAAAAATCTAAATCAAATCGAACTGAACTCATGTGAAACGAAATTGAATTGATCGATGACATTTGAATCGATACCCAGACCTAGTGGATAGAAAAAAATCGAGAACTAATCGGTATTCAAATTATCAATAGATATTTAGAAAATCGATTCATCATTTGGAGGCCAACTTGTGCTTTTACTTTTTTTTTTTTTTTTAAGAGACAGGATTTTACATTGATATGGATTTTAAAAAAAGTAATGTGGCTGTTTATGTTGTGGCGTTTGTATGCGGTGATGACACGTGTTACCCCATCCGATGAGCATGTAGACCGCCACGTGTGTGTTCTGCGAGAACATGGCCACCAGAAGCGTGTGCAGGTACAAGGCCTCCACCAGCAGCCAGTAGAAGTTGGCCATGATGAAGTACTGCAACAACACCAGGCTGGCCCGACACGCCACCTGACACACGCAAAATGGGGACGTGACGCTTATCCACGCCCGGCGCTCAATCGTTGCCGTCTCACCAGCGAGGGCTGCGCGGAGCAGCGCGCCGCCCGGCCAAACAGGAAGTGGTCCTTCACCAGCACGGCCGCCGCCCTCAGGATGAACGACAGGAACAGGTTCAGGTGGATGAAGTTGCGGGTGCAGTGCAGCTTCCTGTGACGCAAACAAACCAAAATTCAATACAATTCAAAAAATGTTTTAGTTAAAACGAAAACGCTTTTTCAAAAACTAACTCAAACTGCATTTTATGTTTACATGTATGTATGTACATGTATGTAACTAAAACTAATTATAGCCAAAATGTAAGTTAATTTTGTCATTTGACCATTGTGTTCATTAAATATTGAGCACAACAGTAATATACATTAAAAAAAAATTTTTTTTAACCAAAACTAATACTGAAACGAACTAAAACCAAGCATTTAAAAAAAAAACTAAAACTATTTTTTTTCTAAACTAACAGAACCACCCTAAAAACAAATTCAAACAAACTCAATTTAAAAACAAACCTCCAAACGAAGTAAACACTAACTAAAATGAAAATTCTCAAACAATAATAACCTTGACGCCAAATAACCGTCGTCACGACAACTCAAATCATCTTGCACCACTAAATCTAATAGAAACGTCAGGAATCTTTTGTAGCGTGGATGCTATTTAGGAAAGTAGTATTCCCTTTAGTGTGCACCAACTTGGCCACTTGAGGCGGCATAATGCAAACATGCAGAAACACAAAGCCGATCACAATCTCAGTAAGATGAAGGGTGACATTGATGCTATTTGTTAGCCTTTCAATGGTGTTTTGTTAGCATGTTAGCACTGAGCTAAATTGATCATAAGTTAAAGTAAAAACTAAAGTAAAATTGGCCCAAGGAAGGCTCATATCTCTAATCTCACCCCTTTTTTTAATTTATGCTATAGCTTTTAATATGAACATTTTAATTGTACTGCATGAAAACATACGACATAATCAAATAGAATGTAAAGATTTCCGCGGAAATTTTGAATGGTACTGCTGACTCTTGCAAGGTGGAAAGTCACATGTAGTACTTAGCAGTAGTAGTAGTTGATTGTAGACCACTTCCTGTTGAAATCAGGTCACTTCTTGTTGAAATCAGGTAATTTCCTGTTAAAATCAGGTCACTTTTAAGTCACTTTTTATCGAATTCAGGTCACTTCCAGGTCACTTCCTGTTGAAATTGGGTCCCTTCCGGGTCACTTCCTGTTGAAATCAGGCCACTTCCTGTTGAAATCAGGTCACTTCCTATTAAAATCAGGTCACTTCCAGGTCACTTCCTGTTGAAATCAGGCCACTTCAGGGTCACTTCCCGTTGAAATCAGGTCACTTCCTGTTGAAATCAGGCCACTTCAGGGTCACTTCCTGTTAAAATCAGGTAACTTCCAAGTCACTTTTTGTTGAATTCAGGTCACTTCCAGGTCACTTTCTGTTGAAATCAAGTCACTTGCGGGTCGCTTCCTGTTGAAATGAAGGTCACTTCCGGGTCACTTCCTGTTGAATTTGCTAACAACAAATTGCTAACAATAATGCTACTAAGCAATAACCTTGCTAAAATGCAATTAGTGGTGCTAACAACAATGCTACGCTAGCTAGCTCTAGGTTGCAATGTTTGAATTTGTTGAAATTAAGGTCACTTCCGGGTCACTTCCGGGTCACTTCCTGTTGAAATCAGGCCACTTCCAAGTCACTTCCTGTTGAAATCAGGTCACTTCCTGTTGAAATCAGGCCACTTCAGAGTCACTTCCTGTTAAAATCAGGTCACTTCCAAGTCACTTTTTGTTGAATTCAGGTCACTTCCAGGTCACTTTCTATTGAAATCAAGTCACTTCCTGTTGAAATCAGGCCAATTCCTATTGAAATCAGGTCACTTCCTATTAAAATCAGGTCACTTCAGGGTCACTTCCTGTTAAAATCAGGTCACTTCCAAGTCACTTTTTTGTTGAATTCAGATCACTTCCAGGTCACTTTCTGTTGAAATCAGGCCACTTCCGGGTCACTTCCTGTGGAAATCAGGTCACTTCCGGGTCACTTCCTGTGGAAATCAGGTCACTTCCTGTAGAAATCGGGTCACTTCCGGGTCACTTCCTGTTTAAATCAGGCCACTTCCAAGTCACTTCCTGTTGAAATCAGGTCACTTCCTGTTGAAATCAGGTCACTCCCGGGTCACTTCCTGTTTGAAATCAGGTCCTAGCATTACTTTACATTACAGTATGATTACTGCTACTGCTTTGCTCCGCAGCAGTCCCATAATGATTTGGGTCCCTCTATTTTTCCATAATATGTCCCCTTTGGCAACTTGTCATCGTCTCATCGGGCCGATCTGCTAAACACCTGCAGCCACACACACCCACGCACTCCAAACACGCAGATACAGGAAGTGACAGGCCCATAATAGCGTCTCCGCTAATCTCTCTTACACGCGGCAACTTGTCCTCCAGGCGTCAAGTCAAGCTCAGAGACAACTTTGAGATTTATGACAAACGCCGACCGCTTTTCCTTCCTTCCTACACAATCGAGTGCTTTTCTCCTTTTTCCTAATCCTGCGCGACAATAACGAGCAAGTCCTGTCACATGTTCGCATCGTCGTGGTGATGCGGGATTTGGCTTCGTTACAGACATACGAAAAGATGGAAAAGATGAATCAGCTTGAGTTTTCCCGGAATTCAAATTGTTTATCTAATCAAGACATTTTGGACAATTGGATGCTTTCACATGTCCCGATCCATTTGTCCGCGTATTTTTTTTGACTTCCTGTATTTTGTCAACATCTTTTTTGTACTTCCTGTACGTGCCTCTATAATTTTGTCCATGTTTTTTTCCACGTCCTGCAGGTGTCCCAATTATTTCGTCCCCATTTTATTTTGACTTCCTGTAGTTGTCCCAAAACTTTTGTCAACATCTTTTTTCTACTTTCTGTTTGTGCCTCAATACTTTTGCCCATGTTTTCTTCACGTCCTATATTTGTCCCAGTACTTTTGTCCACATTTTATTTTGACTTCCTGTAAGTGTCCCATTTGTTTGTCCCCATTTTCCTCATTTCCTGTAGCTGTCCCAAAAAAAATTCTCAACATTTGTCACACTTTCAATATCTGTATGCGTCCTAATACTTTTGTCCACATCTTATTTTGACTTCCTGTAAGTGCCCCGCTACTAATTCTATTTCAACTTCCTGTAAAAGTGCTCCATATTTTGTTCCCTTGTCACTTTTTGTAATGTCTCATGTGCGCCCCCTAGTGTGAAGGAGGCTGATAAGAAGTTGCATCTCACCTGAAGAGGCAGAGGATAGCGCTCCCGGTGGTGAGGAAGATAAGGGACAGGCTGTGGCCCAATGTGTACAACGTCTGCACCAGAACGTAAAACACCAGCTGAGCACACACAAGCACGTTCATGAACAACAATGTTAAAATCTTGCTAAAATAATAGTTGTACTAAAATTGCCATCAACAATTATGCTGAGTGATGCTAACAACAAATTGCTAACAATAATGCTACGAAGCAATAACCTTGCTAAAATGCAATTAGTGGTGCTAACAACAATGCTACGCTAGCTAGCTCGAGGTTGCAATGTTTGTACTGGCCGAAAGCATTTTCGGGACGTGTGTTTATAGACTTTGGTCTGTCAAGCCGAGTGTATGCTAGGCTAACTGAGCATCCGGATATGTTTTGTACCTTTGTGTGTCTCTGTCTTGTGTCTGAGGTGAACAATGCAGTACGTTATCCAGTTAAGTGAACAAACACAAGGAGGAGTTCACAACCCGACATTGGCGACCTCAAATGAACTCAAGTGAACTGAAGCCAGAACTGAGGCGAGGAGCCACAATTAGCGGAGAAGGACGTGCTGCCAAAAAATGACAACATGGCAACGACCCAGTTTTCATCAATCGTGCCAGAAATTGGCGTGACATTGCGTCACGACAGCCAATAGGCGAAAATGTCACACACAATGTCTGGAATTGTTGAGGAAAACAATAGAGTTATACTTCCTGTTTTTGGGTACCTGCAATTTTTGGCTCATTTCTGCTACCAATACCGGAACGCACGCAAAAAAAAACACAATGAAAAAAAAGACGAGGAGGCCTGGAGAATGATGAGCAAGGAAGTTGTCATATCTGCCAAGTATATTTATGTTACTTGTTAACAGCTGTTGGTTGTAGATTACTGTGAGCCAAACTATAGCATTAGCATGAGCAATAGCATGAGCAATAGCATGAGCAATAGCATTAGCAATAGCATTAGCAATAGCATTAGCAATAGCATTAGCAATAGCAATAGCAATATCATTAGCAATAGCATTAGCAATAACATTAGCAATATCATTAGCAATAGCATTAGCATTAGCATTAACATTAGCATTATCATTATCATTAGCAATAGCATTAGCAATAGCATTAGCAATAGCATTAGCAATAGCATTAGCAATAGCAATAACATTAGCAATAGCATTAGCAATAGCAATAGCATTAGCAATAGCATTAGCAATAGCATTAGCAATAGCATTAGCCAAAGTCTTAGCACAAGCGTTGATACCAACATGCCGAGTGTCTGATTTGTTAGCAATGTTTATTGTTTTTTTCCTTTTAGAGAAAGGTGTGACGTGAAGGATGCAAATTTCTGTTGGCTTTGTACACAATTTTCACGATCAGACTGGCAAAAGTTGGCATCACCAACCCAAGCCTCGAAACCTAGCACATTTCGGGGAGAGCGGGGGTAAGTAGTGCCAATGTTTGCCTTGAATTTTGACTCCTGACGTAGCTTACTAAAGCACCGTGTGAACTGTTTTCAAAGTTGTCTATAATTGTTCAAACACAGCCATCAAAGAACCTTAATCATAGAAATTTGACTTTGAAAGGGCAAAAAATGGACGTCTCTTCAAAAATATGTGGTCACATGACCAACGTCTTCCGTGGTTTTCTAAATAACAAGGGTGGAACTACTTGCCCCTTGGCACAAATTACACCAATGATCTCTCCTAATTCAAATAAGCAGCAGTTTGGCCGATAGACCGAATAAATATTCTTCGAAAAACAACGTTCTGTTACTGTCAAACGAAGCATCAAAGATTACATGTTGTGTATTTGAAGCAAAACACAGAAACCTCTGCTACCTAAAATGCTAACGTACGATGGAAAACAGGCACGGGCAACAATTAGCATCTACGTTGCACGTTACTGTTTTGCTGAGCATTTTTTGGAACATCAAGTGAAGTCGATTGCGAGCCCGAAAGCACCTTGTCCTGGCCGGTGTCCGAACCGCACGCGCTGGTTATGTTGGGGAACACCTCGGACCATCCGGACGCCGTGCACTTCCTGCTGATGTTCCCTGCAGGAGGTCATCGTGATTGAAATCAAGGAGGAGGAGGAGTTTTGAGTCTTGGTCAAGGTTCTTAGAGTTCATCAAAAAATTAACAACTGAAGTGAGAGTTGACAAAATAACTTAACTCAAACTACATTTTATGTTTACAAAAGTAACTCAAACTTATTTTGTAACCATATTGACAGCAAAAACATTTTGTTCAATTATTTCCATACATAAGCTTTGAAGGCTAACTATCACTTGTGTTACTTGTTCTGCACATGGACCGTATTTCTGCCAGCTGGCAGCTGCACGACCTTACGTTAGCATTCACAAACAGTTGTTTGTGAATTGTCACAACTAAAACAAAGCATTTGAAAACATGTAAACAAACCTGCACTAAAAACAAATGACAAAGCAGACTGGACTAAGTGCAATTTCTGCAGAAATTGCGTGGGAATGCTGGAAGCTGAATGCTAATAGCTGAATGCTAATAGCTGAATGCTAATAGCTGAATGCTAATAGCTGAATGCTAATAGCTGAATGCTAATAGCTGAATGCTTATGAAGTAAATTGAAAGATAAATTATGTGAAAATTACAAAGTATTGATTGTAGCTGAAAGATAAATGAATAAAAAGAACACTTGAATCCGGGAGGCGTGAATTTGTGAAGCAAATTTAAATTTATATGGAAAAGTGTTATCTGAAAGAGTGATATCCAATCAAAAAAATGAAGAAGAAAAAATAGCGCCACCTAGGCTTGCAGTACCCTCCATTCATTTAGATGGAAAGTGGAACTATGATAGTCAGTTGGTATACATTTATGTCCCTTAGCATAATTGCCATGGATAGATTTGCAATGTACAGTTGGACGTGGGATTCAAACTCGCAACCTCCCGGTTACTGGACAAGGCAATTTGCCAAATGCGCTACTGAGCAGTATCAGCTGGTAATGATGGTAAGTTGAATGTCTGCAAGCGGGCGTGGAAAGTAGGACTTAGAAAAAGTTCAATGTCAGTCCCAATGTGGGGAGAAGTTTATATTTAACGTTAAAGTGTGCCAATACTGTAAATAATGTGGAATCAGACGGTAAAGACGATAAAGTGTGAATTTTTGACGCAAGTTGGGATTTAAATGGTGTCAATCTGAAGTTTTATGTGGGAGTTATTACGCGGCAAAAAAGTGTGCAGAATAAAAATCACAGTAAGTGCTTCCAGAATTCCCACATCTAAAATGAAAACTGCAAAAAGTATTACAATGGTGGGACGTTACCGTTGGTGCCAAAGACGGTCGTGAGGAAGCGCGGGCACTGTATGGTGGCGGTCTGGCCGATCCCGGTGCGGTCCCAGCACGTGATGTTGTCCCATGCGCCTTTGCAGCCCGCCTCTGATTGCACAAAAGCCAATCAGCATCCACCATTGTCAACCAATCAGCATCAACTGCACTTGAATGACTTCTTACAAAGTCGCTAATCCAACCCTCGTCAGATCTGAAGCCATTTGCGTTAGCTTGGCCTTGACCCCTTGAACTCCCATTTTGAAGGCACGTCCATGTTTTTTTTTAAATAGAGTATTTGAAATCATCTTTCCTCATTGAAATAAATGGAAATGATGTTAATCCGTTCCAACCTGATTGAGAACCCAGTCAAAAAAAGTTTTTATTAAGAAAATTAGCACTATAATATTGAACTGTATTAAAAAAAAAATATATATATATCTAAGAAAAAAAAAACTGACTATATAACAATACTCACAGGTGTATATTGTGGAGTTTATTCACATGGTCTGAGCGCACTAGTGTTAATTTTATCCGCCTCAGTGTTAGTACAGTTTCAATCGCGGTTGTGATTTTTAGTCAACTATAAATCTAGCATTTTAGTCTTTATTTTAGTCCAACAGAACATACATTTATTCGTCTAGTTTTAGTCAGGACAATCATTTTACCTCTGTATATATATTTTTTGTCAGCAGGTAATGTTGAACATTTTGTATCAAAAGCTATTTCACATAAAATGTTCTCCGCTTTTTGATGAAAAACAACTTAACACACAATTACAGTATATCAACAAGTGGCTACTATGGCTACATGCTACCAGCTAGTAAATTAGCCAAGGCAGCATTAGTTAGCGGTGGGATTAACATTATTGTTGGAATGTTATAGCTGTTGGTTTAATGTAACGTTATAACTATAATTAGTTTTTTTTCTTTCTTTTTGTAACATTTCACTGTGAATCCACCAGAAGTGGCAAATCCAGGTCCAGAAAGTAAAAACCCTGCTACAGTTTGGCTTTAGCCCCTGATGCTAGATAGCTATCTAGCTAGCACCCTAGCCAGGAAACAAACACCATAGGAGCTAGCTAGGGAGCCAGCTAGCTAGCTAGCACCTGAAAGTAAAAACCCTGCCACAGTTTGGCTTTAGCCCCTGATGCTAGCATGTTATGGCCTTCGTCTTTGGAAAACATGAAGCATTTGAGTTTTTGCTAACAAACGCCGTTTTTGAGGGTCTCATACATGCTGGAAAACTTTGCACACACCTCAGGCCTGGCAAGAAAAACTGATTTACTTTATATTTATTTGGGGTGTCAAAATTAACACGTTAATATCTGGTTCCTTTTTTTAACACATTCACACATTTTTTAAAGGGGAAGTCAACAAAAAACATTTTTGGGGACAATAATGTGTTCTATGCAGCCCCACTGGTCTAAATATGGTATTCTAGTTAATATTGCGTTAGTGGAATGAGTTAAAAAAAAAAAAAAACCTTCAGACCCATAGGCCATGTATACACGTAGCTGGGTTTTTTTGCGGCTTGGCCAGTCATCCACACGTCCGCGGGGATTTCTTTCCATTACAAACGAAGGTTTCTAAAAACTCGGGCCAAAGTGAAGATTTGCGTATTTCTCCGGCTCCGCGGTCGCATATATACGTTAGTAAACAAAGTTTTACGTCGTCCTCGACACACGTCACCCTCAATCACATACCTTAAGTTGTTAAAAAAAGAAGAAGAAAAAAAGGCGGCGTGGATTCGCTTCCCCACCGGAGGAGACCATATTTGTATGTGTGTGGTGAGTTGGAAAAAAAAGTTTTTTAAGATTTTGTATTTATCCTCTTTGTTTTCCTCGATGCTACGTTTATGGTGTACTCATTAGGTGGGTTTCCATCCACCTATTTTTTATTCCAATTTTCAAGGATTGCGAAAAATAAACTGAATGGAAACACCAGAAATTTGAAACGTTTTTTACACTTGGACGGGGGTGGGTTTTGAAGCGTATCGAAAAAAGGAAAATGCGAATTTTGGCTAAGGAACCAAGACCGGATACACGTGGCACGTTTTGACCGGATATTACGTCACACGTGCGTTTGTAGTCCCAAAGCAATGTCGGGCGATAAAGTGAGGTATGTTTGGGGGGGACGACCAAACAGAAATCTTTTGGGAATTAATTAAATGTGAAATTAATTAAAATAATTACAAAAGTCGCTTCCTTGTCGTCGTCTTCTTCTTTCAAATGACTGGTGGATCACATCTCTATGGTGTATAGCGCCACCTACAGCGGCGGAGTCCCGTCTCAACATTCGCATTTTGCGCATTTTCACTAAATCCGCTTAAAACATTCGAAACATTTGGATGGAAACCCCACCGGTGATGACATCTTCCGTCGACAGCAAGTGGCAAAATGGCCGCCCCACTGAGATGAATCAAAATGGCTGGATTTTGCTTCATAACTTTTGATTCCACAAATGTAATATTAGTCAGAATGTCATGTTTAGAATAGTGAGGTTAGCTCTAACATATTATTTTGTTATTGTTGTCCAAAGAGGAGAGAGCAACATTGGCGACGTCGTCTGGACTGGAAATTCTGCCCGGGCTGCCATCTTGTCCTGCTTGGAGGTCATGGAGGCGCTTGAGGTAGGAAGACGGGAGTCGCCTAAATTCCCCTGAGCTGCTGATTAGCAGTTAGCATCGATCCCGTGTATTAAGCTCTCAAAGAAGCCTGAGCGAGGTTGCGTCTGTCGTGTCTCGATTGTGTCAACTCGCTCGCTCGTATTTTTCCTCAAACGTGAGCTTTAGTTTGTTCAGCAATTTAACGAAGCAGATTCGCATCGAATTGTTCTGGTGCCGTAGCCGCAAGTCACGTGTCGTTGTGTGCATCATTTAGGAGCTCGCGCAAATCAAGACTTTACTTTAACGCCATTTTTTTTGCGATAATAATATCGCATCTATTTGTGAGGAATGGGGATTATTTGTTTGTTTCAATTGACAATTGCCAACTTCCGAGCATTTCTGACATTTTCCTAATGCGACCTCAATACAAACGCTTCCTCGACTCGGTGAAAACAAACGGCCGACGATGAATTGTACTGCTTTTTCCTGTGACTGGCATACAAAGCAGGCAGATTATTAGTTGTCGGACAACATTTCATCATATTTTGAAATCGAAATAAACCTCACGAATCAATAAGCAAATTACAACCATCCAAAGTCCAATGATAGTCAATGTTGTAGACCTGAATTATTTTCACTGAGTTGACCGCCATTTTGACACACACACCAAAAAAAACCACACCATTTTTTATGAAATGAACCAGTCTGTGTTGTACGACGACGTATTCGAGCCGCGAGAATTTTTTTTTAAAGGGCGGGAGCAATATTCGGAGAATAATATATTTTATAAAGTGGGCAATTTTAGAGAAAAAAAACTCAAGAAATTTTATAAACTCTCAAATTTACGAGTTTTTTTCTCACAAATTTGCCACTTTATAAAGACATTTTTTTCATCCCGCCCTCTAAAAATGTTTTTTTTTTAGAAGTGGCCCTAATAAGCTGTCGTGTTGGAAGAAAAGTGTGGGAACACTGAACCAAGGTTATTGTAGTTGACAAAAACGAATGAAAAAAACTCAAATTAAAATTCAAAAAACAATTTTATTAATGAAGTAAAATAAAAACTACAACTACAACTAATAACTATAGCGATAATGTCTTTTGTTTTCGTCTTTGATAATTAATTTAATGCGTGAGCCTTTTGGGATGATTTTAAATGTGATTTTAAGTATATTGATTTCGATATTAACTGAAATATTAACTGAAATATTAACTGAAAGTTTGAAAGTGTGTCGCACAGAAGTGATGTCATCTAGCAGCAGCAGTTTATTAAATATCGCGCACAAGTAATACACATTTAAAAAAAAAAAAACTAAAACTAAGCATTTTATAAACTAAAACTAATACAAACTAACAGAACCACCCTAAAAACTAATTAAAACTAACTACATTTAAAAAAACAAAATTAAAATTCCAAAACTATAATAACCCTGCACTGAACAAGAGAAACTTGTTAAAAAAAATATTTTATCGTACACTTTTAACAAATATAAAACGTGTGATTAATTTACAATGAATTATGAGTTAATTATGGAATTCATGCGATTAATTACGATTAAAAAGTCTGAATTGACTGACAGCCCTGATATTTATTTAAATGATTGTGCCATTTTGTAAGATTGCTTCAACGGCGCCCTCGACTAACGAAGCCAACATGGCGGCAGCCCAGCTGTGTCCAGAGGTGCGCACAGCTGCCGCGGCTCGACTTTTGCGTGATTTCATCTTGAAAGGAATCCCGACCGAGTTGTGATTATCATCTCATCATCATCTTGTGAGAAAACATTTCTCATATTCTCGTCCTTATCCTGTTGGACACGCACACACGCACGCGCGTGTGTGTGCGCGCGCGCGCATGTGGGAAAGCGAGTGGGTGTATTTTGCTTCACACAAATAATGACGGGAGCAATAAAAATGCTGAGCATGACAAGAGGAACGGTCAAAAGTGAGTACAAATACTTGGTTACTGGACTTGTCCGGTATCGGCACTTTGCGTGCGTATTTTTGATCTTTGTCGACATTTGAAAACAAAATGTGTTTTAAATTAGAGATAGGCCGATATGTTTTTTTCAGGGCCGATACCGATGACGATTATAGGAGGCCGATAACCGATATTTAAAAACCATATTCATTTTCAGTAAAACGAGGGGGGAAATATTGGCGTCAAAAAAAAATTCAATGCAAATGCCAATCTTGACTTTGTTTTAATGTCTTAAAGCATTTAATGCTGATTGAATAACTTTTCTACGGAAGAGGATAAGAGCCAGTAAAGAGAAAAAAAAAGTTTGTCTGGATTCTGACTATTCTCAGAATTCTGAGAATAAAGGCAGAATCTGGCCCTAATCCTCTTCCGTAATTTTTAAAATGTCGATTTTTTTTTTTAATCTTAGAGAATTTACTTCATTTTAAATTTCAAAAAAATATTCAGGGAGCTCCCAAGGTTATCAGTGCGTCTTAAAAAGTGAAATGGAAACTTGAAGTAAATACCATAGCTTTGTTTTTTCCAAAATTTTAAAAATCTTAAACTAATGTCAAACAACAACAAAAAAAAACGGTTCAGAAGGTTCCCAGGGTCAGCAGCATCGCTTATAAAGTTGTAAACTGACAATTTAAATAAATAGTTTCTTGATATTTGAATGGTTTTATCGGCCGTCAGATTTTGAAAAAAGGCCGATACCGATATTCGTCAAAATGCCCGATCCCTATTTCACATTGGGATTTCAAATGAGGGTCTCAAACCAGGGGTAGCATTTCAAATGTATCCTGGGATACGGTTTCAAGCCAGGGTTGGGGTTTCAAATAAGTGTTGGGGTTGAGGGCTAGGATTTCAAAAACAAAAGTTGGGGTTTGGAATGAGGGTTTCAGACCATGTTTAGGGTTTCAAATTTGGGCTTGAAGCCTGGGCTAGGGTTTCAACTCGTTCACTGCCATTGACGGCTATAAACGTAAATAATTCATTTGAACTATTTCTATTAGTTTAACATTTTTTTTCCCACTTTTGTTAAAACAGTATGAAAACCTTTTTTTTTTCTACATTTAGGTATAAAATGTGTGATTAATTACAATTTAAAAATTGTATTGCCTGTCGCCCCTCATTTTTAATCATCTTTTCTTTTCTTTTTTTATGAATTGATGGCAGTGAATGAGTTAAACAAGTATTAGGGTGACAAATGAGGGATTGCAGCCGGCTGGGTTAGGGTTTCAAATTGTTCCTGTTGATGTTTGTGCTCGGTACCTTTGTGCGGCGCTCGTCTCTCCTGCTCGACCAGTCGCTTCACGCACTCGGTGTGATCTTTTTCCACCTCCAACAGGAAGTTGCAAGTGGGGTGGCGACCGCTCACCTGCCGAGTGCATCACACAAACATCTTAAACGGTATGTTCATTATATTCATATATGTATAATTCATCTCATGTTAAAAATAATAAATGACGTACGTGCACGTTGGTGAACATGTTTTACATTTAAAATGCTAAATGTTTTGCACATGTTTTAAATGTGCAATTTGAAGAGCAAGAAATAAAGTGTTTGGAAGCAAACGTGTTGCCATGGCAACCCTCAGCCGTCACGACTTGTTGAACCACAAGGACAAAGAAATTCTTCATTTTACTCCAAAGGCCGATAAGGGGGACCAAAACTGCCAAATTTCAAAATAAATAAAGGACTAAAAAAATAAATAAAAATGACTAAATAAATAAATGACTACAATTTAAAATAAAAATGGATATAAAAAATATAGTTCGAAAATTAAATCAAAATAATAAATATAAATGGAAATAAAAAACACAAACATATATACATACATAAATAAATACATTTGTGTTTAATTTTTGAATTATATTCCGTTCCGTTCCGTCTTCAATTCCGCTTATCCGGGGTCGGGTCGCGGGGGCAGCAGCTTTAGCAGGGAAGCCCAGACTTCCCTCTCCCCAGCCACTTCAGCCAGCTCCTCCGACGGGATCCCAAGGCGTTCCCAAGCCAGCCCTGAGACGTAGTCTCTCCAGCGTGTCCGGTAGGACGTGCCCGGAACACCTCCCCAGGGAGGCGCCCAGGAGGCATCCGAAACAGATGCCCGAGCCACCTCAATTGAATTATATTATATTATATTGTTTATATCCGGGGTTTTTTTCACTTTTAGTCCATTTATTTATTTATTTTGTCATTTATTTATTTATTAAGTCATTTATTTATTATTCATTTATTAGCAGTTTAGGTCCAATACAGCCAAAAAATAAAATTAAAATAAAGGACTTAATAAATAAATAAATGACTAAATAAATAAATTACTACAAGTGAAAATAAAAACGAATATAAAAAATATCATTCAAAAATTAAATACAAATGTATTTATTTATGTGTATATATATATATTAGGGGTGGGAATTGCCTAGTACCTGGCGATTCGACTCGTATCACGATTCATAGGTCACGATTCGATTCAATACCGATTAATCCCGATACAAATCTATAAATTGATTATTTCAATTTTTTTTTTTACTCAAATTTAGAAAATACTCATCAGTAAATTTGTCCATGTACACTGTAAGATTTGTATGAAAAAATTTTGGGCGCTCTGAATTGTCTCTCGATGTGACTGTGTGTGTTTTGTCTCTGTGTGCTCTGCGATTGGCTGGCAACCAGTCCAGGGTGTACGCCGCCCGCCTACTGCCTGAAGCCAGGTGAGATCAACTCCTGCGACCCTTGTGAGGAATAAGCGGTTAAGAATATGGATGGATGGATATTATTTAGCAAAAACATCGAACACAACAAACAGCTAGTGCAGAAAAACCCAAAACTGCCTTGGCTTGGAATCATCATTTGAAACCTTGGAGTCTCTCATTTGAAATGTATTATTAATTAATTTTAAAAACCTAATCCTGGTTTGAAACCCCAAACCATTTTGAAAGGTTCATTTAAATACTTAACCTTGCGCTGAATACCTTACCCTTAATTGAAAGCCCACCCTGATTTGAAACATTTATTGGAGACCCTAACTCTCCTTTGACATTCTAATTTGAACATCTAGCCCAATTAGAAATTCTAACCTTGGGCTGAGAGACCCGAAACACCCTACCATCTCCTGGAAACCACATTTTGAAACCCTAACCACCCCCGTTTGAAAGCCTAAACCTTATTTGCAATCCCTCATTTATTACACGAGCTCAGGTTTGAAACGCTGAATTGAAACTCTAATCCCAACCTAATGTTGTATGAAACAATTACAGTAGGCTAAATGAAACTACTGAGGCTTATGAATCAGTCAAGACGAGGACAAAAATAAATAAAAAAATATAAAAAAAAATAAAAAAAATCAATGAACTCACCATTAGCACAGACGCGGAGCAAAACGCCAGGAAGAAAATTAAACTTTTCATCTTTGCTCTTCAGTCGCAACAAGCAAAAAAGGGTTCATCATTCAAATTCGCCTGATGAATGTTAGCTGTCCTGTTTCAAATATGCATCCAATAAAAAAATATTTAAAAAAAAATAAGCATCCGAAAGGTCCAGTGGGATGAGCACGATGCACGTCTTTCCCACGCAACACCCGAGACGACCGAGCTGTCAATTTCCCCGTAGTAGGCTAAAGCACTTCCCCCTGATCCTTTCAAAGTAAAGCATAAAGGTTGGGGTCGTTAGTTTTGTCCGTTTGTGTTTGTAAACAACCAATTCAAAACAGACTCCTCCTCTTCTCGTCAACATTGCGCCTGCCTTCAGCGACACGCCCGCCGCTCTGTGATTGGCTGGAGGGGTAAACATAGACTTTCCGCCCACAAACGTCCCTCTCATGGCAAAACACAACAAAATGGCAAAATACAGGCTGGGGTGGTGGCGGATGATGACAAAATCAGCAGCACACATTAACAGAAGCCCGGAGGTGTTGATTGAGAAGGATTACGTGTGTATACATCCAGTGTTTCTTTTTGAGTGAAAACTAAAGACAAAACATGCAGTAATGACATAACTGAATAGAATGTAAAGATTTCAACAGGTGTTACCACATTTGGGTCAAAGCTAAATGAATGAAATGAGGAATTTTGCAAGATGCTGGAGATTCTGATTTCAGACAGCCATGAAAGCAAAAGCAGAAGAGCGCATTTCACAAGGATGGCATTGGCACAATGTTGTATCCATTGGTGCCCTCGTGTGGCTGCTCCTTGTATTACAATGCAAAAAGCCCACCTCGTTAGGGTTACAAATAACCAATTTGAGAGGAAACGACTAGTCTTTAAAAAAGGGTTCTTATTAAATTTTAATTTAAAAAAATATACATCTCCATCGAAAAAAGTATTTGTAAAATAAAAATGTGCATTTTTTAAGCAAAATGACTTGTCATAATGCTAAAAAACTAAATATTTTATTTCGGGGGGAAAATGTAAGATTTGAACAGTTTTCCTTTTTTCCCTCAATACAAATGTGACTTAAAAGAAATTGAAGTTGCACTAATGTGCTCCAAGCGTGATTTGAACCCTCACCAGCCTTTTGCGCTAACCACTGAACTATTTCCCACTTACATAAATCTGTGACATGGTATGCAATAGTATTGAATAATGCAGTACAAATTTCAATGTTAGAATACAGAACGGAATGATATAGAAAAAAACACGAACAATGAGAAATGTTATTAAATGTAATGGATGTGAAATAATGCAACTGATTATTATTCAAAATTGTCCAACCGCTGACTTGTTGAAAGTCATTAAGTATTAAGATTGCAAATTGTATAATATAAAAAGCTGAATAGCACATGTTTAATCATTTCAGTGAAATCATAAGGGTCGGTTATACATTTGTATCACTTTGCATAACGGCCATGGATACATTTGCAACGCGCAGTCAGAGGTGGGATTCAAACTCACGACCTCCTGGTTACTGGACAAATGCACTTTACCCGCTGCGCCACCGCAGCAATGTCAGACACGTGGGAACGAAGATCAGTCGTATGGAAGTAAGTGGGGGGGGGGGGTTTGGCGTGGAAAGTGTCTGCCACATTGAAAATGAACGGGACAAGTTGGATAGGAAGTCTTCAATTGGGCAGAAAGTGTCAAGAGGAATGAGCAAATTGGAAATGTGAAAATCAAATGTTGTATGTTGAGTTTGAAAAAGTGAGGAGAAGAATAGAAAGAATCCGAATATAGAGATTTTTTGAGTTTTGAGAAAAATACAATTCTCCCAAGATTCCAATTTATAACTTCGGGGAAGAGACCCTTTCTTAAAGATTTTTGTAAAAATATATATAAAATAAAAAAAAATTCAAATTAAACAAATCCTATGTACTCTTAAACCTTAATTGTTCTTTTTTCTTGCAAAATTCCACTTTAGTGTTGTAAAACACAAAAAAATCATATTTTGAACTTTTTCACCCAGGAAGATTGTGACTTTTTTTGGGGTCATGCCATGTCAGTAAACGTGTCCATGTTGCTTTTTTTTTTGTGGAAGAAAAACTCACCCAAGAGCAGCAACAAAGGAGACCAAGTGTGCAACTTGTTGATACATTTATTTCCTCCATGTTAGCACACAGAACAGATTTATATACATATTGCTAGCTAGAGCATCAAAAACCCAAAATTGATTTTGGAGCATGAGGACGCGTGCGTGCAAGTGGGCGGGAGAACAGTAAGTGATAGCACACTTTGCAACTTTTTGGGCAAAGAGAGACTTTTTTTTTTTTTTTTTTTGGCGCCAATCCAATTGGTTTGTAAAAAAAAAAAAATGCCTCCCAAGGTGATTGCACAAGTGTTGGCGACAATCATCTTCTGCCAAACACAGAAAGAAAAAGAAAAGTCATGGAATGACACAAAAGAAGAAGAAGAAGAAGAAGATGATGATGATGATGATGAAGGAGAAGTCGAGGTTCTTTGAAGCATAACGTCGAACGCCGGGTTGGAATTTCAGCCGCTCAACACTCGTCCTCCACAAAAAAAGCATTTTGCTTCTTTACAAAAGAAGACATTTGCAAACATCTCAACTTTTACTCTGGAAAGCAACATTTTTGGCTTGGGGAAGACTTTTTTTGTTAGCCTTTACACACAAAAAGAAGTTTGAGGGAAGAGGAGGAGGAGCTTGAGTGCGAGTTGAGCAATGCCGATAGAAGAAATCAAACATGACGCGGCGTGTGGGAACATGTTATTTACATCAGCCGGGAATCGATGAATTGACGCCAACAATACAAATAATCATTAAAAAAAGACAACAAAAATAGTTGAATGATTTCCCCCCCGTTCAGTCCGCTTTCATCACAGAAGGAAAAATAAAAATAAAAACATCCTCTGTAGACCACTTGGGTCATCTCATTTGCATAATTTCAATATCGTCCCATCGTGAGTACGTTTTTGTTGTTCCGTTTTCCGCTTTGATTGGATTAAAAATTGTCTTTGTACAAATCCAAGCCATGTTAAAATTGCAAAAATATAAATTCACCGCTCAATTTAGTGTCTAGCAAATTCAAACATGTGCAGAATAATTCAAAACAAGATGGGAAGATTAGTTTAGTCAGCATTGATGCTGGAACCCTGTCCCCAATAACAAGCCAACAACTTTTCGGGTTTTTTTCCATTTTAGGTAGAAAGAATTGATTGCAAAAAAAGAAAGCCCGCCTGCGTCTGTCGTCCGCTCGTCGTCTTTTTCACATTTTTCCCATTTTTCCAGCCTCTTGGCCTTTTCTCCATGAAAGCAGCGCTTACGCTTGCTGCGTTAAAAAAAACAAAAAACATTTTATATAGAGATATATATATATATATATATAAAAAAAAAAAAGTTTAATGTTGCACACGCTTAAATAACATTCTGTGACACAAAGACAAATCATTGCCGCTAAATAAAAACTCAGCGTTAAATAATACAAAATTTAAAAAAAGTTGAAAACACGGGCGCCACCAAGGAAGGAAGGAAGGAAGGAAGGAAGGAAGGAAGGAAGGAAGGAAGGCGAGAGAGAGAGAGAGAGACACGAGCGTGTGTGTTGCAGACACTGACTGACGACAGGAGGAGCCAATGGCGTGCGAGGAGGAGGGAAGTGGGCGTGTCCGGATCCTTTTCATCTCTTCCTGCGGCAGGTGCGCTTGTGGTCGGCGTGCCAGTGCTCCTGCTGACACTTGATGGAGCAGTACGACGTGTTCCAGCAGCAGTGGTACATGGCCTCCTCCTCGCAGTTGTAACACTGGCGACACGCACGCACGCACGCACGCACGCACACACGCGCATTTTCACTTAAAGCATTTTCACAAATGACACACCAAAAAAAAAATCCCACTTCTTGCTCTTGTAAAACAACAAGTGAAAAAGTAACACAGGGGAAAAAGTGACAGGGGTAGTAAAAAATGCAAAGAACGAGTGAAACTAAGTTAAAAATAAAAATAAAAATAAACGTCGGTGGGGAAAGTAAAAAAAAAAAAGAGGGAATTTTGGTTTGGTTTAATTTTTAGTGGGTGCTTTTCCCCCCATTGTTACTTTTCCCCACTGTGACCTTGTCATCATTTAATTTTTTTGCGTCACATTTTCCCCAATTTTTTTTTTGCAAAATTTGAGACTGGAAAAAAAAAAAGTAACTGAAGAATAAGTCAAAAATGCAAAGAAAAGAAAAGAAGAAAAGAAAAAAAGAAAATGAGAAAAGGAAAATGAAAATTTGGTTTTGTTTAGTTTTACTTTTGGGGGTGCTTTTTTCCCCCCACTGTGACTTTTTTTGGGGTCAGATTTTCCGCTATTTTTTTGGCAGAATTTGAGACCAAAACTTTTTCACAGTGAAAAAGTGAGAAGAATGCAGGTAAAAAGCTAAATAAATAAAAAGTAAAGAGTCGCATTGATTAAAATGTAGAGAAATTTAAACCAACAAGATTAAAACAAAAAAAACTATTGTTGAACTTTTTGCTTTTTCTATTTTTATTATTTCTATTTAATTATTCATATTATTTATTATTAATATTATGTATTTTATTCGCACAAAAGAAAGAAAACGAAGTAAAGATTTTTTTTTTTAAAGCAAGGTGAAAAAAGTGGGAGAAGAAAAAAAATAAATCAAGGAAAATTTTCCCTCCCAAAGAATTGGTTTACTTTCGTGTTTCTTTTCTTGACGTTTACATTCCACTGTGACTCATCATTTGATTTTTTTTGTCACATTTTCCACTTTTAGTTTTGCAAAATGTTACCCCAAAATGCCTTCACAGTGAAAAAGTGATCAAGGTTATTGTTACAAGGAAAAAAAAGGAAAAGTTAACCTTTTTTTGTGCAAAATGTGATTAAGTGCAAAAGTAGCATTGATTTATAAAAAAAAAAAAAAAAAGGAAAAGTGAACGAGTAGACGAAAGTGGGGATTTTTTAAAGTGAAAAACGTACCCCAAAAACGTAATTAAAAAAAGTTTGTTTTTCTTTTTCGAGTTTTATTCCCCAGTGACATTTTTTTCTTTTCAAACTTCTTTTCCCTTTTGCCGCTTATTTGAATCGCAAGGTCGCAATTGTCTTCGTAGTGGGGACGAAAAGAGAGCAAAGCGCGCCACCTGCTGGCAGGCGGACGTCCTTACCCACTGCTTCTTCTTGGTCTGCGAGACGAGTTGCTTGTGTTGCGCCACCAGCTTCTTGACCTCGTCCAGCAGCTCCTCTTTGCACTTGTCCTTCACCTGCTTGCACTTGCGCTCCAGCTCGGCCTGAGCGCCGCTCAGCGCTTTGTTCACCGCCTCCTGCTTCTCCTCCTCCATCTCGCCGCGCAGCTGCAGCCACCAACACAAAACAAACTCCATCAAAAAAAAAAAAAAAACGGCACGCGACCTGCGGCGCAAACTCGTGGGGGAAAAAAAAAAAGAAGGGAAAAATAGTAAAAAAGAGGGAGATTCTGAAAAAAGTGACACTGAAAAACATTTAGAAACTGAAAAGGGGAAAAAAGGGAAAATGGACAGCAAGAATAAAGGTTGAATAAGCTCAGAGTGGAACAAAGTAAAATGTTT
The DNA here is from genome assembly GCF_054856555.1 of Leptonotus elevatus. NCBI lineage: Eukaryota > Metazoa > Chordata > Actinopteri > Syngnathiformes > Syngnathidae > Leptonotus > Leptonotus elevatus. Next base: position 4,113,267 of record NC_141239.1, on the reverse strand, counting down.
TTTTTTTAAAGAAGCTTTTTTTATGTGAGGAAAAAAAAGTAGAAGTCTGCGGGTTAACTCACGTTCAGGATTTTTTTTGATGACATTTAAAAAAAAAAAACTACTGTGTTGTTCCATGTTTTTTTCTTCAAATGTCAACATGGCCCTTTTTATTTTTTGCTTTTTCCCCCTTTTTTATTGCTACATTAAAAAACAATACAATAATTGATAAGTTTAAGAGGTTCTTAAAAAATCTTTCACTTAGTTGTACTTTTTTGCTCTTGACTTCTCACTTTTTCCAATTTGAAATGGTTTTTTTACTTCTTTTTTTTTTTTTACTTCTTTAAAAACGGCAATTAGTTGTTTTTCTGGATTTATTGCTAAGAGTGAAATCTCCTTACTTTACAACTTCAATGAGGTTTTTTAATCATTCTTTCACCCTTTTTGTAACAGATATTTTTCCCAGTCAAAAACTTTTCACTTGTATTTTTTACATCTACTTTTGCTCTTTTTTAATTTTCCCATTTTTAGCTTGATTTCTTTTTCTTGCGCTTTTTTAAAAACTTTTTTTCACATTATTTTACTTTATATTGCTCTTTTTTTCCCCATTTATTTTCTCCTTTTTTATTTTTTACTTTATTCCACTTGTTTTCATTCATTTTTGTATCAAGTCCAAACTCCAAATTCATTTTGATCAAGAATATTTCAATTCCCTAACTTTCAATTTTGAAATCTAAAATGCCGTTAACTGCCATGGAACGTTTCCAACTTGCCGGAATTTGGCAACGTTCTAAAAACGCGAAACGGCGGCGGCGGCCGTCGGCCTGACCTTCTCCAGAGCTTCCCGGACCAGCCTCTCGGTCTCGCGCTTGTTGTCGGCCTTCATCCTCTCCTTGACGTCGTTGAAGACCTTGGTGTACTTCTCGTGACACATGTTGTGACAGGTGGCGGCGTCCGAGCTGGTCTGCGTGCCTCGGTGGAGCGTGCGCGGCGACCCGCCGCTCGCCTTCTTGGTCTGCGTGGCCACGGATTGCTTCTCGGGCGGCGGCGGCGCGCACAACACGGGGACCTCCTGGCTCGAGCTCACCGCCTCCATTTCGGGCTCAGGGTCCTGCTGACGGAAACTTAAGGTTTCAACAACTTCCCTTCCTCTTAGGCAAACATGCGAATGGTCGCCAGTCAACAACAGGGCACACATTATAGACACATTTAATCCCCAAAAAACAATGATGTCTATTTTCGGGACAAGGGAGAAGTTCTGCCGGAAGTGGGCGTTGAAACTCTTTCTGACAGGGGATTCCGCCGGACGTTCCCAGCAAACCCTCACAATACGTTTGGGTCTGCCAGGTCCGACCGCCATCTTCCCCCATCATCGGAGCCAACACGCCACCAGGTGGTGAGTGTCGGCCACAAATCCGATGACACGACGACAAAGTCGATCATCGAACTGCGGACTCGGGTGTCCTGGCGCCAAGTGCACATATGGACACCTCTATGTTTGAACACGGTGTTCGTTATTGACAATCCGTGACGAGCACAGCAGTCCAATAACGGAACATAACTCGGTTTCTGATTGGGGGGGGGGGGGGGGCGTTCCTTCCAATCACGCCCCTCCTGGTCTCAACGTTCTTGCCCACGTGAGCGTTGAAGTCCCCCAGCACAACGAGGGAGTCCCCAGAGGGAGCGCCTCCAAAAAGGGGGCGGGTCCTCTGAACTGCTGTTTGGTGCATAGGCACAAACAGTCAGGACCCGTCCCCCCCCCACCCGAAGGCGGAGGGAAGCTACCCTCTCGTCTACCGGTGTGAGCCCCAACGTACAGGCGCCAAGCCGGGGGGGCAATAAGTATGCCCACATCTGCTCTGCGCCTCTCACCAAGGGCAACTCTTGAGAGGACTGGTACCAGAACCCAAACGGTGTGCGGAGGCGAGTCAGACTATGCCTCGTCGGAACTTCTCGCCCTCACACACCAGCTCGGGCTCCTCCCCCCACCAGAGAGGTGACATTCCGTGTCCCGATAGCTAGCTTGTGTAGCCGGGGATGGGTCCGCCAAGGTAGCAGCTTTTGGCCGCCGCCCAGCCCCAGCCCACTCTGCGACCCGACCCATTTGACCCCTCCCACCAGCGGTGAGCCCATGGGAAGGGGATTATTCATGATCATTAACAAAAAAAAATAAAAATAATCAGCTTTACTATGCATGTTACACTTGAGATTGAATTTGAGATTGCTGCACTGCTAATGCGAAGGATATGCAGTTTGTGTCAAATCTGTTGGCCCTTTGGGACCCCCTGCCGGTTTCGGGGGCCCCAAGCAATTGCCTGCCTTGCCTAATGGCAAATTATGCTATACTTTCCTGGTCTTTTGGTTTGTGAGAATGATACTTGTCACAAATGTAGCTTATTCGCCGCCACGGAGGCGATGATGATGATTGACTTATAGCAGGGGTGCTCAAGTTGGGTCCTCGAGAGCCCCCCATCCAGCCTGTTTTCCATGTTTCTCTTCACGTACACACCTGAATAATGATCAGGATCGTTATCAGGCTTCTGCAAAAGCTTGCTGATTAGCTGATCATTAGATTCAGCTGCGCTGCAGGGAGGGAACATGGAAAACAGGCTGGATGGGGGCTCTCGAGGACCCAACTTGAGCACCCCTGACTTATAGGATCAATTTGTAGCCAACCGAGGCTTGTTGCTAACGAGCTGCTGCGGCGTAAGCAGCACCGCGCTTCCCTCGACCGAAGACTACTCGCGGCTGATGACCTGAGTGAGCCCAGTGAAGCTTTTTTTTGCCTGGCAAACTGTGCCGCTTATTTCGAGCCCGGGTTAATGTCCGACTATATACACAAACAATTGACCGGTACTGCAGTCGATGTCAGTGCACATATGGACAAACCGTGGACTGGTTGCCAGTTCATGTCAGTTCCTAATGATAAATTCCTTGATGTCTTATCGCTTGTTGTTGCCATGTCGACATATTGACCATGGACTTTTACTTGTAGCACTTTTCTACCTTGGAGGTATTCAAAGAGGTTGTACAAATAGGGCGGCACGGTGGCTGACTGGTTAGCACGTCCGCCTCCCAGTGCAAAGGTTGTGAGATCAAGTCCGAGCTTCAGCCTTCCTGGGTGGAGTTTGCATGTTCTCCCCGTGCCTGCGTGGGTTTTCTCCGGGTACTCCGGTTTCCTCCCACATACCAAAAACATGCATGGCAGGTGAATTGGACACTCCAAATTGTCCATAGGTGTGATTGTGAGTATGGTTGTTGGTCTCTGTGTGCCCTGCGATTGGCTGGCAACCAGTTCAGGGTGTACCCCGCCTACTGCCCCAAGCCAGCTGGGATAGGCTCCAGCAACCCCGCGACCCTTGTGAGGACAAGCGGTACAGAAAATGGATGGATGGATGGAGGGTTTCGCTATCTTGCTCAAGAGGTTTAGGTGACAGTGATGATGATGATGATGATGATGATGATGATGAAGAAACCTACACTGGCTTCTTTGGGCTCCGCTTGTGGCGTCCGTCGACTTTTCTTGGCTTTGGGCTCCTGGCTGCCTTTCATCTGCAGAGAGAGACCGATCACATTTAATAACACTTCCAAAGACGGCTTGTTGCAAATATGTTACACTGCAAAATGGTTGAAAAGTAAGGGATGCACTGAAATGAAAATGTTTGGCCAAAAAGCGAAAAAGCGAAAATGAAAAATGCTTGGCCGAAAACCGAAACGCCTTTATGGTAAATGTGCGGATGCGTGCGGCGGGACAAGGTGCGGCGCACTTAAAATCGGCACATTCACCAACGTTTAAAAAGACATTTGTTCGCACCAGCTAATCGTCTTCGGGAACGGACTGCAAAGTCACACACTTGGCGTCGTGCACGGGTCTGTCGCCACCCGGAGATAGCGGTAAGCGTTTGCGTGCTTAAAACTGTTGATAGCAATAGCGCTAGCATTAGCTCAAGTATTTAGCGCGGCATTCTTTTGAGTAGCGACGTGACAATTGGCTGCTATTTTTGTGGAATTCAAAAACAAAAAACAAAACATGGAATGAGCACTTCAAATGCTTCTAAAATCCCTGATAAATACATTCATAAAAAAAAGAACTATTGACTGCTTACATACTGTACATGACCTGTTCTGCTGCCCACACTGCTTTTCTCACCATTAATCTTCCATCATTTCATATGAAGAGCTGACAATTTTTTTTTTAGCATGAAGTAACTTGTGAAATTCTGCACATTTTAAAAACTGTCAAATACAACTTGACTCCAGTCCCCACAAATATATGCGTTGTTATTTAATTTATTACTGCTAAATTGTGTTACAGTCACTCCTTTGCACAACATTAAATGCTTTTATTTTGTTAAGTTCAATACGGACGCACATTATAAAATGATGCAACTTGACGGCGTACGACCCAGAAGAGATCGTCGTCTTCTTTTCAGAGCTATCTCATTTTTAACATGACGTAGCTAGCGAACTTCTGCACATTATTAAAATTGTAAAATACAACTTGACGCCAGTCCCCACATATATACGCATTGTTATTTAATTTCCATCCATCCATTTTCTGTACCGCTTGTCCTCACAAGGGTCGCGGGGGTTGCTGGAGCCTATCCCAGCTGGCTTAGGGCACCCTGAACTGGTTGCCAGCCAATCGCAGGGCACACAGAGACGAACAACCACACTCACAACCACACCTATGGACAATTTGGAGTGTCCAATTCACCTGCCATGCATGTTTTTTGGAATGTGGGAGGAAACCGGAGTACCCGGAGAAAACCCACGCAAGCACGGGGAGAACATGCAAACTCCACCCAGGAAGGCCGAAGCCCGGACTTGATCTCACGTCCTCTGCACTGGGAGGCGGACGTGCTAACCAGTCAGCCACCGTGCCGCCCGTTATTTAATTTATTACCGCTAAATTGTGTTATAGTGACTCCTTCGATGCTTTTATTTTGTTAAGTTCTTGGATGCGCATTGATTGTAAAGTGATGGCGCTTTACTGCAAGCCAGAGGTTCCGTTCTGCTGCAAGAATCCAAGAGCACGGCTACGTGTTACACTTATGAGATTTTTTTCTGGAGTTGCTGACTAAAATACGCCTCACATTTAAAGATTAAGTGGCTTGGGGTCACTTCAACTGACAAGACGGCATCCATAAGGCTTCTCTCACAGGGGTACAAGGCACTTTTAAGTTAACGAGATATTAACGCGATCATTTTGACACCCATAGCTTTCAACTACACCGAATGGTGCCCAATGCCTCACATTCACATAACAATGGCCGACTGCTGCCACACCCAGGGCGCCGCCAGCTCCATTGGGTGCAAATTGGGGTTCAGTGTCTTGCTCAAGGACACTTCAACACGGTCGCCAGGGAAGAGGCTCGAACCCACAACCTCACGGATGGGAGACGACCACTCTATCACTGAGCCATGCCACCCGATAAGCGATATCACACAAAAAACGTTCCTCAAAAAGGCCATTTTCCCCTAACACGAAAAGGTCCATTTCTCCCCAACATGAAGTCCGATTTTCAAGTTTTTTACTGCTTTCAACCACACTTGGCATTTTGACACATTTGCATTTTTTTTGGAAACCCGGACACGTTGTTGCTATTTTAAGGCCAATGCCGATTCTGATGTTGGACTGAATGAATTCAAAGAATGTATAATGAATAGACAACTACAAAGTTATGAATTATAGGCAGATTATTTGACTTTTTACGATCGTTTAGTATTTCACTTTGCAACGGAGAGAAAAATGGCTAATCTGATGATTTTGTAGAGGAGAGAAGATTTGAATGCCATTATCTTTGTCTTGTGTTGTAATGTGTAAAAACCTATTTTTTTTTATTTTTTATTTTTATCTGCACAAATTAGCGGGTGGGAGGGGGGGGGGGGGGGGTTTCCTTAATTCTCCCAAAAAAAAAAAAAAAAAAAAAGAAACAATCAAACCAGCCATCCAATATTCGGTCGGCCCCAACAAATGTCTGCCCCCTGGATGCAAAAATGTTTGAAAAGCATGCACGGCGCTCACCTGTCGGACTTGCTCGTTGCTGGTGGACGAGATGCTGGACTCGGCCTCTTCGCTCCTCTCCGTCCTCTTGGAGCCGTGCGTCCTCTCCAACATGTCCGAAGTGGGCGCCTTTTCCGTCTTCACCGTCCTCGCCGTCCTGTCCGTCCGCTGGCTGCCGTCTTTCTGTGACTTCCTCGGACTCGGACTCTGCCGGCCGCCGCCGCCGCCGCCGTCGCCGTCACCGCCTTCCTCCGAGATCTTGGTTTTCCAGAATCGCCCCTCCTTGAGGAAGCGCTGGTAGACCTCCAGCTCGTCGCAGGCTTTCTTCCAGCCATTGCTGCGCTTCACCTGCAGCTGCTGCACGCTCACCTTGATGTCCTGGATGTTTTCCGAGGGAATCCACGCCCTGAGGACGACGACACGCAGCTCGATCATGAAGGATCAAAGAAACTACATTTGCAGACAGCTGTCCAGTTTTTAGCAGTCCACGGCATAAAAAGTCTAGTGATAGACAGATTTGTTTTTTTTCAAGGCAGATACCGATTATTCGTAGTTAAGACCGATAACCAATATTTCATGCCGATATTTATTTACGGTAAAAGAGAAAATATTAGTGTCAATTAAAAATGGATGTAGGGCTGTGCAATTAATTGAAAATCAATTACAATTAAATTACACTCCAGTTACAAAATCAGCATAATCGTAAAAAAAGAAAAAAATATTAATACTAATTTTGAGTTGTTTAAATTTATACATTTACACCTTTTTAAAATTTAAAATTAAAAAAAATAAATAACTGATACATTTTATTCGGTCCAAAGGGAACTTGCATAATTAGTGTTTCAAAGAACTTTATTTGTCTTATTTTTTTTTACATTTTTTACATACCAAAAAATAAATGATCCTAATCTTGATTTCAATTACCAAATTAATCGTGATTAATATTTTCTTCATAAACGAGCAGTCCTACATGTATGTATAAAAAGAAAGTTGGTGTGATGGAGAATGAATGCCCACATGCCTCGTTTGAATGGAAAAAAATAATAGTCAATTAAAATATACATTTGACTTAGTTAATGTGATTTTTGCTCTTGCTGGCAACACAGCAAATCAGGAATGAAAACTATCACCTTCATCTTCACACTCACATGATTGTAAGCTGTCATCTGTGAGGTTATGCGAGCAATGTTTGTATATAATAAAGCTCATGTAGGGCACAGCATTAAATGTTCTGTTTGGTTTTTTTTAAACGATTTTTTCCCCTTTAGCCTACCACCAAGTGAATAGTTCAATATATGTTGGTTGCCATAGTTGCACATCTACAATTGTAAACTAAAACGTCACAAGAGCACCACAATTGCAGCGAGTCTCTCAGAATCTCTTGACGGTTTTGGGATCAACGGCACAAACTCATGACAAGGTGGCGTCAAGAAGGTCTGTCAGAGCAATGATGATGACATTTCCGAATGAACAATACTGAGCTCTTAGAGAAAATTAGAGAAAAAAAATAAAAAGAAAAAAAAAAAGAAGGTCTGTCAAACCTTTGGTGCTGGTGGCCAAAGAAGCGCACGTCCACCTGGTTGTCTTCTCGCTGCAGCACTTTGGCCGGCCAGTAGCCAAAACCTTTCATCTTCGCCCACACCAGGTCATGATTCGGACTCTGGAGACAAAACACGTACAAAAATCATTTCACAGGTGCAGTCGGAAGAATCGGAAGATCTCCGTTTGCTTTTCAACATCTTACTGAATTGTGCAATTTCAAATTGTACACATCTCTTTTTGTAGTTTTTTTTTTTTCTTCTTCTCAGTTTCTATACCAATTGTGTTGTATGTTAACACTAAATGTCAGCGGGGATGAGCATGACATCACCCTCCACCCCTCACAGGTTCAAATATCTGTCCCTTTTTATTCTATTTAATCGTGAGTTAACTAGTGAAGTCATGCGATTTACAATTAAACATTGTAATCGCCTGACGCCCCTACTTTTTAATAATCTTTCTTCTTCATTTTTTTTGAAAGAAAATATTATTAGAAATTAGGGGTGTCAGGCAATTAAAATTTGTAATCGTAATTAATCGCATGACTTCACTCCATGATTAATCACAAATGTAATATCTGTTCTAAATGTACAAAAAAAAAATCTAGGTTTTCATACTCTTATTTTCAAAAGTGAAAAAAATGTTAAACTGATAGAAATAGTTTAAATGAATTTTTGACGTCTGTAGCAGTCAATGAGTTTATTTGTTCTTTATTATGATTCCAACTTCTTGCAGCCAGTCGGGAGAAGAAAGCCAGCCCCGTTTTTATTTCATGTGTTTATCGAAGAACTGAACGTAGCACGGCCCGGCAACAGCTTGTAACCCCAAAAGTGGAGTCACCCGTTGTCTACCATTTGCGCCATTTCGGAATCCGACTGCTACACCAAATGTGATTGGATGGCAAACCCCTAATAAAGATTGCTAAATGTTGCCGACAGGCGGGTTTGTGGTTTGTACTCACGCAGGGATAACAGAACCAGTTGTCGGGGCGGGCGTTGGACAGGTAGAAGCAGTTCTTACACAGCAGCAACTCGTTCAGCTGGGAAAAGAAAAGAGGGTCGTCGGTCATGAACGGGGACGCCTTCGCTCCAATGAAAAAGGTGCGGATGTGCACCTCGTGGCAGGTGTCGCTGAAGAGAAGGCGGGCCATCTCCGCCTGGTCGCTGTGCACTGCAAACAAAAAAAGTTTGTTGGTCATTTTCAACATGTGTCATTTGATCAATAACATCAAATCATAGTAAAGACATCATTCTTCAATTTGGATCATTGAGGCACTGGTTTTCACAAACTGTTGCACTTTTTTTTCTTCTTCTTTTTTTTTTTTTTTTTTAAAGAAGTGTTACGTATTTCTGTGGGCCGCCACCAATTACATTGCCAATAAAGATGACTTTTTTAATATGAATGCCTACACTTTTAAATCTTCACTAACTTTGAAAATAGGACTTTACGCGTGGCTGTTTCAACACATTTAGTCGTATAAAACCAAAGAAGACAAGTTTGTCCCTCCCCGTTCCTCAAAAACCTGAAAATGACCCATATATGCATCCCGACAGTCTCTCGTCTTCATTTTGCAGCATTTCTATTGGTTTGCTCGGCTTCCTGTGCGTGCAATCGATTTGTTTTGGTCAGATCAGATTTCAGCTTCTACCGTACAAGTTGCCATGTTGTTCACAAGATATAGTAGTTCCGGCTCATGGAAATAAACTCCATTAAAAGCAGAATTATAATCCAGCAAAACTGTGAATTTGAGTTTCTAAAGTTATGAGCCGTCACTCTTTTTGCCATGTGCTGCGAGCAGCCAAATAGTTTCGTTACAAGCAGAGCGCCACTGATGACGATACGCTTTGGTACTTTAATAAATGTAGGAGACACAAAAAAAAGGTGGATTAGGTCAACTAAGTCCTAAAATGCACGGCCGCCTCGGCCATAAAGTATTTGAGCACATATGAAGAGACCCACCTCCGTACAAGATGGCCGTGTTGTGAACAATCAGCTGGGCGTCAGCTTTGAACTCATCAAAGTTCTTGTACTTCCCCTCCGTCAGATTCTGCAGGCCAAAAGAAACAAACGTTTTGACTTCAAGTGGTCGTGCGTAGGGGGGGGGGGCCCCCGACTGGTCGGGATTTTTGAGGCCGATGACGATTGTAATTATTTAGGAGAGAAAAATTCTGATAGCCGATGAATTAAAAAAAAAAAATTCCCTCACTTTTTGACAATTTTTGCAAAGTAGAAGCAGACTTTTAAGTTTTAAATTTGATTTTGAGGGGGATTTACACTTCTATCACATGAGGCTAACACCCTTCTGAACACTTGTTACACTTAACTTTTGACATGCAAAATGTTCTTAAAGGGACCGCAACATGAAAAATCGACTTTTTGGCGCTCTTAGCCATGTTAAAATTTCCTCACCAAAAACATGACCAAAGTTTGTGTGATATGAGAAATTTGAGGTTATTCGGCTCTCCAAGCACCAGCCCCTCCCGACCTGAGAAAACGAGCCGTTGGCACGGTTTGACGTAGCGTGCGGCCCCGCCCCCTGCACCGCCTCTGCGGACTAAATGCACGCCCACTTTCTCTGGACACCTCCCTCCATGAGATAATGACAAAAGTAGCCTTTATCAATAAACATTCTGCCCAAATGAATTCAAAGCAATCAATTATTCTTCACATTTGCAATGCTAAAGTGCAATGAAAAGACAATTGGCTGTCTTAAAATCCATTCGCCGACAAGTAAAACATTTGCGCTGATGGATTTAAATGAATGGCTGGTGTAGTGGATGGTGCGCTCGTCCCATAAGAAACAGGGCGCGGGTTCGCGACCCACTGTGGTGCTTTTTTTTTTTTCTTCTCCTCCTCCTTTCCTCGAACCTCTCTTAAAACCTATTTTTTTTTCTTCTTCTCCTCCTCCTTTCCTCGAACCTCTCTTAAAACCTATTTTTTTTTCTTCTTCTCCTCCTCCTTTCCTCGAACCTCTCTTAAAAGCTATTTTTTTTTCTTCTTCTCCTCCTCCTTTCCTCGAACCTCTCTTAAAACCTATTTTTTTTTCTTCTTCTCCTCCTCCTTTCCTCGAACCTCTCTTAAAACCTATTTTTTTTTCTTCTTCTCCTCCTCCTTTCCTCGAACCTCTCTTAAAACCTATTTTTTTTTCTTCTTCTCCTCCTCCTTTCCTCGAACCTCTCTTAAAAGCTATTTTTTTTTCTTCTTCTCCTCCTCCTTTCCTCGAACCTCTCTTAAAACCTATTTTTTTTTCTTCTTCTCCTCCTCCTTTCCTCGAACCTCTCTTAAAACCTATTTTTTTTTCTTCTTCTCCTCCTCCTTTCCTCGAACCTCTCTTAAAACCTATTTTTTTCTTCTTCTCCTCCTCCTTTCCTCGAACCTCTCTTAAAACCTATTTTTTTTTCTTCTTCTCCTCCTCCTTTCCTCGAACCTCTCTTAAAACCTATTTTTTTTTCTTCTTCTCCTCCTCCTTTCCTTGAACCTCTCTTAAAACCTATTTTTTTTTCTTCTTCTCCTCCTCCTTTCCTCGAACCTCTCTTAAAACCTATTTTTTTTTCTTCTTCTCCTCCTCCTTTCCTCGAACCTCTCTTAAAACCTATTTTTTTTTCTTCTTCTCCTCCTCCTTTCCTCGAACCTCTCTTAAAACCTATTTTTTTTTCTTCTTCTCCTCCTCCTTTCCTCGAACCTCTCTTAAAAGCTATTTTTTTTTCTTCTTCTCCTCCTCCTTTCCTCGAACCTCTCTTAAAACCTATTTTTTTTTCTTCTTCTCCTCCTCCTTTCCTCGAACCTCTCTTAAAACCTATTTTTTTTTCTTCTTCTCCTCCTCCTTTCCTCGAACCTCTCTTAAAACCTATTTTTTTTTCTTCTTCTCCTCCTCCTTTCCTCGAACCTCTCTTAAAAGCTATTTTTTTTTCTTCTTCTCCTCCTCCTTTCCTCGAACCTCTCTTAAAACCTATTTTTTTTTCTTCTTCTCCTCCTCCTTTCCTCGAACCTCTCTTAAAACCTATTTTTTTTTCTTCTTCTCCTCCTCCTTTCCTCGAACCTCTCTTAAAACCTATTTTTTTCTTCTTCTCCTCCTCCTTTCCTCGAACCTCTCTTAAAACCTATTTTTTTTTCTTCTTCTCCTCCTCCTTTCCTCGAACCTCTCTTAAAACCTATTTTTTTTTCTTCTTCTCCTCCTCCTTTCCTTGAACCTCTCTTAAAACCTATTTTTTTTTCTTCTTCTCCTCCTCCTTTCCTCGAACCTCTCTTAAAACCTATTTTTTTTTCTTCTTCTCCTCCTCCTTTCCTCGAACCTCTCTTAAAACCTATTTTTTTTCTTCTTCTCCTCCTCCTTTCCTCGAACCTCTCTTAAAACCTATTTTTTTTTCTTCTTCTCCTCCTCCTTTCCTTGAACCTCTCTTAAAACCTATTTTTTTTTCTTCTTCTCCTCCTCCTTTCCTCGAACCTCTCTTAAAACCTATTTTTTTTTCTTCTTCTCCTCCTCCTCCTTTCCTCGAACCTCTCTTAAAACCTATTTTTTTTCTTCTTCTCCTCCTCCTTTCCTCGAACCTCTCTTAAAACCTATTTTTTTTCCTTCTTCTCCTCCTCCTTTCCTCGAACCTCTCTTAAAACCTATTTTTTTTTCTTCTTCTCCTCCTCCTTTCCTTGAACCTCTCTTAAAACCTATTTTTTTTTCTTCTTCTCCTCCTCCTTTCCTCGAACCTCTCTTAAAACCAATTTTTTTTTCTTCTTCTCCTCCTCCTTTCCTCGAACCTCTCTTAAACCCTAATTTTTTTTCTTCTTCTCCTCCTCCTTTCCTCGAACCTCTCTTAAAACCTATTTTTTTTCTTCTTCTCCTCCTCCTTTCCTCAAACCTCTCTTAAAACCAATTTTTTTTTTCTTCTTCTCCTCCTCCTTTCCTCGAACCTCTCTTAAAACCTATTTTTTTTTCTTCTTCTCCTCCTCCTTTCCTCGAACCTCTCTTAAAACCTATTTTTTTTTCTTCTTCTCCTCCTCCTTTCCTCGAACCTCTCTTAAAACCTATTTTTTTTTCTTCTTCTCCTCCTCCTTTCCTCGAACCTCTCTTAAAACCTATTTTTTTTTCTTCTTCTCCTCCTCCTTTCCTCGAACCTCTCTTAAAACCTATTTTTTTTTCTTCTTCTCCTCCTCCTCTCCTCGAACCTATCTGTATGTTCCGTGGGCGTTGCGCGAAGCAGCCGGCTCGGACGACGTCATGAGGGCAGCCACAGGGGGAGAGGCGGGGTTTTACTGAACCGAGTGTTTGACTCCCGGGTAAGACAAATAGGGACCGCGATAACTCATATTTCATAAGAAATGACATTGCGATTGTGTCAAAGGTACGATTTCATCATTATATGCCTATAGTTAACTGTGCAAGGGCTTAAAATATCGTGGTGTAGTCCCCTTAAATTAATGTTAAAATAAAATGAATGTAAAATTAAGTCCACCACGTAATGAAAACTTGGTACTGATGTTTTGTTTGTTTGTAAGTCATTATATTTGTCTTGTGCGGGAACATTTTTTTTCTCCTTTTTCATAAGGGCTACTACCACAGCCAGTTGCATCAACTGGCTGATTAAAGGTGTATTCAAGGATTTTTTTGTCGCTGCGTCTTCCGGGTGGATCATCTAAAAAAAACGATTGTTTCTTGATCCTGTCAATCAATCTGCTGTAACGACATGCTCGTCGTTCCCAGCTGTGCATGTCGCCGCTGAGCTTCGGATTCAGCCATTCATTGTTGTAGCTCCGCCGATCTCACCGCGTACTTTGAAAATAGCTAGAGGGGGGGGGGGGGGGCTGAGGTGTTGCGCTTGCTCTGTTCCGGCGGGGGTCGACGGCTCCCCTCTTTGGTGGAGATTTTCATGCATGCCAGATCCACCACACCAGCATCTACCGAAACTCAGACACAATCTGCTTCCTCCTCAGGTCATTGAATTGGTGGAGGCTGCTGTCTGCGGATCTCACGCGGCTTCGTCTGTCCTTCCTTCCTTCCTTCCTTTTCTCGGTCTCTCCTTCGGTCTCTTGAGGCCTCCCTGATTTTATGTTTTTTGGATTTGTTGGGGTCTGGATGTTTCTTGGGTTGGGGAGGAGTTCTGGTGGGTGGTGTCTGGTCGGTGCTGGATTTCACCTTCCTTGGTTTTCTTTGGTCCCCTCGGGTCTCCTGACGGCGGTGTTCGGTTTAGGTGAACGGTATGAGATTTTTTCTAATAGGTTTTTTGGTGAGCTAACAAATACACGCACACACGCACGCACGCACATACACATACTCACCCACACACACACAAAAAATAAAAAATAAATAAAATAAAAAAATTAAATAAAAAATAAAATAAAATAAAAATAAAGAGCAATGATGATGACATTTCCGAATGAACAATACTGAGCTCTTTAAAAAGAAAAAAAAAAGAAAAAAAAAGAAAATAGCTAGAGGACATCCGTCTATGAGGTGAGGGCGGCTGCAGAGACTGATGAAGACGATGATGAAGATTAGCTTGCACGTTAGCGACATTTGAGAGGCGTTTCCACCGGACGAGCAGGAGGAGCTGGTAGGATGGTCTTTTGCATGCGCATTTTGTTTTTTTTAAACGCGACAAATAGACATTTGGTTTCTACTTTTCGAAAAAATTCTTGAATACACCTTTAATCGGTGTGGCCCTCATTGCGCTTTTATATATGTGTGTGCGTGTGTGCGTGTGTGCGTGTGCGTGTGCGTGTGTGAGAGAGACCTCCTGGATGTTGGAGACGTCTAGCGCAGTGTGGATGAGCCGCCTGTACATGGGATGCTTGATGTCTTTGCCTTTCTTGTTGAGGTCCACCGCCTGCGAGGAGGAGAATCGATGTCAAAGTCAAGCGACGCTCTGCTCTCTCACAGTTCATCAGTCGTGCCCCCGCGATAGAGACGGATTTGTCATCTTTCTTGACCAAACACAGCAGAGGTGAACAATTAATTTTCCAAAAGCCACACCAGCATTCGAACCTCATCGGTATTCCATATTCATGAGTGAACTTGGGCATTAAATTGTTTTGTTTTTAGTAAGTGGCTCCTTGTATAAGACTTGGGTGCTCAAAAATAAAATAAAATCGATTTGGCAATATATCGTGATATTACAGTGTGCGATTCTCGTATCGATTCAATATGCAGTCGATTTTTAAACATAAATTGATTAAATTCCCACTGCATCTTTAAACCAAGAGTGCCATCTAGCGGAGTCACCAAATATTACAGGTGCTTCATAAAACTTCAGTTGTCTGTCTGCCTGTTTGTCTAGTTAGCTGTTTAGCTAGCTAGCTGGCACATTTAAACCAAGAGTGCCATCGAGAGGAGTCAAAAAATATCGCCAGTGCTTCATGAAGCTTCATTTGTCTATCAACTACTGATTACTGATAGTAATGACAGTAGTTTTATCGAATGTTCTATACTTTGGCAGAAATTGGCGGAATTGTGTGTTTTGGAAAACGCCCGCTATCGTCGCATCCGTTACATCACAACCAGCACGCAGCTGCGGCGGCTTGAGGTAACGACGTAGCGGGTTGGATAGCGATAGTACGTTCCCAATTGCGAGAGGGATTTTTTTTTTTTTTTTTTTTTACTTTGCCTCGCCAAAGAAAAAGAAAAGGAGAGGGGAGAGATAAACAAGGGACAAAGGGTGCAAGGGTGAAGAGGAGGTAATGGGATTGGACCTAAATTAGCAACTAAGTAAGAGAGAAACAGAAGGAAAGAAAGAAGGAAAGCAGGAAAGAAAGAAAAATAAAGAACAAGAAAGAGAAAGAAAAAGAAAAAGAAAAAGAAAAAGAAAAAGAAAAAAGAAAGAGAAAAAAGAAAAAGGAAGAAAGAAAGAAAGGAATAAAAAGAAAGAGAAAAAGAAAGAAAGAAATATGAGGTAGAGAGAGAAGTGGATAAATAGAGAGAAAGATAGTAGATAGAAATAGAAATAGAAAAGGATCGAGTTAACTCATTGGAGCAAATGAGTTAAAAAGAGAGCGAAAGAGAAGGACAGGCGGATAGATGGATAGAAAGTGAGGAGAAGAGATAGAAAGAGGGGTGATAGAAAGCGCGACGGCGGTGACTCACCCTCTCCTTCATGCGCTGGACGATGAAGCGCAGATATTTACACATCTCCTGTTTGCTCAGGTTCTTCTTTTTACTCCCCTGTGGACATGCGACAAGGACTTTTGAGACGTACGGACGGGAACGGAAGGCGCGCGTGGCTGGAAACCCACCCTGCAGAAGACGCACTGCCAGTGGGGCCCGGCGGCAGCATCGCGGGGCCGGTAGTCCTCCGACAGACACTTGAGGTGGAAGACGCGGAAGCAGTCGTCGCAGGGCAGCACGTCGCCGGGCAGGTGGCACTGGAAGCAGTACCAGTCGTGGCTCTCGGCCTCCCACTCCTGCGGGGGACACGGCGGGGGGAGCACGTCGGCCGCGCCCTGCTCCCCGTCGTCCTGGCAACCGCACGCGCCGCCGGAGGAAGCCACAAAAGCACATTCAAGCTTTCATACTTTTTTTTTTTTTTTTATATGGATGAGCCAAAAATGCAAAAGAACCTTTCCTGGGAAACAATTGACCTTCGGTAACCTTTTTAGTAGAGATAGACCAATATGCTTTTTTCAGGGCCGATGCCGATTATCGGTAGTCAAGGAGGCCGATAACCGATATTTGAAGCAGATATTCATTTGCAGAAAAAGGAAAAGAAAAGTTTGGTGTCAAAAATGTTTGTAATAAAAACTCGCGGGCTAACCGTTAGCTCGCAGGCTAATCATTAGCCCACAAGCTAACTCCCAAATAGCCGTTAAATCGCGAGCTAACGCATTGTCACCTAGCAGCTTTATTTATATTGACCTTTTGCACGTGACGTCACCGCCCTCGTGGGAACGCCCCCTCCGGGACGCTGGACGGCAAAAGAACCACTTTCCTGTATTGCAACCATTAAATCTCGTACAGCGTTAAGGCCTTCATCGACAAGGGAGCAAACCAAATATTGCTTTTTTTATCGCATACCCACTAATGAAGACAAAAGACATTGACGGACAGCAGCAATCAACAGAAAGGACTGGCAGCCCACAAAGTATTCACGGATTTGTAGCGATCATTTCTTGCGAGGTTAGTAGACAAATGTTCGTACATTTTACGTACACTCTAATAACAGAGGTGTCGAATTACGTGTTTCAAATCACATTAAATCAGGGATGTGATTTGACCAAAGTGAAATTTAGCCGGGGGTCTGGGGGCCGCGGGCACTCAGCTCGGTCCAGAGCTCAAGGGTTTTCCGTGTTTTTGAGTACTTTCAATGCACTCAGATGACAAAGAAATAGACAAAACAACAGCATAAATTTTCAATGTATATTGAACTATCCCATATAAAATTGCAGTTTTAGTCAACTCAAAATCAGTCACATTCAAAAACATTGGACTGCCTTTGCTTTTAAAAACTATCACTGAGAATATCATCATATATATTTACCATGCAATAAATCATTTAATCAATCATTCTTAATTTAATACATAATGCATAACAAAAACATAAAATACCTCATGCAGCAAGCTCTGGTAAAAACACAATCATGCATTCGGATTGACTAAGACCATCTCTGTAACTGCATACATCAAGACAGTCAACATATTGAAACCTGAAAAGTGCAAACATGCAGCATTCATTTGAGTTTGTGTCAATGATTAACCATGTTAAATATTTATGGCCATTTTTATTACGTTATAATATTTTCGAAAATTTGATTTAGATTAATTTGAAAAGTTTACCACCGACCTCAAAATTCACGACTCTGTCAGCAACTGGTGCAGGTTCACGTCTCTCTATTACCGCTTCCGATTGTGATGTCAATAAGGGACGGAGGCCGTAAAGTTTTGGAGTTTTCGTTTGGGCACCGAAACTTCCAGCGATGGAATAATTTGTTGTTCTTGACTGGAGTTCATTCACGTGTTTTTTGCTCTTTGCGTGACTTTCAAGAGCTTTGAAACCTCTCGCACCATCGTCAACGGTATCACGGCACCAAATGCAAAGCGCTTTCCCGGCACGATCGATCTTCCGAATAAAGTCACTGAACAAATTCGTCACAGTCTTCTTTCCGACATTTGTAGATATCTCCTTCTCTAACCGGTCCCATCGAAACTTGTTTTTTTACGATCTTGTCAATTTCCTTAACTCGCGGAGCATCTTTGCGTTCGATCACGGACATCTTTCTTTAAACACCCGGCAAAAACGTCTGAGAAATGAACAATGGCATACGCCTATGCCTTTATAACAAGCGCGTTTATTGGTCAACACGGAGACTTCAGCCAATCGCAAGATCAGTTTCATTTCAGTTACGGAAACACTAAAATGGAACGCTGTCGAGAGACGAAATCGGATTTTTTACCACTTAAAAAAATTGTAACATTTTATTTTTGGAGATAAAAAAAGCGGAATTCCGCGAATTCGCGGAAAAATCACATCCCTGTTAAATTAAGGAGCCGGATAGTTAGCGTCCACTCCAACTGCACGAACACGCATCTTAGTTTTAAAATGCACCTTCTTCAGAACTATTAAGTGCATTTGACTGTTTAATAATGGGGGATTTGGTGTTTGTGCTTGGGAGTTTTTCCCACTCTGGAACCGGCCGGAATCATATTCATGAAATGGCTGCATAGCTTTGCCACTACGATTTTTTTCCCATGCTGGTCAACATAACGTCATCACAGCGTTTCAATACAGAACAAAATGTGTCAAAATAAGTCAGTTCGCATGATCAATAAGTTTTACCCTTTGCATTACGAGGTATATTGTCCCCCCCCGGTGTGAGCGTAGCATCTCGTCCCAGAGACCGCCAGCGACAAGTGTTTAAATCAGCTCCGGTGTAAGGAGGCAAGCCGCTTAGACACCAGCACCGACTACATAGTGATATCGGTCGTGCGCTGTGAAGTTCTGCAAAGTCGCCGATTTTGATTAACTTGGTAAAAACAGCAGACGACAGAAGGTAAGGGGGCTGTTTTCAAACTAGCGATTTCCTTTTTTTTTTTTTTTTTTTCTTAAGAGCTAGTATTGTTCATTCGGAAATGTCATCATCATTGCTCTTTTTTTTTTATATATATATATATATATATATATATATATTTTTTTTTTTGTGTGTGTGTGTGTGTGGGTGAGTACGTGTATGTGCGTGCGTGCGTGCGTGTATTTGTTAGCTCACCAGAAAACCTATTAGAAAAAATCTCATACCGTTCACCTAAACCGAACACCAGGAGACCCGAGGGGACCGAAGAAAACCAAGGAAGGTGAAATCCAGCACCGACCAGACACCCCCCCACCAGAACTCCTCCCCAGCCCAAGAAACATCCAGACCCCACAAATCCAAAAAACATAAAATCAGGGAGGCCTCAAGAGACCAAAGGAGAGACCGAGAAAAGGAAGGAAGGAAGGACAGACGAAGCCGCGTGAGATCTAGAAACTAGCGATTTCCAACTTAAGTAAATATCGCGCTCTATGAGTCCCGACTAAATGTGCCACTTCGACTGACAGGCGAACTTCGGTTGAAGTCGTAGATTCCACGGGCAATAATAACTTTTCATTTGTAAAATAACAGTCGCTAAGTCACTAAGTCGCTCCGGGTCACACGTCCACTTCCATTCAACAATCATTTCTTTCCGCCGTCCGTCACGTGACGTCGGTGCAAATGGTCATAGCTTATTTAAAAACACATGGTAGTAAGTTTAACTTAACCGCCTGCATTCGATTTCCTTCTCCATGTGAGCGTTTCGAGAAGAGCCAAGCTTTTGCTGCTTATTGGCTGTTAGCACTGCACGAGCAAACCAATCGGATGGTGTTGTGGGCGGGCCAATGCTGCGGGGAGGCAACAGCCACAGACGAGACCAAATCAAAACAAAAACAAAAAAAGGCTGATGCCGATATTCATCAAATGCTGAATATCGGCGCCGATTATTGGCCGGGCCGATTATCGGTCTATCCCTACTTTTTAGACCAACTGTTCCATTACTTTTGCTTGCTTTTCCAAAAATCTGAGACTTCCTCATCTTTCTAGGCATGATAGACATTTCGAATGCCAATGACTAATGGCGGCGTGCCAATGACTAATGTAGCAAAAAGACAATTTCAACACAAAGTTTGGTCAACAAAAAAAGCTAATGCTGGTTTTTCATTTCACGTTTGCGTCTTAGCCTTTTTCATACGGATTGTCACACGCTTGAATTGGACGTGATGGTCGCAAATGTTGGGATTCGGGAAAGTCGGACTGCAGGCAGAGGCACTCAAATGTTTTTGCCAATTTCTTTTTTTTGTATGCGGTTGAAATTCCATGAGCGGCAGGGCGGAAACGCAACGAGGTCTTCTCGTCCGACGAGTAAAAACACTCGCGGGGGAGACCATCAGGCCCGGGAGCTGCCAGTTAGATTAAATTCACCTGCGGGACGGGAGGGGCCAAGTTTGAAGAGTGTCCGTGTACATGTTTTGTTCGCATTAGTAGGCACACGAGTAGAATGAATGTTTTATTAATAAAAAAATTAAAAAAAAATCTGATACTCTCTCACCTTTGACTGTCTCACGATTCGATTCCGATTTTTGGGTCTGAGATTTGATTCAGAATCGATTTTTGATTCAAAATGACTTGACTGACAGTGATTTCTGCTTCAATTTATAGATGTGCAAATAATCGTCATGATCTACTCCAGTCTGACTTGCTAATGCTAATTAGCGCGCTACACGCAGCACTTTTAGCACTCAAAAGAACAGCTATTCATACAAAACGCTTCAAGAATTTAAACAGAGAAGCATCTTAACATTATCACCGGCATATTCTCTTCCTACGCTGCAAAAAAAAACAACAACTTTTATTGGAATAACTTGATTGTGACTTTTTCCTTCTACTTTTTAATGTGGCTTCAACTCAACAGTGTATCAGAACATGCTGAACCACACTGCACCGAGTGGCCAAGTCGTGTACAACATGAACAGCGCTCCCAATAAAGGCACGCGTACAAGGGCAAGACAGTATAAAATAATTTAAATAAAATCGATTTGGAATCGTACTAAATGAGAATCGCTATTCTTATGAGAATGGATTTTTTTTTTTGGGCACACCCCTAATGACCGTCTTACTAGGGAAACATTTTTTTTTTTACTACTGCCTTCCACTATTGTAGGACTGTAGTTCCATGCAATAGTAAAAGGCTGCACTAGTAGAAGAAGCCGGTCTTACTTGTGACACTCCCCTGCAATAGAACAACACAGGGTGGACTAGTAGAATTCAGTTTTACATTTCTGCACACTGCTATAATGACGAGAGGGTGCAAGTAGAACCACTAGAGCGCACTAGTAGAACTAGCAGAAGTCTTACGTAGTGATGCTTGCTACTTTCAGCTATCAGCTCGTTCTGCTTTTTTTCACTACTGCATGACATTTCTGCACATGCGTCGAACAACTCTGGGAGAGTTTTAACAAGTAAACACAAGGAAGAGGAGAGGAAAGAAGAAGCATGCCAGACACAAGTGAAAAGCACAAAAAGAGAACTTGTGAGGCTACCGAGGCACAGATGCGGCGCCGCTACGTCACAAGTGTCACAATTACAGAAGCCCCGTGTCCACCAAGCAGACGTGAAAATCACATAGATTTGAATAACTGACTCAGGTGTCGATTGTATTTTTGATAAATCGAATAAAAAAAAATAAATAGTAAAGGTTCAACAATGAATTGATAAGTAATCGATTAATCGTTGAGCTTTTTCAATTCAGTTGTCCAAATCTTCAGAATTTCAGCTTCTCTGATTTATTCAGTCCTCCGTGAAAGCAGGCAGGGCTGGGACAAAATATCGTTTGGCAACACATCGCGAT
This sequence comes from Leptonotus elevatus, assembly GCF_054856555.1. Taxonomy (NCBI): domain Eukaryota; kingdom Metazoa; phylum Chordata; class Actinopteri; order Syngnathiformes; family Syngnathidae; genus Leptonotus; species Leptonotus elevatus. The sequence goes on along the minus strand of NC_141239.1, from coordinate 4,091,905 downwards.
ACTTGTTCACACGATCCGCAGTATCGATACATTAAATGGTATCGCGATACTAAATTGATATCATACATTGCCGAACAAGACACATTAACCTTCGTCTTGTGTTAGGGTCGGCAGCGACCCGTTTTCAGGTTTAACATGCATAAAAGAACCATATAAATTAGTTTATTGCATCAAGGCTTTTTGACTTTGTCAGGAACCTCTATTTCAACAAAATAAAACAAAAAAAAAGGTTTTCACTAAATTCTAAAATGCTCTGGTTGAAATTATTACATTTGTGTTGTTAGGGTCGGTTTCGACCCAGTTATAAAAATAAGATTATAAAGCAATAATTAGAGCCAAAACTGGATTCATAATTGCACTGTCAGCCAACACACTGACAGCCAGCTCCTCTCCCAATCCTGTGAGCTGTAGGGGATTCTTATTTTGCCCTGTTTTCCAGTACACCTGCACAAAAACAAAACAAACAGAGATGGGCATGTCCTGACATGTAAGGTCAATTCATTCATTTGAAGGGTCATTTGACTTCCAGAGTGCACATCTCCAATTTGCAGCATGCAAACATGAGAAGAAGATTTACAGCAACCCAAGTTCTGGATCATCTTTTTGATGAAAATGAGGAAGAGGACACAGAGCAGCATATCGATGTGGATGAGCAGGTTTCTGAGGTGGAAGACAATGTGGAGTATCATCCAGAAGACACAGACATATCTGATGAGGAGGTCACTGGTGGTGAAGCTCGTCCCACTGAAAGATTCAAGTCCAAAAATGGTAAGATCTTTTGGAGCTCAGTATCTCATGATGTACATGGCAGGGCAGCTGCTGCAAATGTCATAAAAATGACCCCTGGAATCACAACGTTTGCTGTGACAAGAGTCAGTGACATCAAGACATGTTTTGAGCTATTCATGCCATTGTCACTAAAAAGAGTCATCATGGCTATGACAAACCTTGAAGGAAAAAAAGTCCATGACGACATGTGGAAAGACATTGATGAGGAATATCTGGATGCTTACATTGGTGTTCTTCTTCTTGCTGGAGCGTACAGATCCTGCAATAAGGCCACTGATAGTCTCTGGGACGCATCGACAGGCAGAAATATTTTCCGGGCAACAATGTCACTTCAGACCTTTCGAATGATATCAAGAGTCCTCAGATTTGACAACCGAAATAGCAGAGCAAGATCTGACAAGCTTGCCCCCATCAGGGATGTCTGGGAGAGATGGACGCAACTCCTTCCCCTGATGTTCAACCCAGGGCCAGAGGTGACAGTCGATGAACGTCTTGTCCCTTTCCGAGGAAAATGCCTCTTCCGGCAATACATACCCAGTAAGCCAGGGAAGTACTGCATAAAAATCTGGGCAGCCTGCGATGCAAAAAACAGCTATGCAGGGAAGCTACAGATTTACACAGGCAAAGCTGCGAGTGGTATTCCTGAGAAAAACCAAGGAAAACGTGTGATCCTCGATATGACTACTGGACTTCAGGGTCACAATATCACTTGTGACATTTTTTTTTACCAGCTATGACCTTGGACAAGAACTTCTCAGGAGGAAACTAACCATGGTGGGCACAGTGAAGAAAAATAAACCTGAGCTTTTGGAAATAGTACCTAGGTGATTTCTATTGGTTTCATTTGCTTGATTGGTTGTCATTTGTTTTACCTTGCAAATCTATATTTTGTGTTTTGACCTGTTCTACTGCTGAAAAAAATACTTTTTTTGCATTTTTCTTGAAGTAAATATATATGGGTCGAAATCGACCCGTAACACCATAGATGTTACTATAGTATATAATATTTAAATTAATAAATAAATAAAACAAATTAATTTAAGAGATGTGTTCTAATAGCCCCCAGTAATAGTCAGGTAACACAACCATCTTTTATTTATTTATATGATTCTCTTGGTGCTTATTTTACCATTTTTTAAAATTGAAATCGAGGGGTATACTGACAAAAAAAGGCCCAAAAGCCCACACAAAACACATTAAAACTAATATTTTCATGGATAAGGAAGCCTAACAAGCCAACCAAGAGATGAGAAATAAATTGGATGATATCAACTTGTTTTTAGTGTATTTTACAGCTGATTTAAGACACGGGTCGAAACCGACCCGTTAACATAAGAGATGGTAACAGAAAGTTAACACAAGACGAAGGTTAAGTCAGTGGTTTGAACAATTGCCTACCACACCAGAAGACCTGGGTTCAAACCCCGCTTGGACAACTCTTTAGTACAAATGCAATATTGAATACTAATCATTGTAAGATTATTTCACTATTAATGCTTAGTAATTTTCACATTATTTATCTTCCAATTTACTTCATAAGAATTCAGCTTAGCATTCAGCTTTCAGCATTCCCACGCAATTTCTGCAGAAGTTGCACTTTGTCTAGTTAACAAAGGGATGTAAATAAAAAATCTAATTCATTGTTTATTGGACAATTGACAATCCAAGATTAAAATGATCAGCTTGCAGCCCTTAATTTTTTTCTTCTTTTTTTTCATCCTTTCCTTTTACAGGGAAAAAAGCACATTACTTCAAACTCACATTGGAGAAAATATACAAACATCATTTGATTATGATTCAGTTACTGGTTTGGTCCTTAAAATCTGGCAAAAAAAAAAAAAAATACTAAAATGTTGATCAGTGTCTTCCAAAGTAAAAGCAGAGGTTTGCAAATTTTGAAGAAATAATGAGTGTGAGGATTTGGAAGATTTTAAGATAAACAAGGTTTCTAAACGATGAATCGATTATCAACACATTCGCCAATTAATTTGTTTGTGCGTATGTGTGGTGGTTTTATTGAACATATAAACATGAAGAAAACACATAAGTATAAAATATAAGTTGAAGTAAAAAAAATAAAAACAAGAATAGGAAGAAAGAAAAGAGTTGATCTGTTCAAAAGGGGTAGGAAGAAGTTAAAAACGTATCTAGTCCTACCCCTTATTCGTTTTATATTAATAAAATAATAAGGTAGTGTATTTCAACAAAAGGAAATGTATAAACCTAGTCATAGATACAAGTGCACTTTAACATACGCACATTTGCCAGCGACATATGTACGTGAAATTCATAGACATATACCATAATACATTTATGAATCATATCCTCATACTCACATACACAATTTTCATTACACTCATACCGATACATCCAAAGAAATTACAGCATATGTATGAATTTTCATGATGACTGTTGTAAAAAAAAAATACTTTGCTTTTAAACATTTTTTTTTTTTTATTTAGCAAGTGACATCTTTTCAGGTCAGTTCCAAAAATCATTCCACAAATGAACACCTTTGCTTAATATTTGTTCTTATTTTAATTTTTTGTAGATAGACACTTTGATAATCGATTAATTGTCAACTGATCGATTAATTGTCACACTTCTACAGCTGTCCCTCCTTTGTTATGGGGGTTACGTTCGGGAACGCCCCACAAATGAGAATCCACAAAGTAGTGCTCATATATTCATTTTAGTATTTACATGGAATTAAAGCATTTTACATAATACCGAAAGAAAATATGGATATGAAGTGCATGTATTATTTTTGTCACAATTAGTCATGTTTTTGCTCAGATTTAATATATTACTTTGGCGCCATCTTGTGGCAACTTGATGGCAAGGAACGACGTTGAAGTGAATTGAGGAGCTTCATTTAGACAAAAGTAACGCTTGGCAACCATAGTCCGGTTATCTGCAGTCAATTATAATCGCTTAGTGGAAAACGTGGCTTCAGACAAAATCTGTGCATCGGTAGCGAGTGAGCATTTCCAGGAAAAATCCCGCTCACTTCTATCAGGAACTCACGGGCGGCGCGCAGCCACAGACTTTACAGAACCAGCTTGCCTTCATTATAAAAGCCTGGCGCGTGGGCAAAATCCTGGCATGCCACCAGGCTAACAAAACACTGGGAGTTTGGGAAGATGACGACTTTTTGTCTGGTCTGATTGGTCAGGCCACTATTATTATAGTGTATGTAGTGCAGTCGCAGTACCACCGACCCCCCCCCCCCCCCCCCGTCCCTCCACCCCTGCAAAAATCTGTGGCTGCGCTGCGTGCAGCCGTGGTGCTTTCATGTGAGTAGAGATTGACAGAAAGAGATAATGGGAGGGTGTACGAGTAAAGATGCCGCTCACGTACCTTGCTTCCCTCCGCTTGAGGCTCCTGTGATGACAATGATTCAAAGAGCAAGTGTTTAAAAGCGACGCCGGCTCAGTGATGTGGCGCTCATACGCCGACGCACAAGCAGAATTGACTCATTCACTGCCATTGACGGATATAGACGTCAAAAATCCATTTGAACTATTTCTATTAGTTTAAAACTGTTTCCACTTTTGTTAACGAGAGTATGAAAACCTAGGAAAAAATTATTGTACATTTAAAACAGACATAACAGTTAATGTGATTAATCCTGAGTTAACTAGTGAAGTCATACGATTAATAATAATAATAATAATAATCTTTTCTTTTTTGTAATCTTTACTTTTTTAGAGATTACAAAAAAGAAAAGATTAATAAAAATTAGGGCGACAGGCAATTAAAATTCTTAATTGTAATTAATCCCATGACTACACTAGTTTTTTTTTATTTTTAAGAAAAGATTAAAAAAAGAAAAGGTCATTAAAAATTAGGGGCGTCAGGCGATTACAATTTTTAATTGTAACTAATCGCATGACTTGTTTATTTTATGGGTATTTATTTTGTGAGATTTTGCTGTATGGATGCTTCAAACGAAGTTTCGTTCCCTTGTGCCAATGACAATAAATATTCTGAATCTGACTTCACTAGTTATTTATTTATTTTAAGAAAAGATTAAAAAAAGAAAAGATTATTAAAAATTAGGGGCGTCAGGCGATTAATTTTTTTTATTGTAATTAATCGCATGACTCCACTAGTTAACTCACAATTTAATCACAAATTTTATATTATAAATGTACAATAAAAAAAAAAGTCTAGGTTTTCATACTCTTGTTAACAAAAGTGGGGAAAAATGTTAAACTAGTAGAAATAGTTCAAATGAATTTATGGCAGTGAATGAGTTAATAACACACACTTTTGACAACAAATTGGGGATCTTGTGCTTTCTGTCAAATTCCAGGATGAAACTAAAATGCACGACAGCGAACATCCTTTGATGGCGGTATCAGGATAACGCTCTAATATTGAAAAATCTGATTTAAAAAAATGTCACTAATCCTCCGTTATAGCATATCAGTTTTTGCAGTCATGTTATATATCACATTTTTTTTTAGCATTATTAATGTTATTACTAGTGCTGTCAAAGTTAACGTGTTAACCCATTGATTAATAAAAAAATAAATCACATTAATCATGTATTAATGCAGATTAATCACATTGTTAATTTTGACCGCAGATGATCCTTTAGCTTGACAGCGGATGGTTATATGAAAGGTAGCGCAGCATTAAAGTAAAGCATTTAACAAATGTTTGCATACGACATTCACAATATGTTTTAGTCAAAATATTGTGGTCACATTTATTTTTCATTCTAAATTATGCAAGTAATTACCCGATTAGAGAAAGAGGAGGATGAGCGCGTGCAGTGGATCAAAAAATGTGGAAGACGTCCCCGTAACATTAAACGTCGAAAGAATTAACACATAACAAGTGCTCTCCCAAATTGACGATAAAAAAATGACGATAAAAAGCCTTTCATAATTAAGTGATTAATCATGATTAATCAAAATTCTAAGATGTGATTAATCTGATTAACAAATGTAATCGTTTGGCAGCTCTAGTTATTACTCTATTCTTAAATTTGTATTTATTTATATTTTTTTACTACTTGTAGAATATTTTTATTATCCATTGCTCTTGCGGTCTCTCGGTATGTTAAAAACAAAAAGTCAATTTAGCTTTATGAATATGACGAGGACTCAAAAAAAAATCTTGAGTCCTCTGCAGCAGTTGATAGTTTTTTTTATATATATATATATTCAGGTACAAAAAAACAACAACATGAAATATGCAGTTATCCTCACTTTTTTTTCCCCCTTGTGAGATTGTCCAAATGGCTATTGGCATATTTAAGTTTGGCGCCCCCTGCCCTAGTTTCTCATAGCGTGAATGATTCCCAAAGCGATAGCTGTTCATTGACTGATTCCCGACTCCTAAATCAGGATAAAGTGGAATTCCCAAAATAGCGGTTCTGGGGGGCCGAGTTTGCAGACTCACCATCTCGTCGCCAGGCAGCCAGTACCCCTCCTGCTCGATGCCCGCCTTGGAGCCTTTACAGCCCACCGTCAGCGTCTCCACCACCAGGCCGTCCTTCACTGCCAGGCTGAGCTGTCGGGCCGTCTCCTTCGGGTGCATGCCGAAAACGCGGCTCAGGTACCTGGGGGGGGTTCAAAAGTCACAAACTTTTTTATGAAGCGATTAACCGTGATTCATCAAAATTCTAAGATGTGATTAATCCGATTTAAAAAAAAATTCATTTGACAGCTCTAACTAAAATACAAAGTAAGAATATAGCTTCCTGTAATTTACATTGTTCTAAGCGTTAAGGGACCCAAAAATAAGTTATTTTATTTTTTCAATTAATCGGCTGATAAGAGTTTTATTCTGCCATCCTAGTAATAATTGTTGTGTTTATTACAGGATCCTGTCTCGACTAGTATCCTTTATTTAAAGACATGTTTCAAAGAAGCAAACTTTGGTGTTGTTTAGTGATTCACTGAATAGTCGGCCACCGAAAATTTTCGGCCAAAATAAAATTAAAGCCGAAAGAATATGGCTGAAATAGAATGTTGTGATGACGCAAGCAAAAAAAAACCCACTTGCAAGCAAGTGTCAGTTTGAATTAAACAGCGAGTGTCCGCCTCGCTTCTCGCTGGCTATCCACTGTGTGAGTTTGCGCGGGTCAGTCGCAGCAGCTCCCGGGGTCATTGCGCACACCGGAGGAGAGGGGCGTCGTCGCTTGGTGGACAACATTTAAGCGGATCGAAAAAAGACAGAACTGCCGTGTACTGCAGTACAGGTGAGCCACTCTTTCTCCCGTAGAGCCTTCACATTTGATTTTTTTTATAAGAGCACCTCGAACGCTTCCACTTTTTCACCGGCATCCCGGTGGCCGTGCTAAATACTTGAGCTAATGCTAGCACTATTGCTTTCAACAGTTTTAAACAAGTAAACACTTTCCGCTATCTGCGGGTGGCGACAGGCCTGTACAGGACGCCAAGTGTGACTTTGCAGTCCGTTCCCGAAGCCAATTAGCTGGTGCGAACAAATGTATTTATTTTTAAACGTTGGTGAATATGTGAATGTGCCGATTTTAAGTGCGCCGCACCTTGTCCCGCCGCACGCATCCGTGTCCGCCTGTGGTGCAATCGCACTGCCAGAAAATGCTCAACCCTTGCTTGGTGTTTAATGTACCTTTAGCCAACATGTCTGCCGTGTGGGCACATTTCAATTTATATTGTGCTTGGTTAAAATGCCGGTGCTAAATAAATATTTTATAATAATATTCAAATTTTAATTAATTAGAATAAATGCAATGATAGTAAACATTGGCATTTTTTTTTTCCAGCGTTTCGGTTTTCGTCCAAGCATTTTTCATTTTCGGTTTCGCTCAAACATTTTCATTAATCGATTAATCGACAAGTAATCGATTATCAAATTAATCAACAATTATTTTAACTCTGACTGCCAAGCATTTTCAGAAAAGTGAACATGTGGGTGCCAGCTGATTTAATCATTTTGACTGAGCTTTCAAGGTCCACAGAAAAGTTTGCGTTTAGACTATGGAAACACAGATACTACCAAATGAAAGATTGAACTCTCATCTTTCATCAGAAAAAAAAAGTTAGTTTCTACCTTATTCCGTTTTTCAGTAATCAACAATAGAAAATAGGTTAGTCTCACCCAAATGCTCTGTTTTGGACCAAAATATGGAGAAATCAAGCTTTTAGTGAAATTATATTATTTCATGCACTCTAGTGAATTTGACACCTTTTTTTTCCATGAATGATGCCACAAACACCTAAACAGTGCTTTACTTCTGTAAAACACTACCACCAACAATGAAAAAGTGTTTTTTGATAGCAAAATACGTTTATTTACATTCAACAGTGTAACAATTTGACAAAACAATTTGGCAAACTATTTACAAATATGTGCAACTGTGGTACTATTTACAATTGTGTGGATGTTTCAACTACACAGTTATTCTTTTTGTGAGGTATATTGTGTAAAACTCCCCTGCGTGCAAGGGGACGCAGCAGGATTTGCACCACAGATTAGTTTCACTGCGATTGCCCCTTCGCGTGCACTTTCTTGCCAGCCTTTTTTTCCGGGGAGTAGCAGGTATATACTGCAGTGTGTGTTTGGCCATGTTGTCATCAAGTCTACTCTCAGGATCATGATACGGTGACCTGGTGTTACGTCTGGCTTCCTCATGTCCTTCGGTTCCTATACCGGGTGGTAAGAGATGTTCTGATCCATCTTATCCACTCCATTCATGGTGGCATCGTAGTCCAGAACCAGTGTCTTCTCCGTGATCAGACTGTACCCGCTCCTCCGATGAATATGCATTGGACTCGGGGTACTCTTCATCGTCCGATTGAACGTCCGCCTGTGCTCGGTTGTGCTCCGCGTTTTCCGGCGTTAGCATCGCTAGCCGGTGAGGCTTTATGACGCGATCGAAGCCGCCGCGTCAACGCTTTCAACTTCGGCGTCAACCTCGGAGTCACCATCATCATCATCAATGTGCTCTTTTGCATTGGTCGATGCTTTTCGCCTTTGAAAAAAATGCTCAAGCGTGAGCTGCTTGCAACCGGTCGCCATTTTCGCTTCCTCAGCCATTCTCCCCTCGACACTCTAGCTCCGCCTCACGTCTTCTACTGACTCCTACCCGATCTTGTCCAAAGAGAGTCATCGCTGCCATCTAGTGCCCAAAAATAGTCATTATACTAACTCGATCTGCTTGATACTTTCAGCACAGCTGGCCAAGGCTTTCCTCCACCAGTTTCCCAAAAAGAAAAAAAAGAAAAAACCATAGTGAACGTCTTTTAACATCTTTGGCGGCACTCATTTGGATTTTACTAAACGTGATTAAACGTTTTTGGTGGTCAAAGAGTTAATAATTGAGTGATCATTTGGAGCCTTTTTTTTTATTTATTTAAATTGTCCAAAACTTCTGATTTTAGTACATCAACAGTAATTGTTCACTGATTTCTGTAGTCCTTCATGAAAGAAGTGTGTTTATTCCAAATAAGGCATTTACATTTTACTCTGGAAAACAATGACCAAATTGGTAACATAGTACAACATCAATCCCGCCCCCTTTTTTTTTTAAATCATTATACAAATACGAAGTACGAAATAAACACCTATCACTGGTTGATAAACAGTAATCAAGTAAAATAAAGATCTAATGCAAAATTTAAATGATTCAGATTAGTCGATTAATTGATTGACTAATTGATAGATTAATCAACTGTAAAAATATTCGAAAGTGACAGCACTAGTGTTTTTTGTGGGTGTTGCCTGCGCAAATGCGAACAGCCACAACAAAGATGGCCGCACGCTGAGGTCAGGCTCTCGGATGGTTCTCCAAATCCCAAACCGATTGCCGGGCTGTTTGACACGGCACGTTGGCAAGGGCCTACGCTCGCCGACTGCCAAGCCAGCACTGGCTGGCATGGCACCGAGCGACTCTTGTTGCCACGGTAACGCCAGGCAAGCGGCACATTGTCATGGATATCCTCGCCGCCAACAACACCTCCCACCCAGTCACGCTTCATTCCAGCAGACGGCGGCTGAGATTGAGACAAAGGAAACCTGATCTCAAATCCAGTCTTGCAACTTTTCTTACATTTCAATAAGGGATGCGCGATAATATTGGTGGGCGATAATAAGCTGCAATTATTGACCAATTTGACGTCAAACAGAAAAACCAGACAATGAAGAACTCCGCCGATAATTATCGACTAATTTGACGTCAAACAGATAAACCAGATAATAAAGAAATCGGCCGATAATTATCAGCAATTATCGACCAATTTGACGTAGGGCTGTGCGATTTTGCCTAAAAAGAAAATTTCCAATTTAAATTTTTATTTTTATTTTATTTTTATTATTTATTTATTTATTTATTTACATAAACCAAGAAGTTAAAAAGTGTTGCTTTTATTTTATCAGTTAACAAAAGTAACCATATTCTCCTCTTGGAATCAATGTGCAAAACTTCTACCTTGAATCAAATACTTCTGGAAATGTAAATCTATGTGTTGATAAAGTAGAAAATAAGTTTATATAGTTTTTTTTGGTCAACTTTGTTTTAAAAGCTAAAAACTGTGTCCCTCAATATGACACAAATAAACATCACATTTTGGCTTTAATGTAGGAACCGAGGTCTGAGCTTGTCACCCCCAAATACAAGTACTGTTATGTAAATTGAGTCTTGGCCAGTCCAGTCCGCGGAGGAAGAAAGCCTTGGCCTGCCGTACATCGGCTATTTTACCGTGATTAGTCCGCTTCACCAAGTTCTCCCCTTCTATAGATCTCCTTTCACTTTTCAATTTGTTTTGTCACTGAAAATAGGCTGTTATCAGCATTACCAGCCCACGATACTACATTTCATAAGGATTTTATGTCGCAGACGACGCAGAGGCTGATAAGCGTCACGGACACGGCGAGTGAAAGTAAGCTCGTCTTTCATACCGGTAAGTGCGAGATAGCGTACATGTTGCGACCATGCGGCGACATCAACGTGCACATTTGTGCTATTCACATAAGCTTGTAAATGTCGATAAGCAATCAGGATAAAATATCCAATTTACAGCAGGCTAAAGATTTCCTCGCTCCGGCGATTGACCAATATTGGAGCCAGCCTTTGAGTTGCCAGTCACGGCAAAATAACCACTGCCTAAACAAATGGCGTGGGGCAACTTGAGCAATATACTTGCGGCTAGGTAGCAGTAGCACATACCCGTGTGTTCTCCCGTTTTCAGCAAGTGGTGAAATCGATTCTTCCTCACTGTAGTGTACATGGGTGCCAGATCATTAGCGAGGTGCAACGTGTCCGCTTTGCTGATCGCTCTCATTGTGCCCCTTTCTTGTGTAAATGACTCCTCAACAGTAACATGGTATTTTTTTTTTTTTTTTTTTTTTTTTTTTTTTTTTAAGAGCGGGAGTTTGTTTGCTGTTGTTGAGTTCCTCCCATATGGAGTGTGTGACACGACTGACAGAGCGAAAGCTACGGAACCCTATAGGGGCGAAACTGGCCGTGGCGCAACGAAAGAGGGGAAAAAAACATCAATGTTATTTTCTTATCATCCACAACAAAACACTCTAATTACTAAAAAAAAAAAAATCTATACATCGCCCAGCTCTTATTTGACATCATACAGATACACCAGATAATTAAGAAATCCGCCAATAATTATCAGCAATTATCGACCAATTTGACGTCAAACAGATATACCAGATAATAATAATAATAATAATAACTGTTAGCTCGCGAATTAGCAGCTATTTGCGAATTAGAGTGCGGGTGAATTGTTAGCCCACGAGTTAACAGTTCATTTGCAAATTAGCGGCTATTTGGGACTTCGCGTGCGGGTGAACGGTTAGCCCGCGAGGTAACCGTTAGCTTGCGAATTAGCGGCTATTAGCTTGCAAGCTAACTGCTAGCTCGCGAATGAACGGCTCTTAGGTTAGCCCGTGAGCTAACAGTTAGCTCGCGGGCTAACATAATAGCCATTTTTTTAAGCGGCTATTTGGGAGTTATGCTGGGGTTAGCGTGTGGGTGAATGGTTAGCCCGCGAGCTAACAGTTAGCTGTATATCAGCTTAAAATATCGGTTATCGACCTTTCTGACTACAGATAATCGGTATCAGTATCGGCCCTGAAAATAGCATCTGTCTAGCTCTAAAAGAAATCCGCCGATAATTATCGGCAATTATCAACCACTAAAATAACGCTTGGTGGTGCTTTACACAATGTTTCAATGTATTTGTAAATGTTGACCTTATAGAAGGACTCCAAAGTATATTTGTATTCATCCATATTTGTATGACATCGGCACTTTTTAAATTGTTGGTTTATCGGTATCGGTTGGAAATAGCATTATCGTGCATCCCTAATTTCAATCATTTGAAGAGAAGAAATAATCGTGTGAATGCTGAGTTTCTGGCTGGAAGCGGTGCCAAATAACGATGACATCATTCCACGGTGGAAGCGGCGCTTACTTGGAGATGCGATCCATGTTGGCAATTTGCTTTTGGTTGCGGATGACCTCGATGGCAGCCCACACGTACTGGACCACCTTGGGGTCCGCCAACCTCTTCTTCTCCACGCGGGACATCACTTCCTTATTCATCTCGACTGGGAACACAACATAGGAAACACATTTGTTAGCGCAATAAATCATCCAAAAAGCCTCCTGTAAATGAGTTCAATTTAGTCAAAAGAAACTCAACTTTAGATTTTGCCATCATATAATATTTGCTGGCCTATTATTTGACTAATTAGTTGCTATTTTTAACAACAATCATGTAGGGCTGGGCGATAAGGCAAAAAAAATAAAATCTTGAATCTATTGTTGTCTGAACATTTTTGCACAAGATAAATGTTTGTTGGGTTTATTAGATTAAAATCATAATCATCCTGAATGACGGGGGGGAAAAATAGAGATTTTGTTTCACAAAGTATGTTTAGTTAACAATGCTGTGTTCGGCTAACGGCCAATTCAGACTGCGAAAACGGACGTGGTGCGTTTCCCGTACGGCCGCCGCAAGGAATAGAAAGCGTTGGAGTCTGCGTGTCAATTCACACCAGCTGCAGTGCGCGTATGCGCCGCGGAAGGTTTCCGCAAGCGTTCAATTTTTTCCGGGAACGCCGCATGCGGAACGCTTGCGGATTTTCATGAAGCTGAAGAAATGACACGAGCCGGACAGGAAGTCGAGCGTCGACATCACGGTAGATCCGGTATATTTCAAAATAAAACCGTTTGCAAACTCATTTTTTTTGGGGGGGGGAAGGGAAGCTCGTTAGCTACATAGCATGACATGAGTCAAACTTTTAAGACAGAAAACAAGCTCAGATTAAATTCAACATGACAAAATAACGCTATTTAAAAACAAAACGTACTTACCCATGGTGGAAGTCGCAGAAATAATGTTTAAAAGCATATCGATATGTCTACAAATAGGACTCTATATATACACGGCTGTCATCGCAATGTCAACTCTCCAACGTGAACCTCCGTCCGTGATCTTGTGGTCTGGCGGGTGCAGATTTCCGGGCACGGGCAGCTCACGCAACAACGCACGCGGTGCAAATTGCAGTCCGTGCGGCGGCCGTCTGGAAAACGCGCCACGACCGTTCCGCAGTCAGTGCGAATTAAGCGTAAAGCAGGCGTCATGTCATGTTTTTTGATGACGTGAAGTTGAAAAATATTTGCTGGCATGACATGATTCATGGGAGCGATAACTGCCGCTGTGGCCAAAACATTCCTACTTAAAATTAAACTGCACTAATAAACTAACCACCTGAAGGTACTACAACTGCACAAATGCAATATAACCATACATAAGACCTACTGGTATATCCTATATATAACAATATGGCATTTTTTCCCCTTAAAATTGTGTGAAATTAATAGCAATTTTCTATTCTTCTAAATTCTAATTCCTGATCATAAAATGGTCTAGCATCGAATGTTTCTAATTAATTTGGTAATTGATTAGTGGTGAATTCTGATTTCTCTTCCTATAGGGCTGATCGATTATGGAAAAAATAATAATCGTGATTACTTCGACAATAATTGAAATCATGATTATCCAAACGATTATTTTTGGGTACAAAACAAGAAACTGTTTAAGCATTTAAAAATATTAAGATCAATATATATACACTCTAATTAACAAAATGTTTTAAATTAGTTATTTTAACATTTAAAAAAGGTGCAAAATACAAATTTAAGCAACTCAAAAATTTGAATCTTTTTTAACGATTATGCTGATTTTGTAATTGTAAAGTGTAATAATTGAAATTGTAATTGAATATTGATGAATTGCACAGCCCCCCTAACCATACTGAACATGCTACTGAATGTGCATTTTGTTGATGAGACTATCTACTGATACCTTCAGTCTGTACTGCGGATATTTCAGAATACAGACTGAAAGATTAGCTCGACTTCCAGAACGTCCTACTACACGATAATAAAATGCACCAAAATGGAGATTGGCCATCCTCCTGGAAAATACTTCGCTCGACCTTCAAGGACATTTCTTTCAAACCAGTGTTTGCGTTCATACTCGGTCGGCTGCACAGGTCTGAGCGACCTTCCCTCCAAAAATTCATCGAGTCATTTCATGTGGTCCTCCCCCGGAGAAAAGCGTGAGCGAACCAGTGTGTCGCTTTCGTGAAAGGGAAGCCGTGCAACGCGGAGCATTTAGAGATAGACCGATATGCTTTTTTCAGGACCGATACCGATTATCAGTAGTCAGGGAGGCCGATAACGGATATTCAAAGCCGATGTTTTTTTGTTTGTTTTTTAATTGGTGTCAAAAGTTTTAATAATAAAATAATTTAAAACTTAATTGCTTAAATGCCTTCAAGCACAGCTTTTGTGATTCGCAACATGTTAAGGTTTTCTGTTTGCCATTACCTTTTACTATAATCTGGCTTCCGCACGCTAACTCCCAAATAGCCGCAAATTAGCGGGCTAACCGTTCACCCACACGCTAACTCCCAAATAACCGCTAAAAAACGGCTATTAGGTTAGCCCGCGAGCTAACCATTAGCGCACGGGCTAACCTAATAGCCGTTAATTTGCGAGCTAACGGTCAGCTCGTGGGCTAACCATTCACCCGCACGCTAAATGGCAAATAGCTGCTAATGGCTGCTTATTGGCTGTTAGCACTGTACGAGCAACCAATCAGATGGTGCTGTGGGCGGGCCAATGTTGCGGGGAGTCAAAAGCTGTTGACTCAGAGCAGACGTAGGAGAAAAAAAACAGCAAAAATAATATCGGCCAAACAAAAAAAAGAGGCAGATACCGATATTCATAAAATGCTGAATATCGGCGCCGATTATCGGTCTATCCTTAGCATGTTTCCACAAGGAGAAAAGATGATCTGATCCAAAACAATTGAACTGAACTCAAAAGACTGAGGACAGTAATAAGAGGTTGTTTGTGCCACATTGAGGAAAAATGAACGGTGAGTGAGTGCATCATTGCGTAGAAAGAGGCTACAAAAAGATGCAGGATAAAAAAAAAAATCTATAGCACAATTAGCACTATACTTTTATGCCACCATGTGTAAATGTTGTTTTTCCAAAATGATGATGAAATGGTGGCGGCTTCAACTGACAAAATATCTTCCAAACCTTTAAGCTAAATACGTCCGTTTTCAAATCCAAATGTCCATATTAAGGGTACGTTCTTCTGTCGTTCTGCCAAAATTTCAAGCAAATTGGCCAACTAACACGTTTGCTCGTTCCCTTGCGATGTTACTCTGACCTAGCATCATGGTTCATATTTTTCCACAGTTTCCAGCGCTAATTCCACAAAAGTTTTCTTCTTCTTCTGTGCATCATGTTTGAGTGCCAAATTAAACCATAATGGACCTCACATCACAAACAGCCATCTGCGAACTCTGTTTGCCTCTTCAACATTATTTTGTCATTTATTTGTAAACCTGGACCCTTGGCTTTGTAAAATTATTTACATAATTATATTTTGTATGCTTTTGTGTTAAACAAGCTTCCCAACCTTCACTTCAACAAAAAAAGGGTCTTACCTCAAATCTCGACGATTTGACTGCAAACGATTCCCAAGCTTGGTGACGGGATTTTTTTTTTTAAAATTAAATAACTAGAAAGGTTTTTAGGTCAAGCTGGCGTAAATGAATTAATTTTGTAATTCGGATACACATAAACACCGAATAAATGCTGTAGAAGAAGCAATACACAAGAGAATGTCGCGTTGTCAGTCACTCACTGACGCTGACCAGCCATCGCGCGCTTTGCTAGCCACCAGTTGAACCTCGGCAAATGTCATCAAACGCTTAAAATGCCACAGAAAGAACACACGAACGCTGATGAATACAAGAAGCTGTTTTCGACCACAAAGACACAACAACCGTGGCAGGCAGGCAGGCAGGCAGGCAGGCCACGAACGCTACAATACAGGAGACAAGACTGCGGCTAGCAGCTAGCAAGCTACCTAGCTGACGTACGAGACAAACTGCTTCAAAAATGCCGACTGGCGTCTTAAATAACGACTATTGCATTGTGTTTTTTGTCTAAAATATCAAATATGCTCATCGTGAGGGTGGCCGCAAACATAACGCGACGACAAGTTGGTTGAGTTGGCTATGCTAAAATGTTGTGACGTTGCTACCGTCTGGCGAGACAGCTTGAAAAGCGATTTAAAAAGAAAAAAGGAAAAAAAAGAAGAAGAATATGAAATAACATCCTTTCTCGCTTTTTGCGAAAAAATGTGTTTATCAGGCAAACGTCGACACGGGCAGGTCACGGTTTGTTTTGGAGGGCGCCATGTTGACGGCAACCACGGCGGAGGGAGCTCCAGATTAGCCGCCTAGCAGCTCACGTCGCCCGGAGCAGCCGAGCCGAGCCGAGCGGCGGTCGGTACCGTCGGCTTGTCTGTCAACGGAGCCCGATGTTGGCGCTACTCACCTCCGGGCCAGTCGACGCCCGTGATCCACGCGGGCTGCGGTTTTCACACCCGTAGCGGGCGAAGCGAGGCGAGGCGAGGCGAGGCGAGGCAGCGGGGCGGCGGTGCGTGTCCAGCCGGCCACTGTGGAGCAGCGCGCGGCTGGGAGGTAAATAATACAGAGGAGAGGGGTCGGTCGGTGTGCTGCTGCTGCAGACTAGTGGTGGGCGGATCGATCGAAAATGACGATACCAAGCCAATATCATAATCGGATCGATACTAGGGCGACGAAATCGATACAGTATGGTAACTTCGCTCTTGTATGTGCTGCTGCAATTTCTTAAAACAGGCGACAGCCAGTTTGCAGACCAGTCACATTTGCTTTGAACATGGTGGCTTGCTTTTAACTTTATTTATTTTTTTAAACGTATACTTTCAGCAGCTGGTATTGTTGTGTGTGTGTGTGTGTTTCTTGTTTCTTGCATTGAGCATAACATTTAATTAAATCTTGCAGTGGGCGTGGCATAACGTTGACATCATCGGACGTACCAATTCGCCGGCCATCTTGAAGACATCTTATCCATAGTTTGTCATTCGAAACTTTTGTTTTTAGTTTTTGAAATGGAAACCAAATAATACATTATTACTATATTGAGATCTATCAACAAGAAAGTGATGAGAACTGTGGCTTTATGCTCTTTCTTTTTTTTAAATAATGTTTTTATTTAAATATCCCCCTGGCTTGTTTGTTTGTTTTTGTATTAATAATGTGTTTGTGTAGTGTTTAAAATTTGTTTGTATATTCTGTTTGAAATTGTTTAATAAAGTTATATCTTGAACACATCGTAAACTCAAGAGTTGAACAAAATGTACAAATTACACTTGTGTTGATTGTAAGCCACTATGTAGTTTGAACTTGCTAATGCTCTTAAATACAGGAAAAGAAAAAGGCATCAGCAGCTATTTAATTAATATGAAATAGAGTTACATAAAATTGTACCATAAGTCAAAACATGAACACAAGAACTGAACTGAACTGGATTTAAGTGGCAATTATTTTTGCATACCACTAGAGGGAGCCAGCATCTAAATCACTGTTGGGCAGATGAAATTAATTGAAAATGATCAAAATTGGAAACCAAAACAAACTGTTTATATTTAAAAAAAAAAAATGTAAAAGTGAAGACAATTAGCAATTGTTCTATTTCAGCAAGAACCTTGAAGTTTATGCCCTTTTGCAGGCCACATAAAATAATGTGGTGGGACAGATCTGGCCCCCAGGCCTTGGGTTTGACACCAGCTGTGCCTGTATACTCGTACAAAAACAGTAATAACGATTTTTTTTATTTACAGGCATGAGGTTTGTATTCAGGCAAAAAGTTTTATTTCTTCTAAAATGGCGCTTTCTGCCACAAATGTGCACAAAACATTGAACGCAACAATTGACACATTTGTTGACATTAAAACCCAAATACGAGCATTTAAAAAACAAACAGACAAACCGTGCGAGCAAAGTGCTTTTTTTTTTTTCCTTTCCCATTGCCCCACATACACACAAAAAAAAGAAATCTTGAAAATGAAAATCAAAATTGCTGCCATTCAAGTCTTGGAGGACTTTGCCGAATGTTTTTGACGTTTGCACTCGACAAGGACGGACGAAGTGGAAAACAAAACTTGTAGTCAAACATTTCCAACATTAGATTGCAAAAGTTATTTTTTTTTATAAGCAAATATTTAAATTCTTTGTTGTACGACTGCTAATAGACAAAATAAATTAAATCACTTTTTTTTTTGTACATAATTACACATTTGTGTGGCTTGTTGAATATGCAAAAAAAAAAGGGAAAAAGTACCTGAAAATTCAACTGGAAAGTCCTTGTATTAAAAAAAGATTATAAAATGTCACTCAGCAGTTTTGCTTTTGTTTGTAAAAAAAAAAAAAAAAGAAATGGCAAAACGGTCCACCAGGCTGATTGTTGGCAGGATTCTGGTGTTCCTCCACTAGATGGCGTTTCATCGTTCCTAACCCCACAAAAAGCGCAAAATGTTTTTTGGTTTTGTTTTTGGCAAGTTGAGAGGGTCCTTAATTAATCTCCAGCGCTCGTTAGCACGTTGCAGAAAGAATATCTGCCTGTGAGCGTGTTTGTTTGTTAGCTAATGTTGATTTCTCATCACTGCTCGTTCAAAGCCGCTAACGTTCGCTAACAGCTTGAACCTTTTTTTTCGCGGCGAGGACATTTTCAAGTCGGAAAAAGTGTCCGTCTACATGTTGTAGGCCACGTAGACGGGGTCGAGCTGGTCGGCCAGGAATCCGTCGCGCAGGTGCATGCGCTGCTTCTCGCCGCGCGAGTTGATGGGGACCACGCCCACGTCGGCGACCACCACCACGCCCACGATCAGGTAGTGCTCCTCCAGGATGGCGTTGGTCACCAGCGGCACCAGGTCCAGCGCCTCCTGCTCCGACGCCGCCAGCTCCACCACCGCCACCAGCAGGTTGCTCCACGTGAACACCGCGCTGACACAAACGCATCAGAAACAACGTGGCACGTTTTTTGCAAGAAAAAAACAAAAAGTCAAACTTGGAACTTTTTAACCTTTTGCCACCCACACAATTTTATAAAATTAGATTATTATTTTTTTGCTTTAGAATCAACATTTATATGACATTTTCATTTTGTTTTTGTTTACAAATAGTGTCTCCTCACTTTTAGGTGAATATCCGCAAAGTAGGGGACGTAAAATAAATTAATAATTAATTTTTATTTTAAATTTATTTTTTTAATTAACATTATTGTTGGAATGTTATAGCCGTTGGATTAATGCTACGTAATAATTATATAACTATAAGTAACGTTGCATTGTTTTTCCTCAGTAAAAAAATACGATAGCGAATACAAAATATTTTAGAGTGGGAAAAAAAAAATTAATAAGAAGAATCTAAAGTCTTGCTTTACAAAATCTATTTGATGATTTGTAACATGAGAATCAAGTCAATAGAAGATTCAACAGAACCCCACCCCCCCCCCCCAAAAAAAATTTGTTTGCCTGAATTTTTGGGGGAAAATAATTTAAGAAAGTGGCCAAATTTTTACATTTTAAACCAACTGTCTTAATTCCAATGAAAAAAAGTAACTTACAAAAAATTTGATGAGTTTTGATAGTTTTATTCTTTTGTCTCTCCTAAAAATCTGAACAAGATTTTTTTTTTCAAATGAAAGAGCATTTTTCAAAAAAAAAAAAAAAGCCACCAAGAAAGGGTCATTTTTTGGAGAAGTAATTTTTAAGAGAAAAAGTCATCTAATAAGTATTTTTTTCGATTTATAAAAGAAGAAATCACATTTTCAGAGAATAAAAGCTACATTTTCAGAAAAAAAAGTTTTGTGCATTTAAAAAATTTTTTTTTTAAAGATGGGCAAGTACCGATATCAGGCCCTCACGTCTTTATTTATAATTATCTGACATTGTTTGTTGGGGAAAATTGTATGTATGTTTAATTTGTGTATTGTTGTGTTTTTTTTTTTATATAAAAAAATAATAAATTGTATTTTTAAAAAAATAAAAAAAGTCATTTAGTAAATTTCTTCTGGGCAAAGAACATATTAATCTTAAAAGAATCATAAATAAAATAAATCATTACAAAATACATAAATAAAAAGGTTTTTTTTATATTAAATAATTAACAAAATAAAAATAATAACTAAAAACTAAATCAATAAAATAAAATAAATAAAGGAAAAGATGCAGTCAAATGTGAGCGAGCGAGGGATGTGTAATGCTGCTGCTGACCACTGCGTGATGCTCTTGTGCGTCCTGACGACGGAGGTCTCGATGTCGACGGGGTGGTAGCGCATCCCCCGCAGCTCCATGGCCTCCTCCAAGGCGCCCACCACGTAGAGCGCGTCGTGGCGCTCTGCGGGTCAACACAGAAGGGCAAAGGTCACATTCTCCGGTCCGACGCTCGTCTCCACAAACGGACGACTGCTCGCCGGTCAACGTGGACGAGGGATCGGTCGCCATTCAACGTCAGCACACGCACGGACAAACAATGTTCTTGCTCGTCGACATGTTTTGGGATGTTGTAATCGGTCGCCGGCTGACCTCCGTTGGCGTCCGTCAGCTGCGTCCTGCGCAGGAAGCCCAGGTAACCGGTCCGCGACCATTCGCTGTGCGTGTCCCCAAAGCTCAGCCTGGACGCAAAGTCATCGGACCGCAGCGCCTCGTCCCCGTACACGCTGACGTAGCCGCTCGAGTTGTGGCCGCTCTGAACCCAAATCTCGAAAAAAAAAACAGACAGCAAGTGAGGAGTGAGCGACTGGTCGCCAGCATGGCCCGTCGTGCCATCGGTGGGATGATGTGAACCTCGCCCAGGTGAGACTCTCCCATCGGTCCTTTGGTCTCCGGGTTGGCGATGATGATGCGAACGCCAGGAAGGATCTGAGCAAGCAAAGAATGCAAAACCTTACGTCATTTCCACATTCCAGACGGCATGAGTACACGTTTCCACCGAGTACAAATAAAAGCCACGATTGTTTTATGTTCAATATTTTCTGGCATTACGACGAGCTGAGATGAATGAAAGCCTATATTTGCGCTTTTGGATTTCTATCAGAAAAAAAGAAAGAAGGCAACGGCAAAAGACACATTTCCGCTCACCTTCCCAGACTCCATCAGGGGCAAACTGTGAGGCGACCCCCTCTCGACGAGCCGCACCCTGAAACGACAACATTTCTCAATGAGCACGTCAGCGCGTGCGCGTGCGCGTTCGCTGGCGCGAGTGAGAGCGCACCTGTCATGGCGCAGCGCCCTCATGTCCACGAAGACGGTGGTCGGGTCCGGACTGGACGTTCCCTGAGGAGAACATTCCACAAGTCGTTTGTTGATTGGCGGTGACGCGTTAGCTCCTCCCACAAACACATCCCAGCCACAAGCAAGCGCTAATAGAGCTCAGAGCGGAAAACATAACCCGACTGTGACGACAAACAGGCACACAGTGGGATCCTTTATGATAAAAAAAGGACCAGGTCAAAGTTCACCCACAACTTTACACGCGTGTATTATTGAAGTCCATCCCCACAAAAAAAAACGACACAAAAAAAGTAAATGAACTTCCAATATGTTGAAATGAACCAAACAACCAAATAAACAATATACATTTTCCACAAAAAAAACGTGACTTTCTATCATTAATAATAATAATAATAATAAGCAGGTATGAAAAAAGTCCGTCGGCGACTTCTTTAGCTTTCTCCTCCTTTCTAAAATGTGCGCTTCAAACGGGCAGATTAAACTTCCTTCCTATATTTTCTAATATGAGATTTGCACCTTCTACCATATTACTGGTGTATTTTTTTGCGAGCGACATTTGTCGTGTGGAGGTTACAAGAGGTCAGATATGATTAAGCAGACGGTGGTCGGATAATATGAAGCGGTTGCGTATTTTGTCAAGATACAATCGGCGGTTGTTATTTTGCCGTGACTGTCAATCCGCCACCAAGTTGACGCGACTTCGTGATGCTAAACCGGCCGCGAAGTGGTCTCGACGTTGCGAGCCTAAACGTGCACTTTTGTTTTATTCATAACCGCTTGTAAATGTCGACAAGCATTCACGGCAAATCGGGAGACATTCGCGGCAAAATAACCACCGCCTAAGCAATCACAAACGAACGCTACAACATCGTCTCTGTAGCAACGTTATGCTACTTTTTCTTATAGTAAAGCGTTATGCCACTTTTCCACATATTCAAATAGTTGTCAAATGTGTCAAAGACATTAATAAGTATTTTTCTTTTCTTTTTTTGGGCTGATTTGGGGACAGCAAAAATATTCGAGCCAAAGTTAATTTTGACGAATGCGTGTCACAGACATGTCTTTTACACAATTGAGAACTATTTTAGTGAACAATATGAGACCTTTATGGCATCCGATTGTCACCTATTGTATTGTGGGCCAAATTTAGTCGGACTGTTGTGGCAGAAACAATGTCACCCGACAAGATTCCATCGAAGTTTCCTTCCAAGAATTCACGTGAAATGTGACCAGCGTAACCGTAAATCCAAAACCACCTGGTACAGGTTTGTCCGTTGACACACAGGTGATGAAAATGTATTCATTTATTTTTAAAATGATTGTTTGAAGGTGCGGGAAAACCCCAAACATGGTAACCAATCACAAAAGAGCTCAAATGCAAGAAAAAGGGTTTGAGGAGGAACAACAGCAACACAAAATCCAGTCCAGTTCCACTGACAGACGGCGGACTTGGTTGATCGTGGTGAGTACTTTCTTCATCGTCAATATTTTCACTGACAGAAGATCGAAGTTTAGGCTTGCACGTCACTTTGAATCTCGGCAAATTTCGACTCGAAGGGTCAAGTGGACTTTTGCTTGTTGTCACTTTGGGACAAATTGCAGATTTTTGACAATTGAAGTGACAAAAGGACGAAAGCTGATTGAATGCAACAAAAAGTGTGAAATTGACGATCGTTTAGGATTTCAAGATTCCAAGACACTGATTGGCAGATACTTTGAAAGACAGAAAATAAAAAGTAAAAATATAAAGAGAACAAAAAAGACAGACAGAATTAAGGACAAAAAAGAAGATTGATTGATTTTTTTCATCAGGTGTGTGAGGATTGTGTTGATGTCACGGTAAGTGGACCGGGTTTGTCCGGTACTGACGGGTTTCATACTGATTGCTACGGGACGGCCGTCATCCAAACAGCTCACCGGCCTTTTCGTGGCTGCTGGACTTAAAGCGGACGAGAACAGACGCTTGCGCCGATGGCAGGCAGGAAGACAGACAGACAGACAGACAGGCAGACAGACAGACAGGCAGGCAGACAGGCAGACAGACAGACAGACAGGCAGACAGACAGACAGGCAGGCAGGCAGGCAGACAGGCAGACAGACAGACAGACAGGCAGACAGACAGACAGGCAGGCAGACAGGCAGACAGACAGACAGACAGGCAGGCAGACAGACAGACAGGCAGGCAGGCAGGCAGGCAGGCAGGCAGGCAGACAGACAGGCAGGCAGGCAGGCAGACAGGCAGGCAGGCAGGCAGACAGGCAGGCAGGCAGACAGGCAGACAGACAGACAGACAGACAGACAGACAGGCAGGCAGGCAGACAGACAGTTAGACAGGCAGGCAGGCAGGCAGACAGACAGGCAGACAGGCAGGCAGGCAGGCAGACAGACAGGCAGGCAGGCAGGCAGACAGACAGACAGACAGGCAGGCAGACAGACAGACAGACAGGCAGGCAGACAGACAGACTAATGTCCAAATGTTCCTCATGAATGTTGCCAATGCAAATGTTCCGACGGAAACTCGTACTTCAGGCGTGTCAGCCATGACAAAGCAATTTTGCCGCACTTTTCAGCACATGACAAAGTCCAAGGAGCTTTTGACAAAAGACAAAATATTTTGAGAAACAAACTGTACTTGACTTTTCAGTGTTTTTTTTTCTTTTTTTCATCATTTTTTACAGAAAATAACCACGTTTGCTTTGCTAGCGCAGAGGACCAAAAAAAAAGCAACACAATGACCATCAAAACGTTTGTTTTGGTATTTCTAATTCTCGGTGAGTAAAATATTACAAAGTGAATCTGGATGTCCTCATGTCGGACGACTGACCAAACTTGTTGACGGCTTCAGGGGCCCACGAAGAGGTCAGTCAAGGTCGCCGACTGCCGCCGACAGTTTCCGGCGCAGTCGGCCAAAGAAAAGCCGCCGGCGCGACAGCCGGCGAAAGCGAAGCCGCTGACGCCGTCACAGTCATCGAACATGATCCGTACGTCGAGTTGAAGTTGAGACTCGAATGGGAAAAGACGCGGTTGAACCGTGAAAAGGCCTTTTGAGAGGGAAACCTTCCAGTGTTGCTGAATGAAAACCATCCGACCAGGAATCTGCTAAGGAATGCTACGTGTTATTTATCGTTACTTCAATATTGTTTTCTATTTTTTTTCTTATTGTTTAACAATCAAAGACGTGTTAAGTTGGTTTAACACTAAATAAATCAACTCTGTCAAAATGACTCCATCACTGACCTCAGACCGTCACACTTTTAGGGGTTGAACTCAAATCTGAATCTTTGAACGCCAACGTTTTTACACTCCGATTTTTGTTGTGAGCGCAAAAGAGTCTTTAATATTCTCAAAGCACAAAATGGAGAACTAAAAATAACACGAGCGGTCACGTTTGACACGATAAAGACCCAACAGAAAATGTCATCAATCAACAAGAATGTACCCGCAATAAAAGGTACGACATTATTGAATGAATGAAAACTTGATTACAGACTCCAAAAAGGTCCAGGTAGGAAAAAATAACCTCAGAGGAGACGAACCTCGCGATGCTTCCGAAACGTGGACAAATAAGACCATGACCACACTCGGATCTCTTTTGAATTCCATGTCACGGGACGGTGCCGTATTGTGAGCAGACGTTGAGAAGCGGCTGGAGACCAGCACCGCAAAGAACCGAAGACCACCAAAACAACATGTTTACATTTTCGCTATAATGATCATTTTAGTTAGTTATGTAAAACATCAAATGTGGTTCTATTTTCCGTCCCTCCCGACCGCCAGGCGGCGGTGCTGAAACAGCACGGAAATCTCTCACGCGCATACGTCACTTGAGGAAGAATTTATAAAAGGACATTTCCAGGGTTCCGGCTGACGTGATCTTCTCGAGCGGTCAATCACGCCGTTTGGATTGAGGGATTGCGCCCGAGGGGCCGGCAGTCGGTTACTTTTTTTTCAACCACTGGGCTGCCCTCGCTTCGGACCCAAGGGTGCTCTCGACCTTGTCTCATGGGTACAGGATTCAGTTCTGACGCCGGCCCCCTCTCTCCATCCGGGTCAGAGAGACTGTCATCAGCGACCTGAAAACGGCGCTGGCTCTGGATCAGGACCTGGCGACCCTCCTCGCCAAGTCCGCTTTCGAAGCAGTGGATCCCCTTTGGCTCATCCAGGGGGATTCTACTCCCCCTACTTCCTCGTTCCAAAAAAGACAGGCGGACTACGCCCTATCTAAGATCTGAGAGGTCTCAACAGTTACCTCAGGGTGTTGCCCTTCCGTATACCGACTACGTCAGCCGTGTTGAGGGCGATCGCTCGAGGGGAACGGTTCACGTCAATCGATCTGAAGGACGCGTACTTCCACGTCCCTTATTGCTCCTCAGCGCAGGAACTGGTAGATCCGAGTACTCCCATTCGGACTGTCACTCTCTCCCAGAGTGTTCACACGTGTAGTGAAGGGGGCACTTGCACCCCTGCAATCGAGGGGCATAAAGGTGCTCCCTTACTTGGATGACTGGCTGATATGAGCTCCATCCAAGGGTCAGGCAATCCGAGACGCGTCTCCGCTTCTACAGCATGGGTCACGACTTGGGCTCAAGGTCCTCTCTCGTTCCCTCTCGGCAGACTCTGTTCATCGGAATGTCGTTGGACACCACCTGCATGACTGCTCCGCCGTCCCCCACGGAAGGTCGACGATGCGCTACGTCTCATCTCTCTCGTCCGTGCCGTTGGGATGCTGCCTTATGTCCTTTTTATGCGTCTGCTGCACTTGTGCCGTTCGTCCTGCTGCCGCTGCGTCCATCGCAACGGCGGCTGCTCCGGTTCCTGCTCCGGTTCCTGCTCCGGTTCCTGCTCAACCCGCTGCTGGACCGCCGGAAGCGTCTCAGAGTGTCCAGTCGGTTCATGGGTGCTCTCGCACCTTGGGGTCCCCCTTCTGTTCTATCAGCGGGAGTACCCACACGTCATGCAGTTTGGCAACACAGGACGGCTCAAGGCCTGTGGTCCCGCAGGGGACGGATCGCTGCACATCAATGTTCTGGAGCTGCGGGCTGTGCATCTGGCCCTCATTCATTTTCTGGGCGCCATGTCCTGGTACGATCGGACAAATCCTCCGCTGTGTATCACATCAATCATCAGGGCGGGACACGGTCCGCTCAGCTGCTACGGGCCTCAGGGAGGCATCTCAGATGGGCGCCCAAACACCCCCCCCCCCCCCCCACGCCATGTTTCTCCCGGGCATTGTCAATCAGTTGGCGGATTCCCTCTCCTGCCGTCGTCCGCCTCAGGGGGATTGGCGTCTCCACCCGGAGGTGGTGAGCGCCATTTGCAGTAAGCGACAGTGGAAGTTTTGTTTGGCTCTCAAATCAAAACCATCAAAAACATCGCTGGTATTGGGCGTTCCGTGCTGTTTCAGCACCGCCACCTGCCGGTCGTTTGGGACTCATAGAACCGTAGTTACATAACGTAACTGTCGTTTCAGTTAGTTTACGGTTTTTAAAAAGCATTTTTGTTTTGATTTTATTTCGTTAATGCAATTGTTTTTGGAATTATTATTATTATTATTTATTTTTTTCCGTTAACTAAAATAAACTTGCAACAAAGTCAAATTGGCATTTGTATTTTAAAAAATGTTGACGCCAATAGTCAACCCCCCCCCCCACTTTTGTACTTAAAATGATTATCGGCTATATATATCGGTTATCCGCCTCCTTGACTACTAATAATCGGCATTGTATCGGCCCTGAAAAAAGTCGGTCTATTTCAGTCATTGATTGATTGATTGATTGATATGACTGATGTGCAGTTGACATTTTCAAAGGGAGTAGGAAGAAATACAAGAACGTGTCTAGTCCTACCCCGTATTACTCACGTTAATTGACTAATTTGTACAGCGGAACCTGGGACTTTGAAGGACTCACAACTCGTACAAATCAAATCTCAACCCAAAAATCGTACGTTTGTAGCCACAAAGCAACGGCGGACGATAAAGTAAGGTATGTTTGGAGGGACGACGAAGCAGATATCTTTTTGGAATGAATTAACTCATTGACTGGCAGCCATTTTTACCGAAGCAACCCCCTTCGCTCCAGGCTGTTTTACTGGATTTGGACTTATTTTGCAAGACCCACAGAATATTGTGTTCTATCGCTATAAAAACATGGAACCTACCAAAAGAAAGATTAGAGTCTCTTCTATCATCAGGAAAAAAAAAGTATATTTCTATCTGCAATATCAATTTTGCAATAGCATGAAAATTTAGTGTCATCATTATTCACAAATCTGTTTAAAACAAATAGCTCTTTGCAACATGGCCCTGGTTGATCTCTTATACTCTGATGCCACCTGCTGGCCGTTTTTGTAAAAACTACCATTGGTTAGCATCCTCTTCAGCTCAGAAGCTGCATCAAAGCCTTCTGTATGCTCTAGCATAAAGAAACATAAAAAACGTACAAATACGTCTTTGGGATACTTAAAACATTTAAACTAGAACATATTTATACATTTTGGAAGTTAAAGAAGTTGGAAAACAGCAAAGAAACGCTACGGTTTAACAAGAATGACAAAAGAATCACATCTCTATGGTGTATAGCGCCACCTACAGCGGCGGAGTCCACTGTCAATATTCGCAAAAGAACAACAGATGGAAACGGGCGCATGTCTCTTTTGCATATTTTCAGTCAATTCGCTTCAAATGTTTTAAACAATTGGATGGAAACCAGTTGGTAATGAACGGGGAATTTGTGGGTGAAAACAATTGTGGGAAAACTGAATTTGGGGAAATCGGTGACAATCGGTCAAGAAATCAAAATCGTTAAATGGCGTGAATGCCATCGGCATGAAAGAAGGCGGCGGCGGCGGCGGCGGCGGCGGTTCCTGTCCGGCGGACTCACCTGCAGGCAGACGGCCATGTTGACCCGGCAGCCGAAGGCGGTGCTAACGGCTCGGGAGTGTAGGCCGAGGTCCTTGAAGAGTTTGGAGAAGGACTGAGTCAGCGAGGTCCGAGGTCGCTCCTCGGCCACCACCACGCACGTCCTCACACGGGACAAGTCCACGCCGCGGCTCTGCCAGAAGGACGGCGGACGGGTCACGCGTTTGCCGGCCGGAGCGTCGGTCGGCCGGCCGGTTGGTCGGCCGGCGTCTGACTCTCACCTTGAGCACGTCGGTCTGCGCGGCGAGCCCTCTGGCGCTGGCGTCCATGACGCTGTACGAGCAGAAGGTGTCTCGCACTTTGTGGTGGCTGACGGCCCAAAGCCACAAGGACGCGTTGCTCTCCAGCTCGCACGGCGGGATCAGGATGGACTGGTGGCCCGAGTGCACGCTGCGCACGTGCTACATGTTAGCACGTTAGCCACAACACACGCGCACTTGCGCAGGCCCACCTGCAGAGGCACCAGAGGACGAAGCCGAGCCCGGCGTAGGGGTCGAGGCAGACGGCCACCTCCCTGGACGGGTACAGCTCGCACTGCAGCTTGATGGAGCGGCACAAGGCGCCGGTGGCCGCGTGCGACATCTGGACACACGTTACAACATGTGGTTCCGCACCTTTGGGCTTTTTCTCAAGGGTGTCAGCCGATGAACATTCGGAATCGTAATTAATCGCATGACTTCAAGAGTTAACTCGCGATTAATCGCACGTTTTATATTTGTTCTAAAACGCACAAGAAAATGTACAATCATTGAAAAAAATTCATACTGTTGTTAACATAAAAGTGGAAAAATTTGGTAAAAAAAAAGGCAGCCATGTTCTGTTGTGTTCTTAGTCTTGTTTTGGTTTTATTTGTTTTGATCAAAATAGTCTTGGAAGATTGCAAAGACCGGAAGATGGTCACTTATATCATTAATAACAAGTCCACTTTCTATTTTATGGTCAATTTTATTTATGAATGTCTATAAGTGTCGCTGTAACAATTGTTATTCTCGTGGCTTTCATAATTACAGGGAATCGATTATTACTCTACGTTGTATTTATAAAATCTGTTGTTTTCTGACGCCCGTTCGGATTTAAAAAATCAATGTAAAAATCACACATTTTTCGCAATTTTTTAAAATCATTCGTGTAACTGAGGATATTTTTTCATGTATCATCTTTAACATAAAGTAACTTTTTTTTATATTGCTTTTACTGCCTGCTATTTTTTTAAGACATTGTTTTTATGTTCACCCACAGGAGCACTTTGAGGTTTGATGTCAAACCTAAAGTGCTTTACAATTTTTTTTTTTATTATTATGAACTTGTGAAATTTTGCACATTTTTTAAAATACAACTTGACCTCAGTCTCCACAAATATATGCATTATTATTACTGCTCAATTTTGACGTGGACGTGTCTGCTGCGTTGCGATGGGAATTCCCCCACGACAGGCTTCCCAAGTAATCATTCATTTTGACACCCCAAATTTTTGTTGACATAAAAGCAGGGGAAAAAATGTTAAACTAATAGAAATATGGCTGCATCTTTTAGTAATAATTCATAAAATGGAGTTCAAATTAAAAAGATGTAGAGTACTGTCAAAAACGAGTGTGATATGGATTTGTTTTGAGGTAATTTTTCTGCCACTAGATGGCATAATTTTCATATTAAGCGCCAGCTAATCTTTAACATGAAGTCACTTGTGAGACTCTGCACATTTTTTAAATAGTAAAATATTATTTATTACTGCTCAATTTGAACGTGGACGTGTTAACGCACTCATTTTGACACCCCTATTATTTTATGTGTTGTGCGTTTTTTTGTGTGTTTGTGTGCTTTTTGTACTTTGACTCCAGCGAGCATGCCGGTGGTGGACACGCTAAAGTCCAGGTATGCTAGCATGTCAGGATTGGAGGGTTTGTACAGCACAGGAATTTTCTTCTTTGGCAAATCATCTAAAAAAACAAAAAAAAAACACACACACACTATGTCATAATATTGTTTTGCCATCAACACGCATGTAGCGTGTAGCGTGTAGCGTGTCGCGTGTCGGCGCGTACCCGTGTCCAGGACGGGCGGCCACGTGCGCAGGTCCACGGCGGCCGAGGCCTCTTTGGAGCGGAGCAGCTTGGAGATGACCTGCGTGGTCAGCACGCACGCAGCGCGACTCACCTGCAACACGTTGCACACATGGAGCGCTCACATGGAACTCGGAACTCGGGACTCGGGCTATCGAATCTTTTTTTTTTTTTTTTAGCTTATCAATTATGACATCAAATAATTGCCCTGACCTCCATATTAATTTACTTATATATAGTTGGTACATATATATTCTGTACATATGCATTATTAAACACCAACAAAATTAGCCTATGCTAAATGGTTAGCAATGGCAATTAGCATTAGCGCGCTAGCGATGACTATTTAATGTAAACAAACACTGACTTACCGCTGATACATCATTATGTCTACATTCCACATGACAGACGATGTTTCGACAATAGTTAGAGTGACCAGATTTTCAAAACCAAAAAACTGGGACACAATTTTGCTGAAAATCAAATATACAATAAATTCTCACCGGGAACTATTTATAACAAATGAATATGTTATAAACGACACCCACGAAAGAAAGATTGTGACAATATCAATCTGGCTCGTGGCAGTTTAGTGGTTTGTATGGAGGACCAAAGCTGACAAAATTAAAGGGTTACATGAATAAATAATCAAATAAATCAAAGGGAACATGAAAAATAATCAAAATAAAATATAATAAGAATGGATGCAAAAAATATAATTCGAAAATTAAATACACAAAAATTAATGCAATATATATATATATATAAATAAATAAATAAATAAACACAAAAATAAAAAACAAGATTCAAAAAATAAAAATACATGTAAAAATAATTGTGGAAATAAATACAAAAATAATGATATAAATATATAAATGAAATATCAATCAATGCTTTAAAACGCTCTGCTCTCCTGCTTAGGACCGCCCCCTCATTTAAATAACATTTCGTCCTTAAATAAATGTGAGAGCAGAGCATTTTTATTGATTGATTGATATTTCATTCTATTTATATATTTATTTTTGTATTCATTTCCACATTTATATATATTATATTATAAATATATTCCACATTTACATATGCTTTTTTTTCCTGATGAAAGAAGAGACTCTCATCTTTTTTTGGGTAGGTTTTGATGTCTGATGTTTTTTTTTTTTTTTGCAATGTCAATCATGCAGTTGTCATAACGATTCCAACGACAAAGCCATTAAAAGGGAATTTAATGTTTTGTCATTCACGTCTCTTCGGTCAAAGTCGCGTTTTCGTCATACTGGAACGAGAATGACTTCCTGCTTTTGTGCCTAAGAATCATGGGAAATGTAGTCCTACTAACCTACTATTGTAGTTTCCACTCATACTCAAAAGCAAATTAAACTTAGTCTAGAATTGATTTGAGATGAATTGTCGCGCCCCAGTTTTTAATTTGGTCAATCTGTTCACCCAACATATTCCTATTTGACATGGATAAGATATGCATGATATTAGCATATGAAATGAGCTTGCATGACAAATTACCTCCACAATCATCTTGACGGTGGGCAGCGTTGTGGCGATGTTGTGCGGGTGAGGCGGACGCACGGTGACGGGAACGCAGCCGGCGTACAAACACCCGTAAAACGACACGATCAGATCCATGCCTGGACACGCAAACAGGAAGTGATGTCACAACAGCTTCTTCTTCGGGGGTTGAGGGGGGGGGGGGGGTTGTATGTATGGGTGCGCACGAGGGGTGTGCATTAGGAGTGTGACGATATATCGATATTGCGATAAATTGTTCATTACTTATTGAGCAATTACTTGGCGGGCCACTAGGGGGAGCGTCTCATAAAAGTGGCGGCGAAATGTATGGACGTCTTCGGGCCAAGAAGACTCGTCAGCTTACCTTTTAATTGCGTAAGACATTTATTATCTGTCCAGCAACTGACTCCGTTTTGCATACAGAACATTTTAGAAACATATTTTGTGGTTCGACTTTTTGAAGCACATCATTTCTGGAAAAAGATTCATATTGATTTAATTGGATTTAATATTTAAGTAATTAAAATAAAAAGATTTTCTCATTGAAAAAACATCAATTTATATCTTGGGTAGTTTTATCGTAGATTATCGTGGACTTATTTCCTGACCAGTATATCGATAATCGCGGTATCGTCATATCGCGAGATAATCGTTATCGCGAGCCTTGTATCGCAGATCGTATTGTATCGTGAGGTACCCAGAGGTTCCCACCCCTAGTATGGATCACTCACAAAATACGATTCCGTACAATTTTTGATGCATGGTGTATGACCCAACTCCAGGCTGTAAAATTTGAAAATCAATTATCAAATGAATCGACAACTCTTTTAATAATCTAACAATTCAATTAGAGCTGTCAAAAGTAATCGATTAATCGACAAGTAATCGATTATCAAATGAATCGACAACTATTTCAATAATCGAGTAATTCAATTAGAGCTGTCAAAATTAATCGATAAGTAATCGATTATCAGATTAATCGACAACTATTCTAATAATCGAGTAATCGTTTGGAGACATTTTTTTATTTCAAATTGTCCAAATCCTCTGACTTCAGCATATCAACAGTAATTGTTGACTGATTTCTGTAGTCCCTCATGACAGAAGATTGATTATCTTCTGTGTTTAATCAAAATAAGACATTTGCAAACATCTATTTTTACTTACTAGAAAAACTATGACCGAATCGGTAACATAGTACAACATCAATTCCCCTTTTTTGGAATCAATATACGAATACGAAGTAGGAAATAAACACCAATTCTAGGTTAATAAACAGTAATCTGGGAAAAAATGCTTTTGTAATACACTTTAATGCAAAATTTTAATGAATCCGATTGATCGATTGAATAATAGATTTTAAAAATATTCGATAGTGACAGCACTAGATTCAATATGGTACGGTTGTAACTTTTGTCATGTTTTTCAATATGCAACAACATGTAAAAGATTTCCAAAACACTATCCGAGCTAATCGAATTAAAAAATAAATAAATCATCAGTAACGTCAAACCGATTTATGTCCGATATCTCATAAAATACGATTCCGTTTGGACCTCCATACATGGGGTGAAATGATATTCGAGGACGAATGCAACGTTTTTTTTAAATGTAACGATTCAATTTGGTTTTGTGAAATCAAAACAGATTTTCCGATTCAAATTGTTTTTACACAGATCTGATCGGCTGGATCGGATGGGCAGATATTTGACATGGAAAATCAGTCATTGGTTTGGTTGGTTTTGGATTTCACTTTGCTTTATCATTCCTTCCTTTGATCCTTCTTCTGGTCTCCTGACAACAACTCTGGCGGGACTCTGAAGTATCCGCTTACGGTATCATGCCCCAAAATTGAGTGTACTGAATGTTTTCTGTGTTCTTGGGAGAATTTGCAAAGCTTTTCGTCACACTCCTAGCATGCACGTGTGTGTGCACGTGTGTGTGCGCACACACACGTGTGAGTTTACCTGGCGGGTAGAGCAGCGCAACGTGATCGCCGCCCTGCAGGTGGCTGCGATCGGCCAACATGGCCGCCACCTTCTCCGCCTTCTTGTGGAGCTGCGAGCACGTCACTGAGCTGGCCGTCGTCCCCTGGGGGAGGTCAGAGGTCAGAGGACAATGTTTGAGCGTCGTTGCGTGCTTGTGTGTGTGCGTGACCGCGTGTGTGTGAGTGTGTTTTGTGCACGCGTGTACTAACCCGTGAGTTGATCAGCGTGTACAGCACGTGTTCGGGTGTGCTCTGTGCGCGCCACTGTAACACCTCAGACAGGAAGAGGAACTGGAACACACAAACGTACTCTTTGTTGGGACAAACGCGGGGCTCAACCAATTCATCGGCCGACATGAGCCCTTTTCAAATCAGCAAAGACATCGGCCGGTTTGTTTTTCGTATTTGTGCACATTAACGCAACAGAAGAGAAAGACGATGACAACATTTAGACAAAAACGTCAGGCCTTAAAAACAACAACAACCGATTTTGCCGATTTCTCTCTCTGTTGCTGTCGCTGTGACCGTGAAGGGCCCAAAAAGGAAGTTCATCTTTCTGAAAGTTGATCAGCCCATCAATGACTTATTGGAATTCTCTTAACTGCTCGTTCCTCACAAGGGCTGCGGCTTTTATTCTGCCAAATTGGTGTAATCGGCAAATCAATATTGGTTGGACTCAGTACCTAGAAAAAAAGTATTGGGACACACGCAGTGTTCGTGACAGGTGTCCCCACCTGGTGGCTGTCCTCGACCTGGGTCAGGTCTCTCCCGCTGGCCTGAGCGATCCTCTTCCCGGACACCAGATTTCCCACCATCACCGAGGCAGGGCCGATCTCTGCGGAGGACCAAGAAGATGGTCATGACATTTGACTCCACGGGGTTTCTGCAGGTATCAGCACATCAAATTTCAAACTCATTTAATGCCCACATCGCACACACATAAACGGTACATATGCATAATTACTGTTTATATATTAGGGCTGTCAGTCATTTTTAATCGTAATTAATCGTATGATTTCCATAGTTAACCCAGGATTAATCATAAATCAATCTGATCTCAACGTACAATTAAATATATTTTTTTCCACGCTAATTAAGTCGAGGGTGGCGGGCCCACAGGAAGGGGGACCCACCTTGCCTTTTCGGGCTATACGATACCATGGGTGGAGGCCCGGCCACCAGACGCTCGCCTTCGAGCCTCGCCTCCGGGTTGCGGTTGTATCACGGCAGTAAATATACGGCAAATCATTTGTGAAGTTGCAGGTAACAGTTGCAATTAAAAGGAGTGTAAAACATGGAGTCATTTGGTGTATTTGGAACATGAAGCAACTTGGTCAGGAAAGTGAAAATCTGAAAATATTATACCCCGGGAGGCGAGAATTTTTGAAGCGAGTTGAAAGCAATTATATTGAAATCCCCACGTGGGTCGTGATTTCGGAAAACTGGACGAAACGGTTTCAGGCCCCGCCGCGCGATATCAAAGTCCCGTCCTGGTGATTGCGCAACATTGCGCGGCCCACCTGGTTGCTTCTGTCGAGGTTTGGGCAGGTTGGTGACGCAGGTGTGCGGGCACATCAGCACGTTGGAGGGGTGCAGCGCCCCCTCCAGGAAGAGCTGCCTGGTCTCGCACAGGTGGATGCCCCCCAGGGGAGTCTTGGGCAGCGTGTTGGACGGAACCAGAACCAGACAGTACACGCCCACCTGGTGGATGCCGTCGATAGCCTGCGCGACCACCAAAAGCACGTGCGTGTTTATCTGCGCGTTTATCTGCGCGTAGATCCCGGCGCGCGTGCGCGTACCTGCAGCACGCGGCTCATCCACTGGAAGCTGTCCTCCTCCGTGGCGTCGGGACGCTGCTCGGCGACCACCACCATCCTCTCGTCGTGCAGGACCTCGATGGAGAACACCGCCAT
Organism: Leptonotus elevatus; assembly: GCF_054856555.1. Lineage (NCBI taxonomy): Eukaryota > Metazoa > Chordata > Actinopteri > Syngnathiformes > Syngnathidae > Leptonotus > Leptonotus elevatus. The sequence continues at coordinate 4,056,048 of NC_141239.1, read as the reverse complement.
CCTGGCGCGCGCAGATCAAATATACGCTGACTGCCTGGCGTCCATGTCACTCACCAGCCACCAGGCCACTTTCGCGTTTGAATGTTAGCACTAAAATGGATGACCTTCAAATATGATATTGCACGTTTTGGCACGTGTGGAATGTGGAGTCAACATTTTGGACTGGCAAACTTTTTGATCCAGTTTACAAATACGTACCAACCTACTAATTTTTCATTTTATTTTTGGAACCATTTTGGCTTCTATACCAATACAGTCAAAAACAAGTAAACATGACTTACCAGTGATTTATTTGTATGGTTTATTATTATTTCTGCAGTGCTTGATTTACATCCTGCATTTTTTCACCATAATACCGATTCCACTAGTATTTTTTATATATATATATATATTTTTTAAAAACAATTTTTAAAGAAAGACCTATACATATCCCAAAATAGCAAATTCCCTTAAAATTGCAATGACAATTTTGTATGATCTTTTTCCATTCGTTCATAAAAGAATAAAAGACACATTTTTTATAGAGCACACAATAAAAATAATTTTAATAAATAAATAAAATGAAACAAATAAACCAGTGGCCAGAAAAAGTCCCAATCAATATATCTGGTTGTAATATATATATTTTTAAAGGATTACAGTGAAGTGCAATGAATTAAATTCAAGTAACATTTAAGAATATCTCGCAATGACCAGAGTTTTTTTTTTTTTAAGAGCAAGAGAAGAGAAAGAGAGAAAAAAAAAAAAGACCAGAGTTGTGGCAACACAAAATTGCCAGTCAGCGTTTAATTGATTGGCAATCGTGGTGTCTCAATCTGACCACTAGGTGGCAGCCATGTCATGCTATGCTCAAAGAAGAAGAACTCATCCGATTGAATTCATTGCATAGCTGAGCTGAAAATAAGTGAGCTTGTGGCCGCACCCTAAAGGTTGCGTGTAAAAATAGAATCACTTGGTTTGCATGCAAAGATATTCGCAACATTGTTGGTCTTTTTTCATTTGTTGACACGTCCGCATTTTTAAAATGTAATCCATTTACGTTTACCGTATTTTTGATCAATATTAGTTGTTACATTCAGTCTCTTAAATTTGTAAACAATAAGAATGGTCAAAAGATATTCTTATTTGTTTACTTTTATTTGATGTCATTTTGGTTTATGATGACGTAACATTAAAGTGGAACGTTCGAGTGTTTGGGTCTCTTTTTGTGGTTGGTTCTTCATTTTTTTTGTTACATTGACAAGATTTGTGAATGTTTTGTCATTTTGTATTTGACAATTAAAAATAAGAGTTTGGAAAACATGGCAACAAATAAACTGGTTGTTGACAAATCCAAGACGGACTGATCACAAACACGCGAACCGACAGCGACCGCCGGCCAATATCGAAACCATGATCGGAAGCTAGATGCTAATCTCACCTTTTGATTAGCAAGCTTTAAACGTGTAAATCAGGGGTGCTCAAGTTCGGTCCTCGAGAGCCCCCATTCAGCCTGTTTTCCATGTTTCTCTCCACTAACACACCTGATTCATGATCGGGATCGTTATCAGGCTTCTGCAAAGCTTGCTGATTAGCTGATCATTAGATTCAGCTGTGTTGCAGGAGGGAAACATGGAAAACAGGCTGGATAGGGGATCTCGAGGACCGAACTTGAGCACCCCTGGACTGTAAATAATAGACGATGACCTCATAAGGGCAGTGATCCTTGTTATACGTGCGCAGAAATGGCAAATCCAGGTTCAGAAAGTAAAAACCCTGCCACAGTTTGGCTTTAGCCTTTCGTGCAAGCTTGCTAGCAAGCACCCGGGGGAGCTAGCTAGCGAGCTAGCTAGCTAGCTAGCACCTGAGGCTAAAGCCAAACTGTGGCAGGGTTTTTACTTTCTGGACCTCCGCATACGGAATGTCTCCTCACCGCCCCCTGTAGACGAACTTCATGGGCTCCACGGCGAGCGCCGTGGCGACAATGTCGTCGGCGTTGTGGTGGCGCCCGCCCACCGCCATCAGGCCGTCCGTCTTGCCCGCCACGTGCACCAGGCCCGACGAGCTGACGAAGCCCAGCAGGCCCGTCCTGGTGAAGGGAAAGTCGCCGACGGCGGCGCCGGCGCCGGTGACGGGGACGACCTGCAGACAAGCGCCACCGCTCAGCGACATCGGCAAAAAAGCCAAATAAGAAAAAGAAGAAGAAAAAGACGCAGCCTTTTCCAACCTGAAAGGTGTTCTTGGTCATCCCGCTGAGGCCGTAGTAGGACGTCCCCGTGGCGACCGTGCACGCGCACAACTCGCCGACCTCGTCGGCTTTACACAGCTGAGGGACGCCGTCCATCTTCACCACGCACACCACCGCTGTGGACGGGAACCGCGACGAGGTGGACGTGCACACACGTTTACGCTTACGACACTTTCAACACTTGCACTTCCTGTTTACGGCCCAATATTTTTTGACAAAGGTCTGCGTAGTGTGTGTGTGTGCGCGTGTTTTTTAAACTTCCTATCGGTGTCCCCAATAGTTTTCAATATCTCATCAAAGTTGTGTGCGTGTCTGTGTGAGCATTTTGCCAATTTTTCCACTTCCTGTAGGTGTCATAATATATTTGTCAAAATGTCGTTGGTGCGTGCGTGCGTGCGTGCGTGCGTTTGCTGACCTCCGGGCAAGACGCGTCCAACGTCCTGCAGGGCGAGCACGGCGAGTTTGTCGTCCGAGTCGAGTCGCACCACCCCGTGACTGAGACTGTGCATGGACAAAACGCCGCGAGGTGGCGTCGCGCTCGCGTCCTCCGCAGGCCTGACGACACAAGACGCACGCATCATCGTCGATGTATATTACACTCTAAAAACTGTTTTTTTACGATGTGTCAAAATGGACCGATTCTCTACTTGGGTACATTTGAGCCAAGAAATGGGTCTTTTAGTGTAAAACAACTCAGAAGTATTGTTCATATCATCTACTTGGGTCAAAAAAATCGTGTCATTTTGTATAAAAAAAAACCCCCAGAAAGTTGGGTCACCAAATTTGTTGGGCTCGTTTTTTTGTGTGGTCTTTTTATTATTTTATTTTGCTGTAAAGTCAATGCCTGCTTTTCTTGAAAAACAATTAGGAAGGTTTATGTCAATTAAAAAAATATTTTTGGGGGGTTAAAAAAATGAAAAAAATCCAATGCATTAACTCATTCACTTGCAGCCATTTTGACTGAAGCAACCCCCTTCGCTCCTGGCTGTTTGACTGGATTTGGACTGATTTTGCAAGGCCCACAAAGAAAGATTAGTCTCTTCTTTTATCAGAAAAAAAGTATATTTCTACTTGTTTCTGATTTGCAGCAATTAGCATTAGAATATAGCTAAGTTTCATCATTATTCACAAAACTGTTTAAAACTGTGGGGGGGGGGGGGGGGGTTGGAAGCTTTTTTCAACATGGCCTTGGTGGATCTCTTATACTCTGCTGCCACCTGCTGGCCGTTTGTGTAATAACTACAATTTCTTCAACCGTTCTTTGCAGTTGTTTGGCGTCATCAAAGCTTTCTGTATGCACTAGCACAGAAGTGTGTCAAACATACGGCGCGCGGGCAGAATTAGTCCCGCAAAGGGGTTTAATCCGGCCCGCAAGACGATTTTGTAAAGTAAAAAAAAAATTGTAATATCGGACCAATAAGTGAAGTGCGCATCTGGACTGCACGGTGCATTATGGGTAGCGGCGTGGTGCATTGTGGGTAGGCTAAAAAAAATGAATTGCATCCAATGGAATGAGCTCTGATTTCTAACATTTCAACATTTTTAATGTGTTTTAAACATGCATAGCATGTGGTTTAAAAACATATCAATACATCTTTGGGACACTTAAAACATTTAAAATAGAACGTATTTATACGTTTTTGGGGAACAAATGAGTCAATGACAATTATTTATAAATCAATTATTTTTGGATATTCACATTCGTCATTGACATTCTCTCTCCCACATGCATGTTGCGTGCGTGCGTGCGTGCGTGCGTGCGTACCTCCTGATGGCCACGGTGAGCGCCTCGGGCGAGCTGGCGCAGGGACAAATGACGTCCGACTTCAAACCTTTGGCGTGGAAGACGTTGAGGAAGGCGTCACAGGACGAGACGGACCCTACGAGAGAGGAACTAAGTGGCTTCTATTCAAAGTCACAACACGAGTACAATCCACTCACATATCACGTTGAAACACAAAATGAACTGAAATATGTGTATTGGTGCCGTGTATGAGAGCGTTTTAGTAGTGTACTGTATATGTGCAATAAAAATCAGTAGTGTGTGAGAGTATTTCAGTTGTGTATGTGAGTTAAAGACAATTCTGGGGTGATGTGAAAGCATTTCATTAGTGTTTTATTAAAAGTGCAGGAGCATTTCAGTTGTGTGTATGTGAGCTAATTAAATGTCAGGAGCATGTGTGAGAGTGTTTTTATAAAATGTATGCAAGCGTTTTGGAAATAAATGTGGTCAATAAGAATTTAGTGCGGTGTGAGAGCATATGTGTGAGAATCTTTCAGAATTTGTGAATGAGAGCCTTTCAGTTGCGTGTGTGCGAATGTTTTAGTAGTGTTACGAGAATATTTCAGTCGTGCTTGTGTCAGTGTGTCAGCTTTGTGTGAGAATGTTTCAGTAGTGTTTATGTTTATTTCTGTTATTCTGTGTGAAAGAGAGTTTCAGTCGTGAATGTGAGAGTATTTCAGTAGTGTACTGTATATGAGCAAACAAAAATTAGTAGCATGTGAGAGCATTTTAGTGATTTTAGTGTTAGTGAGCTAAAAAAAAAAATTCTGGGGTGAATGAGAGTGTTTCATTAGTGTGTGTTTTATTAAAGTGTGAGAGTATTTCAGTTGTGTGTATTCAAGCTAATTAAATGTCAGTAACATGTGTGAGAGCGTTGTTGTAAAATGTATGCAAGCGTTTTGGGAATAAATTGAGCAAGACATTTTTTGTGTTGAGAGCATATCAATCGTGTCAGATAATGAAGTTCAGTTATTTGTGTGAGAGGTTTCAGTTGTGTGTAAGAGTGTTTTTAATAGTGCATATGAGAGGCTTCCAGTAGCATGTGTGTATATATTTTAATAGTGTTACGAGAACATTTTAGTTGTGCTTATGTCAGCTGTGTGTGAGAATGTTTCAGTAGTGTGCATTTAAGCGTTTCTGTTGTGTGAATGAGAGTTTCAGTCCCGCAAGTGAGAGCATTTCAGTAGTGTACGGTTTATGAGCAAACAAAATCAGTACCTTGTGAGGGCATTTTAGTTGTGTGAATGTGAGCTAAAAAAAAATTCTGGGGTGTTGTGAGAGTGTTTCATTAGTGTTGTTAAAAGTGTGAGAGCCTGTCAGTTGTGTACGCAAGCTAATTAAATGTCAGTAACGTGTGAGAGCATTGTAAAATGTATGCAAGCGTTTTGGGAATAAATATATATATTTATAAAAAAAATAAAAAATAAATGAGCAAGAAGAATTTAGTGTTGTGTGAGAGCATGTCAATTGTGTCAGATAATGAAGTTCAGTTATTTGTGTGAGAGGTTTCAGTTGTGTGTGAGAGTGTTTTTAGTAGTGCTTATGTCAGTGTGTCAGCTGTGTGAGAATGTGCATGTGAAAGTTGCAGTCGTGCGCATGAGAGTATTTTAGTGGCACGTGCGTACGTTGTTGTTTTTTGCGCGAGCGGACTTACAGGGATTGGCGCCGTCGGCGACCAGCAGCATCCTGAGCGAGGCCAAGTTGATGTCGCGCTGGTCACGATGCGCCACCAGAGCCCAATGCATGTCGCGCGACTTGACGCACGCCACCTTGGCTGAACACGCAACACACACGTGGACGTCGCGTCGCGGGATTTGGGCGTCGTCGTTTGCGTTACCTTTGAACTGGCACACTTTCTGGATCCACGACAGCGGGTTGATCTTCATCAGGGCGTACGGGACGCTCACCACGTGCATCATGTTCATCACGCTCTGACACACAAACGCGCGTTTGGCCAACGTTAGCGCAGATTAAGGCTTGGAGTCCACAACATGATTTTTTTTTTAATGTTGCTTAAAATGTGATTGTTTTTGTCTTGTCATAATGTGAAAAAAATAGGCGATTAAATCAATCAATTAATCGTATGACTTCAGTAGTTAAGTCACAATTCATCGCAAATTTTATATCGGTTCTAAATGTACAATAAAAAATAAAAAATACATAAAAAGACCCCGAGGACCACACAATTCATGCTGAACTAAAAGCCAAGGAATAAAAGATTAACAAAAAAAAATTAACAATTTGTGTAATTAATCGCATGACTTCAATAGTTAACTCACGATTAATCACAAATTTTATATCTGTTCTAAAAAAAATTTGTTTTTATACTCTTACTCATAAAAGTGGAAAAAATGTTAAACTCATTGAATTATGGCTGCATCTTTTAGTAATGGATGCGGTAATTTCATAATAATTCATAAAATTGAGTTAAAATAAAAAAAGATGTATTGTACTGTAAAAAAACAAAACAAGTGTGATATTGATTTGTGTTGAGGTCATCTTTCTGCCACTAGATGGCATAATTGCATTTGTAAGACATTGGTGACAGCTCAGTGCATTTTTATTCTCATATTAAGAGCTAACATGAAGTCAATTGTAAAATACAACTTGTTTTGACACAGCAAGAAAAATATCAGGACAAGATTTTTGCCAATTTTTAACTCGGGCTAATATTAGCCAATTATCCAGTCGGGCTCAACTGTCGTTTACTAAACCTGAAGGAGAAGAAGAAGAAGTAAGCAGAAGTTCAAGGTTACCTATTTTGAGAAACCAAATTTTAAAAAATGAAGGAAAATGGTGTGAATAATATATTATAATAAAATAAAAATAATACATAATAAAACAATAAATATATATTTTTTATATAATAAATTATACTTAAATCAAATAATAATAAATCGAAATTTGAAGTTTAACCAGGGAAGAAAATCATCACCCCAAAAATATATAACACAACTTCTGCGCGTGCTCCGAAACGTCATCATCATTCAGTTCAAATGCTGCCTATTTACGAGAAACAAAAAGGTCAGCATGTTGTTGTTGCAAATTGATCATTTAGATTTGAAAAAGTTATAATGTTCTGAGAATAAAGTTGTACTTTTTCCCCCAAAGAATTTGTTTAGTTTTTTTGTTTTTGTTTTAATCTGAGCAAAATTAAAGTTAGATAAAAAAAATTTTTTTAAAGTCAACAAATGAAATTGCTTAACTCATTGACTGGCAGCTTTTTTCACTGAAGCAACCCCTTTCGCTCCCGGCTGTTTTACTGGATTTTGACAAATTTTTCAAGGCCCACAGAATATTATGTTCTATTGCTATAAAAACATGGAACCAACCAAAATAAAGATTAGAGTCTCTTCTTTCATCAGGAAAAAAAGTACATTTGTATTTGTTTCAGTTGTATCTGCAGCAATTAGCATTAGAATTTAGTTAAGTTTCATCATTATTCACAAATCAGTTTAGAACTGTGGAGGAAATTAGCTTTTTTTTTTTCAACATGGCCTTGGCTGATCTCTTATACTCTGCTGCCACCTGCTGCCCGTTTTTGTAATAACTACCATTGCTTTATGCGACCTCTTCATGTCAGAAGCTGCATCAAAGCCTTCTATATGTTCTAGCTTTTAAAACAAAAAAACTTAAAACACGTATAAATACGTTTTTGGGAGTGAATGACAAAGTATTTAACAAACATGTTCATACGTTTTTGGGTTTGAATGAGTTAATATGGAAATAAATTCATTATTTTGAAAGTGAAAACTTTCCCAAAGTGAAATCAAATAGAATTAATAATAATAATACGCCTTTTGTTCGGGGAAAACAGGAATTGTTTATCAACAGGGGTGTGTAGAGTTTTGCTAGCCACTGTATATACTGTATGTCGATGTTTGTGTGCGTTTCTCACGGTGAGGACAGCATGCCAAAGTCCAACGTCCTTCTTGAAGTCCAGAACGTTGACCATGGTCTCGGCTGGACACACACACACACACACACACACAAAAACGTCACGCGAGCGCCACCTAGAGGATGATGATGACGACGACGAAGATGATGTCACCTTCGGTGTAGGCGCAGGCCTGCGTGAGGGACTGACAGTGAGTCAACATGGCGGCGCGCGTCACCGTCACACCCAGGACGCCGCCATCTTTGCACGTCTTGTACTGACGCGCAAACACACAATTATTTTCATTGGCCAAGTTCAATTCAAGCGTGTATCGCAATAATATTATTCATATTTACATGGAAAAATGTTTTTGGGGGGGTTATCTCATGTTTTTAGTTGTTATAGTGGATAATAATAATAATATGATAATACTTGTAAATTTACCAAGCTTATATTATATTAACAGTTTTAACATGAACATCATGCAAATCAACTTGTGGCTGTGATTGGTTAGCTAAGATCCAATCATGAACCAGAAGTGTTGACATCAACCAAATGATGTGTTTTATTGGTTTAGAAATCTAAAACCAAACCGTATTTAAAAAAAATAATAATCCCCTGTAATCTGAGGATATACATCAATAATCACGGACAAGTTGTACTTTATAAACCGGCTGTAAGCAGAAAAAGCAGGATTGAAGAGGTTTTGACATTCACTCATGTCCAGCAAAAATGAGACTGGCTGAAATACTTCCTGTTTTCACTCTTCTTTCAAATTTTGCCTCAAACATAAGAGTATGCCATCTAGTGGTCATAGTGGAATTACACCCTATGTAGTCCGTGCCCAAAAAAAAGAAGAAGAGTATAATAGATATCAGCAAAATGGGGAGGACCATAAACTCGGGTTTCCTTGCCCACATGAAAGGACACTCCAGTTATGGAGGATCAAAACTGCCAAAATTTAAAATAAATAAATGACTAAATAAATAAATAAATAAAGTGAAAATAAAAACAGATATAGTATAATACAAAAAAATAAATACAAAAAAATTAATATAAATGGAAATAAAAACATAAAACTACAAAAAGTAAAGATAAATATAAAAATTAAAAACGAGATTCAAAAAACACAAATTAATGTGGAAATAAATACATAAATATAATTAAATATCAATCAATAAATTTTGTGAAAATAAAAACAGATATAAAAAATAAAATAAAAAAATTAAATACAAAAAATTAATATAAATGGAAATAAAGATAAATAAATAAAAACGAGATTAAAAAAATTAACAAACAAATAAATAAACAAGAGTAAAAAATAAAAACGAGATTCAAAAAATAAAAATAGAAATAAATGTGGAAATCAATGCAAAAATAAATACATAAATAGAATTAAATATCAATCAATAAATAAAAACGCTCTGCTCTCACATTTATTTATGTCATGTTGCAGACGCTTTGCCAGGTCAAAATGATATTTTTTATATCCGTTTGTATTTTCACTTTCTAGATACCCAGTAGCATAATTATGCCATTTTCCCCCCCCACTTCACTCGAGTGGAACCTGAAGCTGTATTTCGTTTTTTGTTTTGTTTTTAAATGCAGCCGTATTTTGTATTGCGACGGCCATGTTGCGTGTGTCACCTCGATGTATGCCGTGTCGTGTCCGGCGTCCCTGATGTGCGGGAACCAGTCTCGGGGGGGTTTCCACAAGTGTTTGGATTCCGTCACGATCCACAGCAGCTTGGGCCAGCCTGCAAGTACGCACACGCAAATGTACACACACACACACACACAAACACACACACTCCTTTTTCACTTTAATAAATGTCATCGTAATAATGCATATATTTGTGGAGACGGGGGTCAAGCTGTATTTTACAATTTTAAAATGTGCAGAATTTCACTAGTTACTCCGATAGCTCTTAACATGAAAATAAAAATGCACTGAGCTGTCACCAATGTCTTACAAATGCAATTTTGCCATCTAGTGGCAGAAAAATGACCTCAACACAAATCAAGATCACACCGTTTTTTACAGCTCAGTATGTCTTTTAAATTTGAATTAAATTTTATTAATTACTATGAAATTACTGTATCAATAACAAAGATGCAGCCATATTTCTATTAGTTTAATTTTTTCCATTAATATGTTAACAAGAGTATGAAAACTTAGAAAAAAATATTTTATTCTACATTTTAGAAAAGTCATGTGATTAATTTGATTAAAAATTGTAGTCGCCTATTGACACCCCGATGTTTTCTACACATAATATTAATATGAATGCATCAGATAGATATAATGCTTTCTCTTTTGCTTTCACACACTCAAGACAACAACAATTTCATTCAAACATTCTCACCCAAAAAAATAATAAAAAATTGGCAATTTTTATTATTATTATTATTTATTTTTTTCTCTTTTGTTTCTGAGGGGGAAAAAAATCACATAGCCTTCCACCTTTTTTCCTTCAAATAATTTCTTAGCTAACATTACAACTTTTCTGTTTCTCCACACAAGCAACTTTTCACTTCTTCATTGTATTTAATTTCTGTGGTGAGTAACCGAGCCCAACCGAGTAATCGATAAATCCGCCGATATTAGCTTTTTTTCAACAATCCAGCAAATACTTCAGGACAAAGTCTGTAAACCAATCAAATCTTCTCCATGAAATTCAGATCTTTATGATATAATTTAGGGACAAAAAAAAAGAAAAATAATTAATTTAGATTTAGACGCTTGATGACTCCTCATGTTCTGTAGGTGTCCCAATACTTTTGTCCAAATTCAGCATCTACATTTTCCTTTTTTTCCTGTTTTTATTTTTTTAATTTTTTAAGTAAATAAATAAAAATAAATAAAACACAAATAAATAAATAAACAAATAAATTAATTAATTTAAAAAAAATTTTTTTTTAAAGCATTGACATTTCTTGGTGCCCCAATACTTTTACTCGGCGAAGGCGTCGCAACTATTGTGTCCAAACATGCGCGTGTGCGTGCATGTTTGCGTGGGAGTGACCTTTAAAGTGCAGAATCTCCCCCGTGGCACTTTTGGGAAGTCCTTTGTGGCAGAGGTCGCTGGTGAGAGCCACGCTGACGCCACAGCTGCCCAACAGGAAGCCAATCTGCTGACTGCCCGCGTCCTGACGAAAGAAAACGGCGCCGGCTGCGTTAGCGCGTTACCGTCACGCCGGCGGACGCAAAGAAAAGTCCCAAATGGGCACTGACCTTCCTGGTGAGAGGCACTTCGATGGGTACGGGGACCACGTCGGCCAGCAGGCAGCCGTAGAACGCCGTCATGAATGAGCCGGGGTCGTTGTTGGGGAACACCAGCGCCACCTACCGGAAGGAGGACAAACACGCACGTTGTCATCAGGACATTTTTATCCTGTGTGCTTTGACGCTTTTAGGACAACCCGGGTTCAAATTTCAATTGAAGATAATTAATTTGTACAGTTTATTTTATCAAATTTCTAGCATGGATTTACTACAGCCGGCAAAATTTATTGATTAATCGACAAGTAATCGATTAAATTAATCCACAACTATTTTCACACGCAACCTATATTGATTTCTAACGCAGATTTTTTTTGTCATTAAATTTCTATTTCTGTTAATAAATATTCATATTAAAACGTAAATATTATTAATAAATCATTTAAATTTGCTGGTTAAAAATTAATAAATCAGTTCCCAACTGAAATCAGAAAATAAACAAAATATCTGTATCAGCTGATCTTTTTTTTTTCAAGCCGTTTAATTTTTTATAAATATTTTTTTTACACACACAAAAAACAACGAATCTTGGGGGCAAAACAAAAAGTCGGAGTAAAAGAGGCTTTAAATTCAAATAAAAAAAATTGGATTGAAAAAACTAACCAAAAGCTTATACCAGCACCACTTCTACTGATTTTTTTTTTTTTGAGCTGGCAAAATTCATCGATTAATCGACAAGTAATTGATTAAATTAATCAACAACTATTTTCACACGATTTATTTTGTCATTAAATTTCTATTTCTATTAATAAATATTAATCTATTTATATTAATAAATATTAATATTAATCTATTTATATTAATAAATATTAATATTAATCTATTTATATTAATAAATATTAATATTAATCTATTTATATTAATAAATATTAATATTAATTAAGAAATATTATCAATAAATCATTTAAATTTACTGATTAAAAAAGCTAAACAAAAAAATTAATTCCCAACTGAAATCAGATGACTCATGAAATAAACAAAATATCTGTATCAGCTGATCTTTTTTTTTCAAGCCGTTTAATTTTTTATAAATATTTTTTTTACACACAAACACAAAAAAAATCATGGCGGCAAAACAAAAAATCGGAGTACAAGATGTTTTCAAAAACACAGCACAATTTTATACCAGTACCACTTCTACTGATTTTTTTTAACAGATGTTGTATTTTTTTACTATTATTATTATTATTATTTTATATTATAGCGGCTGCTTTTGTTCGGCTGCGATTCTTAAGCATGCGTCACGCATAATCGCGGCACGAGCGCACGCCTGCTACTGACTCGGTCTCCGGGTCTGACGAGAGGATCGTGTTTGGTTCCCAGCTTGTGCGACAGGTTGTAGGCCACCTTCACACTCCTGGACCAAAGTTTACCTGCAAACACAACACACACACGCGCGCATGCATCAAACAAGAAAAGAAAGAATTAGACGGCGTGCGTGTGTTGAATATGATAATAATCACATTTAAATCGAAATGTAAACGCTTTTTATACTAATGCGTACGGATGGTATTTTAACGGAACGCATGTTTCTGCTTGTCGAGTTTCACGAGGTCGAATAAGTAAAACGAGGTCATAATTCTAGAGCGCCAGGTGGCTGGTAAGACGTAGCTACGCTGACTACGTTATAGTGAGCAAAGTCGGGATCGAGCGATTATCGGCGGCGATATTCAGCATTTTGACGAATATCCGCATCGGCATTTTTGAAGAATCGCGCAGCCGTTAAGGGATCAATTTGAAAAGGTTAACTTTCAAGTCACTGGGAACTCTCTGCACATTTTCTTTCATTTGAAATTGGGAAAACTTTATTGACTCTGGAACGCAATAGGGAGCGATTTATTTGCATTGTTTTGATAGAAAGCACACACAAAAATCGAATATTTTGGAAATCTCGTTAAGAGTTAGAGTTTGTATTTTTTATTTTGATGCCAATATTTTCCCTTTGACGTGAACATGAATATCAGCTCCAAATATCGGTTATCGGCCTCCTTGACTGCTACTAGTCATCGGTAATGGTATCGGCTCTGAAAAAAAAAACATATCGGTCCATCTCTAGAACAAAGTATTTGAAGGGCTCAATTGTACAATTCGTTTTAATGCAACATATTTTTTATTTCATACTTTTTCACTCACAATACTTTCATTCTACATTTGTTTTCACTTTCAGCACGTGTCCCAATAAATACTTTTATCTACATTTTTCAAAACCTTTTCCACTTTCTGCATTTTATTTCACACGCTTTCACTTACTGGACGTGTCCCAATACTTTTGACTACATTGCTTTTTCACTTTCTGTATGTGCCCCCATACATATTTAACTGAGCACTTTTGCTCAAAATAAATGACACTCGTACTCAATTGCCATCACGTTATTCAGCAGCTACTTTTTTTTCCTTCTTTCTTTTAAGCCAAAAACCAACTTACTCAAATCTTTATTAGGACGACTACTTTTCCCTTTCGCGCCAGTCAGATTATTCTCAAGTAAAAACGTTAGAACTCCAAAAACACCGAACTTGCGAGACAGGAATGATGATAAGATACAAAGATGGAGCTTTTGCTTCACACACACACACACACACACACACACACACACACACACACACACACACACACACACACACACACACACACACACACACACACACACACACACACACACACTTCTCCATGTTATCGACATTTCACAGTCTGGTGAGCTCACATCACAGCAACATCATCTCTGTGTGTGTGTGCGTGTGTGTGTGAAGGAATTGACTTACAAAGTCCCATTGTGTGCAATTTAACACAAACATAAACACTCAAGTAAGCCAATGGGAAGGCGGGACAAAAGTGTTGGACACATACAGAGAGTGAAAACGTAAAAATAAAAAATTTAAATGTAGCCGAAAGTGTTGGGATGAGGTGAGGAAATGTAGACAAAAGTAATGGGACGCATACAGAAATGAAAAAAAAAAAAAAATATATATATATATATATATATATATATTAGGACCCGTGCACATAACTGAAAAAGTGTGAAATAAAGTATTGGGACACGTACAAGAGTGAAGATGTGAAAAAAAATGTCGACAAGATGAGCAAAAATGTGAAAAACGAATTGTATTTGGACAGGCGAAGTGAAGAAAGGCAAAAAGTGATTTGATTGGACGGCAGCGGTGGGCGTTACCCACCGTAAGTCAGCTGGCAGAGCGGCTTGCCGTTAGCGTCCACGCTGGTGAGGCAGGGGGCCTTGGGGGAGATGGTGCCCCACCGCTGCAGGGCCGCCTCCAGGCAGGGCGGCCAGCTGGTGACCGCGCCCAGATCCTCCCCCTGGGCGGGCGCCATCTGGGCCCCCTCGGCTTTGGGCAGGTCGGGGTCCGGCTGCTGCACTGTGACCACCAAAACGTTCGGCCGTTCATATCTTCGCTCAACCAAAACGCTACTTCTTTTAATTATTACAGCTGGATATATATATATAAATATATATATATTTTTTTAACCATCACTCGATTCATCGGCTATCGTAATTGTAATCGGCCAAATTTTGAAAAAATGCGCATTGTTCAAATTTGCGTGCATTTTCAAGCGGTAGTGCGGATGACTCGGACAAACACCGACTACTAGCACAACATTCTTAACAGAAGCTAATGCTAATCGGCGCTAACCCTGCGGCTCTGCTTACCTTTTGGCTTTGACATGAAAGAAATGTTTTGGGGGCGGTCAAATTGCGTAAAGATGATTTACCCTCCAGCATCTCCTCAAAGTCGTCGACAAAAAACTCTGGAAGCGGCGGCCGCTTGGGCCTCTTCAGCGTGTTGACCAGCTGCTGAATCTTGGCGGAAACTCTGCTGCTGACTGGAACGCCTGGCGACAAACATACGACAAACAGCCACTGCACTCGTGAGGAAGCGACGATGAACGGCAGCCCTGGAAACCTGCTAGCTTGTAGCGGTTAGCATCTTGTCTGAGCTGTTCTAAAAATAGCTCGGAAGAAGAATTAAAACAAAAAAGGGAATGTTAGCATTTGTTTTTTTTTATTTAATCTTTACATGCTACATGTTTCTTCTGTATCAGAGCTTGTGTATTTTGTTTAAAAAAATAAAATAGATTGTGTTCAATCAGGGAGAAAAATGGCTGTTTTTATTTACCCAAATATATATATATATATTTTTAAAAGATAATTTTAGAGCTGTGATTTTAATACGGTGTCATTGCAATATTTTTGCTTACGATTATCAGTCGAATAGTGGCCCTAGAATTGAACCCTGTGGAACACCATAAGTGTTCTATCAGCCACTACAGAACTAAAAAGAACAACTAATGTTGCTTTTTATTATTATTATTATTATTATTAACGATGAATCAAAACATACGGCATTTTTAAGTCAAACTAGGTCTCTAAATGATTAATCGATTGTCAAAATTAGGGATGGGCGAGTACCGATACTAGACATCAGCATTGGGCCGATACCAGGACTCATTTCACGGAATCGGTGCACGCGACAGATATCGGTACTGATATCGGACATGGACTAAAGCTGAAGTGGTTATTTTGCATTTTAATTGAAAAAATATGATTGCCGTTCATTTCAAGCAATTTTAAGGAAATTGGGATATACAGGGCTTTAAAAAAAAAACATCTGTCATTTTTGGGGGAATTTTATGTCTCATAAGTAGTAATGGTATCGCACTTGGTATCAATATTGGTGAAAACTGATGACTTGAGTATGGTATCGGTCTCAAAAAAGTGTTATCGAACATCCCTAGTCAAAATAGTTTCTGATTAATTTGATGATCGAATAGTTGTCGGTTAATGGATTACTGGTTAGTGACGAGTCATTCCTTTCCACTTTGACGACTCATGGTTAACGTCTCACCGTCTCCGGTGTCCATCAGCTCAGCGTTGCCGTACTTGGGCGTCTGTCTGTGTCCGCCGCCGCCGCCGCCGCCGTTGGCCGCCGCCATTTTCTCCGCCTGGATCCTGTCAGCCGGTGCGCCGTTGTTTGTGTAACTTGTCACGTCTGGAGGGGCCGAGTGCGTCTCTGGGAAAACTAAAGTTTGGGAAATGGGAGACAAAAGCTTTGGGACGTGCAGGAATGAAAAATGATTGAGACACTCGCTCGACATTCCACATTTTGCAAGCACATCTTTTTATTATTATTATTTTTTTTAACTTGCACTTGAAAACTCAACTTCTGGCCTTGATTTGGATTTTCATTCCTGATCGGTCGGTCACGCGGCCTCCTTCCGTCCCGCGCGACGTGACGGCAGATGTTCCACCGTTGCCGCGCTCCGTTGCATTGAGCAGAGACGGATGATGTCATCGCTCGATGACATCATGACCGCAAGAGAAAACTTCCACGAGCTCAGCAAATTGCCAAGAGATGACCGAGTATGCCCGCAAGAACTTTTTCCAAATGGACCAATGGAAAATCCGGAACCAGAAAAATGTGAATCGCGGCTCAGTCGTACTGTCCCAAATCAGTCCATACAAAAAAATTATTTTTTTTATAATTATAATTATTATATTATTTATTCACCCACTTTTCAATAAATAATGATGTGCAGGAGGAGAAGGGACACACAATCTGAACAGAACACGGTTTGAGTGTCTTCATTGTGTGACCAGAAGCTTCTGATACCTTTGCAAAGGGACTTCTTCACCAGAATCTCACCATTCAGTTAATTGAACACGTAAAGAGTAGAATACAAATATTCCATACTCTAACAGTACCTATCCCTATTATCATCATCATCATCATTGTATTATTATTATTAGTATTGCATATTTTTTAAAGCGCAATAGTGTGTGTGTTAATTTCCTAATCCCCCCAAAAAAGAAAACTTTTTCGTTGTGTTTTTAGGCATTTCTTTTCATTTCAGTGGGAAGAAGCTAAACGTGTTCGTAGGGCTTCTGCAATGATTGAAAATTCAATTCCAATTTTACACAATTCAAAATTGTGTGGCCGAGGCGTGGCCTGGTGCAGCTATTTACATAAAAGTGACACGCCCCTAAAACAGGCTGTTTTGAGCAGAGCGGTTTTGGGCTGATTTAGGGCCAGCAAATTTTTTTTTAATCCAAAGTCAATTTTGACGAATGCGTGTCACAGACATGTCTTTTACACATTTGACAACTATTTTAATGTGTGGAAAAATTGAGCGCATTCATCTTGTTTGGTCCAAAAGAAAGGTGCATAATTATAGAGCTTGAAATAAATGTCTCAATATTTTTTTAAGTTTTTACCAAAAAACAAATGATCGTCTTAATCATGATTTCAATGATTCCCAAATGAATGGTGATTATTATTTTTCTTCATAATCGAGAAGCCCTACGTGCTCGAATCTCAAAGAAAAGCTCATTAGGAACTTTTCCAGGTCAATTTGTTGCGTCTTAGCAGTTCAAAAGAAATGACCCGACTTGTGCGGTCTGAAAATAACAGTTTTCCCGTCGGCCAATGGAGGTCGCTGGAAATTAGTTTTCCCGCTCGTGTTGATTTTATGCGGCATTTTTAAAATGGAGCCTCAGTTTTAGTCCAGTTTCAATCCCGCTTGTTAGTTTTTCTCATCGTTAGTCAACGTCATCCACTTTTCATTTAGCCCATTTTTAGTCGACGATAAGACGAGCATTTTAGTTTTTATTTTAGTCCAAAAAAAACATCATTTTATCGGTCTAGTTTCAGTCAACAAAAACTGCCAACGTCTTAGTCAGGACAATCATTTTATCCGTGAATATTTTTTTGGGTTAGCAGATCATGTTAAACATTTCGGATCGAAAACGATTTCACGTCCAATTTTCTCTCCTCTTTTTGATGACTTGATTCCAGTGTATCAACAAGTGGCAATTATGGCTACCAGCTAGCTAGTAAGTTAGCCAGCATTAGTTAGCGATTATTGTTGGAACATTAAAGCCGTTGGATTCGTGTTACATTATAGCTTCTTCTTCTTCTTTTCTTTTTTTTTTTACTTTTACCGTGAATTCACTTCCTGTCTGCACTCGTTGGCTGCAGATTTGAAAGGGGGCGTGTCACTGCGTGTCACATGACAGAATAGCAGAGACGGGATTTGACAAAATCACATAATATTTGTCTCGTTTTTGTCCATAGATTTTAGTCCAGCTTTTATCAAGTAAAGTACATTTTTGTCTCGTCTTCATGAGTCGACAAAAATGCAGAATGCTTTCGTCCCACTTATTGTTTATTAATGAGGGTTTTAGTCCTGTCTCGTCTTGTTTTTGTCAGCTGAGAAATGTGTGTTGACAAAATGACTTTTGTTTTGTTTTCATGAAGAAAACGAAGAGTATTTCCGACGCAAGAAAGACCAAATCTTGGATCCCTGCAGACGTGGACGTGATGTTTCACCTTGACAAGCGGCAGACATTCTTGCGCGCGCTGTTTGTGATTGGACGCCAGATTGAGAGGAGGCGGCGGGAAGAAGAAGAAAGGAGGCTGCCAGCGGCGCGCATTCCGACGTCCGACAATCGTCCGCATCAATAAATAAAAAACAGACGGCGACCTTGAGAGAGCTGCACTCGCGCCAGCTGACGTTTTTTGAAACTCATTTGGACTTGGAGACATTTATTTGACTTTGGGGGTCAGGTCGGGGGGGGCGGGGGGGGGGGGGGGGGTTACGGGGGGCTGCTTTAAGACGTCATTTATTTCTTATAAATAGAAATTGTTCTTCTATCTGTCATGACAGCTATGTTGAGGAGCCTCATTTAGACAAAAGTAGGGCTACAGTATATATACCGCGATTTCTCAAAATGGAAGCTAGGGGTAGCAAACACAAAGGGAAAAGCAGTGGCCATAAAACTGAACCTTGTGGAACGCCATAAGGCAACGGCGCACAATTTAGCAGAAATTAACTTCTGACGATTAAGATAAAAACAACACCATCAATTAACAATCAGTTTAATGAATCAATTAATCCGGCCATTTTATTATTAATTTTTGAATCGGAAATGGTTCAATTTGAAAGTGCAGAAAATGCACAAATGTAAAATGATGGTGATTCAAGTACTGCTTTGGTTTGTAACATCAAAAAATCCGCAAAGGTTTTGACCACTGTTTTCCAAAATAAAAGCCAATGTTGAGTAAATGTCTTATTTTGAAAAAACACAAAGTCTGAGAGGACTACAAAAATTGCAGCATATTTTTTAGTGAGAGGCTGAAATTCCGATCATTTGGACAATTTAAATAAAAGGTTTCAGAACGATTCTCAAAATAGTTATAATTGGATAATCAATTATTTATTTATACACTTTAATAAAAAATAAAAATGAATCCGATTTGTCGATTAATTGATTAAATAATAGAAAAAAAATATTTGATAGTGACAGCACTAGCAAATACGAAGAGAAAAGCAGCGGCTCCATAACTGAACCCTGTGGAACCCCATAAGACACACGTACTGTCGTCGTGTTTACCAAATGGGATCAAAACCAATCCAAAGCGCCACCACTTATTCCCGCAAGTTTAAACTAGATTTGTTTTTCTTTCTTTTTTTTCTGGGTGTGTGACATATCCGAGTGCGGCAACTCTGTGGTGGTGCATCTTCTTACCGGTCTTGTGGTGCTGCTGGTGCAGACGCAGGTGTTGCTGGTGCGCTGCCATGTGGACATGCTGGGCCAGAACCTGGGCCAGGCGCCCGCGGGCCGCCGCCCCGCTACCGGTGGACGAGGACGAGGAGGCGGTGGACGAGTTGGTTGTGACGGCGGGCGAGCCGGCGTGACCCATCCAGTGCTCCGCGCTCGTGCCGCCCTCCAGGCTGGATGACGTTCCCGCCACGCCCGCGTTTCCTCCTCCGTCCTCCTCTTCCTCGCCTTCTCCCTCCTCCTCCCCCTCGGAACCCGAGGACGAATCTGGGAACAAATGCAGACGTTTGGACTTTGGAAATATATACGTCAAATACTTTTTGTCAAGGGTTCCAATTCCGCCCCCACCCACTGTGCAAATCAAAATTCATTTACAATTTCAATTATTACCCTCCACAATTACAAAATCAGCATAAAAGTTAAAAAATATACTTTTTTACTATTATGCTGATTTTGTAATTAAGTGCGCCATATCGTCGTGAAAAGACGGCATTAATACTAATTTTAAGTTGTTTTTGAATTCTTAACTAATTTCATAAAATTTGTTTCATCCAAAAGGAACTTATTCATAATTATAGTGTTTCAAAGAATTGTATTTGTCTTAATATTTTTTAGGTTTAAACATTTTCTTGTTTCGCACCAAAAATCGCCCTAATCCTGATTTCAATTATTACCAAATTAATTGTGATTCATATTTTCTTCATAATCAAGCAGCCCTCGACCAGGTGTAACAGGACACATTAACCCTCCTGACACTTTAACCCGGGAGTTAAAGCGTCCTACGACAGATTAATCCCCGGGGGTTAAAGTGTCCTAATACAGATTAATCCCCACGTTAAAGTGTACTAGGACAGATTTCCCTGGGGTTTAAAGTGTCCTAGGACAGATTCATCATTGCGTTAAAGTGTCCTAGAACAAATTAATTCTCGGATTAAAGTGTCCTAGGACAGATTTCCCTGGGGTTTAAAGTGTCCTAGGACAGATTAAGGGTTAAAGGGTCCTAGGACAGATTAATCCCCGGGTTAAAGTGTCCTAGGACAGATTCATCATTGCGTTAAAGTGTCCTAGAACAAATTAATTCTCGGATTAAAGTGTCCTAGGACAGATTTCCCTGGGGTTTAAAGGGTCCGAGGACAGATTAATCCCCGGGTTAAAGTGTCCTAGGACAGATTCATCATTGCGTTAAAGTGTCCTAGAACAAATTAATTCTCGGATTAAAGTGTCCTAGGACAGATTTCCCTGGGGTTTAAAGGGTCCGAGGACAGATTAATCCCCGGGTTAAAGTGTCCTAGGACAGATTCATCATTGCGTTAAAGTGTCCTAGAACAAATTAATTCTCGGATTAAAGTGTCCTAGGACAGATTTCCCTGGGGTTTAAAGTGTCCTAGGACAGATTAATCCCCGGGTTAAAGGGTTTTAGGACATATTATACCCCTCTAGGATGGATTAACCCTTCCGATATTCAGCAATTAATTATCTGCTATATATTTTTTTTTTTTTCAAAAATATCCTTTTGTCTAAACCTCTCGAGACATTCTACAGATGTATTTTTTTTAATTGTATGTTTATATAAATAAACTATAGCTATGACCTTTAAGAAATGTGATTGATATCTTTTCCCAATGTTTGTTAGGGCTCGTCCTCACCCAGTTTTTACCCCCGGACATGAATCCGTCCTGTTCCACCGGCTCCGAGTTTGCTATTTCACCCTATTTGGGTCCCGTTTAACGCAGCGGTTTTAAGGGTACCTGGCGGCGTGTAGGCGTCCATGGAGTTGTGCACCAGCAGGGAGCGCCGCTTGGACGGCATGGGGACGGCCATCTTCCTCTCCCGATGTTTGGCCAACGCTGCCTGCACCGCCTCGCTGTGGATGTCTGAGCACACAAAAGACGCACAACCCCCGTTAACGATTGACGGACAACTGATCCAATCCGGGTGGGCAGGCGACCAATCCGGATTTGAATGGGGAAAAAATATTTTACAGCAAAATGATTTTCCGGCGTGCGGTCGCCTCCTCACCTGAGCGGTAGCGTTCGTCCCGAGAGCCCGACAAACGCCTGCGGTGGTGGCGGGACGCCGAGGACGCCGAGGACGCAGAGGACGCCGAGGACGGCGGGGCCAGCGGCGCTCTCCTCTCCTGCCCACCCGACGCGTCCGCACCTGCACACAAAATACAACTTTGCCACATTTAACCATTTTTGTTCAGATCTTGCCCATTAATCGGTTGGCTGATTTAATAACCCCCCCCCCCACACACACACACACACACACACACATTACAAGGTAAGACAGAATGGCATTTAAACAACCCCTCGGCCCAAAATAAATAAATAAATAAATAAGGCGATTTTCAATGTTCTGTCTGTAATTTAGCTCTTTATTGTTGTAAGAGTTAAAGAAACCCCAAATAATATATGATTTTATCCATTGTATATTTTTAAAATTCATCAGATTTATTCTACTAAATATTGGAATTAACCCCCCAAAAATTTATTGCGTCTTTATAAGGCTTATAATTATCGTAACATTTATGCTAATTCCATTAGCTTGTCTATGGCGTTTCACATTATATGTTAGCGGTAAGATAACATCATTTGGTTTGATAAATGATTTGGTTTAGTTGAACATTTTGATGTTTTAATATGTGATGCGCGGGTACAAAAATTAATTATCAACTAAAATTAATTATCAACTATTTTGATAATCAATCGTTTAGAAACCTTGTTTAACTTAAAATTGTGCAAATCCTCTAAATTTCAGCCACTCACCAGGAAATATTCCCCCATTTTCATACTCCTCCATGGAAGCGGACTAAAAAGCTATATGTGTTTTTTTTGTTTTTGTTTTTAATGCAAAATTTTCACAAATCTGTTTTTATTTTTTACTTTGGAAAACAAACATCAACATTTTTACCGATTTTTCAATGGATGTTCCGGGCCAAGCCGGTAATTGAATCATCTTCAGTTTATGTTGTATGGAAATTTGAAAATATGGTCTTGTTTTGAAATGCAAGGATGGAAATGACAAAACATTGATTTGACCAGATTCATCCATTAGGAAAAAAATGGAGAAATGAACAAGAAATGCATCAATTATAAACATCATGCTTGGTTGCAATGTTGTTGTTTTTAAAGTAAACGTCAACAGGCAGGGATCAAAAGCTTGAAGCGAGCACACTTGACTTCTTTGGAGCCAGGTGTTAACTGTGCTCAGGAAAATGTTTAAATGTGTCATTATCTTAAAAAAAAAAAATTAAAAAAACTTGAGCGTGTTTAATACGTTTGAATGTGTTTAATGCATGCGGGAGGTGCAACAGTGCTTACCTGGGCCTTGTGGTAAAAACGCTCCAATCAGATGAGACCTTTTCTTCTCGTAACCTTTCTGCGTGATGTCACCTGATAAGAAGAAGGAAAAGAGGACTTTGGTCATCTTCGTCTGTCTTAATGAATGGATTCATCGACAAGTAATTGATTATTAAATTCATCGACAACTATTTTAATAATCGAGTCATCGTCTGGAGCCATTTTGGAATCGATTTCAGCATATCAACAGTCATTGTTGACAGATTTTCGTAGTCATTCGTGAAAGAAAACGGATTGTCTTCCGTGTTTAACGCAAATAAGACATTTGCAAGTTTTTACTTTGGAAAACAATGAGTGAACCGATTACATAGTACAACATCAATCACTGGTTAATAAACAGTAATTAGGGGAGAAAATGCTTTTGTAATACAATTAAATGCAAAATTAAAATGGATTCAATTAGTCGATTCATCGATTGAATAATCGATTCTAAAAATATTGGATAGCGACGGCACTAATTATGCATGTAAAAAGTCGGCTGGGTTGAGTCAGCGCGAGTTGCTCCAATCAGCCGACGTTTGTCTTATCCGCTCGAGGGGGGCGGGGCTTCCCGTCATTCCCAATTTAAATGTGGGACAAAATAGAGTAACATGTCGCTTGTTAATCAAAGTGGGCGGACGCCAGCCGGATGAGACCTCAAAGCAAAAAAAAAGGAAGTGGAGTGACATGACAACCGGAGAGGATTTCAACCCCCAAAAAATAAAAAAAGACTTTTGCACGGACGACTTGACAAATCCGACTTAAGCAGACGCGCGCCACTCGGATCAGCAAAAGCACGACCGGACGCAACCAACCGTTGCACATCTTGACGTGCGCGCGCGTGCGCGTGGGTGTGCGTGCGCGCTGACAGATTAACTGGAATTGGACAAAGACAAAAGACAGTCTGTCATTGAAGGTGACCCTCAAATGATCCGATTGGACGCTCGTTCTCCAAAAATAGTTTCGTGTGACGGGATACGCCCGCGATGACGTCACGGCCATCGCAACACAATCGCTGAGAACGCAACGCAAGCGTCGAGACAAGACCGCCATCTACAATAAAATATGCTCATCTAAAAGGATCAAAAACAAGTTTCATCTGGAACAGCGCACGAGAAGACAATCATCTAGAAAAAGCGACAGTCATCTACAATATAAGACAATTGTCGAGAAGGAGCACAAAACTCTAGAACAGAAGATTGTCACCTACAAGAAAACACCGAGAGCAAAAACAATCATCTAGATTACAAAGCAATCATCAAAATAATGGAAAACAAACACCCAGAATAGAACACAATTGTCTGGAACCCGACAATCGAGAGCAAAAGACAGTCATCTAAGAATAGAAGACAAACGTTTAGAAAGGAACACAAACGTCTAGAACAGAAGAAAAAAAAAACGATAATCCAGACTAGACGTCTAGAACACAAATCAGACACGGCAACAAAAAACAATCCATTTTGTCTGCAAGTGAACACAATTATCTAGAAAAAGACAACATAGAACACGACGGCCACTAGAATGGAACACAGTCGAGCACAAACATCTAGAACAGAAGACTGTCATCGACAAGAAAACACGATCATCTGGAATAAAAAGCAATCATCTAGACGAGAACATAATAATCTAGAATGGAAAACAATCACCTGGAATCGAACGCAATTGTCTACAAAAGAACCCAACAATCTAGATTAGAAGGCCAACATTTAAAACATTGTCTACAAGGGAACACACGGTCATCGAAAAGACAATCGAGAACAAAAGGCAGTCACCTCGAATAGAACACGATTGTACAGACGGAGCACAAAAACATCTAGAACAGAAACGACAAGAAAACACGACAACCAAGAACAAAAACAATCATCTCGATTGCAATGCGATCATCTCCAACGGAAAACCTTGAATAGATCGCAATTGTCTACAATAGAAGCCAACAATCTAGAACAATAGACAATAGTCATCGAGAATAGAACATAATCGTAAGAGCACAAACATCGAGAAGAGAAGAAAAAGAAAAAACGATAATCCAGACTAAAAAAACAATCACCTAGAACAGAACACAATTGTCTACAAATAGAACCCAACAATCTAGAACAAAAGACAATAGTCATCGAGAATAGAACATAATCGTAAGAGCACAAACATCTAGAAGAGAAGAAAAAGAAAAAACGATAATTATCATCTGGAAGAAAACGCCACCATCTAGATTAGAACAGAATAATCTAGAATGGAAAACAATCACCTGGAATCGAACGCAATTGTCTACAACAGAAGCCAACAATCGAGGACAAAAGTCACCTCGAATAGAAGACAATTGTGTATGAAGGAGGACAAAGATCTAGAAAAGAAGTAGTGCTGTCAACGTTGAATATTTGTAGAATTGATCGAATCGGTCGAGAACAAGAGAGTCGTCTCAAAGAGAAGACAATCATCAATTTGTAGAATAAAATCATCTGGAAGAGCAGATCCGATCATCTCCAGTCATCTCGCGGCGGCCTTCATCTTGTCCACTTTTCAACCGAGTTGAGAGTTTCTAGTTTTTGTCTGGAAAAAAAAAAAAATCAACTGTAAACTGAAGTCACTCGTCGAGAGTGTTGGGAAGCCATCTCGAGTCAACGCCGGATTTCTCACCATCAAGCGCTGCTAAATCCAAACGCAAAATTGAGGAGGGGGACACGAGCGTCCGCAAGGGGGCGCCGCCACCAGAACCCGTGTGACTTTTCCACACGACCCTTTTCAAAATGCTCGACGGCTTTGTGTGTGTTTGCGTGAAGCTGCATGACCAAATAGAGTCAGCCGGCCTGCACGCAGCTATGGGAACCAGAATCCAGGAGGGACAAAAGGCGGGACCAGCAGGAAAAGAAGAAAAAAAAAAAGAAGAAGAAGAGGAGGAGGTGAAATGGAGACAGCTGATTTTCTTGTTTGCGTGCCGCCAGGAAGTGCGAGAGGGAAGAAGAAGAAGAAGGGAATCGGCACGGGACGCAAAACGGAACATATGGAAAAAAAGAAGAAAATAAAAAAAGGTAACTCAAGTTGACCGAGGAACCTCACAGTCAGAAACAAAACTATGCGGTCGAACCCTCGCCGCCATTGTCGCAGAATTTCCTTAAAAATACTGCAGCATTACAAACGCAATAAACACGTGACAAGCACGAGCAACGAGCTGCAGCCAAGACACAACCGACATCGACAGTCTACGCATGAAGCGGCACCCACGTCACTCACCGGGACAGAACCAGCCTTTAACTCATTTGCTCCCAAAAACATATAAATATGTTCTATTTTAAGTATTGCCGTGCTCCCAAAGACGTTTAAAAAATATATATTTTATGCTAGCGCATACAGAAAGAAGGCTTTGATGCAGCCTCTGAACTGATTATTACAAAAACGGCCAGCAGGTGGCAGCAGAGCAAGAGATCAACCAGGGTCATGTTGCAAAAAAGCTCTTTTTGACAGTCAGACATTAAGGTTGACGTGTTGGATATTTTAGATGGAACCTGCCAGCTAACTTGTTCACAACTTGTTCATTTTCCTTTTTTCGTTTTTAATGATACGTTACTGGATAAAAATATATATCAGTTATTGTGCTTCCTACTCCTTTTGAACATGTCAATTATGACATTGATTCATTATTTTCTTTCTTCGTCCAAGTCTTCTCCTCTTCGTCGGCGGGATCCGACGATTTCTGCTCGGTCAATATTTTGAAGCAGATTTTAATGCCTCTACTGTTTTTTGTTTTATTTTGATGTCAGCCCATGGTGACATTTCTCTTAATGCCTTGCTGAAAAGTGGTTGCTTTGGAATGACTCATATCAATATTTTCATGTTTTTTTTAATACAATAAAATGGCAGCATATGAATAATATACCCACAGGCACACGAAAAGTCAAAATGTCAAAACATGAGATCATTTCGTAAACAGAGTAACAACACAATCAAAGTTGAAGCTTGAAAGTAAAGCTGTGTCGTTAACAAACGGCGCCCCTGTGTGGTCGACAACTGCAGTTATCCCTGCGAACGTTAACAAGTGACAACAAACTGTCTCCGGTGGTCAGTCCATAGAACACAATATTGTGTGGGCCTTGCCAAATCAGTCCAAATCCAGTAAAACGGTTCGGGAGCGAAGGGGGTTGCTTCAGTGAAAATGGCTACCAGTCAATGAGTTAAAAGTTGCACGCATTCAAAGTTGCAGATATGACAGTGTAGAATGTGAAGATGGTAAATATGATTGGCCAAAAATAATTTTGCAGTGCTTTGAGGCAGGGATTAAAAACCGCAACTACACTTTTTGGATTAGACAACATTTTGAATTTTGATAAAACAGTGATAAACATTCATATTTTTTTCCAACAAAAACAGGCTTTACGGTAAATTGTGAAAAAAAAATATTTTTTTTTAAAGAAAAACAATTTTGCGAATTTGTGATTGCCGAACAGCAAAAATGCATGGACTGTTGTTGCAAGTTGCAACCACTAGATGGCAGACATGGCTTAGTTGCAGAGTTTTGTGTCGTCCTTGAATGGTCATTTTATGCATTGAGAGCAAAAAAATAATAGAAATCCCAGCATGTTGTATTGAGGAATGTATTTATAAAAAAATAAAAATAAAAAACGTATGCATGCATTTTGTCCATATTTAAATTCACATTTTTTGTCATACGAGCCACTGATGAAAAAATGTTTTGAAGCATTGAAGTTGCCCATTCCTGCTTTTAGGCAGAAAGTCAGTTGAGGAGTTGGATCGACTATTTATTTTTCAAAAGGAAATTCAGGAAGTCGGGCAAACGCAGCTTATCAAAATAAAACCAATACACAAGGCACGCACGCACGCACGCACGCACGCACGCACGCTTGAGGAAGCAGCAGGTGTTTATATCAGCCACATGCTGAGTCAGCGTTGGAACGCCGACATGGAGACGTTGCTTTTAACCGTCACTTAACTGGCAGACAGAAAGAAAGAAAGAAAAAAAGAAAGAGAGAGAGAGAAAGAAAGAAAAAAAGAAGAAAGAAAGAAAGAAAAAAGAAAAAAGAAAGAAAAAAAGAAAAACCAGTTAGTCATTTTCCTGCTAGAAAAACACATTTTTGTCTTGTCCATTTTCTTTTTGTAAATTAAGTTTTTTTGGGGGGGGGGGGGGTCCTTCTTCCTTTCTCAAAAAAAGTCCTTTATCATGTCCTCCCTAGTTCACTTTCTTCTTTTCTCAGTTTTTCTCCCTCTTTGTAACAGTTGACGTCTACCTGTAATTTGTGTTTCACCAGTAGGTGGAGCTGTTGTTCCACTTATTCTAATTGAAAGTTTAATATGGTGCGCGACTTATTTTTTTTTATGTGCGTTGTTTTTATTTTTCCTATTATCTTTGTGTCGTTTGTAGGACTATATTGTTAATAATAATAATTAGTGGCTATTTGGGAGTTAGCGTGCGGGTGAACGGTTAGCCCGTAAGCTAACGGCTATTAGGTTAGCCCTGCATGCTAACCGTTAGCTAACTCTTTGGGAGTTAGCGTGCGGGCGAACGGTTAGGAAATATTGATAAAAGCAGGCGTTGAGCGAGCGCATGTGCGTTCCTGTACGTGTCTGCGTGTGTAAGCCACATCATAGTTGGCGCAGAAGCTGATGGCAAACGCTCCAAGTGTGCGTCGCTCATGGCTATTTGTTTCACTGCTTTCTACCACAGAAAACAGGAATGGTGAAGACTGCAGCAGGCAAATGGGACACGCAAGAATGACGGAACTTCCCCAAAAAGCAAAGGAGAGAAGACAGCCGCGTTGGTCAGACGTTCGTTTCTCAGCTGGCCAGCAGCTCCGTTTAGGATACACTTTTTGTTTAAAAAAAAATAGATAAAAGATAAGTCAAAGATGATCATTGAACATTTCAGTTATATTTATTTTTGGGGAAACTTACTGTAGTAAATCTTAATAAGATATTTGTTTTCATTTAACTTTATAAGACATCATGCTGAGCCTGGGGGCACCATGCACTTTCTGTCAGAATTGTAAAACAAAGTTGTCTGTTTTCGAAGATCTAAAAACACTGTTAACATGTTGCAAATCACAAAAGCTGTTTAATAAACATATGCTTAAAGGTATTTAAAAAGTCATGTGCTGGACTTTTTATTATTATTGAACATTTTGACACCAACTTCTTTTTTTATTTTTTATTATCGGTTTCAAATATCGGTTATCGGCCTCCCTGACTGCCAAGAATCGGTATCGGCCCTGAAAAAAGCAGATCAGTCTGTCTCTATACTAAAGTAAAGCTAATTAAGTCAAATAAATACTCGTTTGTTCGTTAGCAGGCCAAAGTGGCATGTATACGTTTTATATGTACTTTACGATTATGTCCTCCTCTTCCTCCTCTTTCTTAACGAGCCCGCTCCTTTCAGGACGTACACTCTAAAAAGAGAATTGTTGAAGAAACGTAAGATGACAAATTTAATTATTGGCCAGCTTTAAAAAAAAATGTGATTCAATTGGTAACACACGATTGAATTAAGTTTATCCAAAGTGAATATATTAAGTTGAATGAATTCATGATTAATTCAACTTAATATATTCACTTTGGATGAACTTTATTCAATCGTGTGTTACCGATTGAAGCCATTTTTAAAAATGTGGTCAACAATTCAATTTGTAATCTTAAATTGGTTCAACAACTCTCTTTTTAGAGCGTACTCGACAGGAGTAAAATGCAAGCACGTGTGTGTGTGTGTGTGTGTGTGTGTGTGTGTGTGTGTGTGTGTGTGTGTGTGTGTGTGTGTGTGTGTGTGTGTGTGTGTGTGTGTGTGTGTGTGTGTGTGTGTGTGTGTGTGTGTGTTTCCATAGCAGACTTGTCCCGAGGGTGTTGTGGGGACGTCTCCCCTGAAGTCGGCAAACAGACGCCAAGAGCTGTGCTGTGTGTTAACGTTTGATTTCGCTCCCTTCCTTTTTTCCGTGGCGATACTAAAGTGCAGTTGGTGCGAGGCAAGCAGGAACTGAAGAAGCGACACAAATCAACCAGCACCTTTTCAAACCTCATCGGTCAACACTTGGGTCTGCACTTCATCGGTTCCGGGGTCAAACCCTCAGCAACTAAATTGAGATGCGCACGCATTTGTTGTTGATATTTTAAGCGTGCTCGGTGTCGGGTGCCACTTGACCACTGACCCACTTTCAGCACGCACGCACGCACGCACAAACTTTTCTTCTTGTTTCCTGGACCTGTCCAGAGGTGGCAAATCCAGGTCCAGAAAGTAAAAAACCCTGCCACAGTTTGACTTTAGCCCCTGTTGCTTGGGAGCTAGCTAGCTCTCATGGTGCTTGTTGACCTTTTTAGGGAGCTAGCTAGCTAGCATCAGGGGCTAAAGCTAAACTGTGGCAGCGTTTTTACTTTCTGGGCCTGGATTTGCCACCTCTGGAGCTGTTCCAAAACCTTTGATCATATTTTCATTTTTTGTGTGTGTGTATGCGTGTAAATGTACATGCATGTGTGTATATGTGTGTGTGGACGTGTATGAGCGTATTTGTGTGTTTGGGATTATGAAAATAATAATCACGTTTATTCTGATGGCTATTTAAATTACGATTAATAAAATAATTATTGATTGATTTAAAAAATGAAGATTTCAAACTGAATTGCAAAACACAATTTACTCGAGTATAAAACGAGATAGCTTTTCTTCCTTCATAAATATTCGGCATAACTTTACGTAACACAACGTACGTGACAGGATCTCCCTGCATGAAATTGTACGGCAAACTACTGAACTGTATAGAATGCTTATGAAAAAATAAATACATAAATAAAACAAAAGGAAAGTTTTTTTTTAAACCCAGCCCTAATATTGAGGCACTTGCTAATGCTCGCACACATCGAGTTCTTCCACATAGTGACATTTATCTGACTATTTTAAACAAAGAAGGGCCAAAACATGCTCTGTGAAAATTAAACCACACAAAAAAAGAGCCACCAGAGGGTGCTAGAATTGCACAAATGAAAATCAAAAAATTTTTAACAGATGAATCGCAAATTGTGATGAACTGGCCAGGCCGAGCATGCGGGCGCGCGTGGATGTGCGGAGTTGTGCACGTGTGTGCCGCAGGATGTGTGCGTCCTGACCCCTGTGTTGCCCCTTTGACAACTTCCTGTTTCCACACACAGCACACACCTGTGTGCGCACTTCTGCCAACACAAGAAAATGTGGACAAAAGTATTGGGACACATGCGAGCGCTGGTTGCCATCCAGCTGGATGAACAGGAAGCGGTCGCGCTGCAGCAGGAAATCAACAGGAAGTGATGATTTTAGTTTTAGTTTTTTTTTGTTTAAATTTTGTATATTATTAAAAACAATATGGGTTTTTAAACGGAATGGATTATTAGTTCAATATCAGATGGTGCTAAAGATTACACATCGTCACGTTCAATTCCACCCTAAAGGTTCACGAAATTGATTGCCAAAGATAAAAACATTTCCACTCATATACATTTGGCGCTAAATCATATCAGGGATGAGCAACTTCCGGACCAGATGGATGACAAAAATGCAATGGTAGATATGGGCAAAATACGTGCTCTTAAAATATCTTATTTTTTCACAATACTTTTGACAGGATCCACAGAAGCACATACTGTCATTTTGTTTTCGCTTTCTAGTGCAAAGGGATCTTTTTCGTTAGGGATCCGATACTTGTATCGACTATCGGATCCCGATATTGGAAAATAAATTGGCTCGGGGATCGGCGACAATGGTCCTGATCCACAGACAATCCTATTTGTACTGACAAATCCATTATAAAGAAGTTTTGTTCATGATTATTTGTATATTTTGTGTTACCAAGCTCGAAGAGCTGTTTAATTAACAATTCATAATAATTCTTATCCCTCACTTTTTGTCCTCCGTTTACAAAGTTGGAGTGCGGTTAGCAGATAGTGAACCCAAGATGTCGGTAGCGGTAGTGAAAAAGCTCTCATGCATAAAAAGGAACGCTCAAGCCAAGGACGACACAAAAAGTCGTGAACAGTAAACAAACTGCATTTTGCCACAAATTCTCACTCAAATCAAAATTCGATTATTATTGAAATATTATGTTGGTCCTTCATATATCTGCAAAAACATAATTAGGCCTACTGACGTTGTTTGTAAAGGGCAGCATACTGTAAAACCCTGCGAAAGGGCAAACAAGTCTGCCATCTAGTGGTGAGTAGTGAGATTACAACTTCAAACTA
This sequence comes from Leptonotus elevatus, assembly GCF_054856555.1. Lineage (NCBI taxonomy): Eukaryota > Metazoa > Chordata > Actinopteri > Syngnathiformes > Syngnathidae > Leptonotus > Leptonotus elevatus. The sequence goes on along the minus strand of NC_141239.1, from coordinate 4,023,769 downwards.
CATTCAAGCCCTGCATACTCGAAGTTCGGCAACTACAGAGTCATGGAGAGAGAATAAGACACCAGAGATATTTGCACTTTTGCGCTTTGTACACAACGCCTAATCCAATACTGGAAAATGAGTTATAAGTCTTGTATCGCTTTAAAGACAGTTGGAAAACCCTTTCAAGAGAATGCCAAGAACGTGCGAAAAAGTAATCAAGAGAAAAGGGTGGCTATTTATTTATGGATTTATTTTTGTATTTTCCCCTTTTTTTGTTAAGTACATAACTCCAAATGTGTTCGTTAGTTGTTATAGTTTTGATGCCTTCGGTGAGAATCTGCAATGTACATAGTCATGAAAATAAAGCAATTGTATTGCATGAGGTGTGTCCAAACTTTTGGCCTGTTCTGTATATAAATATCTATAAACAAATACATAAAAGTAAAAATAAATACAAAAAACGAGATAAATTTTTAAAAAATAAAAATAAATGTCGAAATAAACACAAAAAATAAATATATAAATATAATTAAATATCAATCAATCAATAAAAACGCTCTGCTCTCACATTTATTTATTTCATGATGCAGATGCTCTGCCAGGATGAAATGTTATTCAAATGAGGAGGCGGTCCTAAGCGTGTCTTGGGTTGGACTCCGCCGCAACTTGCGACTTGAGTTGCTCGACAACGGGTGGAGGTGACAGTGGACCAGATAGTCGTCCATTGCTGGAGCTCTCCAATGCAAGCCGGCGAGACTTCCTTGTTCGCCGACCCGCTCACTCGACCAATGAAAAGCAGTTTGCAACGGGGAGTCCAAACTTAGCGTGTACCAAGACACGCCCCCTCATTTGAATAACATTTCGTCCTGGCAGAGCGTCTGCAGCATCAAACAAATAAATGTGAGAGCAGAGTGTTTTTATTCATTATTGATATTTAATCGCCTTTATTATTTGCAATATTTATTGAACCGCTTGCATTAGCCATACGCCAGGAAAGAATGATTCAAGGAATTCACTCTGGGGTAACAGAACATAAAATTAATCTATATGCCGATGATATTTTACTTTATTTAGAAAAGCCTGCTATTTCATTAGGGGAAGTATTTAACTTAATAACTAAATTCTCACAGTTATCAGACTATTCTATTAACTGGACAAAATCAACACTTCTACCTATTACAGAAAATTCATGGAACCCTGCAAGCCAGGACCCATACTACTCATTTCCTATAGGTAATTTAAAATACTTAGGCATAAAAATCTCACCTAAATTAACTGATTTAGTTCATTTAAATTTCACTCCACTTCTGGATAGCATTTATAGTGACTTGGAGCGCTGGAATAATCTTCCTATTTCTCTAATAGGACGAATAGCCACTATTAAAATGAAAGTTTTACCCAAAATAAACTATTTTTTCTCAATGATTCCATTTAAACCTACGGCTAACTGGTTCCAGTTGTTGGACTCAGCCGTTACAAAATTTTACTGGAAAAAAAAAAAAAGCAAAGATTAGTCTATCTACTCTTCAGAAAAATAAATCCAAAGGAGGTCTAGAGGCACCAAATTTTATGCACTATTATATAGCCAACCAGCTACAATATATTATTTTATGGGCACAACCCAATAGAGATACTAACTGTTGGCTGGAACTAGAACAGAAGGATTGTAATAACCTCAGACTCCTAGATTTACTCTTTATTACAACATCGATTAAGCGCCATAACTGCTTTAAAAATCCAATGATTTCCGCCACCCTGACTGCCTGGTGGAAGGCACTAGAAATGACAAAAGCCAAAGTGGAGCCCAGCGGGCTTTCTCCCCTATGGCATAACCCCGACTTTCAAATTAACAACCAATCGTTTTATTTGAATGTGTGGGAGCAGAAAGGAATTACACATCTCCACCATCTCTTCTCAGATAATATGTTTATATCATATACATCCTTGCTCCAAAAATATAAAATAAAAAACGGAAACTTTTTACATTATTTGCAAGTTAAAAGTATGATAAAGAAACAAATTCCAACACTCCAGGGTACGCTCCAACCGCCTGTTTTAGCTAAAGATATTACCAAGCTTTCTCCAACAACAACAAAAAAACTCTCAAAAATATATAAGTTACTTTCATATACTGATAAAACGTCTTTACCCATCTCAAAATGGGAAACAGACTTGTCTATAGCTCCGGAATCTGTCTTTTGGATTCAAGTTTGTGAAAATGTTTTTAAAATGACAAAACACACAAATTTACAACTTATCCAATATAAAATTATTCACAGAACATACATTACTCAATATATGATGAAGAAAATGGGACTCTCAGACTCCGACATTTGTCTCCAGTGTTTACAAAACACTACAGACACTTATTTTCATGCTTTATGGTTATGTACTCCGGTTATGTGTTTCTGGACTAAAGTCTTAGAAAAACTTTCCGCTGTCTTGGACTGTAGGATACCGTTCTCTCCAAACTTGTGTTTGCTAGGTGACTTAACAACAATTGACTTACCACATAAACAATTTCAATCTATACTTGTAGCCCTTACTATCGCAAAAAAAACAATTCTTGTTAACTGGAAAAATAAACAAACTTTGAATATCGACCAATGGTCTAACCTCCTCATAAATCATATTTTAATGGAAAAAATATCTGCCTCAAATAAAAACCAAATGTCAAAATTTAAAGAAACATGGTCTACGTATATAGAATTTTTTAACCTAAACTTGGATTTTAATTCTGCCTGTTAGCGAGAGCCACAGCAGCGTTATAACTGGCATTGATGTTTCTGTATTAGGCAATTTGTAACTAATGGTTGTGTTTCCATAGTCAGGAACCCGGCTGCTGCCAGCGGGATCGAGCGGATTCACCTCCGATGGGCACCAGGGGTTGATATTCGGATTCACGGCATGCCAGTGGGTTAATTCTGTGGGTGCTGTCCCCCCTGGCGGGGAGTGGGCGGGTCTCCCCCTCTGTTGGCTGCTGGGTGGCGGCTGCGTCTTGGCCGTTCCCTGGGTCTCTTGGGGGGTGCTGCGTTGCGGGGCTTTCCCTGGTGTCGGGGGCGGCGCCGTTCCGGCGCGGTCCGTCGCTCTGGGCCCGGCGACGCGGTTCGGGGCCTGTGGGCCGCCGGGGTGCCCGGTGGTTCCCTCTCCCCTCCCCCTTCCTCCCCCTTGCTGCCTCTCCCTCCTCGCCTCTCCCCGCCCGTCCTCCGCCTCCCTGTCCCCTCTCCCTCGTCGCCCTTCCTCCTCCTCTCCCCCTCTCCTTGCGTCCCTGCCGCTGCCCCCTGCCCTTCTTGTCGTCCCCTTCCCTCCTCCCTTCCCCTTCCCCGGTACGCCTTCCTTCCCCTCCCCTGGGCCGGGGGCTCCATCCATGGCCCGGGTCTCGGTGCTATGGGGGCCGGCGGGGGTGGCTGGGGTTTGGTGTCGTGCCCGCCCCGCTCCGGTGGGCGTCCTGACACCTCGGGCGGGACCCAGTATCCGGGGGGCGAGCCCTATCGCCCCGCCGGACGGGTCCCATATGCCCGCCGGGGTCCTGGTGGGGTGGGTGGGGGCTTGGTGGGCCGGTGCGCCTCCTGCCCCCGCCCGGTTGGGGGGGGCCCCGCTGGTCACACCTCTTAACTCACTACACTAGGTTTGCACAATACACTTTTATAGACATATAGGGCACATAACACACTTTGGGGGGTGGGGTAGGGTGGAAACACCGTCTTCACCCTACAACTCCCCTCCAATTTTAATACACCACACAACTTGTGGGTGGGGGGGGGGGCTTGGGGGCTTGTGGGGGTGCCATCGGTTGGGGGCCGCAGTATAGAGCAGTGCTGCGGTCCCCTGTCCGTGTCGCCACCCGCCCCCCCCCCCGCCCTATCTTTTTTTTTTAATGCACCACATACACTCAGCAACATGCTTGGGTGGCGGGTGGATCGGAGCGTGGGAATATCATTTCCATCGGCTCCGGTTCACCTGCTCCTAATTTTAATGCACCACACACACACACTTGTATATACACTGGGTGGGGTCACATTCACGGTTTAGGGGTAGAGTTCGCCAGTCCGCGAGCTGGCGGACTCAGTAACAGGGGTTAATTTTCACAAAGAACGCTGGGGTGACGACCGGGGCCTTCCCCCGCTGGGCCTGGGGTTCGGGGGTGTCGGCCGCCCTCCGGTGCCCCCATCTCCCCCTTCTGCCCCCGGTGTTCCGTCCTTCCACACGGCGGGGGGTGGGGTGGGCGCGGCTGCCCTCTCCGCTCCGCTGTCCGGCCCCTCTTCGGCGCCGGTGCCTGGGTGCGGGTGGTCCCCGGGGGCTGGGGGTCGGGGGTTGGGGGGCTGCCGGTTGGTCGGGGTGGGGTCGGGGGGGGGGGCGGCTTTGTTGGGGGGGGGCGGTGGTGGGGGTTGCGGGGTGGGGGGGTGCTGGGGGTGGGGGGTGTCTGGGGGATTGGGGGCATGGGGGCGGCTGGGGCTGGGTTGGGGTGGGTGGCGGGGGGTGGATGGGGGGCGGGGGGTGGTGGGGGGGCGGGGGTTGGGGGCCGGTGGGGTGCCTGGTGGGCCTGCAGTGCCCCGTCCTGCTGCGTTGGGCCGGGGGCGCGGGCCGTGTTGGGGCGGGGGGCGCTCCTGCTCCTGGGTTTGCTCTCCGGCCGGTGGCCCTGGTGGGGCCCGGGGGTCGTCCTTTGGCGCTGCCGCGGCCTGGGGGGCCCTGAGGTGTTGCGCTTGCTCTGTTCCGGCGGGGGTCGACGGCTCCCCTCTTTGGTGGAGATTTTCATGCATGCCAGATCCACCACACCAGCATCTACCGAAACTCAGACACAATCTGTTTCCTCCTCAGGTTATTGAATCGGTGGAGGCTGGTGTCTCGGATCTCACGCGGCTTCGTCTGTCCTTCCTTCCTTTTCTCGGTCTCTCCGTTGGTCTCTTGAGGCCTCCCTGACTTTATGTTTTTTGGATTTGTTGGGGTCTGGATGTTTCTTGGGCTGGGGAGGAGTTCTGGTGGGGGGTGTCTGGTCGGTGCTGGATTTCACCTTCCTTGGTTTTCTTCGGTCCCCTCGGGTCTCCTGGTGTTCGATTTAGGTGAACGGTATAAGATTTTTTTTTCTAATAGGTTTTCTGGTGAGCTAACAAACACACGCACGCACGCACGCACGCACGCACACACACATACTCACCCACACACACAAAAAAAAAAAAAAAAAAGTATGTATGTATGTATGTATATATGTATATATGTATGTATATATGTGTATATATATATATATATATATTTAAAAAAAAAAAAAAAAAAAAAAAAAAAAAAAAAGAGCAATGATGATGACATTTCCGAATGAACAATACTGAGCTCTTAAAAAGAAAAAAAAAAAAAAAAAAAAAAAAAAATTATTGATATTTAATTCCATTTATATATTTCTTTTTGCATTTATTTTTACCTTTTATATATATATATATATATATATATATATATATATATATATATATATATATATATATATATATATATATATATATATATATATATATATATATATATATATATATATATATATATATATATATATATATATATATATATATATATATATATATATGTATATATATATATATATATGTATATGTATATGTGTGTACAAATTGCCTTTAAGCCATGGCTTCTACCCGTCAGCCCTTTTTTCAGATGTCAATGTTGCAAATTATATGATGTAGCCAGTAAAAATGTGTCCGAAATGGAAAAAAATGAATTATATATATTGTTTTGTTTTTTTCCCCGGGATTTTGTTAACCATTTCTCCACGTTTTACCCAAAAAACATGTAATGAATGTTTATCAGCGTGTTTTCAAGAATTGTTTGGATTTAGAGAAAAACAAGGGGAAAAAAAAGTTTTATTATTATTATCATTATTATTATTATTATTATTAATATTATGTAAGTATTATTATTAAATTAAGGGGCCACTCAGAGTGTGATTGGAGGCTGCATGCAGCCCACAGAATGATATATGATATTATTATAGAAATTCATGTTTTTAATGTGATTTTTTAAAATAAATAGACAATATTTACTTTTTTTGTGTTTGAGATTATATCAAGTCTCTATTGGAGTGCAAATCAAGTTCATGTTGAGGTGTCTATTTAGTTACTATGTAAGCGTGTGGAAGATGACTTTCCAATTGGGTGAAAAAGTGTTGTTTTTGGAGTTTCCTGTGTTTTGATTGGCCGAGAGAAAGAGACGATTTCCTGCCCTTCTTCTTCTTCTTTCTTGTCGTCTTTTGTTTTCTTTGGCCGTCCTGACGCTCCTATTTTTGTCTTTTACTAATTCTCTCCCTCTCTCTCTCTCTCTTTCCCTTCACTGGCATTTTCCCCCCCATCCTCCTCCTCACGCCGTCTCCTTTTATGGGCACACCAACAACACACGTGTGGACAAAAGTATTGGGACACCGACTGGAGATGAAAATTTGGACGCGTACATGAAGTGAAGAAAATGTGATTTGAGACATGAATATTTGTAGACAGTTATTGGAAATGAAAAGTGGAGCAAAATGTGGGGACAAAAGTACAGGAAGTAAAGAAAATATGATTAAAGATGTGGGACGTCTTCAAGAGGAAGTTACAAGTGAAGAAAATGTGTTTGGACAAAAGTATTGGGACACCCACAAGAGGTGAAGATGGAAGAAAAGATGAAAAATGACAAATATTTGCTATACCTAAATATATAAAAACTAGGGATTTTTTACACCCTTTTTTTTGGGACCGATGCGATATTTAACCTTCAGTACTCACGGATACGGATACGGAAGTGCCGATACATTTAGTACTGATTATGATACATAAAATTGACCCCCGAAATATATATTTTTAAATGAAATATACCGTATTTTTCACACTATAAGGCCATCGGATTATAAGGCGATGGCCTCTTTAAAAACATTCAATTTTAAGGAAATTTGCTATAAGGCGCACCTAAAAGCCTTTCATTTTCTCAAAAACCGACAGTGCGCCTTATAATCCTTATAGTGCGAAAAATACGGTTCATAAAAGTCATTTTGCATAGAGCAAACAATAAAATGATTTTTTTTACCCATAAATAAGATGAAACAAATAATCCAGTAGCCAGAAAAAAAAAGTCCCAATGTACAGTGAAGTGCAAATAATTCAATTCAATACAATATGGCTTCAAGTCATTAAGTAATATCTACCATGTTGAGAATTTCTCAAGATGTTTAATTATATCTTGTTTTGAAATCCATGCTTTTAATTTGGAAGGCTGCTCTGTTTTCCGTTTCCTGTTACACGTGCTCCGTTCATTACAAATATAATGTAGTATGTATAAGAGCTATAATTAGCGTCTGCGAGGACCATAACCGCATAATTCTATTTTTAGCACCACAGCTTCCGACTACGTTAACGAGGCAATTAAGCGCGCTGCAAACGTAAAACGAGGCAATTAAAAGTTACGTGAGCTACAAACATATAACGCACATTGAACCACAGATATAGGTGATATTACTCACATTATTAAAAACATTGGGACACATACACACAATGGAGTTGCACAAAAGTATTGGGACACTTCCAGGAAGTAACAAGAAAAGAGTTACTGGCAGAGAAACGTGGCAGACGTGGATTTGTTTTTCTCTTCTAAGAACTCTCCTCTGCCAAGATGAAGCTTTGCATCATTGCCTAATCAAATCAAATCAATTTAAGTGAGGCTGCTGGTGTGTGTGTGTGTGTCTCATTCATTCATTCATTTAGCAGAGTGGAGTGTCAAGCAAGCTGGGCCGCGGCCGAGCGGAGTCGGCGTCATGGAGAAAAGGAGCTTTGTGAGCTCATTTGGCTGCACAGAGCATGACTGCGTTGCTCCAAAGATAACAAAGCTGTCCAGTGAGGGAATAATGCATGCACATTGTTTCTGGATTGTCTCATGTCATTGAGGAAGAAAATCAGAAACATACATCAAAACGCCTGCTGACACTTCTCAATCAATCGCAATTAAGTATCAAAGCTAGCTAATGCTAACATATAATACGAAGCCCCATAGCTGGGCTAATGGAAATTAGCATAGATGTAGCCTCTTCGGGGACCGCTCGTCGAGCAATATATACGACGGTGGCAGGAAAATCCGGTTGGCGAATTTGTGGATGCTGCATGTCCCCCAGTAGCTCAGTGCTGCCCAGGCATGTTGTGGCGCAACATGGTACTACACCAAAGGCACCTAATGTTAGAATAAATGTTCATAAGATAGATAGATAGAATCTTAATTGTCATTGTAACATGTACAATGAAGATTCGTGCCAAACCAGTCAGTGCTAAAACATTCAAGTCCTACAAAACTATAAAAGACATTTTTAAAAAGAAACACTTCACATATAAAACCAACTAAAATAAGCACATAGCGCCATCTTGCAGTAGCACAATACTCTCTTTCCCTGAGCAACCAGTGTTACCTTGTAGAGTTGTTTACTGCCGTTATTGCTGTGGGATAAAAACTATCCCATATTTACTCCCTCTCTAGTTATCCCATATTTACTCTAGGGCTAGGTTAAACGATTATTTTTGCAATCGATTAATCTAGAAAGTAGTTTTTCGATGCATCAATTCATTTTTAAATTGGATTCCATTTCGATTCGATTATCTCCCCATAATTTGACCTATAAAGCAATGAATGCTAATTTATCACCATGGATAAAACACAAATGTCTTCTTTCCGATATATTTTTTATTCAAGTTAAAAAATGAATTTTATTGAACGATAGAATCGCATACATGATGACATACTGTGACAGTCACGTGACATCAATGCCACACCATCGCACTTCTATTCATAGCGTCGCACTCCATCCAAAGTGCGCCATGTGCATGTGTGTGTGTGTGTGTGTGTGTGTGTGTGTGTGCATATTCGGAGGGGTGGATTAATTCCACTTGACTGTCAACAGCACGGTGGCGTAGTGGCCATCACGTCTGCCTCACAGTTGCTACGGCCTTCCTGTGCGGAGTTTGTGGCTTGTTATCGTTTTCTGGGGCTTCTCCCCAAAATCCAAGACTGCAAATTGGGAATGCTTGAAACGTTTGTCCAAATGTGCTCTGCTGGGGTAAAACCCCGGACTGGTCGCCAAAAGTTGGCAGCGATAGGCTTCGGTTCACCTGTTACCTTAATAAGCGCGATATAAATGAAGTTCCATTTACCAAGGAGATGAGGAGGGTAAGGAGGAAAGGAGGAAAGAATGTACGGAAGGCAATGAGGAAGAAAAGAATAAAGAGGGAAGACGGAAATGGAGGCAGAAAGGAAAGAAAGAAGGACACAAAGAAGGAAAGATGGATGGTGTATAAGAAGAAAAGAAAAGGGAGTTAAAGAAGGAAAGAAGACAGTGGGGGAAGGAAGGAAGGAAGGAAGGAAAGAAGAATGTATGGAAGGCAATGAGGAAGGAACAAAGAGGGAAGAAGGGAATGGAGGCAGAAAGGAAAGAAGGAAGGACACAAAGAAGGAAAGAAAAGGGAGTTAAAATGAGGAAAGAAGACAGTTTAGGAAGGAAGATTGTATGGAAGACAAAGAGGAAAGAAGGAACAAATAGGGAAGAAGGAAATAGAGGCAGAAAGGAAAGAAAGAAGGAAGGAAGGAAGGAAAAGCAGAGAGGAAGGAAGGACGGGAGGAAGGAAGGGTAAGAGGAAAGACCGTAAGTGAAGGAAGGATGGAGGAAGAATAGAGGAACAGAGGAAGGAAGGAAGGATGTATGGAAGGCAAGGAGGAAGAACAAAGAGGGAAGAAGGTAATGGGGGCAGAAAGGAAGAACACAAAGAAGAAAAGATTGATGTTATTATGGAAGAAAAGAAAAAGGGAGTAAAAAGGAAGAAAGACGACTGTGAAGGAATGGAAGCAAGGAGGAAAGGTAAGGCAGGAAGGAAGACAAAGAAAGTAAGGGAAAAGATGGAGGAAGAAAAAGAAGGAAGCAAGGGAAAGATTGAAAGAAGGATGGATGGAGCAAACATACATAGAAAGACAAGTCAAGAAAGGAAGGAAGGAGGATTGAAGGAAAAGTGAAGGAAGAAAGGAAAAGTGACTAAAGCAGGAAAGAAGACAGTCAAAGGAATGAAGGAAGAATGGGAGGAAGGAGAGAAGGTAGGGAAGAATGAAGGCAGCATGTGAAAGAAAGAAGTTGTGAGCACATTTGAGAAAAGTGTCACGTGTGCGCATTGCGTTAATTAGCAAAACAGCTTGTTAGCTCATTAGCTTGCTAATGAGCGCCGAGTGTTGACGAGTCAGCAAAAGCGCAAACCCAAGAGAGCAACAGGCAGCCTTCATGACTTACAACTTACACGACTTTTGTCATCAATGTGCGTCGGCAGCCGCCAGGCAGAAAAGCGCAAAAGACATTTTCTTCGTCAAGAATCGAGAAAATCCATCATTTGACCTCAGATGGATCAAATTGGACGTGATGATGTCACAACACCACCACGTCACCTGACATGACATGTGTGTGTGTGTGTGTGTGGTCTTGTTTTTGTTACATAGTGGGGGCCAACATTCCGGGATTTCACAGAGTTGTGGGGCCCACCCGTCCATGTGGGGCCATTTTGCTGGGCCCCACAAGTTGAGACCTCTTTTTGAGGACTTGGCTTTAGAGTTTAGGTTTGAATTGGGTTATGGTTGAGGTTAGGGTAAGGAATAGAAGTAGGCAATCATTTTGGATGGTTGGGGTTGGGGGGGAGGGGCTAGGAAATGCATTATGTCAAATAGTGTGGTTGCGTCATGTATGCCTGGTGAAGGCATGCACACTTGTCAGACCGTCAGCTGTGTCTAAAGGTCAGCATCAACACACACACACACACACACACACACACACACACGCACGCACAACCCCACACACACGCATACACACACACACACCTGGCTATCCAAGTGGGGACTTGAATTATTATAGCAATATATTATTTTATAAGAAAGTGACCCGAAAGTGGCTTAAAATTAACCGGAAGTGACTCGATTTCAACAGGAAGTGACCTGGAAGAGGCTTAAAATCAACAGGAAGTGACTTGATTTCAACAGGAAGTAACCAGGAAGTGACCCGATTTCAATAGGAAGTAACCCAGAAGTGGCCTAAAATCAACAGGAAGTGACTTGATTTCAACAGGAAGTGACCTGGAAGAGGCTTAAAATCAACAGGAAGTGACCTGTTTTCAACAGGCAGTGACCCAGAAGTGGCCTAAAATGAACAGGAAGTGACTTGATTTCAACAGGAAGTGACCTGGAAGAGGCTTAAAATCAACAGGAAGTGACCTGTTTTCAACAGGCAGTGACCCAGAAGTGGCCTAAAATGAACAGGAAGTGACTTGATTTCAACAGGAAGTGACCTGGAAGAGGCTTAAAATCAACAGGAAGTGACTTGATTTCAACAGGAAGTAACCAGGAAGTGACCCGATTTCAATAGGAAGTAACCCAGAAGTGGCCTAAAATCAACAGGAAGTGACCTGATTTCAACAGGGAGTGACGCGGAAGTGACTTTATTCCAACAGGAAGTGGCCTCAAATCTACTACTTCTCCAAGTACTACTGCGACTACTACTACTACAAATACTAAATGCGAGGTGGAAAGCCGCATTTAGTATTTAGAGTCAGCAGTCCCATTCAAAATTTCTGCGGGAATTTTTCTAAGCGGTCCTCGAGAGCTCCTATCCAGCCTGTTTTCCATGTTTCCCTCCTGCAGTGCAGCTGAATCTAATGATCAGCGAATCAGCACACTTTGCAGAAGCCCGATAACGATCCTGATCATGAATCAGGTGTGTCAGTGGAGAGAAACATGGAAAACAGGCTGGATGGGGGCTCTCGAGGACCGAACTTGGCCACCCCTGCCTTACCCGAACCTCAACCATAACCCAGTTCAAACCGAAAATCTCAAATTTAAACACACGCCGACGACACACAGATGTCGGCGGGGCCTGAAGCGAGGCATCTGTCGCTGGTCATCAGTGAGCACATTCCTGCTACTCAGAGTACAAAAATATGCAAACTGATGCCTTCGCGCCCACACACACACACGCACACACACACACACACACTTATGCAGACACACACTCACACACATTCTTTGCCTTCCATACAAAAAGAGCAGACGTCTCCCTCACTGGAGCCTCAACAACACACTTGCTGATCATGTGCGTGTGCGTATCTACATACATACAAGACTGTAGATGTGAAACGTACCTAATCAAGTGTCCTTTGTTGCTAATCAACGAGCGAGCGTGTGTTTGAAGTGAGCGCCGATCACATGGCGGCGGCTCGTTTCGGCCCGCAGGCGGTCATGAGCCTGTTGTCCGTTCGCCAACGACAAACAGGCAATTTGCACTTTGGCATATGACACGCGTGTGATGTGCGTGTGCTAACTTTAGCATGTGATAGCACTGTTAAAAAGTTGATTGGTCACCCAAGTAGGCCTGTCACGGATAATAAATGGCAAAAGGGTCCTCAACTCCAAACTTGAAAATTGAGATATTCATATATGCAAATTCTACATTGAATTCCGTTTAAAATAATTTAAAATAGGGCATTTTTTCAGGCTGATGCCAATACCCATTTTTGGCAGAAAAAAATACCAATTACCAATTAATCTGCTAATTATTTAATCTTCTTTGAATTCTTGAAATATCAACTTTAAACATAACTTGGAAGGCCAATGACAAAATTAAAAAATACGAACGTGAAATAAGAATAGAATAAACTAAAAGAATAGCAACTGAAAAAACTGTAAGAACAAATACTGACTGTTCTGCGCGTTTGGGCCTCTTGGGGCAGTGTGGTGCCGTGGATCTATGGTGTACACACTTAAAGCCAGTACAAAAGAAAGTTCCGATGTTAACTTCCTGTTAGCATTTGAATGGGATCATCCCTTCACTTTTAGCATTAGCACTAGGCTAGGCGATGTTTTAAAAATGAAGCTTTTTATGTATTTAAATATACAGTGGATGTCATTCTTATAGTTGTGTGTTTAGTTTGAGAGTTAACTCTAACTGGGATGTCATTAAACAGCTTAAAGGACGCTTCGGGACAACAGAATAACCAGAACAACATACGCTACACACTTGCTAGTTGCTAATGCTACGTGAGCAAAATGGTGCAGTCAGGGTACTTTCACAGCGTCGGAAACTTCGGTTTTCTTCAGTGATAACGTTTTAAGGGAAAAATAATCGGCCATTTGGCCCAATTGGCTGATTTATAATTGGACGATTACAATCAGTGGCTGATTAATCGGTCGGACCCTAATATGTAATTCATGGACGTGCCTCAAAATTTGACAACGTTACAGTAATTTTAATGTGGCCAAGATTAGAGAAAAACTGGTTTAAAGTTTTGTTCATAGCAACCAGTAAGTATCTTCGGAAAAAGATATTGACTTGAAATTGTGAGGAACTGTTCAAATATCAGTGGAAAGTCAATTCCAATCGCTGGCAAGGCCATCGCCCGAGATTTGAACCCTTTAAAAGACAGATGAAATTAATCTCAAAAACGTTGAAGTTTACAATTAGTTTTGTGAGGCATCAGACAAACTTTGCTTCTTTTTTTGTTGCTCTTTGTGGTATTTTCTTGCTTAAATGAGGTCATGTTACCGCCGTGGGAAATTGGATGTAAAGATTATTTGCCATTTGGTGTGGTTTGTGACAAGCTATTGCTAAATGATGATGAATGTAATGTCTCAAATGCAATTGGTCACAGCAAGAAAATGAAAATGTTACGATGGGTCAACAACCCCCCCCCCCCCCAAAAAAAAAGTTCAATACACAAGGAACGAAATCGGTATGTATAAGTCACTCCATATTAGGGCTGGGTTAAAAAAAAAAAAATCGATATAAAATCGATTTTCCTTTTCAAGCTTTTCCCTTAAATTCCTAAGAAAATGGAATTTTAATGGCCACATTCTTTTGGTATCTTACGGTTTTCTTGAAATTGACTGTTCACGTGAATTTAAAAGTATTCTTTCACATTTCTGAAAATCATGACTTATTGCACTTTTAAGACAATTCAAAATCTTTTTCATTTACATGTTCAATTATTGAATTAGAACGATGAATATATTTCGTTCTTGCTGAGGTCAATATTTGTGTAACACACAAGTGATTATAACACGTGTTACTTTCATTAATCAACTAAATGATAATTAAGCAAAATTTACATTGGAAGAAAATATTTGTGGCGTTATTATCATATCCTTGACATTTAAAAAGAATCGATATGCCGTAATTAATCGATATCAGATTGAACTGAAGTCAACCGAATCGAAATCGAATCGATGGAGGAAATTAGAATCGATACCCATCCCTGCTCCATATACAGTTCGAGACTCTTTTTCAGAGGACTATCGTGATCATTTTTCAGCTTTAAGTTTCATATTTCATAGCTCATATTTGACTTTAATGTCATCCCACTTCAAAGAACACAAAGTGAACATTTGAGGTCATTTTCTGCGACTCGGGCAGAAACGCGTCGAAGTGGCGTGGACGGCGTTGCGTGAAATTGACGACATCGAGAAAGGATCAAAACGTGACATTATTTGCACGATTACATCCGCCGACATTAAATACAAGTCATTGGCACGTTTCACAACTTTTGATGACGCTCATCCCGACTCGCAAGAGTTTGCCACTCGTCAGTGGACACGCTTGATTGCGTGAACGCATTCGTTTGAATTCAAAGTCGAAATGGACTCATTCATGAAAAAGATCCCGCAAATGAAGACGATCTCCGTTTGGATTACAATCCACGTTGTCCGTTTGGATGACGACATTCGCGTCGGCTCCAAGCAAGGCGGCGTGCGTCCTTCTGGTCACTTTTGTGCTGAATGGCCACATTGCGCAGGATTGACACTTTTGGGATGTGAATGAATGAGAAAAAAAAAAAAAAAGAATGAATGAAAAATGTATTCGGTTCATTGGCAAGATAAATAAAAAATTCAACATTGACAAAAACTTTATAAATTCGCAAATTTGTTTTAAAGTGGCAAACGTGTGAGGTTTTTTTTCCCACCTAAAAAAAAATATATATATATTTCTACGTGACCCTAATACGCTGTCGTAATATCATACATTTTGTGCAGTGACGTTAGGGGCGAGGAAGTGCGGGTTCTTTTGAGGCCGGTTTCCAAGACTAAGCTAAAGTCAGCTAAAAACATGTCGGCTAAAGATGCACTTGTTTTAATAATTGTTTATTTTCGTACACTCTTTTCAAATATTTTGTGCTGCTGAGAAATGACTATCAAAACCCGAAGAAGGCTTTTTTTGTGGAGAAATCTCAAAATCGACATTTGGGTCCAAACATTTTGTTTTTTTCTCGTGCACCTCGTGACTTTCTTTTAGCAAAAGTGAGGAAGGTTTTGCTGGTACATACGAACAAAATATGATGAGGCGTCGCAAATTGTCAACAAAGAGCGCATTGATGGCAGGAGTCACGCGGACGCCTCGCGTGGTGTCTCGCTAGCTGGTCGCCCGCGGCAACGGCTGCTTGCCGAGCATCCGCGCTCGTTTACTCGTGTGCCAGACGATGTCACGTCGTCGTCATCATCATCATCATCATCATCATCATCATCATCATCAGTGCAATGAGTCCATTTAAAATCCCTGCCACGGTTTGGCTTTAACCCCTGATGCTAGCTAGCTCCTTATTAGGTAAACGAGCACCATGGGAGCTAGCTAGTGAGCTAGCAAGCTAGCACCTAAACGTAAAAACCCTGCCACAGTTTGGCTTTAGCCCCTGATGCTAGCGAGCTAGCTAGCTACCTCCTGAATGTAAAAACCCTGCCACATTTTGCCTTTAGCGTCTGATGCTGGCTAGCTAGCTCCCTAGCTGGTAAACAAGCACCATGGGAGCTAGCTAGCGAGCTAGCACCTGAAAGTAAAAACCCTGCCACAGTTTGGCTTTAGCCCCTAGTGCTAGCTAGCTAGCTTCCTAGCTAGCTCCCCGGGTGCTTGTCTACCTGCTAGGGAGCTAGCTAGCTAGCACGAGGGGCTAAAGCCAAACTGTGGCAGGGTTTTTACTTTCTGGACCTAGATTTGCACCTCTGGAGAAGTTTGGAAGTTGAAAAAGATGCCAGTCTTTTTCTTCTTCCTTTTTTTTTTTGATCCAGTTCAAAGTGGCACGTTGCGGTTTTGGTTATGTCGCAGCAGGCGGTCTCGTCGTGCGCTTCATCCCGTCAGTGCGAGCCGGGGATTGTTTAACTTTAGGCCGTTTAATCTGCTGGACGGACTCCAAAGCGGAATGGCGAAGCAACTGGGTCAATGAGTCCACGACTAAGCCCCGCCCACCGCTGTTGCCTATGAAAAAAGTCAATCTGACGACTCCGTCATTACTCCTGGGGAAAGTAACGAGAAGAACCTTTACTTACTCAAAAGTTCAAGGTAACCCAGTTAGAGTACAAGAGCTTCCTCTCAAAATGTCCCTCGTGTCAAGACGTTGGTGAGTACGCCATTTTGAAAAAGTGTCCTTCTCCACATTCATAATCCTCCTACTAATCTCACAACAATCGGGTTTTAAACAGGTGTGTGTTTAGCAGGAAAAGCTAACAAATTACATTTTTTCACTTATTCGCTTCCAATACTTTGACTGTTTCCTTTATTTACCCCGATACTTTGATCCCATTTTCACTCTTTCACCTCCTGTGTCCCAATACTTTTGTTGTTTCCTCGGTGTGTCCCAATACTTCTGTGCCAAACTGCATTTGCTTTACCTTTTCACTTCCTGTGTCCCAATACTTTTGTCCAAACTCCCATCACTGTGTCGAAACCATCAGGGCACAGGAAAGTCACACACACGCGCGCACGCGCGCGCGCACGCACGCGCGCACGCACGCACACACGCAATGTTGGAGCCTTCCAAAATACTGCAAACGCCATTTGAGCACGATGAGCCAAAACGAAAGCGATGAGAGGATTTTGGCTGAAATTGACGTTGGAGAAGATCAAACATTGAGAAAATGATCAATAATTGTGGATTTAACACGATCGTCTTAATTTGAATGTTTTCATTTTGGCGATCCGATCGATTGATTACCATTTATTGGTTAGGTTATACGTAACTTTTTGGATGTGATTAACTCAATGACTGGCAGCCATTTCCACTGAAGCAACCCCCTTTGCTCCCGGCTGTTTGACTGGATTTTGACCGATATTGCAAGGCCCGCAGAATATTGTGTTCTATTGCTATAAAAACATGGAAAGAAAGGTTCGAGTGTCTTCTTTCGTCAGGAAAAAAAGTCTATTTGTACCTGTTTCCGTTTTGCAGCAATCAGACTACAGTTTCCTCCTTATTCACAAACATGTTGAAAACAGTGGGAAAATAGCTTTTTGCAACATGGCCCTGGTTGATCTCTTATACTCTGCTGCCACCTGCTGGCCGTATTTTTTGTAATAACTACCCTGGCTTTAAGCCACCTCTTCATGTCAAATGCTGCATCAAAGCCTTCTGTATGCTCTAGCATAAAAAAAAAGTTACAAAATTGTATCAATCCTTCTTTGGGACACTGAAACCCTTTCAAATAGAACGTAGTTATACGTTTTTTGGGAGCAAACAAGTTAAGCCATGATTAGATTGGATAAAATAAAACACAAATATGTGTGAAATTTGCTCCAAAAATCAGGTGACTAAGTGGGGATGGGATTTAAAAAGAAAAAAGAAAAAAATGCTGTCAATGTTGTCGAAGGGAAAACAAAGTTTGAGAAGCTTAAAATGGAAAATCCATTTTGGTGAGAAATGTCCGCAATTTGCATTTTCAGATCCTAGCCGTGGAAAAGCGACACCAAACAGACATGAGATGATGATGAAGAAGATGAAGAAGATGAAGATGATGAAGATGATGAAGATGATGAAGATGATGAAGATGATGAAGATGATGAAGATGCAGACTGTTGTCATCTGACTGCTGCCGGGTGGGAAAATCCCGCCGCTTCTCTTCGGGAATCTCGCACGCACGCACGCACGCACGCACGCACGCACGCACGCACGGCAACAATAAATAGATTTGTGTCCGGGTGGTGGTGGTGGGCATCAACTATTTTGTGTGTTGCTCGCTTGACATCGGAAACAAAACAAAAAGAAACACCACATGTCGTGCAAAGCATGATGGGTACAGGAAGTTGGGAAGGAACGGGGGGAGGAGCAAGAGGAGGAGCAAGTGAAGAAGAAGTAAAAAAAACTAATGGAAGAAAGATGGAGGAGGACAGGAAGAAGAAGTAGAAAAGGGAGAAACAGGACAAATGGAAGAAAAATTAAGGAGAAAGAGGAGAATATATATATATATATATATACACAATTATTACTTTACATGTAATATTACATATGTATTATATATATATATATATATATATATATATATATCTAACATAATAATATATATATTGAAATACGTGAATCAACTAAAAAGTTCATTACTGGAGCACTTTTGACTCGACGCACTCCTTATGAAAAAACAAACAAACACCAAATTGAAGCGCTCGCCAGGATAAACAATCCGCGGCGGTTATTTGACCGTGACCAGTAACTCGCCATCTCGTTGGCGCGAGTTGGTGATGCTAACCGGCCGCTAAGCTAACGCGCTCTCTATATTGATCACGATTATTTTGTGCATGATTGAAATCACGATTATTCAAACAATTATTTTTGGGCTACAAAAGAAAATCTTTTAACGTAAAACAAATAAAGGTCTTTGAAACGCGATAATTATGCAAGTTCCTTTTGGATGAAACAAAATTGGATTAAATTAGTTATCTAAAAAATTTTTTTTTAAATTATCAATTTCAACAACTCAAAAATAGTATTAACAATTTTTTTTACCATTATGCTAATTTTGTCATTGTGGAGGGTAATAATTGAAATTGTAATTGAATTTCAATTAATTGCACAGCCGTAACACACAAACACATTCACACAAACGCGAACGCACACACGCGGGCTGCTCAATTATGAAGAAAATATGAATTTTGATTATTTTGGTAACACGATTAGGACAATCATTTATTTCTTGGGTACGAAACAAAAACATGTTTAAACGTAAAAATTATGAAGACATTTACAATTCTTTGAAACACTATAATTATGTAAGTTCCTTTTGGATGAAACATTTCATTAAATTAGTTATTTTAATATTTTAAAATGTTTAAAAAAAGATGCAAATGTATACATTTAAACTACTCAAAATTAGTATTAATAATCTCTTTTTTTTTACGATTATGCTGATTTTGTAATTGTGCAGTGGAATTGTAATTGAATTTCAATTAATTGCACAACCCTAACACACACAAAGACACAAACTCAAACACACACACACACACACACACATGCAACCAATCAGCAGTGTGTGAAAGAAAACTGTGGCACTTCTTTTTTTTTTTTTTGTCTGCCATGTTGCTTTTGTCCAGGAGGTGATGTCATCTTTGGAGCAGGTGGAAAGCACTGTGGGAGGAGTGTGTGTGTGCGTGCGTGCGTGCGTGTGCGTGTGTGTGTGTGTGTGTGCGTGCGTGTGTGGTGTGTGTGATATTATGAAGACGATGAAGATGAAAAGGATGAGAAGAAAAAGCCAAGACAAAGATGTCTTCCGCGAACACGTGTCAAGATCAGAATGAGGTCAAAGTGCGCGCGACCATAGCAGGCGGCTAAATGGCTTCCATGTCTGGCGTCCAATTAAATGTCAGCTTGTGAGCGCTTCTATGCCGATGACAAAGAAAACGTGTCTGTACGTGTCGTTCTATCGTCTGCGGCTCAAGCGTCAGTGTTCATTGTGTCGCGCAAAAGGGTTCAAGTGTTGCGACACAGATGCTAACTAGCATTAGCGTGAAGCTGGCAGGGCTTTCAGGCAGTTTGGGTGTGACACACAAGGTGTAGCTCTGTTTGTTTTATGTTTAGTTTGGAGGTAAACATTAAACAGCTTGAAGAGAAAAGGCCTCATTTCTTTTGAGACTTTTAGCCGTGTTTGGTCGGTTAACATCGACTAAAAATACTTTGGTTGGATTTGAGAAGTCGGGAATGAATCGCGACGACGGGATTTCTAGCAGACATTTTAGGAGCCGAGCCAAGCAGAGCTGTCACAATTAATCGACAAGTAATCGATTATCAAATTAATCGACAACTATTTTCATAATCGAGTAATCGTTTGGAGCCTTTTTTTTTAAATTGTCCAAATCCTCAGATTTCAGCATATCAACAAGAGATGTCAAAATTAGTCGATTAATCAAGAAGTAACCAGCGATTATCAAATTAATCGACAACTATTTTCATAATCGAGTCATCGTTTGGAACCATTTTTTTAATTTAAAATTGTCCAAATTCTCTGATTTCAGCATATCAACAGTAATTGTTCCCTGATTTTTTGTCGTCCTTCATGAAAGAAAAGCGATTATCTTCTGTGTTTAATCAAAATATGATATTTGCAAACATCTGTTTTTACTTTGGAAAACAATGACGAACCGCAAACACCTTCTTTTTTTTATCACTATATGAATATGGAGTACAAAATAAACACCAATCACTGGTTAATAAACAGTAATCAGGGCAAAAAAATGCTTTTGTAATAAACTTTAATGTAAAATTGAAATTAATCCAATTAGTCGATTAATCTATTGGATAATCAA
The DNA here is from genome assembly GCF_054856555.1 of Leptonotus elevatus. Lineage (NCBI taxonomy): Eukaryota > Metazoa > Chordata > Actinopteri > Syngnathiformes > Syngnathidae > Leptonotus > Leptonotus elevatus. The sequence goes on along the minus strand of NC_141239.1, from coordinate 4,003,206 downwards.
TAGATTAATCGAGTCCACTATACAGAGAGTAATAAATCAAATTAATTCCATTAATCATCTTTTTTTTATTGATTCGTTGAAAATTTGCTAAATCGTGAAATCAAGGTGCATATAAATATGATACATTGACCTAAAATTATATATAAATTAAAATATATATTAAATATAATATTGTAATAATAATAGTAAATATTAAAATATATGTATACACTATTGAATATTTTTAAAATTTGTACAAGTTGTGAATGTTACGTTTACGTTACGTTTACGTTACAGCTGTCAAAATTAATCAATTAATTAAAAAATAATCGATTATCAAATTAATCGACAACTACTTTAATAATTGAGTAATCGTTTGGAGCCATTTATTTTTTTATTTAACATTGTCCAAAACTTCTGATTTTTAGCATATCAACAGTAATTGTACACGGATTTGTGTAATCATTCATGAAAGAAGACTGATTATCTTCTGTGGTTAATCAAAATTAGACATTTGCAAACGCCTGTTTTTACCTTTACTTTTTTTTTTTTTATCACTATACGAATACAAAGTACAAAAAACAATCACCGGTTAATGAACAGTAATTAGGGGGGGCGCTTTTGTAATACATTTGAATGCAAAATTAAAATGAATCTGATTAATCGATTGACTAATCGACAGATTAATCGATTCTAAAAATATTCGATAGTGACAGCACTAGTTTACGTTAACTTATTTAAAATCAGCATACATTTTGCACAGGATTCATTTTTGAATAAACGAAACCTTTAAAGAAATATTTGTTGGGTTTATTGCTTCAATTAAAATCGATTAAAATCGTAATCGTCCAGAAGGACTGAAAACATTTTTTGAGATTGTATTTTTTGGCCTTATCGGCCACATCTCGAACGGAACCAACTCAGTCACACAGAAGAACACGACGGACAAGCAAGCCAATGATGCAGCGGGACTGCGTGGAGAATCCAGCCAGTGACACACAAGAAGCACCCGTAGCGCCAATTTAGCAAAACCCGAACCTGTGGCTAAGACTCAAAGCATTTCTGAGACTTTCTGCAGGTATCATCAAACCTAATTGGATGCCATTTAAAAGTCATTTCATGCCCACGTCACATAAACAGCATTAAGGTCTGTCAGTCAATTACAGTTTTGAATGGTCATTAACTGCATGACTTCCGTAGTTATCTCGCCTTGAATCACAAATTGGTCGCGCTTTATACCAGTTTCAATTGTAGAATAAAATATATTTTTCAAATTTTTTCACACTATTGTTAATTAACACAAAAAGTGGGCAAATACGGTTACAAAATACAAAACTCAACAAGTTGATTTCAATGTTTCATAATATCTGGACGTAAGTTCGTAACACAACAACTCTTAATAATAATCATCATCATTTCACGATTTTGCACTTTTTCAAAATGTCGATTAATCGAATCAATTCGATTTATTGCCCAGCCCTAGTTTGATACAGTGACTTTATAGTAAGTCATTCGTGAAGTTATTTGATGTTAAAAATATACACTAAACAGTTAAAAGGAGTGTAAAAGAATGAGTGATTGATTTATGTTGCGCTCATTTTCTGCCACTCATGTTGGACATTGGTGACAGAAACCGTACCTTTTTTTCACTCGCATCGGCGTAATTGTGGCATTACAAGTACGTTCGAACGTACTCGCCAGTCCAAAAATGTTGACTACACATGGGAAATTCCTCGCTACGGAACCGTATTGCATTGACTTGGGGGGAAAAAACTACAAATTCTGTTTTTCTGACTCATTTTTGGGGAAGCTTTGTTTTTTGGAGTATTTTTATTTTTATGAGTAATTTTCCCATGTTTTATAAAAAAAAAAATGTTTCCAGAGTTTTTGAATTTTTTTTTTTTAAAAACTGCTATTAGCAAGTCTGCAACAAGTCACTTCGAGTTCAGAGGTCAAAAAAATATACTCATGAAAACAGAAGCACCAGCTTTGTTTTCCGGAATAAATGTTTTCAGTTTTTTTTTTATAACAAGACCCCCCCCCCCCCCCCCTGAATATTTTTGTCTGACTGTAAAAAAATTATTCCGAGAAACAGAAAATGAAAACACTTTTTTTTTTAAAAAGCTCTCCCCCAAAAATCTGTCAGAAAAACAGGAGTTTTTTCCCCCCAAGTGAATCCAATACGCTTCCGTGCGATGTAACAAAAAAACAAACAAAATCCCCAAAAAAGCGAAAAGTGAACCGCTCAAAACTAGAAAGCGTCTTTGAAGAGGACATAAAAGTTCGCTGCTGTCCTGACAGTGACGTTGCTGCGTTGCAGTTGCCCGCGCTTGAACATCTTCATCCAAGAAAAAGCCACAGGACAACTTGCACTTTTCCCTGCTTCAACTCCGGACCAGCCCGCCCGACAGCACACCACACAGCCGAACCCAGCCCAGCCCAGCCCAGCCACAAGGCCGAGCGGAACCAGCAAGCGTTGCCACTCACCTTCGGATAACTCCAACTCCAGCTCGGCCAGTTTGGCCCGAACCTCCACGGGTATCGGCACCAGCGGGTCCCTGTCCGCCATTCCGCCGTCGTCGGGCGCCTTCAATCTCCTTGATTTTGCGCGTCTTCCTTTTGGCGTTTCCTCCCTTCGTCAAATCCTCTCGAAAAAGATCCAAGGAGGGGGGAACAACCCGAGTCGGAACCTCGTCGCCCGTCCGTCGGCGCGGATTTGTTCCTCGTCAGAGGCGACAAGTTCGCCGATATGCGAGACAGCCAATTCCGGTGTTTTGTCTGTCAAAACAACTGAAACGTTACCGACAACTACTGCGCTCCAGCTATACTTTAACTTTGAAAGAAACCTCCGTCGTTTTCCGGGTTTCGCTCTTAACTACCATCTTCAAAAACATGGTTTAAATGTGTATGCAGCTACACTAAAAGGATAACTGAATACAAATAAAGATGGTGGGAAAAGGTCTTTCAATTCGCAAAGTAAGTGAGTCAAGCCCCGTTTTGAGCGTTTAGAACGTTAACTACAGTATTCATTCTAATTTGGAGTCTAGCTCCACCTGGAGTCTGACTAAGCAAACCGTACGAGCACGCAGTTTCCAGGCAAAAGTTACCGTACCGGTGCATCAAAAGCAGGTTATTATAATTTGGGAATTTTCCTTTTAGTTAGTTTTGATTTCGTTTTGCTTTTTAAATGTAGTTAGTTTTAATTAGATTTCAGGGTGGTTTTGTTAGTTTTGATTAGTTTTAGTTTTTTAAATTGTCGCCTCGGAGCGACGTCATCTGAAGATGTTCTTCTATTGGCTGCTGCTAAATGACGTCACTTACGTGTGACCTACAGTACTTTCAAATGTCTTTATTCTGGTTAATACCGAAATAAATATATTTAAAATCACGTTTTAAATCATCCCCAAAGGCTCATGTATTAAATTAATTACCAAAGACAAAAATGAAGGGCATTTTTAATCTTTGTTAGTTTTGTAAACATAAAATGCAGTTGGTTTAAAAAAAATAATTATTATTATTTCGTTAGCTTAATTGTTCTTTGAATTTTCGTTTTTTCGTTAACTAAAATAACCTTGATCAAAAGGTATGGGCTCTCACTTGTATAGTATTTTTCCACCTACAAGGCAGCCATGGCACTTTGACTGACGACACAGCATAAGTAGCAACAGGGGCTTCGGTGTTGACATGGTCGCTAAGGCCAGGAATCAAACTTCACCACCGATCCATGCCATCATTGCCATGGCTCACCGAATGTTCACATTTGCAAGAGTCCCGAAACATTTTCGGCATTCCTTTAGTCGCTCACTGAAATGAGGTCAAATGTATTTTACAGTATTGTATTAAATGATTGGTTCATTGATTTATTGCAAATAAAAATATAGTTTGAATAATACATACATTTTTACATTTAACATTTTTGTACTTTGTTTTTTATTAAATTGGTCAACTCTGCAAATGACATGACACAAATGTTATTAAACATATATTACCATTTGCATTTTACATTAAATAAGATTGATTGATGATAAATACAATTCCATAAATACAAGTCCATACTGCATGAAATTAAAATTTGTGTATTAAGTCATTCATAAGTGTATGTGAATTTTCATTAAAATATTTGTGAATATTTTAGTTGTTTCATTGCATTAAATAAATTGTTCATGTTAAATTATACATTAAAAAAAGTAAAACAAACCAATTTACATTTGAATTCAATATTTCAATCACATGGGTAAAATTATGAGTTCATTGGAATTACATTAAATCAAATGAAATGTGGCCCGTGATCACAAGTTTGCCAATCGGGTGCAATGTTCTTTAAAGGGGAAGTCAACCTAAAACATTTCTTGACAAGAATGTTAAATGTGACTTCACTAGTCTAAACATGACATTGTGATATTACATTTGTGGAATGTGAGTTATGCAGCAAAATGCAGCCATTTTGATCCATTTCAGGGGGCGGCCATTTTGCCACTTGCTGTCAACTGAAGATGACATCACAGTTGCTCAGGGTTCAGGCAATGACCAATCACAGCTCAGTTTCAGTAAACGGGTGAGCTGTGATTGGTCGTGGCCTGAGTCCTGAGCAACTGTGATGTCATCTTCAGTTGACAGCAAGTGGCAAAATGGCCGCCTTGACATTGATTTAAAAAAATGCTGGAGTTTCATATTCCACTAACACAATATTAACCAAAATACCGTATTTAGACTTCATAGAACATATTGCCACACACACACACACACACACACACACACACAAAAAGGGTTGACTTTCTCTTTAAAAACTTAATTCTGGTGAATAAGCAAACAATTCCTTATTTGTCATGAGTGAAGTAAGAAAGACAAATAACAATTTTAGTGTTTGTAAAAGTAAATAAAAGACAAAGCGCACCGCATCTCCTCAACAGTGCCTAAATGTTTATTTTCCAGTAAGCTACATTTATTTCGTCCAAATGAGACAAGTTGAACATCCTGTCACATGAGTAACTTAAATTATCTCTAAGCCAACCACGCACTTGATTCCAGTCGCACAATGAAGAAAAAAAACAACAAAAAGGTCATATGGTAACAAAAAACAAGACAACGCAAAAAGATGGTTAAAGGTTGTCTTTAAGCGAGCTCTGACGCAGAGTCCACGATTGTCCACAGCCGTTAGCGTAGCAAGTAGGTTAGCGCTAATGAGTGAAACCACAGTGAGTAGATAGAACTTGAGTCTTGTGCATTCCTCAGGTTATTACAAGATAAAACTAATTTGGTTATTTTTCTCAGTTGTGTCCCATCAAGGAGAGAATGGCACGGTCAAAACAAGCCAACGAGACGAGCGACGTCAACGGTCACACGGTCGCTTGGGGGTTGTCGCAAACAATTGAGATGAAGGCAGCCATCTTTTGTGGAAGGGCGGCTCTTTTTGTTTGCGCACGCGTGCCCACGTTCACAGTTCAGAGTCCGACAGATCAGGCTTGCGATGCCGGGAGACGGCCAAACTGAAGGCTATGTACACGCTAGCTACACACAAGCCACAGACAGAGCGCCCCTTCTGTGGTCAAACCTTTTTTTTTGAAGAAGAAGAAGAAACTTGCGCCAGAGTGACTGACATAAAAAGTTTTCAACCAGACAACAACAAAAATACGACAGTTTCATGTTCCTAACGTTGAGGCAGAATCAACATGTCAAGAGCCAAATCTAGCCACGAGCTAACTAGCGGGTGGCTAACGAAAAGTACGCACGAGTTAGCCTGTGCTTCAAATGTGCTTTTACGCGTCACAACCTCAGCAGCGCACACATCAGATGCAAAAAAAAACAAAAAAACAAACCAGGATCATTGTTACAGTAGCCAAAATAACATTGCAGAACTTGAATGTGCATAGCTTAGCTTAGCACCAAGATGGGAGTTGTTACAATTGAGAATAAGGCTCATCAAAAAATACACACAAAATGTTAGTCAGTGTTCAAAAATGTACATTTAACACTATTTTTATTTTTTACCGAGATGTCTTTATGCTAAGCTAGGCTAGGCTAAGCTAAACACATTCATGAGTTTGGTTGGAATCCCTCACACCCGAAGGGAAGTTTGTTTTCCAAAAAGAGGATGGAAAAAAAAAAAAGCAGTTGAGGAAATTGTGATCTTTTTGCATTGAGTGTTTTTTTTGTTACTTTTTTTTAGTGGGATTTCATCAATGTGTAAACAAGACAAAAAACACGCCCATGTGTGAATGTGGAATGAAACCAAACCAAACAAAAATGAAAAAGACAGTTTGTCAACATTTACACGCAAAATAAATCAAATTAGAAAAGAAAAAGTTCTGAAAAGCACAACATTGTCATTTTTTGTTGTTTAAATCCTACATCCAGCTCATTAGCAACATTAATAGATTTTTTTTTAGGTACCTCTTATATTTTTTAATCTGAGTATTTACAACTGTACAAGCAAAGCACACACCTCAAAGTGCATAATATTTAATACAGTATCAACGCTGTTTGCATTTACACGGTTTCACTTTCTCCCGCCAAAAACAACCTGAATCCTAACTATTCTTTTTTTTGAGGGGGGTGGGGGGGGGATAATTAAAAAAAAGTGGCAAAAGGAAAACAAGACGCTGACAGATTTATTTGCACTCTGCCTTACGTCACTAAATATTTTCTCTTTAGTAGCGGGGGGGGACAAACACTATACTCTTTTGCTCGTCTGGTAAAAAAGTTAAGGCAAAGTCACTTTTCAAGTTGAAATAAAGTTCAAGTTTCTCAAACACGGGATGGAAATCTTTTTGCGTGTGGACGACGCCTGCCTGCTGCTACTTCTTCCCCTTTTGCTTAAAAAAATACAAACAAACAAAAAGCAACCAAGAAAAGGGGGAATAAACAGCTCAGCTCCAGAAATGAGCGCCATCTTTCCCTCGGCAACAGCAAAGAAAAACAAAAGCCATCCCGCGTGCATCTCAATCCTTAAAAAAAAAAAAATTGTCACAATATTTCCCTTCTCTTGCTGGGATTACCCAAAATGCTTGTGAGGAAGGAAGACACGTTTGTGGAGTTTCGACTTTGACTCACTCATTATTTACAGTTGAAGCAAAGATGCTGCTACAGCGCACTCCCCGTCAGGACCACTTGCAGGCGCTCTTTCCTTCCTCTACCGCTATTCCCCACCAACCTCCCTCAAAACAAAACAAAACAAAACAAAAAACGTATCCTTCAACATCTTCTCGTGCCATCTAACTTCAACTCAAAAGCACGGCAGCCATCCTACCACCACAGGAGGGACCAAATATGGTCATCATCCAGGGAGGAAACTTTGGCTGGTCTGACTCGAGACCACACGCTTTGTTTATCAAGTCGCACGTGCAATTTTCTGCACCTTCTGTAAATCGCCAACGCAAACTCCCGTCATTTTCAACCCTATTTTTCATAGAGAGCGAACATAACAATGAATTTGCACCCATGCCTTTCGAAGCTCACAAATGCGACCAATTGAATAGCGCCCGCGTCTTTTTATCAAGTGCGACTACACTTGGTGAACCAGTAACTCAAGCACAACTTCTTCCCTTGCACCTGCATCTTTAGTCAAGCGTAAGGCCAACTTGCTAAATCGCACCCAAGTCTTTTACAGTTTGCCAATGCTAATTAGTAAGTGGTGTGTAACCCAAGGCTTTCATAACGCAAGCACAACTTAAGACAGTTGCACCCACACCTTTCGGAAAGCGCGAGAACAAATTACGAAGTGGCACCCATGTCTTGTGAAAATCATGACTCAGTAAGCGGCACTCACGGCTTCAGTAAAGCATGAGCGCAACTTGCTCAGTTGCAATCTCATCTTCGCTCGCTCTCGAGCGTGACTTGCTAAGTTGCGCAAGCGTTTTTCAGAAAGCACCAGACCAATTTAGTCGCATGGGACCAATTTAGTCGCATGAGACCAATTTAGTCGCATGAGACCAATTTAGTCGCATGAGACCAATTTAGTCGCATGAGACCAATTTAGTCGAACCTGCGTTTTACCCAAGTCTCAAACGTTCCCATCACCACCGCAGCTAGTAAATAGCCCGCATGGGTGCAACGTAACTCACGCAAGCTAATTTGGAAAAGCGTTCGGTGCAACTTACCTATTTGTGATCACCACACACGCAAAGGATATACGCATCTCGTATGAGCTACTTATGCAGCAGGTGAGAATAAGTGGTGCTTGCTTGCGCCCCCCCCCCCCCCCAAAAAAATAACTTTAATGTTGTCTTTTGAGTTCTATCCCAAACGTTCGTAGTCTTCCACCATCCTGGCCTGTCAATCAAAGAGCTCAAGTCAAGCGGCCAAAAATGCTGGCTGCCGTTCACTCCCTCAATCGGAACATTTTGAGTTCACGCTGACCAAACTGGCCGACACTTCCCGTGATGCGTCCCGTTTCGTCCTCTCGATCAGACCGCGTCGAGCTAACAGCGCCACCTGGCGAAGATGGCGGTGACATGCCGCAGAACGAAGCGTCCCACAAAGAGTGTGCAGAGACGTGGTAGCGTATACAAAGGAAGGCCACTACAAAAAAAAAAAAGGGGGGGGGGGCGTCGACGCTGTTTAACTGCTAGGAGAGTGTTGCTTGTGCTGAGGGTTGCATAATTGTGGGGATTGTTCAAGTTGCTAACTTTCCATGGTAATTTATGGGGAATAAAAGGGAATGAAAAAGTAAGCTGATAATATGGTTGAGCGAAATATAGTTGTCATAATCCTGATTAAAGCAATCAGATTTCACATTACAGACTTTTATAACTCACTTGACCTTATTTTTCCAGTTATGCTCGGTCCAATTTCTTGCACTGTGCTGCGAGCCAAACATTTAAACCACGAGCAAAAAAAGTGAGCTATCTATTTAGCACGAAGGCCTGCTTACGACAAAACTAAATGCTTCTATGTTGACATGTTTATAAATGAGCCTCAACTCCCAATTTATTCCCATAGAAAGTTTCCAAATTGGATCATTTCCAAAATTTGCATCCACACCTTTACAACCCTACCTGTGCCACAAACAAAAAAAGAGACAACTAAAAGTGATCATTAAAAAGAACAAAAAAAAAAAAGAAGGCTGGGGGAAACCAAATAAATAGACTAAAAAAAAATGAGACGGTGCTTCACATGCACAGTAAAGTGCTTTTTGTCTGCAAGCCCTGATCCAGAAAAGAAGGCGTCATCTTTGCTCGTGTTGAACGCGTGGAGAAGAGAAGAACAACGGAGTAGCCCTGACGTGGTTCCTTTTTTTTTCTTTTTTTTTTACGCATCATTGGAGTAGATCAGAAGGAAGGGGTGAAAGGGCAAGCCCTACAGGGGGGACTTGGGTGGGGTGTGGTGAGAATCCTTCTTCTCCGGGTGCGGCGGCGGCGGCGCCGGCGGGGAGGCCCAGTGGCCGGCCGGCCTCCGCGTGTCCCGCGGGGGTCTTCCCGGGGCCAACTTGGAGGACGGGGGGCAAGTCTCTCTGGCCTGGGCGGTGTCCGCCGCCGGGCCTGAAATGTCGGGGCACTTCCTTTCTTCTCCCGCGGGGGCAGAACCTGCCGGCTTGGCTTCCTTGGGGGCGAGCGGCTGCGTCAGCGCGGGGGTCTCCTTTGCCCGCTGGCAGATCTCGGCATAGGAAGGCTTCCGCTGCTCCTGCGAGCAACAAATAGTTGTCCATTAACAGAACATCATAAAACCATATTTCTAATCTCTCTCCCTATCTTGAAATGCAGCATCTTGGTGTCAAAGAACTATATTGAAATGAAGGGGAGGAGCTTCAATTGGTCAGGTCATATAGCCTTGTCGAATAGAAAAAGACCTTTGACCTTGGTTTTTTGTTGTGTTAACTGCACTCTTAAGTGTGCACTAACCGTTGCGGCGCCGTTGACTTGCACCGACTTGCTGGCGGTGGACAGTGTGCCGGGAACTCGCTCCACCAACAGCTGCACCTCCTTGGACTGCTTCACCTCCGACATCCTGACTTCCCTGAAAGCAAGCGCCGTGAAATTAGCCAACGACAACTGCGTCGTCTGCGAGGTCATATTGCTGACAAATGACCACAATTAATTAGTCACATTTAATCAAGGTGTTTTTGTAACGTAATTCACATTTAGGCAGTACAAGTAAAAAAAAGTAGTAAGAAACATTCTCAAAAGTAAAGGACAAAAACCTAGAAAATCGAAGTACAGTCAGGAAGTATTTGTACTTTGTTTACAGGACGCCATCTTTGATTAAAGCGCCACATACAGAAATAGGAGGTGGGTAAGTATAAAGGTAAAAACGAGGACAGATTGCAAGGCGGGGGCTCGCTTTAAATTAACCGAAATGTTGCATTTCATCCCCACGTCGTACATATGAAATCATATATCAAATACAAGTGCTCGTCAAAAAATTACAATATCCTCAAAAAGTTGAATAATGTCCGTAATTCCATTCAAAAGGTCAAACTTTCATAGATTATAGATTCAGGGCCCACAACTTTAACATATAGTTTTATTGGTGGACTGGAAAAGCCTCAAAATGAAATTTTGGTGTCACTCACGAATATTGGATGTAGTGCAATTCACTACCAGTCAAACATATGAAAACACCGCCTGTCTTCTTAATGTGTGACTATTATTATTATTTTTTTAATCTTTTCATGTTTTTTTGTGTGTGTTTTTAGTTGTTGTTGCTTGTTTTGTTTGTTTTTAAGAGTGAACCCTGAGCCTGGAATAAAATTGAATTGAAACTTAAGTGATTTCAAATATTTATTTGTTAATTTCTACATTATTTGGGCTTCCAGCTCATAAAACCCACGAAAGCAGGATGTCAAAAATGTTGAATAATGTGAAGAAATCACCAAGCATACTTCCCAGTGTTTTGCATGGGGAAAGAAAAGATGGATGGATGGTATTTTCAAAACGCTATGTCAATCTTCAACAGTTGGTGACATTGCCTGGGGGTCGTGGAAGGCCAGGCTTTCTTGACGCTTGCTGTCAGCTCTTTGTTTTTGGGTCTCGTGGCCCTCATTTTCCTCTTGTAATTTCTTTTCAAATTCAGGGACGACAAAATAAATTTGAAAATTAAGGAACTAGTGGACTCCAACCAATTTTGTTCATTGCAAATTACAACTAGCCCAAAGTCTCTACAAATACATACAATAAATGCTTCTAGAAGTTTTCAATTATTTGTAATGCCATTTAAAGCCTTAATTTTTGTGCACAAGGAATATGCATTACTGACAAGTCCAAGATGACGTCACACGTCAAGATGGCCGTCCATTTGGTGAACGAAATCTATCCGCTCATTGAAAAGCGTTGGACTTTGGATTGTTGTCATTTGATTTGTGAGGATTACTTTGATTTCAAAATTTGATGTCGTTTGTATGACATGATTCACAGGAAAAAGCATTACTATCTGCCGTTTGTTTTCACCGTGTAAAAGAAGCATTTGCATTGTGTTGCATTGGGGACATATCAGAAATGCCAGGATGTTCGGAAATGTCAAAATAAGTTTTTAAAATAAACATTACACACACATAATAATTAATAAAACCTCACAGCTAGTTTTAACAACAGCCTATTAGGGCAACGTGACTGCAAGACTTGTAGCATAGAAATAACAGGTGTGGTTTGTACTTAATAATCGCTAATAATTTAGCTAATAATAGCTTCATGCCTGCTGATTTTGTACAAACTACTTAAACTACTACTGCGATTGGCTGGCAACCAGTACAGGGTGTACCCCCGCCTACTGCCCGAAGCCAGCTGGGATAGGCTCCAGCAACCCTTGTGAGGACAAGCGGTACAGAAAATGGATGGATGGATGAATACTTAAAAAAAAGAAGATTTTTCAATACAATTAACCTTAAGGAGCAAATCAATATTAAAATGGGATCTTTAAAAGGTGCTAAACTTTAGTTCACATGATTCTCTCTGGCCTTGACTCTGAGTCTGACCTTTCATCTTCATGCGTCTTTGATTTCATCCAAGAGAGCAGAGAGATGCTCCCCTTGACCGCTTGCTGTAGCTCCTTTTCTTTTCCCCTTTTCAGCCTCTCCTTTCTAGGCATTATGCTACAATTACTAAACAAATAGACCAATTGTAACCAAACAAGACCAATGGCATGAGAATGAATAAGACTGACTGTTGTCATTACAAGAAGGCAAAAGGGTATTTTTCACAGGGCATTGACAATTCCAAACATCCGCCGGGCATTTCTGATATTTCCACAATGCAAATCAATGCAAATGTTAAGACCAGCGACGACGTATTGGATTACTTTTGCCTGAGACTACTAGCATAATACAAAACAGACACAAACAACAGTTTGTCACATTTGGAAGTCAAAATAATCCCCACAAATCAAATTACAACGATCCAAAGTCCAACGCTTTTCAATGCACGGATGACAGAGCGCTTTCCTTTCGCCGTCATTAGTCTTACTATGTGGTGGTTATCACGTTATCATATATCACATATAGCATTTTAAACGAGGTGGCTAATATCGGCTAATTTATGTTCAGTTGCGTGTGCTGTATGAGACATGCTACTTCACAACAAAATGATTATAGTTAGAGAATAGAGGGCAAACAAACAATAACATTTCACTGGATTCATAACAGTTCCCTGGCTGGGGGTGGAGCAGCAGGGGAAGGAGATGCGTGTGTGTGTGTGTCTGTTCCACACCGCGACTGTAGCGTTCACGTGACAAAGGAAGCGAGCGAGCAAGAACTAGGTCGGGTGCGCGTGCGCAAGGGAAGCATATTGGGGGGAATTTTCACACGCGATTAATCATGCAGCTTTTTTAAAAACATTGACCTGTCCTCAGTAAAGTTTTGAAGACAAAAACAAAACGAACTTTCCAAAGGGCACTTTTTTTTTTTGAGAGAAGGCAAAGGGGCAAGGGTGTGAGCACCACTAGGGGTCTACCTGTCCAGTGCTGTGACGTCTCAACATTGCGCAACTGCAATTCAAATCCTGACTCGCTCCGAAAGCAGTAATCGAGTCTCGGCCCCTCATGAAAAGTAGTTGTCTAACCCCGCCCGTGTGGTTCTTACGCTGCTGGGATGGAGGTAGGCGGTGGCGGGCACACCATGGGGGTCCAGTTGGAGGCTACAGCAGGGGCGGGTGCAGTGGACGAAGATATGAAGCTCACGGGCATCAGAGGGAAGGAAGAGGAGGAGGACGAGGAGGACGAGGAGGCGGAGGACGCGGGTGTCCGAAGAGCCTCTTTGGGGCTGACCAAAGCGGAGGCTCCTCCGGGACTGGAGTCGACGCTCACGTTCTGTGCAATAGATAAACATCAAATCATTAAACCTGCTACAGTGAAATGAAGCATTTTAGGGCACAACAATAGAAATTTTAAAAAAAGCCTGCAAAATGTATGTTTTGGTGGCCCTGCTAGAACCTACACTTGCCCTGCCTATTCATCATTTAATAAGGCCGCAGCAATCAAATATTTTGCCATTCGGACATCCTTCTGCAAATCCTATCGAATAATCAAGTATCGGGTGAAGAAAAAGTACTTTTGTTTGAAGAACAATTATGAATACGCAAGAGAAAATAACACATTTCCCTCACTAATAAATGAATGATGGATTGGGTTTGATTTTTAAAATCACCTTTTTTTTTGTATTTTCTATATCGGGCTGTGAGACATGAGAACCACATTAGCGATTTTGAGTAAGCCTACTTATTAAAAATGGAACACGGGACCTGCTATTTTGCCAGGCTGTCAGCATCAAAGCCCTTTCCCCCTTTAAACTGCCTTGGAAAACAAGTCCGATGGTTCCTGCCAGCATAAATGGGGCACTCACTATATAAATAAAGATGCCTCGACTTGGGCGGCTATTCTACAATGTCAGCGTTGTTATTATTCTTTTTAAGTGAGCTTAGCGATTGAACATGATTTCAGGATGGTGAACTTTGGGTGGCCCGAAACAGTCGTGTCGTGTCCCTTGAACCACCGTTAATGTAACCAAAGTCGGTGTGGGTGGAGTGAGGCGTACTCTGTCCTTGGCGGGCGACGGGGCGCCACCGCTGGTCAGCCGGTTGTCAAAGATGTCCTCCGCCTTGAGGTGACCGGTGGCTCCAGGCAACGGAGGGAAGCTGGACAAGCCCAACTCGAAGCTCGGAGACGGAGGCTTGGGCGGAGGCGGCGGCGGCGGCGATTGAGGTGTCACTCGCTTGTCGTGCACAAATCGCTTTGCGTTAAACAACTTCACCTCCAATTGAAAACGGATTTCTCCAAATAGGGGAAAATGACTTACTGTAAACTTTTCATCCCTCTTTTTCCTAGAAGAAGAAGAAACATTTTTGAATATTTGGACGACAGCCTCCGTTGCAGAAATTTGCTGTCAATCCATGACAGCGGCGTACCTTCCTCGACCCATTCCTAAGGAGCAGTAGTCTGTCGCGGTGGTGAAGTCGGACACTCGGCCAGTGCCCACTGTCTCCCGGCGGGTGAAGGCGGCGGCGGAGGGTAACCTGCATCTGGGCTGGCTGACGGGGAAGCGCGTGGGCGGGCTGCTGCGGACGCCGTTCAGTCTGTCACTGGGGAAGCTGGGAAAGAGGCCCGGGCTGTCCAGGAGCCCCGTGCGGTCCGCGGCCGGGAGGGTCGGCCTCAAGTGAGGCTTGCTGTGAGTCCTGCGAGGAACAAAGATGGGAAAAAAAGTTGCCTTCTTCCAAATCACTTTTGGTTCCCTTTTATGTGTAGTAAAGTAATGAAGCACCCACCTGGTCCTGGGTGAGTGGTGTCTGACAGTGAGAGGAGTGGTCGCTGGTTTGAAACTGGCTGATGTGAACCCATTGATGAACTGATTGTTGTGAAATGGAGAAACCTGAAAAAACAAATACAATCTTCAGTAGTTAACACACAGGCACACAAACTCCAGACCAGGGATGGACAAGTACGGATAATCAGGTATCATTATTGGCCCGATAACCGGCCTTATTTCAAGGTATCGCGCCGTTTTACGATCAGGAACTCGAAATTGGAAGAACATTGCCATTAATATTGTGCATATTAATGTGTGTACAAGTAGTAACGCGCACTTTCATCTCAACACGACCTGTTCATAGGTCTGCTACAAATCGTCACTGATGAAAGCACCGAAATCCTACAAGTAGTAGGCTCAAAGCCAGGGAGAGTCTAAGGCTATGTTCACGCTGTGACCAGTACAATTCCCATTTTTTCAAAATTGACCGTTTGAAGGACAAAAACTGCCAAAATTCTAATAAATAAATACATACATATATATACACATATATACACATATCAGATTGAACGAAACATTATTACAGGTTACATCGATCACATCATATAATTTGCAACATTGACATCCGAAAGAAGGGCTGACGGGTAAAAACCATGGCTTAAAGGCAATTTATACAAAATAAAAAGTAAAAATAAATACAAAACAAATATATAAATATAATTAAATATCAATAATAAATAAAAACACTCTGCTCTCATTTATTTATTTGATGCTGCAGACGCTCGGCCAGGACGAAATGTTATTCAAATGAGGGGGCGGTCCTAAGCGAGTCTTGGTACACGCTTAATTTGGACTCTGGTGTTGCAAATTGCCTTTCAATGGTCGAGTGAGCGGGTCGGCGAACAAGGAAGTCTCGCCGGCTTGCATTGGACGACTATCTGGTCCACTGTCACCTCGACTTCTTGTCCAGCAACTCAAGTCGCAAAGGCGGACCAACCCAGGACACGCTGAGGACCGCCCTCTCATTTGAATAACATTTCGTCCTGGCAGAGCATCTGCAGCATCAAATAAATAAATGTAAGAGCAAAGCGTTTTTATTCATTGATATTTAATTATATTTATATATTTATTTTTGTGTTTATTTCAACATTAATTTTATTTTAAATTTTTTTAATCCCTTTTTTTTATTTTTATGTATTTATTTATAGATATTTATATACAGAACAGGCCAAAAGTTTGGACACACCTTCTCATTCAATACAATTGCTTTATTTTCATAACTATGTACATTGTACATTCTCACTAAAGGCATCAAAACTATGACAACTAACGAACACATTTGGAGTTTAATAAGGGGAAAATACAAAAATAAATCCATAAATAAATAGCCACCCTTTTCACTGATGACGTAACCCGATTCCTGTAAACGAAAGCCGCCTTTGTTTTAAAATTATGCACGACAAGTATTCATGTGTTAATTAAATTGGCACATCATTTGGAAATGAAACAAAATGTGGTTCACGTTGCAGACAGTTCTACACATAATTTTGATGCCTTCAGTGAGAATCTACAAAGTAAACAGTCATGAGAATAAAGCAAATGCATTGAATAAGAAAGTGTGTCCGAACTTTTGGCCTGTACTGTTTGTTATATGATGAAATTGAATTGAACAAAAAAAATCGGAATTGGGCATTCATGCCCTGCAGTGTGAATTCTTGCCTAAAACCGATCTCAGAATCAACAAAAGGTCGATTCAGCGGCTGCTTTCAACAGTAATAAAGCTTCTTTTCTGTACTCCAGCAGAAGATTATGGTGCACAGCTAAAGACAAGTACATTTTGACTACGCTTATGATCCGATTGAAATGACTTCTTACCAGCGTGGGGTCTATGAAGCTGTGAGTGGCCGACCAGGCCTGGGGCGTGATGAGGCTGTAGAGGGGAAACTGCTGCTGGGGGCTGTACACCGGCGGGATGTAGTAGGACGTGGTGTAGCGCTGCTGAGCGTACGGGTTCACCTCCACTGGCCGGTAACCGTTCTTTGGCATGAAAGTGTTCAGAGCGATTGCCTTTGCCTTTATTCTCGCCTGCGCGACAGCAACCACATCATCATAAAATCGCACCAATCTTGTATACACACGATGTACAGTACACATTTTGGTGACGTATTTACGTGCAGAATTGAGGAAAATTTTCACGAAGCTTAATTTTACAATCTATTTATACAGAATATATGGATGAAAATATATTTTCACCTTGATCGGCTTCCCTTGAAAGGTTTTCACCTCCTCCCGGAGGTACTGATATGCCTTGAAGAGGAGAACATGTTTTTGTCATTTTCAACTGACAGTGCAGTGGCGCTTTAAGATAAATGTTTAGTACATTCCGCAACACTCTTATCTAAAGTCATCTTTTCCCATTGAAATGAATGGAAATGCAATTAATCCGTTCCAGCCTCCCCAAAACACACAACAATTTTTGTAATGCGTCTCGTAAGTCAAATAGCACTCTTTAATATTGTACTTTAGAAGAAAAAAAAAAAGAGTAATAACATAATTAAATACAATGTAAAGAAGTAAACAGTTTGTATATGATGATTTATTCAACCCCTTATACTGCTCCTTCTGATGTGCCCAACTTGGGTGCAGTATAATAGAGTCAGACACACTCAAGCCAAATCTTCTTTTTTTTTGCCAATCATAAGCACGACGTCATTTCAGGAAAAGACACTTGTAAATGTGTGTGTCTAACAATACATATCTGTTACAATCACTATACAACTCAAACCTAACAAAATGGATAGAGTCGCGTGTTTGTGTGTGAAAGCCCAACATCGTTTTTACCTGTTGTGCATCTGCTTCGGACTCAAAGGTGATGAACCAGTTGTCATTGTAGGCAAATTCACAGTTGATGAACTTTGGTAGGTTGTCTCCTTTAAAAAGAGCCTCCACTTCCTGTGAAACAAAACATCAAAAAGTTTCACTATTATGCATACACATTTACAGTTGTGACTATTGAATATTTTTAGAATAGATTTTTCTATTGATTATTCCTTCGATTAATCAGATTTTTTTTTTTTACTGGATTAAAATGTACTGTAAAATATTTTGTTCTTATAGTTTATTAACCGATTATTTTTGTTTATTTGGTTTTGTTAAAGCATATATCAGAAAAACAATTACGCAATATCCCACGAGAAGGCGTAGAGGGTTTGATACACACTTCTGAGCCTACTTCAGGGTTAACAACTACATGTCAATTACAATTCATTCAGAGTGATGGCTAATGATTATTTTTTTAAATAGATTAAACTGAAAATGTTGATCATTGTTAATTACAAGCAGATGTTAGGAAATGTCTTATTTCGATCAAACACAAAAGATAATCGGTCTGCTTTTATGGAGGACTACAGAAATTGAAAAAAAGTTTTACTTATGTGAGGCTGACATCAGAGGATTTAGACCATTGCTCTAAGACAGGGGTTCTCAATTAGAATTGTAAAAGTCCAGAAAATATTTTTTTAGGAAGTCATAGGTCCACAGTGCGTCCGTGGTGGCAAAAAAATGTGGCCATTTCTTTCTTTTTCTTTTTTTAAAACACAAATTTTATGTTATCACACTGATTCTTTGTTTGCCTAGTATTAAGAACTCAATAAAATATAAATAAACAACTTTCACTAAATGTGAATCAAGTGTTTTGGGAGTTCAATGTTCACATCTTAAAAATAAAGTGTCCTTTTAGCAAAATGATCATGCATCATGAAATCATTTCTTGTGCTTAACAGGATCCAGCTTTTCAGTGAGCACGTTTTGC
The DNA here is from genome assembly GCF_054856555.1 of Leptonotus elevatus. Lineage (NCBI taxonomy): Eukaryota > Metazoa > Chordata > Actinopteri > Syngnathiformes > Syngnathidae > Leptonotus > Leptonotus elevatus. The sequence goes on along the minus strand of NC_141239.1, from coordinate 3,984,751 downwards.
TTTTCTGTCATTCACAAGATCATTTTTGTGTGAGAAGCCTCATATGACTTTTACAGCTTTTTCTTTTATTTTCTCTGTTCGTAGCTCTGATTTTGGGGGCGCAATCTCGCTTCTCATAAATGCTGTTTTGTTTTCACTTTTTAATCAGAGCCACCGTGTATTTGCATTTTGCACAAAAGAACACATTGGCTTTGTGCTCGAAGGAGGTAAGATAAACGTGTCATTCGTCAAGAAATCAGCGATTATCAGCATCCATCTTTCTGACTTGCCATTTTGATGTGACTTCGGGTTTCCGTAGTTATCAGCCAATCAGCGCATCGTTGTCATGGGAATGACAGACCATAATGCATGGTGAGTGTGCGCACAGTCACACACTCTCTCTCTCTCTCTTTTGGCCAGTCTACCTCGCAAACTCAAAATGACGTGTTGTTTTTTAGGGCTGGGTATCGATTCTTATTTCTCAACAGTTCACTTTGATTTAAAATTTTCTCGATTCAATTTGAATCACTTCACTTCAATCCGATATTAAACATCAACTCTTCTTAAATAATAAGGACTTAAATAATAACTTCACAAAGATTAAATTCCAAATTACATTTTGTCGATGAAGTAACTGGTTAAATGAATTAGTAGTATTATCACTTAAATGTTACACAAACATTGGTATCAGCAAGGATGAGATGAAAATATTTTCATAATTCTATTCTAATTCAATTGTAAATATAAATTAAAGATTCTGAATTGTCTTAAAGTACAATAAGTCAGGTCTTTCATAAATGTAAGAAAATACTTTTAAATTCATGTGAACAGTAAATGTCAAGAAAACAGTAAAATATTTTTTTTTTCTTCTAAACTGCCTTCAAAATTCTATTTTATTCTAAATATATGGGAAAAAGGGATATTGAAATAATCGATTCATGGTTTTATGAATTGATATCAGGCTTGAAAAGAAAAATCGATTCAATATTGATTATTGATCATTTTTAAACCCAGCCCTAGTTTTTTTGTTTTGGGAGGTTTTGCCCTGGGCCCACAAAGAGGTGGACGCAGTCTACATATTTATTGCAAATCAAGGCTCTAACCGATGAATCCATTATCGAAATGGATTCATCTTGACACTTCCACATACATTTGGAAATAAAATGTCCGTCTAAAAACAGGACAACTTTCAAAGAGCTTGTGCACTCAATAGTTACATGGTAAGCTCACTGTCACACGTGTATCACAACAATACTAGTAACACTTTCCACATGGACTTTTGACTTGATAGTTTTCATTTTGAGACACTGGTGACATGAACGAGATAGAAGACCATTGTCTCTGTTGCCTTCGGGATGACGAAGCAACCAACCACATGTAGAAGCCATTGTGCATGTCAACGATCTGTGACAAGCGTCCTCTCATTGGTTGATAATCAGCAAGTTGAAATTTCTGACAAACAGGACAGGTCCACTCACATCAATGGGAGTGCTCTCGGGAACCTCTCGGAGGATAACGATGCAGCGGTTCTGATTGGGTCGCACCTTCTCCCCCTTCTCATCCACTTGGACCAATGGCAGAGCTGGAGGAGGAAGACGTCACATGATGTCAGTTTGAAGCAGTTATGTGTACGTGTGTGTCACTTATGTGTAGGGGTGGGGCTATGGAATATTTTTGGATTACATTATTCTACCAATAATCTCATCCGTTACTCGAGTAATCACATTAAAATTAATTTCTTTCTAACTAGCAGTCGGGCTGTGCAATTAATCTAAATTAAATTACAATTTCAGTTATTACACAAAATTAGCATCATTGTAAAAAATAAAAAGATTATTAATACTAGTTTTGAGTTTTTTGACTTGAGTTTTAAAATTTTTAAATAACTCATTTCATAAATTGTTTCATCCAAAATAAACTTGCATAATTATAGTGTTTCAAAGAATTCTCTTTGTCTTAATCATTTTTACATTCAAACATTTTCTTCTTTTGTACCCAAAAAGAACACACACACATTGATAAAATTAGACAGCAAACTTATAGACTTAACTCATTCCCTTGCAGCCATTTTTACTGAAGCAATCCCCTTCGCTCCCAGCTGTTTTACTGGATTTTTACTGATTTTGCAAGGCCTACAGAATATTGTGTTCTATTGCTATAAAAACATGGAACCCACCAAAAGAAACATTAGTTTATTCTTTCATCAGAAAAAAAAAGAAGTATGTTTCTATCTGTTTCCGTTTTGCAGCAATTAGCATTAGAATATAGCTAAGTTTCATCATTATTCACAAATCTGTTTAGAACACTGGGGAAAAGAGCCTTTTTGCAACATGGCCCAGGTTGATCTCATAGTCTGCTGCCACCTCCTGGCCGTTTTTGTAATAACTACCATTGCTTTAAGCGTTCTCTTCAGTTCAGAGGCTGCATCAAAGCCTTCAATATGCTCTAGCATCAAAATAAAATAAATGAAAAACACAAAAAACTTATAAATACGTTTTGGGGACCATGGCAATATTTAAAATAGAACGTTTTTAGAGATTTTTGGGAGCAAATGAGTTAAGTATGACTCAAGTCAAGTCAAGTCAAGTGCTGAGATGCTCAAACTCACAGCGTAAAATGTCCACGATGAGTTCCACGTCCGTGCTAAGCTTTTTGATGTGATCCAGATTGGCCACAGTCACGATTGGCACATACTGGTCGCTGTCCATTTGGGAGATGAGGTAAATGTCACTGGCCAGGTTCTCGCTGAGGGACAAAGACAAGGCATGATTGCTTAGTTACACTGTGTGGTTGGAGGAGAACAGTGATGAACAAGAGTGGCAACTTGGTTGGTGCAACTGTCCCAAATAGTTTGAGAATGGAACGACTAAAAAGTGCTAGGAAGTCTCAACGACAAAATGATAGTCACAAATGAAATGAAGACTGCGATGCAAATTAAGAGCACCGTGTGCAAATGAGCAAGAATAGGTTGAAAATGCTCACCGAGAAAGACAGAATTCAAGGGTTTTCTTCAGGTGCTCCCTCAAAGTTTCCTGGGGATTCTCAGGCTGGGGTTCACTGACTGTTAAGGCAGAAATAACATCAAAGTTTGTTTTCTTCTTAACAACAAAATGCTTTTTTTTTTTTTACTGTAGTAACTGAAATGGAAATGTGCATGCATTTAAATGATGTTCAAGGTAAATTTTCAGTTTCAAAGAGGCATACTTGCAATTTAATGTAAGTATACCTTCCCATAGGTTGCCTTAATAACAACCAAAATCACTTAAATTCCTCCATAACTACAAAAATAATGAGATTCACACATTGCACCCACCCAAAACAATTACCCTAGTTGAAAAGTTAAATATAACAGTAAAGTATTGTAAAACAGCCAAATGTTTTGCTTGTAATTCATATCGTTATTGTTGTAATCGTTAATGGACCAAAAGAATGATACAGTATTGATACATTATTCAAAATAAATAACCTACTGACATGAGTAATACCGGGAGTCCTCGAGTTACGGCGGAGTTCGGTTACTACGCAGGCGATGTAACCCGAATTAAGTCGGATTTCACCGCTAAAGTCGATATTTACATCAAAATACTTTGTACAGTAATTTTAAAAACCATATTTGCGCGACCCGGAAAAGCCGAAACCATTATTTTGCGTTTACGCACAGACATTCATTGGTGACAGACGGCAGGGCGGAGCTAATTTGAATATAAACACGGAAACGTGACGCGCCTAATGGTGAGCCGGCCTGCTAGATGCAATGGCGCGATTACTGTGGGAAAATAAAAGTGTGGGGGGGGGGGTTGCTACAGACGAAGCACGGGCGCTGTAAAGTCGAAACGACGTAGGTCGCGTGTGACGTAACTCGAGGACTCCCTGTATAGAGGACTAGATAAGTACTTGGACTTACTACTATTTTTGAGCATGTAAACTATGTTGATCTATGACATCTATTGATGATCCTTTTCTTTCTTTAGATTTTTATTTTCATATTTTGTCACGTTATATGTTCAATAAATTCAATAAATCAAAATAAGTTATTTTATTTTTTATGTATTTGGATATTAAATTGGCCATTTAATTGATTGTTGGCTGACAAATATCAGAATCAGCCTTAAAAAAAATCCATATCATCCATCCATATACATTGTTGTGCTAAAAGCAGTGCTTTGAAGCATTCCATGTTTTCTTTTCTGTGGGTTAGTCACGTGACACCTTATGTGGTACCAGGCATTCAAATGAACAAGAAATAATTTTTTCATGACTGTATAGAGGGCTCTAAATTAACACCCGCCAAATGCGGGTTCAATTTTCATTTTGGCGGGTGGTCATAAATATCTACTAGCCAATTTGGCTGGTAATGCAATGGCGCTTTTCCACTGGACCGGATCCACACTGAGTCAGATGTTGGCGTGACTTTTTTGGGGCAAAGCGGTTACAATGGAACCATCTTCTCGGAGGTGGTTCTACAGCGCCGGTTGTCTGGGGCTTAGCGGGGCCGTGTCGTCACTGTCATCTGATTGGCCAACATTGATGCAAGCAAGCAACTCCGTGGCACATGCCCATTTCCTTATTTTACGCGAGCCCACACACCGTACTTCGCCAATGTCATTAAAATGTAGTATGTACAATAAACATAAAAATATTTACAACAACATTGAATATATTTCAGCAGCAGAGCCCCGTCGCTCCCCCGGCCCATGGTGATGGTTCCCCGCCTCGCGGTTGACGGGTTTGGTGGCTTCAGACGCCGGACGAGCCGTTGAATGAAAGAGGCTGAGCTCTCCATTCAGTTCTACTCTCTCTGGTGCAATAACCTTATTTATTGATTGATTGATTTTTTGTAAATGTTTTATTTATTTATCTTTATTCTTCTATGTGATGCTCTTCCTGTCTGCATGCTTATCTGTTCTTATTGCTGCTGGAAATGTAAATTTCCCTGAGGGAGTCATCCCAAAGGGATCAAAAAAGTCAAGTCTAAGTCTAAGTATGAACGAGCGCTGGATGTGGGAGAAGGTAAATTAACTTTACTGTGGGTTTCAGATTCAGGGTATTTAATACGACATATAACATGCTGCCACAGACATAAGGTTGTTACTTTATGTTTAGAGGCTTAAAAATTTTTCACTGGAAAAAAAAAATCCCATGTGGCTGGTAGAAATTGTGTTTGTCTGGTAACTTTAGAGAGTTACCAGCCACGTTGGTTGGTGACCAAAAAAGTGCATTTAGTGCCCTGCTGTATAGGTAAAATTCAGAGGTACATTGAATTACAAGTTTCATTTAAATGAACCGAACTGCCATGAATGCACAGAAAATAATAGTTTGAAGTGTAATTACTTTATGTAATGTGGTATCCATATGTTGGGTGAGTGCCTTTAAGGGTACCTCAAATTTTGCATGTAACAAAAAAAAAAAAATTAAATTGGCAAATTTGAACCAAACGCAATCACTTATTAAAATGCATCAAATCATCCTTTATTGGAGAGATGCCCACCCCTGTTTGCAACACACACACACACACACACACACACACACACACACACACACACACACACACACACACACACACACACACACACACACACACACACACACACACACACACACACACACAGGAAAAACTGTTACGTTGAGGCTCTCGTAAGTCAATTGTCATTTTAGCATCACCTGTTGGCGCAGGCTGCCCAGGGAATTCCGGGTAGGGCAGCTCCGAGCGCTCCAGGGTGACGGGCACCGCCGGGGCGGGAGGCTGAGCCGCCATTACCGGCACCGGCGGGGGCTCTTCGGGCTCCTGGAAAGACTTGTCCTCTTCACTGGCTCCATAACCTCCTTATAAAAAAAAGACATAAAGTCCAATGAAGCTCACAATTTGCATGAGAAGAACGATCTCAGCAAAAAGCGAGTCATTGTAAAGTGTCGCAGATTTGCGTAACCATGACAAGTAACCTCATTCAAAAGTGTCTTTTTAGCAGCCGACTGTGTAGATATTTGTTGGGTTGAGAATTCAAGTTATGAGAGTAATGTGATGCGTTACTTTGCTATCAAGGACATTATCTTGAGTGCTACGCACACACAGTCCAGCGCTCCGCCCTCCTTCAATAAATGTTACAAATCTCCCTCCAGTTTTTCAAGGCAGCGGCTGTCTTTTGAGAGATTTCAGTTATGGAAGTTATGCGTCGTAGGCTATTTTGAATTGCTGCCTGTCAAATGTCAAAATGTTTGAGATTGGTCCCCAAAACTATGCACGGGTTAACATCTTTGCTAACCTTGTGCTGCAAGCTGAATTCTCGCGGGATTTGTTAGTTCACGAACCCCCAAGAAAACATCTTGCATCGAGCCCGCTGATTTTCACGGATCCATACACTTTTTGTGGGGACCAATCACAAAGCGGTATTGTGTTTGGGGGCGGGATTATGGAGGACCTGATGCCCCTAATAAAAAAAAGAACAAAAGATTATTAAAAATTAGGGGTGTCAGACCATTACATTTTTTTATTGTAATTAATCGCATGATTTCAATAGTTAACTCACGATTAATCACGCATTTTATATCTGTTCTAAATGTACAATAAAACAATTCTAGTTTTTCATACTCTTGTTAACAAAAGTGGGGAAAAAATGTGAAACAAATAGAAATAGTTCAAAGGAATTTTTGTTTTTGTTTTGAGTTAAGATCATGTAATCTATAATAGACCTGATATTGTTTTATTATAATTTTTTGTTGGGCAATTTTTTTTTGAAAAGGACCTTGAAAAAAAAAGATCGCATATGATATCGCAATCAAAATTTTTGGGAAAATAAATAAATAATCGCAATTAGATTATTGTTAATCGTTCAGCCCCATTTGCAACGACGGAGTCCAACCCAAGATACGATTAGGACCGCCCCCTCCATTTGAATAACATTTCGTCCTGGCAGTATGGACCAAAACTGTCTGTCAAAGAAGGGAACCAGTGGAAGTGCTACACCAAGTTCGGTCCTAACCCTAGAGAGCCGCAGTCCTGCATGTTTTTGATGTCTCCCTCCTCCAACACAGCTGAGAGGCTCCTGCAGAACGTAATTATGAGCTGATGATTTGAAACACCTGGGTTGGAGGCGAGACACCAAAAACATGCAGGACTGCGGCTCTCTAGGACAGAACTTGCCTATCCCTGTGCTACACAGTCCAAATGGCTCCTCCACTCGAACTTTCTGCCCTTTAAACATAGTGTATTGTAGCTCCAGTGCAGTACTGTGCATTTTTGTTGGGTAATTTTGACGTGGACGTTTCTGCTGCATCGCAACTGGAATTTTCTGAGTAGAGGCTTTCCAAATAAGGAGCGGTCGTTAATTGAGCGTTTAAAAAAATTGGTGCCGTTAAAGGCACTTTAAGTTAACGCGATATCAACGCGATAATTTTGACACCCTTTGTGTGTGTGTGTGTGTGTGTGTGTATATGTATATATATATATATATATATTTATTTATTTATTTATTTATTATTATAGAAACCGTGGAAACAAATAAACCTAACATGACGAATGCATGGATGCTGCAATTCTGTTCTCACAGAATTACTCAGTTTCCTTGTGAATGAAGAACAGCGAGCGGCACTTCATGCTTCTTTTTTTTTTCAACATACAATATTTTCATCCGTTGCCGTGATTGGTCAAAACAAAAGTTTGGTAGGCGTGCACAAATTGCGCATTGCCCAATCAGCTTGAAGTATTGTACTGAATGTCCCGCCTTTCCCGAAAAATTACATTGGAGCAGTTCCAGATTGATATTGTGGAGAACTCCCTTGAGTGAATCACAATTCTCAATCTGGCTATTGCCAGATTACATCGGTAGGCCAACCTCGTGGGCCGGGCTGGGCCGAGCTCTCGCAGCCATCCTTCCATGGCTCCAGGGCCGCAGTGCACTTGTCAGCACCGCCGCTGGGGTCCAGGCTAAACATGTGGTTGGCCCATGCTTTCGCATTGGGGTTCAGGTCCGAAACCTTGGCGGAATCCTGTGGACAGAACATGATATGAGGCTCAGAAGACCGGGTAGAAAAAAATTGTTGAATACTCATGCGAGGACATTACATTCACGTTTCTTGGACAAAACAAAAGCTTGGGTCTCAGAAGATAAAATTAATTTTTTAGACTATAAGGCACACTCAAAAATGCCTAACGCGCTCGTGCTGTTACTATCGAATCTTTGTAAAATCGATGATGCTATCGATTATTCAATTGAATAATCCCCCCCAAAAAAATATATGTATATATTTTTTGTTAATCCACTCAGGTTGGACGTAAATAGAAATGATTGGATTTAAGTACTCATAATCTATTATCTTCTATACATCTGCCTTAATAAACACCAAACTAAATTAGCCTATGCTAAACAGTTAGCAATCACAATTAGCATAAGCGCAGTAGTGATTACCACTTCAGGTAAACAAACACTAACTACCATTTAGTTCACACATACATCATTAGATCTACATTACACATGTAATAGTGTCTTAAAAGTCACTTACGGACGATGCTTCAACATTATTCCATGAGTAAACAAGGGTAGAGCTAGCTGTTAGCAACATGAGGGCAATCATTTCCTGTTCCCGTCTTCTTCTGGGCACATTGAGTGCATGACTGCCCTCTACTGGTTACGTGATGAACACCAAAACTGAGTGGAAGGTTATATTTTGTAATAATTACAGCCAAAGTGCTTTTAAGGACGTTCAGAACTTCCTTTCCTGTGTTTTGGGGAAGCTCAGTGTGCTGCATTAATTTGTCTTTAATAAAAAACAACTAACGAAGTACTCAGTAAGTCAGTGATCGTTTTTAAGCAGACAAATAACATCAGCCATTCGGTCACTCGATGGTGCACGAACAGAAGAAATAAAGATCAGGTCACAGCCACCATTCCGATAATGCATGCGTCTGCAAAAAAAAGTCAGTGCATAAAACATGGATAGCCTAAAGATAGTTCTATTTCATCCCTTATTTACCGCCAGGTCTTTCCAGCAGAAAATGTAAGTCGACCTAGAGTACAGGCCAAGGTTTGGACACACCTTCTCATGCAATGCTTGTACTTTATCTTCATGACTTTTACATTGTAGATTCTCACTGAAGGCATCAAAACTATGAATGGAGACGTGGAGATATGTACTTACAAAAAAAAAGGTGCAAAAAAATAATTGAAAACATGTTTTTCTTCAAAATAGTCACTCTTAGCTCTGATTATTTTTTTGCACACTCTTGGCATTCCTTCGATGAGCTGCCTTCAAGAGTAGTCACCTGAAAATATATTCCAACAGTATTGAAGGAGTTACCAGAGGTGAGAATGCCAAGAGTGTGCAAAGCAGTCATCAGATCTATTTTATTTTGAAAAAAACTAGAATATACCCTATTTTTACGACTATAAGGCGCACTTTAAAGTCTTAAATTTTCTCAAAAATTAACGGTGCGCCTATTAGTGAGGTGCGCCTTGTGTGTGGCTCAAGGTCCAAAATCTGACTGACTGCGTGGGAGGACTTCCTGCGACACATTGCTTATATACAAAAAAGGTGGACCTGACTGAAGACAGACATGAGAGCACGGAAGAGTCAACTTGGTGGTTCTCCAGGCCCTCCTCTCGCTGTCCTGTATTTTTTAAAGTCGACTTATCCAACTTGGTCCACTTTTTTTCCTGCCCCGACAGCGCACCCTTAAATTCGGCGTGCTTATGTATTACGTCATTCTCGTTGTGCTTACTGACCTCGAAACGATTTTATGTGGTACATGATGCACAAACATCCCTCAATTGCTTGCAAATTCCCATTTACTTGCACATTCATGTTTGCGTTGTCATTCTCAACCGCATCTAAATCGCTAGAAGGTGTATGTTTTCGTCATACCACAACGAGAACTACTTCCTGCTTTCGTGAATCACAGGAAACGCAGTCCTACTAGCACAAACGCAAGCTGAGCATGACTGGTGACGCGTTTCCAATGTTAGAATGTAGGACAATATCATTGCTGTCTGGTGCGGAGCAAAAAAGGAGCAGGCTTGGATAATGGCGAACTAGGAAAGTTAGCGTATCTGGTGAGTGAGCTGTATTGTTTACGGCTGTTGAACTGTCAACCAAGATAGCAATTTGCAGCCTAAGTAATAACACAACGAGCAGTCAGTCACCAGATTGAGTAGCGATGTTCAAACGTTGTTGTTCCTTTTTTTTGTTTTGTCTGTCGGAGAATCTCCTCCTCTTCTTCACTCGAAGCAAACACCGTGTCATTGCAAGGCTAACAAAAGCTAGCAAAAGCGAGACAGGTGGCGCTACGCGATATATCGTGTCTGGTCTGAACCTAGCATAATAGCGTCAACTAAACATACGAGTACAATTAGAATGAACATAATGCTGACAATCCTTATGTATGAAATTGTATTTTATTGTTTTAAGTCCCGTTAGTTGATATAGCACCTTATAATACGGTGTGCCTAATGAGCCAAATCATACAAGTACCAAGTTTCATGCGTATCATCCGCACATTTCTATTGACAAATGCCTTCACTTTTGTCTTTGTCTTGAGCAATGGTGCCTTGCTATAGAAATAAAGTTGTCTTGCCTTTACCTCAAAGTGAAATATTTAGCGTGAAAATTGGGGCATTTGGGGAAAGCGATGTTTTAAAGGTTTCAATCCATCGAGAAAGGTGGAAAGAAGTGCGCATTCACACGATTATTGTGAATACCGTATTTAGCTTGTTGCTAACCGCTCTTTCTCCAGCTGCTCCTCAATGCAAAATGCCCAGAGGGCAACAGAGGTGTCATTCATAAGTTGATATAATGCCTCGGGTCTCCTGGTGTTCGATTTAGGTGAACGGTATGAGATTTTTTTCTAATAGGTTTTCTGGTGAGCTAACAAATACACACACGCACGCACGCACGCACGCACATACACATACTCACCCACACACACAAAAAAAAAAAAAATATATATATATATATATATATATATATATATATATATATATATATATATATATATATGTATGTATGTATATATATATATATATATATATATATATATATACATGTGTATATATGTGTGTATATATATATATATATATTTAAAAAAAAAATTAAAAAAAAAAGAGCAATGATGATGACATTTCCGAATGAACAATACTGAGCTCTTAAAAAAAAATAAAAAATAAAAAAAATAAATAAAAAAAATTAAAATAAGTTGATATAATGCAAGCTGGGCAAATCATTCTTCGTTGACTTTTATGAATGCGGGAAAGTGGAAAACACATTTCAGTCTTGCTTTTAAAATGTAGTGTTGTTGTAACAAGTTAGATTAGCCTGTTAATTATTACAGTTATCAACAGATCTGTGTTTAATCTTTCTGCTAGTCTGTAGAGCAAACCTGGTAACATTTGGATATTTTCAGTTTTTGGTGTACATGGACCAAGAAATTTCTTATAAAAAGTTTTAAAATTGTTGCGTGCTATTTTTCGTATGAACTAATTTTCTCCCAAAAACTTACAAATACGGTCTATTTTAAATGTGTAAGTGTCCCAAAGACGTATTTATACGTTTTTAAATGTGGTTTTGTTTTGTTTTATGTTACAGCATACAGACGGCTTAGAAGCAGCCTCTGAACTGCAAAGAACCATTGAATAAATTGTAGTTATCACACAAACAGCCAGCCGGTGGGAGCAAAGAAAAGGAGATCAACCAGGGCCAAAAAAAGCTCAATTACTCAAAATTCTAAATAGATTTGTGAATAATGATGAAACTTAGCTATATTCTAATGCTAATTGCTGCAAAATGGAAACAGATAGAAATATACGTATTTTCCTGATGAAAGAAGAGACTTTAATCATTATTTTGGTCTGTGGTTGTTTTGATAGCAATAGAACACAATATTCTGTGGGCCTGGCAAAATCTGTCAAAATTCAGTAAAAATGCCGGGAGTGAAGGTGATTGCTTAAAAACCAAAGCTGGTTTGGGCGATTTTAGGGGAATCCGGAACGGATGAATGGCGCCTCCATTCAGTTCATTAGGTACAGCTAATTTGACATAGGAGCGATTTGAGTTACAAGCGTGGTCATAGAAGAGATGAGACTCCGAGCACTGCTACATGGTATGAAACTCGAGCGTCTTCACTAAGTTTCGCACAGTCTTCAGGTTGCTTTAAATATTGCGACAGTAAACTATTGTAAGTAATAACCTTTCATAAAAGTTGGTCGGGGGTAACCTTTGCTCAAGGTGGCTTAAAGCTTGCATCTAGGCACCTTTCCTAAACATGATACAAATTCAAACGACCTATCCTCCAAGTGCATCTGAGTCATCTCACTCAGACAGGATAGGAAAGTTTCTTGGCAAAATAAATAAATAAATGGGAATCTGAAGACAACGGCTGCTGTTCCCTATCCAGACACCGGCTCCTCAATCTCTAATTTTTGCAGGACTTTTTCTCTCTCACTCGCCGTGACTCAGCAGGGTCGTTCACTTCTTATTTAGGCAGCTTAATAAAGCCTTCAGCATACGTACGACACCTAGTGGTTGGCAAAGTGATTGATTAGACATGCAGCACAAATCGTATTCGAAATGTAAATACCTCTGACGATCGGGTTCACTTAATCAAGGCAGCCAAAATTGAGATTGCAACTTAAATTCAATTCATTGTGCTGCTGCCTTATGGTGGGGAAAATAACATAGAAAGTGAAGAGCAATATGACGAGGGCCGTCTGTGTGTCCCCTCGAAGTTGAAGTGAGCGCTTGAGCTGAACGAGGACGTACCAAATGTGCGTTGTCCTTGGCCTCTTGTACTTGCTGCACCTGTGGTTCAGCGACAACCTTCGCGTCCTGGTCAGACGTCATGAGCCGTCTGCTTCTTGGCTCCTCAGGGAGAAGTCTGTGAGGCACCCAGGAGGCTAGGGCCAAAGCACAAAAGAAAAAAAAATCAAGCGAGGCAGAATTAGCTCACCGCTGCGCCATCACAAGAAAAAAGGAAAAAGCCACACACGCTGGTCGTTGTTACCTTTGCACTACAAAAATAAATATAGCTGATCATTGTTCAATCAATCGATACACCTCCTGTGAGTCAATATGGCCTTCGAGCTCGCATTGATTTGAATGACAAACTGGTTGAGCGGCCGCTTGGATGGCAGCGCTCACAAAACAGAAGATAGGACCGCTTATCTCAATCAATCAATCATTTTTATCCTATCGACATTTGATTTGAAACTGCAACTTGAAAACAACGGTATACCTTGAAACCTATTTGCGGTGCCGACCCGGCAATACAATAAAATGGCAATATTTGAATCTGATACCAAACATTAGTGCTGAATTGAAGGTTAGGGAATTCAACGGTCCATCAAACTCACTGTTTGTGCTCCGCCTTATGACAGCCGAGTGCTCATCCACCTTCAAAATCAAGCTCTAAGCCTCCACAACATGACAGGTGCGCCATTACGGTTAAGAATAGCTGCTGGGTTTTCCCTGGGGGAGGTTGCTTGCCAAGCACAGCCTTGGAGGCGGATGGGGACCGTTTTGATCCACACAAGACGTGGGTGTCTCTCACACTTAACTGTTTTGTTTATTTCTATAACGCATGGTCTTATTGATTGGGTTCATTGATTATAGAGATAGGCCAATATGTTTTTTTCAGGGCCGATGCCGATTATTAGTAGTCAAGGAGGCCGATAACCGATATTTGGAGCCAATGTCCATTTTCAGTAAAAAGGATTTGAAAATGCAAATGCCAATGTTGACTCTGTTGTAATGTCTTAAAGCATATGTTTTGAACCATTTTTCTGACTTTTGTTTTTTATTCAAATCTCAAACAATAGATATCCTTTTAAATTTCTAACAAGGTTATCAGTACGCCTTAAAAAGTGAAATGGAACCTTAAACAAGTAAATGCCATAGCTCTCTAATCTAGAGTTTTATACAGTAAATATTTTTTCCCAAAATTTAAAAATACCTGAAATCATAAACTATCACATTTCTTTGTTTTAATGTCAAACAAGAACAAATGGCTCAGAAGGCAACCAGGGTCAGCAAGATCTCTTATAAAGTTAATTGAAACATTAATTAAATAGTTACCTGAGATTAAAATGGTTTTAGATTTACATTATATCAGTCGTCAGATTTTTTTTTTTTTAAAGGCCGATAGCGATATTCTGCAAAATGCCCAATATCGGCGCCGATAATCTGCCTGGCCGATTATCCGCCTGGCCGATTATCTGCCTGGCCGATTATCCGTCTATCCTAAATTGATTAAAAGTATGATCGTGAACCCACACAATACTGCGGTTCACAATCTACACAGAATCAGGATGTCACGTGACAGTTGCATTTCGCGTTCCATTACGCCTCCAAACGTCACATTGTTTCAGCAAGTGCCTTTTCTAAAATTGAATAAAATCCGACCATTGCACGATATTAAAATGTCTTGAATCTGAAATAAATCCAACCTAAGTATACTTGGTATGTCAAATTGCCCTGCTGATTCATCGCCCTACATGATAAACTGTCAACGTCCTCTTGAACGTGGCGGTTGCTTTAGTGGTAACGCACCCCCACAATGCGCTGAGAAAAAGGTCCGTTATCCAGGTAACCCAGGTTCAATTCCCGCTACGGGTGTCATGTTTTTGCAGGTCATTCTTTTTCCTCTCTAATTTAAAAAAAAAAGCCTTTGAAATGTAGTTCTACTTCGTCCCTCCCGACCGCCAGGTCTTTCGTTTTTGATTAAATGTGATAGTACTGTGGTTTCATCAAAGCATTTAAACCATGCTGAGGGGCAAAATTAAAAACAACAAGTATCAGCAACAAAAAGCTCATTTGCACTTCTGTACTTATATTGACGGGGTGGGGGTTATTCCGTTTTTGTTTCCCATGATATTATTTCTCTCTCTTATGGCGTCCATTACAATTATAGCCCGATTGCCGGTTGTGTAAATTAGGTGATGACAGACAGCCAATAGTTAGTTTCCTTACTGGGGAGCTGGCAACACTGATCTACTGTTTGATTGTAATACTTTACACTTGGCCACCAGATGTCGCTGTGGGGAGATGTTTCGAATGTTCCAAAAGATCGATTCTTTTTGTGAATCAATCGTTTCTCAAATGATCGTTTCAATGTTCCATTTCTGCCATCCCTACCAACCAGAGCTGTTTACGGCAAAAACAGCTCGAGCAGAAGAGCTGCCAGCCACAGCTAAATATCCACTGCCAATAAATTAAATACAAATGTAGAGAGCAGGATTTGAACTTGTGACCTAGCATCTTCGAGGCGAGTGCTCTAGCCACTTCTCTACAGAATTACGGGTGGCGAGTTGCCAGTCACGGCGAAATAACCACTGCGTTTAATTCATCCCCTATAATGTGTTCTAACTTCTCACATACACTTCAGGATTATGAATCAAGCCCGCCTAATTTTTCGATAAACACTAAAGCCCACTACTGCACTACTGTATTTTGTTGATCATTATCGTGCTACTTGAAGAAATGTGTGGTTTTTTTTTTTTATTAACTGCTACTTGGTGTCATAACTTTGACAAGACATATGGTGCATTCTCACGGCTTATAAAGAGTCCTAACATTTGTCAAAGGAAGGTGATACATAACGATTGGAATTGTCTTTCAAAGATCTGTCTGACAAACAACAATGGTTTTAACGTAAATCAATTAATCTTAGGAATTTTACACACATGCAACGCGATAAACGGGGAATTTCCTGCGTCAGCAGCAATGCAGGTGGGAGTGCAAAAACGTCAAGTGTTTTGATCACATGAGGAGCACCATGCTACATGTCTAGCCCAGACGAGTCTGACATTGAATCAAAACACCACCAAAATTGAGCAACGAAACGAATACAGGTGGACGTTCAAATTGCTCGAGCAGTGCCCAACGGAAGATGGCGACCTCCGGCGTGATTTTGCCCGATTCCCCCCCAACCCCCATCGAGATAATATTTAGTTAGCTTCCATCTGCTAACTTCGCCGGACTTTCCCACAACAAAGCTTTGCCGCAACACTTTTTAGTTGTGTTCAACGAGTTGACTTTAGCGAGTCCTATGGAGAATTTGCAACTCACCTGTCAACTCTCGCTGGTCCGGCAAGCCAAAACACAGGGGTGGGAAGAGTCCAGAGGGCGGCGCGGGGAGGCAGGAGACGTCGGGGTTTGGACTGAGGCCTACACAGGGGGTGCGCAGGGTATTAACTAGCAGGCTGCCTCGACGAAATAACCGTTGCAGCTCACCAAGCCTCCCCTGGGACACTTCTTGGAGCGTCGGGCGAGTGTTACCAGTCAGTCCCCACACCCCAAAAATGATATCTTTAAATAAATCCCCTGGGAGAAAAAGAAAGAAAGAAGCGAGGTCCCTCCGAGTAGCACTGTGAGCGAGTTAGCAGGGGGCAGCTAAGTGGCTAGCTAGCTTAGCCGCTTCGCTTTGACCAACTTGGACAAATGTGGCGCGTTGACAATCCCACGCCAGGCAAATCCGCACACACACTCGGCGAGGAGGGCAGAAGGGAGTGGGTGGGGAAGAACCGAAGCGAATCCAATCCGACAAATGAACGCGTCAAAGCTGGCCACCGAGCTGCAGACGCTCGTTCGGTTCCTCCCGAAGAGATGACAGACGCGATTTCCGAATGGACGCCTCGCCTCAAGCAAACCCTTTCCTTTCCCTTTCGTCTTTCACGCCAAGATCGTTTGCGCGGAGGAGATGACGACGAGTCACCCGAAGACTGCCTGCTTCTCGCGTTCCACTCAAAACTTCACGACAACTTAAGTCGATATTTTTCATTTAATTCAAGGCTCTTGAAAAGGCGTATTGCTTGCTACATTTCCACACCAAAAAATTCAAAGCGTGTTGCAATGAGAGAAAAGGGTTTGTTTTTGGTTTGTGGCAGTTTTTTTTATTGTATTTTCTTTCTTACTCATCTTTACTCATGGAGAGAGCACATTTAAAAAAAAAATGCTGCATACAAAGTGCGATATATGAAACTATCAGACATTTAAAAACTAAAGCTGGGCGGGGCTTGACTGTCCATCTGGTTTTGGTTCTCAGCCCCGGTCCTCGAGTACCCCTATGCAGCTTGTTTTCCATGTCTCCCCAGCCAACACAGTTGAAGATCGTTATCAGGCTTCATGCAGGGTTCAAGAACCACTGGACTAGGGTAGATGATGCCCGCGGTGGGCCGGCATCTTTTGAGACCGTTCGATCACATGTGGAAATATTATAGTCGCATATTTATCATAAGGGAAACCGGGATATAACACGCAACATTTGAGATTTAGGGTTGGATTTATTTATTTTTTTAAATTGCTATGTGTGAATTTTTGGCATGTGGAAACATCATTACCAAGATGAATTGAATGAGCTTAATGTTTTGAATTTCAAATGCAACAATGTAAATGTTTTAGGTGGGAAAGGTAAAATATTGTGAAAACTGTGAATTTTTACAACGAGAGAAAATAAAAGGTCGAAGTCGGAATGGTGAGAATCGGTCGAAAAATGTGGATGGAGTAGAAGGGCAAAAAAGTTTTCTTCAGCCGTAACTGCTCAAATTATTTTGTTTATTTTTGTACATGAAAGTAACACGTGTTATAATCACTTAACTGTTACACAAACTTGACAGCAAGGATAAGATGAAAATACTATTTTCATTATTGTAATTCAATAATTGTACATATAAATTTAATTAAAAAATCTGAATTATCTTAAAGTGCAGTAAGTCAGGTGTTTGGAAAATGTACAAAAGTACATTTCAAGAAAACAGCAAGATACAACAAAAAAAAACATTTAGGCCTTTAAAATTCCATTTTGTCATGAATTCATGGGAAATCACATTCTTACCGATAAAATGTGCATGTAGGTAACTCCAGTAGCGTCGGGTCCGCTATATATTTCTTCCGAAAAATAATATATTCAGAAAAAGAGAAAAAATATTGCAACAAGTTAAAAAAAAAAACAGATTTTTTTTTTTATATATATATATTGCAAAAAGGGAGAAAATCCCAAAAACTGAAAAAAATCAGAGAAAAATATTGCGAAACACTTTGGCCTTATTATTTTTTTAATAGTATTATAGCAGAGCAGCGTGGTTACGTAGCTAATAACTTTGATTTGGAAGACACAAAATGTACCAGTCACCTGAACTGGAAGGTATTGTGTCGTTAATTATGTGTGGATGTATGTATTTATGGATGGACGCATGCATGAATGTATGTATGTATGTCTTTTTAACTCTTATTTTCCCACTGATTCAACTTTAGCAGAGTGAGAGCTGTTCGTTTTCTGCTCATCTCTGGCTGAGCGCAGAACTCGCAGGCAGCTGTCACGGAGGGCTCGCGCTTTCGCCCCTCCTTTTTCCTTCTGCAGGCGCGGCTTTTGATTGGTTACGACTCTCAGCGGCCCACTCCGATTGGCTACTGTTCGCATGCTGCGCACGCGGACTTCCTCGTGATCAAGAGCTGCTGGGCGCGGTCTTTGCACCACCGGCCGCTGTGATTGGCTGCCTGCACAACGCCGCGGATCTTAACAAATTGTTAGCTTCATCTTAAATTTATTGCCACCCAAAAAAAATGGAATTGGTACGATTTGGTTTTTCTCCTAAACGCAAAAATAACTAGAATTTGCAAAAACTGTTTCAGAAAGATGCTGCCTTTGTTTCGTATGTTTTTTTTCAAGGAATACAGTAATTTCATCAATAACCTTGCTTGGGATGTTAAATGTTTACTTTGTAAATCCTTGAAGTTAATTCACAGATGTTATCCATGTAAAGTTTTATTTTCTTCTTTTTTATACAGCGGTTAAAAAAAAGACATTCACATTGATTGCTCTTTTTGTGAAGACTATCCTGAGTCCTGAAAATCTAATTCTCGTGACTAGTCTCGTGAATAGTCAAACAACATTTTTATCATATTTTCAAATCAAAATAGCCCTCACAAATCATATCAAATTATAACTATCCAAAGTCCAACGCTTTTCAATGAGCAGAGAGTGTCATTTCATCGAGGATAAATGCTGCATTCAAGTCAAGTTTATTTATATAGCCCTTAATCACACAAGAGTCTCAAAGGGCTTCACATGCCCACAGTTGACAAATATCATCCCCTAATCGAACCACAAGAGGGCAAGGAAAAAGTAAAAAAAAAAAAAAACTCATCAGGCGAAAAATTAGAAACCTTGAGAAGGGACCGCAAATGTGGTAATCCCCCTTTCAGGATGATTACAGTAGTCGTGGCGAGACGTCACAAATGATCATTTCTGCATCACCATTGTTCAAGATAGGACGAATTTGAGCAATACTACGAAGGTGAAAAGAAGCAGTTCTAGTCATATTTTTAATATGCGTTTGAAAAGAGAAAGTTGGGTCGAATATAACGCCGAGATTTTTTACTGAGTCACTTTGGCTAATAATACATTTATCAAGGTTTAGAGAGTTTTTCGTAAAACAGATGCCGATAACGGGCAGGACCGGCAATCAACATCTTGGTTTTATCTGGGTTAAAGAGCAAAAAATGAAACGACATCCATTGTTTAATGTCGACGAGGCACGCCTCCAAATGACAGCAATTATGCGGATTTGTTATTTGTTGAGGCAAATCTAATTGCGTATCGTCAGCATAACAGTGAAAGTCTATGTTATATTTACGTAAAATAGCACCAAGCGGAAGCATATAAATGTGAAACAAGAGAGGGCCAAGTACCGACCCTTGTAGGACTCCACACGTAACGTTACATAACTGGGCATGGATTACACGGTGCATTCTCTCTGAGAGGTAAGAACAAAACCACGAGAGTGCTAAGATTGAAATACCAATACATGTTTGGAGACGTTCTAAGAGTATGTTATGATCGACGGTATCGAAGGCGGCGCTTAAACCGAGTAATAATAATACTGACGAGGTCTTGGAGTCCATTGCTAGGAGAAGATCCTTTGTCACTTTGGCAAGGGCTGTCTCAGTCGAGTGAACGGCCCTGAATCCTGACTGAAAAGGTTCATATTAATTGTTAGCGGCCATGTAATCATTCAGCGGTTGCGCAACAACTTCTTCAAGTACTTTTGCAATAAACGGTCAATTTGATACCGGCCTATAATTACAGAGACTTTCTGGGTCGAGGTTCGGTCGTTTAAGTAGAGGTTGAATAACAGCAGTTTTAAAAGCTACTGGAACAGTGCCAGTAAAAAATGATACATTTGTAACATTTAAAACAGAAGGTCCTAAGATAGTAAACAATTCTTTAATTAGTTTGCAGGGGAGCGGGTCAAGCAAGCAAGTTTGTTTCGCCGCACTAAACAGTTGTGTAAGATTTTCAAGCGATATTTTATTGAAATAAGAGAGCGCCGTCAGACAGTCATTAGCCGGGCTGTCACTATTAACGTCAGAAATTGTGCGATTTAACTGAGATTTAGGCACAGAGCCCAAAATCTCATCTCTAATAAACTGGATCTTTTGTGTAAAAAATTGCATAAAGCTCTGCGACGTCGGCATGCTGTTGTGTTAACATTGCTACGGTATCAATTAAGTATTTAGGATTATTCTTATTAAAACCGATCATTTTAGAGAGATAATTAGTTTTTGCTAAAGCAAGAGCTTCTTTATATTTATGCAAGCAATCGCACCACGCTTGACGAAAGACCTCAAGTTTCGTTGCACGCCATTTGCGCTCAAGCTGTCTACGTGATTGTTTAAGTGTTTTGGTTACATCTGTAAACCACGGAGAAAGCCTTTTCGGATGAGTTTTAATTCTTAATGGCGCAACAGTATCGAGGGCATATAACAAAACAGCATTAAGTAGTTGAAGAACTAATATTACAGCTGCTGTATCTTTGGTTATAGTTGTCACGTTGGCAATGAGCCAAAACGTCAAATTTAATAAAGCAATGGTCAGACATAGACGTAGTATACGGCAACACCATTACATTTGAAGTTACTAAACCCAGAGTTAATACCAGATCTAAGGTATTACCATTTTTACGGGTCGCTACATTTATTATCTGCGTAAAAAACAAAAGTATCAATTATTGTCTGAAATGCAACAGTAAGCGGTTCTAATGGAGAATTCATATGAATATTAAAGTCAGCCATAATTAGTATATTATCTGCGTGAGTTACCAAGTCAGCCACAAGTTCAGAAAATTCACAGAGAAAGCCAGAGTAAGGTCCAAGGGGACGATAAATAATAGGGGTGTGCCCAAAAAATCGATTCTCATAAGAATCGTGATTCTCATTTAGTAAGATTCAGAATCGATTTTAAATGTCCCAAAATAAATTGTATTTAAATTATTTTACACTGTCTTGCCTTTGTCTGTGTGCGCCTTTATCTGGAGCGCTGTTCATGTTGTACCCGATTTGGCCACTTAGGGGCAGTGTGGTTCCACTCGGTCTAATACACTGTTAAGTAGTAGCCACATTAGAGAGTAGAAGGAAAAAGTCACAATCAAGTTATTCCAATAAAAGTTGTTTTTTTGTAGTGTGGAGCCGTTCTTTTGAGTGATAAAAGTGCCTCGAGTAGCGCGCTAATTAGCATTAGCGAGTCAAACTGGAGTAGATCATTACAATTCCTTGCACATCTTTAGATTGAAGCAAAAATCATTGTCAATCAAATCATTTTAATCGAAAATCGATTCTGAATCGAATCGCACACCCTAAAATTGGAATCGAATCGTGAGACATTCAAAGATTCCCACCCCTAATAAATAACCACAAGATAAAACAGTAGTAAGGTTGTAGATCGCATAACGAGAACTTCAAATGTATTAAAAGCAGTACTTGAGCGCGAACTAAGATTAAGTACAGATTTGGAAATTAGGGCAACACCGCCGCCGCCGCCCTCATTTAGCGAGACAAACTCATTTGGTTTTAACCAGGTCTCACAAAGACCAATCAGGTTAAGGTTATAATCTCTAATTAAGTCATTAACTAGCAAAGCTTTAGAAGAAAGTGATCTAAGATTTATAAAAACCGAGTTTTAATACAGTACGTTGATCCGGGCTATTTAACATTACAAAGTTCCTAGTCATAATATTAATAACATTGCGTTGCCTGCGTCTTATTTTATACTTCGAACGACGAAAATTACGACATGAGTTTATACTATAGGAGTAGTTATCGGCTCAGAAATATTTTATTCGAAGAAAACACTTGTCGTGAGCAGCCACCACCATAGAAAACAAGTCAGTATGTGGTTCAGCAGTGACTGGTGAATCTGTATTTAAAGCGTAACGCTCTAATCTACATAAAGCACTATGTGTGTTGCATGAGTCTAAAACAGAACTGAGACTATTGGGATAAATCCAACTTCAAACGACAGTAGCCTACATTCAACTCTCCTCATATGCATCATAAGAACGCCATTTTGACTTGAGACATAACCTCAGAATTGTCAATAGCGTAATCACACATGATAACACACTCCTCTCGCTCACATATCCTTTCACTATACTGGGCTTTTTAGAAAACAATATAAAGAGTAGCATGGAAAGTTAACAGAACTGTGATACATTCACTTTGTTAACCCACAACAAGGCCAGACTGTTGACCGTTTGACTGCAGGAGGCGACAGCTGGAAGTGGAAACACGGGTTTACGTAACTTCCGGTTATGGCGGAACTCGCGAGCTAGCTAACTAGCTGAGCTACCTTCTTTTCCTGCCGCACTGTCCGCGGACCACAACGCGTCCCGACGAAATGGCACTGTATAACTTCAAGAAGATCATGGTGGTCCCCACCGCCAAGGTAAGTGACCTTTGACGACGTTGGCTTCTTGAATCGTTCGCGTTTTCATCGCGTAGCTGTGGAAAATCGACCAAAGTGTCACGTTGGCAGCTAGTCTGGCAAACACGTGCAGAGACGTGGAGGCTCCAGAGGGGTTAAATTCACATTTAATTTCAAATCTTTGGCGAACATTACATCGCGGTAGTATTCAAAAAAGGCATTTTGGGTTATTGATAACTTCTGATTTGGTTGACTTGAGTCACTGCATAGATACATTTTTTTTTTTTATAGCTTGACAAGCACAGAAAATGCTTTTCTTGTCCCATAAAGTCCGTGGATTTGGGTTATTGGAATTATTATTATTATTATTATTATTATAATTAACGCTGCAGTGTGAATGTCAGCAATTGGAACTTGAGTGAGGTAGATGTATGGTTTGTTTACTAGTTTAAAACCTGTAGGAAATGTACTCGCACTAATCTGAACTGAATTAGAACTACAGATATTTGTTCAAACAGGGAAAAAACTCAAATATAATACAAAAATAGTAGCTTTAAAAATAGTTTGGATTCAACTCCTGCACTTAAGTAAAACAATAAAAATAATATGACAGGGACTGAAATGCACTTCACTGCAAAAGTAAAAAAAAAAAGAAAGTGTTATGTACGTTAATAACTATTTTTATAACTTTGCACCAAAAAATGAAATGCTCACAAAATAGAAGAAACAAAATCATCTTATGTATGTTTTAAACCATTTGTCAGATCTGTTTACAGATGTTTAAAAAAATCATCAGAATTTTTTTTATTACTCAAGTTATTGCAGATGCATGGATGCCAGAAAACCTACTTATCCGCACTTTGTCACTTCCCACCAGTGGATTTTTGTAATATAATTTAATATGCTAATGTATTAAGGTTGCTGCTATAGATGACAGATAAAGTTAGGGTCCAATGGATTAGAAAACTATAATTTTATCTTCAACGTGATTGAAATGTGAGGCAGTGGTGTGGAAACTGTGTTTGGTTTTGTTTCATAGTTAAACTGCGCTAATAATAATTGCTCTCTGAATTCAATTTCTCTGGAATGCAACATTTTACTTTCAAAGTTCTTAATGCGTTGTACTCGGGTTGAAGAGCCCAACTTCTGTTCCAACCAGATTTTGCATTTTGAATTTTGGGAAATCTTGTCACGCAGCTAAACCTCAGAATTCACTTTTCAGCGTCTTTAAGTTGATTGCTGAAGGCAGAATGTTCCAGAATGCCACTTTCTGAGTGCAACTGTTGTTGTTGTTTTTTTAATTTGTTTTGTTTTTCGACCCCCTGTAGGAGTTCATCGACATCACTTTGTCCAAAACGCAACGTAAGACGCCCACGGTGATACACAAGCATTACCAGATCCACCGCATCCGCCACTTTTACATGCGTAAGGTGAAGTTCACGCAGCAGAACTACCACGACCGCCTCTCGCAGATCCTCACCGACTTCCCCAAACTGGACGTGAGTCACAAACTCGACTCAAAAGTAGAGAAAAAACTAATCTTGTCAAAAAGAAAATTCATGGTGGTGGTATTGTTTACCGCAGGACATCCATCCCTTCTACGCCGACCTGATGAACGTGCTTTACGACAAAGACCATTACAAGCTGGCTTTGGGTCAGATCAACATCGCCAAGAATTTGATTGACAAGTATGTACATTGTTGTTGAACTTGTCAGAACAGGAAGATGGCAACTCAGTTATTTATTGTTGTTGTTTTTTTTTTTTTTAAAGCGTGGCCAAAGACTATGTGCGCCTAATGAAGTATGGGGATTCTCTTTATCGATGCAAGCAGCTGAAGCGAGCTGCTCTGGGTCGCATGTGCACCATCTTGAAGCGACAGAAGTCCAGCCTGGAGTATCTGGAGCAAGGTAGCACCATGGGCCTCACGTGAAGGCTGGCCGACATCTTTTTTTTCCCCCCCAAGGGTTGCTATAAATACCAAGTTGCTGATTATGGATAGGCGCCGATATTAGGCATTTAAGACATACTGATAACCTTAGGAGCTCCATGATTATTTTTTGGAAGTTTAAAATAAAGTAAATTGTCTAAGATAAAAAAAAAACAAGTTTACATTTTGAAAAGTCTGAAAATGTGTTCAATAAGCATTAATGCTTTAAGATATTGCAACAAAGTCAAGCCAAAATGTTTTGATGGCAATCTTTTTTTCCGCCTTAATACTGAAAATGAATATCGGCTTCAAATATCGGCTATCGGCCTGCTTGACTACTAATAATCAGCATCCTATCGGCCCTGAAAAAAAAGCCATATTGGTCTATCTCTACCGCTGATTATAGACGTTCATAAATTAATGTGATCGGATGCACGCTCTGCAACTCTACAGCACGAGGGCGACAAAGTGGAAATGTCATTTTAAGAACTATGTTCAAGTTTTTAATCTTCAAATGGCTTACTTTAACCAGATACTTAGCGGGTTACAAATAGTCACCAATGAAAGTCCGCGATGGAGTGAATCTGCAATAACACTGTATATTGGAATCTGGTGAAACTTCATTTACTTCAGAAAACTTTAGGGAGCTATTTATTTGTTGACATTTTCATTCAACATCACTGCTTAGTCTGCAAGCTCCCAGATTTTTATTTTTAAACAATGCTGTCTCTTTTCTAGGATTGGGGGGGGGGGGGGACTCAACTGTGTAACAAAAACTGATTTGAATTGTAAAATTGGTTTTGATGTGACTAAAATAATCAAATTTTATTTATCTTTTTATATGTTATTTGTTTAGATTTTATAATGTTTTAAAATCATCTCATCCTTGAATTGTATTGAGATGACCTTTTTAATGAGTGATGTACTGCAGGGCTTAAAGTACTTTAAGCCGGATTTTCGGCGTAAGAGCCACCAGCGCAATGACAAATCCAGCGAAGTAAACAAGTTTACATGCGGGGAATATTAGACATGTCTGGCAAAACACCGCCAATGCGGAGAGAAGGCCAACTTCAAAATAAACCCTCCAATACAAAGTGATATGTGGCGCGCTATGCCAAGAAACGCTTTCATTTAGAAGTTTTTGCCGGGGGTGTTTTGCCAGTCGCGGCGCAACGGATGACTTGACTCGTCCTGCGGAACATTGCCGTTGCCTGCCGTTCTTATTGCCGGCATAAACTATTGCGAGCAAAGTCAACATAACTTTGTCCTGAAATCACGTTCGATCACCAATTAAGGGCACTAAAAGAAGACCCAATTATGCTGGCATTTTATTGCACGGTGCCTGTTGCTAGTGTTTATCGCGTCTACAGTGTTGGCATGCTAACGGTGCTAGCGGCTGCAGCTATCGGACTACTTTTCAAAGGCAGTCTAATCGAAGTGATGATTTGCACACTTTGATGCTGACAGCCGGACACAGTTGCCGTTCCTAGAGATCAGTTTAATAAACCGAGCTCACTCAATTGTGCAGTTGACGGTCGGCAAAATCACAACTGTGGTTCTGACGTCACTTTGTCTCACAGACCAAAAACGACTCAACTCGGAATTTTATTTGATACAAAGTGCTGCTGTACATGCAGTAAAAATCAGTCATGGAATAAAGACGGGTAAAACAAAAATAACACCAAATAAATTAATAGTTATCTTAAGTGGGTAAATGAATAAGTCAATAAAATAACACAAGGTAGGTAATTAAATAAATTACTAATAAAATACAGCAGGCATCATAAAACATTGAAACAATGATGGGTCTCATGCCGAGTCAAACGCCAAAGAACAAAGATGTGTTTTAAGAGTTGGTAGAGAGGGAGGTTGCCTAATATTTAACGGAAGGTCATTCCAAAATCCATGGGGAGAGTTTTGTCGAAAATCTCCCGAACTTTCTAGACCGGAAAATAATGAGCTGTTTAGCACAATTTAAATTTAAGAGAAAAAAAAAGAAGTTGAATATTTAGAAATGAAAGTTGGTCGATCATTAGTAAGTGGAAATATAATATTAATGTCTTCTGTGTTCATAATTGTTCTTTCACCATGCGAAAATATTATTTTTATCCAAATATTATATCCGATTATTCAATAGAATTTTCCGTAGGATATTTGAATACCAAAATATTTGATAGCTGCAGCACGAGAGGGGGACTGCAACCCGCAGTGCTAAACTGTACTTCTACATATTATAAATGGATAACGAAAGACATGAGCTGACACTTGGGGAGGACTGGCCATCGGGAATTTCATGAGTTTCCCAAATGGCCAGTCCATCCACGGCCACGAATCCAATAGTGATTAATGGCTTGATGTCGGTCGAACAAACAAATCGGCACGTTGGACACTGCACCACCGCTCGCCGGGAAAAGTTCAGGCTCAGGAATTGTTTTTTACTTAAAGCCCTGTGTACTGTAAATCGATTTGACGTTGCTGACGATTTGTTGTTCCTTTGAATTTAATTACATTTTATAGTTTGGGTTTTGGAGCACTTTTACATGTTGTCGCATATTAAGAATTGAATAATTCCATTTTTAAATGGCAGCATCTTTAAATCATATTGAATCCTTTTTTCCCCCCCTCATCTGGTTTCAACAGTTCGTCAACATCTGTCCCGATTGCCCACCATCGACCCTAACACCAGGACGCTCCTGCTGTGCGGGTACCCCAACGTGGGCAAGTCCAGTTTTATCAACAAGGTGAGCTTCTTCTTCTTCTTCCTTTTCAACGTTTCTCTCGCAAAATGTCGACACGAAAATAAATGTTGAGTCGATGTTTAGGTGACGCGAGCGGACGTGGACGTGCAGCCTTACGCCTTCACCACCAAGTCGCTGTTTGTGGGTCACATGGATTACAGATACCTGCGCTGGCAGGTGAGAAGCACCTTAGCGCATCCTTTGTTAATGTCCACTCCGTTCCGCTCGTTTGCAAACCACGCTGTTGATGCTCGCGGGGCAGTTTGCGTGTGCGATAACGCATAAAAATAGTTTACGTGTGGTTGTAAAATAAAATTCAACAAAATGCCGTATGTTTGCCTGCTATACGATTAACGCGCTAATTGCTAACTCAATAGGTAACTATAGAAACACAAAACAAACCAAATCGGGCTCTTGATGAGCCAGAGCAGTTGCCGTGGAGCATTTTCTCCAAGTTGGTCTTGTGGTGCGAGTGGCGTAGGTGGTGGACACCCCGGGGATCCTGGACCACCCGCTGGAGGACCGCAACACTATCGAGATGCAGGCCATCACGGCCCTGGCCCACCTACGGGCGGCGGTGCTCTACATTATGGACACGTCGGAACAGTGCGGCCACTCCCTGGCCCAGCAGCTGGAGCTCTTCAACGGCATCCGACCGCTGTTCGCCAGCAAGGTCCGGACCCCGATGCCATTTCGTTGGTCCTTTGCCGCCGCCGCCCGTTGTAATGTTTGTGCGCTCTCTACCGGCAGCCGCTCATCGTGGTGGCCAACAAATGCGACGTGAAGATGATCAGCGAGCTGTCTGAAGAAAACCAGGTACCCTTTTTTTCAGTGCTGCAATTATAGGCCACAAATCCATTTGAGTCATTGTCAGGACTTTTCCCCAAAGTTATATGTAATAGATGAGTTTTTTTATTTTATTTAACTTAATAAAAAAAATAGATAGACGTTTTTTAGACTGATTAGGCGCTAACGATGCTGCCCACGTGTTTGCTCAGAAAATGTTTGCTGACTTGTCCGCGGAGGGCATCCCCGTCATCGAGACCAGCACGCTGACCGAGGAGGGCGTCATGCAAGTCAAGAATGAGGTGAGGCATGACCACATCTTTGTCTTGCCTTTGGGCTACTTTTACCTAGTGGTGCAACGGATCACTAAAGTCGCAGTTTGGACCGGATCGCAAATTTGAGTCACGGATCGGATAGTTTTTCGAATCAGCAAAAAAGATAATTAAATTATTATTTTTTTATTTTGTAAAACGTTTTTGCCCATTATAAATAAAATTTACATATAAAAAAAATAATAATTTAAAATAATATATATATATATATATTCTCTCTATCTATTTATCAATATATACTGTATGTACAGTATAAAATATGTATTTCAATTGGTGTCAATTACCCAGGAATTTTCCCCATTTGCATTCCCTATCCTATGCAAATAGCAGGGGTCCACTGTATTGTAGTGAATTTATTTTTATTATGTCATCTAATTAGCATATTTAGAATTGGATTATTACTCAAGTTGCATTACTTTTCTCTTATTGTAGTTGGATTAAATGATCATTACATTTTTTAACAGGCAACTAGAAACTCAGAATACATTTTAAAAGTAACCCAACTCATAGCATAATATGACCATGTATAGATACATTGAAACTATCTTTCAATTTTGTTTGACTTTTTTGTTTTGGTTGGGGGTGGCTGGCAACTGGTGCTGTGATTAAAACAAACAAACCAAAAAAGCAGTCAAATCTTGTGCATTGCAATTAAAATGGGTCAGAGATGAAAAAGGTGAGAAATACACAATCGCTTTAAATACAGTACAGGGGCATGTTTTCTTAGAAGAAAATGTGCCGTATTTAATATTTAAATGCATCATAACCCTAACCCTTGTATTGAAATATACAGTGGATGTTATTCTTATTTTCGTGTGTTTAGTTTTACAGGTAACTCCAACTGGGATGTCATTAAACGGCTTAAAGGACGTTGGGGGGACAACAGAATAACATACGCTGCACACTTGCTAGTTGCTAATGCTACGCAAGCAAACTGGTGCATTCAGGGTACTTTCACAGCGTCTGAAACATTCGGTTTTCTTCTATTCTAATGTTTTACGGGGGAAATAATCGGCCATTTAGCCCAATTGGCCGATTGTTTTGGCAGATGTTTGAAGGGCAATAATCCACCGATTGTAATCGGTGGCCGATGAATCGGTCGGGCCCTCCTTAAATTTGTGTTCCTAAAATCTAAATGGCCATATTTGAAGCATTGAGTTGAATGTTTTTTTTGTCACATTCCCTTCCTTTAAACAAGCAAGTAGCCTCGGCCCACACTTTCTGCTACAAATTAGTGATGCAGACTCTGGATGTCGTTGACGTGTCCATCATGACCATGGTGTTTTTTTTTGCCCCTCAGGCCTGCGACCGTCTCCTGGCCCACCGCGTGGACAGCAAGATGAGGGGCAAGAAGGTCCACGACGTCCTCCACAGGCTGCACCTGGCCATGCCCGCCAAGAGAGACGACAAGGTCGGACTACTCGAATGCAAGCATCAGAAAAGCAAAGCGGGGTTCTGTCGTCGGTGGCGTGCGCTTTACTCGCTCGTGTTTGTTCCCGCAGGAGAGGCCACCGTTCATCCCGGAGAATGTTTTGATGCGAAGGAGAGCCATGGAGGTGGACGCGCCCAAGCGCAAACTGGTGCGTCTTAAAAATCAAGGCCTTAAAATAAAAATACATTTCTTATACGCTATCATTATATTCAAAACAATGGGAAATAGTTTCAAAATGAAACCTTATAGAAAAAGCAAATGGTAGTTTTCATAACAATTGTACACTTTTTCCTCTCTCTTTAAATTATTATTTTTTTAATTCCTACTTTGGATTTTTGGCACATTTTTTTCAAGATAGGGATTACTGGCATGATGACACACGTCAGCCTTTTTGTTTAGTTTTTTATCCGACAGCCAATAAGGGGTTAATTTAAGAGTAAACTTTAGGGTACTAATTAGTTATTTACATTTTCAGTTAACTTGTAGAGATTAGATGCTGCTAACCCTAGGAACACCGAATTTAGAGAATTTAGGTAATTAAAATTTTGGATGACTTTATTTACTGTAGAAACTTCAGGGATTTACTGTATTTAAAGGGACAGCAACGTGAAAAATCATCTTTTTGGAGCTTTTAGCCATGTTAAAATGCTATTTCCTCACCAAAAACATGACCAAAGTTGTGTTTTCCTCCATTCGCCCCTATATGAGAAATTCTAGGTTATTCTGCTCTCCAAGCACCAGCCCCTCCCAACCCGAGAAAACGAGCTGTTGGCACTTTTTGACCTCATTAGGAGAGCAGATCCACCTTCGCAAAGCCTCTGCGGACTAAACGCACGCCCAATTTCTCTGAGACCTCCGTGGGATAGTGACAAAAGTAGCCTTTGTCACTAAACATTCTGTCCAAATGAATTCAAAGCAATCAATTATCCTTCACATTTGCAATAACAATTGGCCGTCTTAAAATCCCAGAAAAGGTTCTGACTGACACTTTTGGTAAACTACAAGTAAAATCTTTGCGCTGCCAAACATTACCGTAAGCGGCAGGTCGGCAGTTAGAGACCCGCTCGGGTTTTTTTTCTTCCTCTCTCTTCTTCCCCCCCCCCCCCCCCCCCTCCTCCACGATTTCTTGCGGAAAGGAGCTTAGTAGTTACTGTTAGCCGCAGCCAAAGACAAGAAACTAAATTAGCACACGAGCTAAACAACAACGTAGGAATGTGAGTCCCTTTTCCCCTGCGAGACCGGCGATGCGTT
The DNA here is from genome assembly GCF_054856555.1 of Leptonotus elevatus. Lineage (NCBI taxonomy): Eukaryota > Metazoa > Chordata > Actinopteri > Syngnathiformes > Syngnathidae > Leptonotus > Leptonotus elevatus. Next base: position 3,953,627 of record NC_141239.1, on the reverse strand, counting down.
CACTAACACTCGGACAGCAGAATGCAAAACAGAATGTGCAACTCAGTTTGATACTTTTGTATCAGCCATCATGTCCTCTAGATCTCATTTACAACGCTCATAAGCAATATTAGAGATGTTCTCAGTAGGGATAGACCGATTATCGGCGCCGATATTTGGCATTTTGAAAAATATCGACATCGGATTAATTACGAATCTGAAGGCCGATGCAGCGGGCGTCTCGCTGAGCGGTGAATGCTTGCGAACGTAGCTAATTTGGGATTTTCATCGGTATTTGTAAGATGGTTTAAGTGATTTGTTTTGTCTGCAAAGATCTTTTGAAATCTTTTACAAACCCTGACGAAAATCCATTAGCTACGTTCGCATGCATTTGTTGCTCAGTGAGATACAGGAAACTTTTCATGTATGTATTATTTAAATGTTCACTTTATAAAAGAGGATGCTGACACTGGGAACTCCCTACACAGTTTTTTTTTGTTTGTTTGCTTTTTAGGAAATAAGTTGAAATTTTGGAAAACTTTATTTACAGTAGAAAACTTTAGTCAGCTATTTACTTGCTTAGTTTTTAATTTAGCTTAACGCATCGTGATGACCCTGACAGCTCCCTGTCATTTTTGTTATAATTCTTTAAACAAAGTTATCTTTTCTTTATATGTTTAAAATTCAAACAAAATCCTTCTAAGTGTTGAAAACTTGAAAACTTGTTAAACAAACATGCCTAATGGCATTTAAACAGTTTTTGTTTTTTTGACGCAAATATTTTCTTTTTTTATGGCAAATTAATATCGGCTTGAAATATCTGTTTTCGGCCTCCTTGACTATTAACCGGCATCGGCCCTGAAAAAAACATTGGTCTATCACTAGTTGTCAGTATCTCAGTTAGGGAAAAAAATAGGAAATTGTCTCATACTTATTTTTTACTAATTTCAAAAGCTTGTTAAACATTTGCCTAAAGGCATTTAGACAAAATGTTGCGGTTTGTATTGTTCAAAAATTTGACACCAAAATTTTCCCTTTTACTGCAAATTAATATTGGCTCCAAATATGACGACTTTAATTATTGTATAATTCCTGAAAAAACATATTGGTCTGTCTCTAATTGTTATTTTGGCGAGTTTCTTTACCAGTATTAATTTCCAGCAACTTCTACAGGAATACATCAGTCCCTCCAGAATTTTAGCAGCTTTATTTTTTTTGATTAATGCAGGGATAGGCAAGTTGGGTCCGAGAGATCCGCAGTCCTGCATGTTTTCGGTGTCTCCTGCCTGCAACCCAGGTGTTTCAAATCATCAGCTCATAATTACGTTCTACAGGAGCCTCTCAGCTGTGTTCGAGGAGGGAGACGTGAAAAACATGCAGGACTGCGGCTCTCTCGGCCGATCCATTTAAAAAAATAAAAAATAAACTTTTTTTTAATTTAGCTTAACGCATCGTGATGACCCTGACAGCTCCCTGTCATTTTTGTTATAATTCTTTAAACAAAGTTATCTTTTCTTTATATGTTTAAAATTCAAACAAAATCCTTCTAAGTGTTGAAAACTTGAAAACTTGTTAAACAAACATGCCTAATGGCATTTAAACAGTTTTTGTTTTTTTGACGCAAATATTTTCTTTTTTTATGGCAAATTAATATCGGCTTGAAATATCTGTTTTCGGCCTCCTTGACTATTAACCGGCATCGGCCCTGAAAAAAACATTGGTCTATCACTAGTTGTCAGTATCTCAGTTAGGGAAAAAAATAGGAAATTGTCTCATACTTATTTTTTACTAATTTCAAAAGCTTGTTAAACATTTGCCTAAAGGCATTTAGACAAAATGTTGCGGTTTGTATTGTTCAAAAATTTGACACCAAAATTTTCCCTTTTACTGCAAATTAATATTGGCTCCAAATATGACGACTTTAATTATTGTATAATTCCTGAAAAAACATATTGGTCTGTCTCTAATTGTTATTTTGGCGAGTTTCTTTACCAGTATTAATTTCCAGCAACTTCTACAGGAATACATCAGTCCCTCCAGAATTTTAGCAGCTTTATTTTTTTTGATTAATGCAGGGATAGGCAAGTTGGGTCCGAGAGATCCGCAGTCCTGCATGTTTTCGGTGTCTCCTGCCTGCAACCCAGGTGTTTCAAATCATCAGCTCATAATTACGTTCTACAGGAGCCTCTCAGCTGTGTTCGAGGAGGGAGACGTGAAAAACATGCAGGACTGCGGCTCTCTCGGCCGATCCATTTAAAAAAATAAAAAATAAACTTTTTTTTTTAGGAGCTGCTGTTGTGATGAAACTGCAGGAAACAGTTGCAAGAAAAACCAAATTGTATTTACTTGTGGCACTGTCGTTAGACTTTTTCTATTTATGGAAGTAAATTTGACAACACTTAAAGTGGCCTCCATAATTATTGGCAGCCCTGATTAAGATGTGTTTTAAAAGCCTTCAAATCAATTCCATATTTATTGCAGAAGCATCCTCTCATCCTGAAAATGGTAAAAATGGTTCTTGTCTGATGGGACAATTTGTCTTTCCAGGAAAAAGATCTGGAGATGGAGATGGGAGACGACTACGTGCTGGACCTTCAGAGTGAGCGTCTTCATCATCATAATCATCATCATCATCATCATCATCAGCTGCCGCACGGCCATGCTAACAAGTGCCATCTTTGTCTCCCTGTCAGAATACTGGGACCTGATGAACGACGACGAGAAGTACGACAGGATCCCCGAGGTGTGGGAAGGCCACAACATTGCCGACTACATCGACCCCGCCATTATGAAGGTAAATGTATATGTATATATATATATATATGTGTGTATGTATACATATGTGTGTGTGTATGTTATTTTATTGTTGTTATTATTAATTATTATAATATTATACTATATATATTCTTATTATAACCTTATTATTATTATTGTAATCAGTCTTCTTTTATGAAAGGCGACAGATATCGGTGAAGAATTACTGTTGATATGCTGAAATCGGAGGATTTAGACAAATTTACATACAAAAATGGCTCCAAATGATTTTTTCGATTATTAAAATAGTTGTCGATTAATTTGATAATCGAGTACTTGTCAATTAATTGTGACATTTCCAGTGTCAAGCAAGTCTTCACAACTGGAGTCAAGTGTTCACGTTGACATTTGACCTTGTTTGTTGTCATCATCAGAAACTGGAGCATCTGGAAAAGGAGGAGGAGCTGAAGGAGCGCGCCGGCGAGTACGACTCCGACGACGAGAGCGAGGACGAGGAGATGCAGGAGATCCGCGTCGTGGCCAAGCAGATCCGCGAGAAGAGGCACCTCATGGTCCTGAAGTCCAAAGAGAAGGACGTGCACGGGCCGCGCATGCCCAGGACCATCGCCAAGGTAACGGTGCCGGAATTGTCATTTCTGAAAGATTATACCAGTCACTGAAATATTACAACAGAAAAAAACCCTCTGCTTTAAAACATTTTTATTTTACTTTAGAAAGCAATGACCGAATCGGTAACTTAATCAGTTTCAGAATGGTTGTTGAGTACAAGTAACCTGGCTATAGCCAGATTGATATTTGTGATTCACTCAAGGGAGTTAGTTCTCCACAATATCAGTCTGGGACTGCCTCACAGTAATTTGCCCTTGGAAAGGCGGGACATTCTGTTCAATACTTGGAGGTGATTGGACGATGCGTTCTTGTGCACGTCTGCCTAACTTTTGTTTTGACCAATCGCGGCCATGGATGGAAACGTCGTCTTTGTTCTCGCCGCAGGGGTGGATAAAAAACAAGAACATCTTTAGCAGCTAAAAATGCACTAAACGCTTTCCCGCTATTCAACAAGGAAACGGTGATTAATTCTGCGAGAAAAGAATGAACTCATTTGCTCCCCAAAACGTAAAAATATGTTCTATTTTAAATATTACTATGCTACCTAAGACATATTTATATGTTTTTGTAATGCCAGAGCAAACAGAAGGCTTTGACGCAGCCTCTCAACTGCACAGAACGGTTGAAGCAATTAGTAGTTATTACAAAAACGAACAATAAATTGTTCAAAAATGCTTTGTTTTAGTATTTTATTTTCGGGGTTTCCCTCCAGTGCTCAATCAGCCCTTTTGTCAGTGGTGCAAATGATATTCTGCTATTGTGTGTTGCGTTGTGACGTGCAGGTTGAGAGGAAGACGCTGGAGAAGGAAATGGGCGACCTCGGCCTGGACATGAGCGAAAAAAACAATGTAAGTAGCGGCGTCCTATCCCAGGCGCCGCCGGCACGCGCGCACGGATGGCGGATGACGTTTGACTGTTTGCCGCTGTTGTCGCAGAGTCACTATGTCCAGAAGGCCCGCCAATCCCGCAGCGTCACCCGCAAACGGAAGCGCGAGGATTCGCTGGCGCCGCTGGCGACTTCCAAGACGCGCAGCCAGAGCGCCTCCCGGCCTCCTCGGGACCAGTCGGGAATGCGAGACGCAAAGGTAGGCTTCACAATGAACACCCTGGCCCCACTCCAAACCCAAACTGTTTACTTCAATCGCACCGCACCCTTGTTCACCTCAGACAACTTAACGCAAAAGGCCGTCGCTATTCATTAAGACATGTACACAACTCACTTCCTCCAAAGCCAAATCTACCTACGACTCCGGTTGAATCAGTTTCAATGAAGGCAACTCCATAAGACTTTTTCCACTCATTTCTAAGTTCACAAAACCCGCTGACACACTTCCATTGCATTTTTATTCCACTGATTTCTGTAATGCCCTGGCCTCATTTTTTTACCTCTAAAATCCAAATTATCCACCAGCAACTCACTCCCTTATTTACTCCCGAGCCTCCTGCTCCATTCTGCCCAGCTTCTACCCACCTGTTTTCTACTTAGTTGTGACGTGTTCAATAAACATGTCAGCAAGCTATATCGTTTTTAAAATTCCATCCATCCATCCATCCATTTTCTGTACCGCTTGTCCTCACAAGGGTCGCGGGGTTGCTGGAGCCTATCCCAGCTGGCTTCGGGCAGTAGGCGGGGTACACCCTGAACTGGTTGCCAGCCAATTGCAGGCGTTTTTAAAATTGTTTCTAAAGTTATTAAATGTAGATGGAAAGTCATCTTGTTATCAAATTATTTCTTGAAAAAATGTTAACTTTCACCGATGTCAAGTATCCCTTTAAATACAGTATTATTACAATGTGTATTTATAATGTGCTCTTTTATAAAGTGCTGTTTCCTTACGGGAAAAAAAAGCTGGAATGGCTTTTTTTTTTTTTTTTTTTGTGATCTATTCTAAATTGTTGAATAGCAACGAATGTATCACTTGGCTACATTTGTAAAATGTGTTTGTATTTCAGATGGTGAAGAAGAGCAAGAAGATGATGAAGAAGTCCCAGAAGGGCATGAACCGCGAGGGCAGGAAGGGCGAGTCGGACCGACACGTGTTTGACCTGAAACCCAAACATCTGCTGGCGGGAAAGAGGAAGTCGGGATCCACTGACCGCAGATGAACAACAAGAACAAGTCCCGCTCGACTCTAAAGGAGGCTCTCGTGCGCGTGGCCGTCTACACGTTGCAATTGTATTCTATAAATGACCCAAATCAGGAAATGGTCGCTTTGTTGCACCATTAGTTGTTCTTGCACTCAAATACTTGGTGTGGGAATAAATTACACCTTTCGACTTCATGTTGGAGAAAGTTGATGTCGGCGAATAAATGGTCATAAAACTCCACTGCAGCCTAGCTTTTATTTTATTTTATTTTTTTATATACTTGGCCCATTTTTAAGTCTAGGATTATCACCATGTTTTAAATGTTACTCATTTATCAGTGTACAACCTCATGCTGTATTCGCCAAAAGCTTTTTCATGTTGGACTCATAAACATCATGTTTAAAATACAATTTGGCATGCTCCTCTTTTTCTTTATTTGATGTTAAAGGTGGAAATATTCTGCAGAATCATCCAGATACCTTTAGTGTAGCTATTAAAAAAATTAATAAATAAAACAGATCTGAAAGCCACTGAGCAAAAATGCAATTATTTGCTGAAAAAAAATCATTAAAAATTAGCGGTGATCTAAAAATAAAAATTAAAGAGGTGTGCTTCATCCAGCAGACATGCCACTACAATGCAGCACTGATTTGGGGTCAATAGGTGACATGACCTGTAAATTTTGGCTAATTTTTTGTGTGCTGCATCATAGTGGCATGTCTGATGGATAATGCACACCGTTTCATTTTTATTATTAGGTCTCCGCTTTTAATAATTTTTTCCCCATAAATGTTAGCATTTTCGCTCAATAGCTTGCAGGTCATGTGACCTGTTGACCTCAAGTCAGTGCTGCATCATAGTGGCATGGCTGGATGATGCGCACACTTTTTTTTTTCTCCATTTCAACCTTTCTCTCATTTTCAGTGAACTTAATACTGTACATATCAAAGTTTTAGCTCAATGGACTCTGCACAAATAGCCGTGACGTATTTCCGGGAAAATCTCATAACGCACCGCCATTTCCGTTAATGCCATCGCCATTTGTTTTCCTTCAGAGAAACTCTACCAGTTTTTGGACCAGAGTTTTTGAGTCTTTTTTTCTCTCTTCTTTTTTTACGATTGTGGTTGCATGCATTTGTCTCTCTCTTTTGCTGACCACCGGAGACAGTTTGTTGTCACTTGTTAACGTTCGCAGGGATAACTGCAGTTGTCGACCACACAGGGGCGCTGTTTGTTAACGACACAGCTTTACTTTCAAGCTTCAACTTTGATTGTGTTGTTACTCTGTTTACGAAATGATCTCATGTTTCTGCCTTTCTGGCCTTTTGACTTTTCGCGTGCCTGTGGGTATATTATTCATATGCTGCCATTTTATTGTATTAAAAAAGATGAAAATATTGATATGAGTCATTCCAAAGCAATCACTTTTCAGCAAGGCATTAAGAGAAATGTCACCATGGGCTGTCTTTCTTTTTCTTTTCTTTTTTAACATCTTCGGGAGACGGCATCTTCGGGTTTGTGTGTGTGTGTGTGTGTGTGTGTGTGTGTGTGTGTGTGTGTGTGTGTGTGTGTGTGTGTGTGTGTGAGCACAGGCATGTTCATGGGGATGTTCAGTTTTGGGGAGCGGGCAGGTTTTGTTTATGTTTTTTTTGTTGAACTTTTAATTGCACAGTGACAGCAATTTGAGTCATCAAAATTGCTATATAAATAAAGGTTGATTTGAAAATTCAGCTGTTGATAATGAAAAACACTCCCTCGCCCCCTTAGGCAATGTGGTTTAATAGCGCCACCAGCTCTTTGCGGTTTTCTAAAATAAACTTTTATTTTTCTTCAAGTGTGACGCCAAATGCAGGATTTCAATACGCCGAATTGGCAGGAAGCCTTCAATAAACCGATGGAACGCTTTAAATCAAGTGTTGAAATGATAAGCGTGCTGTTGTGCGCCGAAAAGCGCTCAAATTTAATGTTTCCTGACCCAGTGTGGTTGCACGCCGTCTGATCTTTCTTTTTTTTCCTTTTTTTTAATGCTTTATTCAATAAATTGAAATCACAAGCCAACCATGGTAAACATTAAGCAAACAAACATCATCACAGTACACAACAATCTCACAACCGTCAGATCTTTTATTCGGAAAAATCGCTTGAACCGGAAGTAGCTCCTTATCCGTCACGTAGTGGCGTCCGTCAAGCGCCAGTCAACCAGGACGTCTTTTTCTCTTCTTTTTCTGGACAACACAAACAAACGTTTGACGAACAAAATGTTGGATTGGCCCTCATTCCTCGCAATATTCCGGAGCTCGTCGCCTCATCTGTAGAATTTGTGGTAAATTCCCAGCTGCTTTCGGTCGCTTTGAAATCTCTGTTAGCCTGTTAGCATTGTTGGAAGCTAACGGCGTTAACATCAGCTCGAGCTCATTTGCGCGAGTTTTCGAGATATCCTCTTATGGCGTCCACTTGCCCTTCTTATTTCCGTCCTAAGCTTCTGGGTGTTGTGTTGTCATGCCCGGTGAGGCTACTGATAGCAGCAGCGCGTCATATTTCAGAAAATAGAAACACAACAACTGTGTTCCTCCGTTATTGGCGTGGGAGAGAGCCCGAGCCTTGCCGCAAATAGTGAAAATCCGCGAATAATTGATGCTCACTGCATAAGGACTGCAATTGCTTACAAATCGCACAAAATGGCGAAAAATCACTACGTTTGTCTGGATGAAACACCAACACTTATATCAACATAGTTCGTTGGCGTCAAGATTTCACAAGGCACGACGGGCAAAGCACTACTTTTGAACAAGTGATGCGCCTCAACATACCATAGTTTCTTTACAACAAGTGCTAAAGTAACGCTTTTGTTTTGTCGTGAGTAAAGGTGGGCGATAGAGGCAAAATAATAATAATAAAAAACTTAGTAAATCTGGAGTTGCTTCACAGAACAATTTTGGCTAGACTTTCCGAAGGCAAATTAGATTTTGGACAAGAGTGTATCTCAAGGCACACCTTTCGTTTCCATGTTGCCTCCCACTTTCAGACTGTGCCACTAAGGCCTTGGTGAAGCAGGAACGATGCCGGTGGAGAGCGGCACCGGTGGCGGCGGCACAACTGGCGTTGGCAGCGGCGGAGGCGCGGTCCGGCAGGCCAAGCAGAAGAGGAAGTCGCACAGTCTGTCCATACGCAGGACCAACAGCACGGAACAGGAACGATCCGGCTTCCTGCAGAGGGACATGCAACTGGACACGCAGGTCAACACTTTGCTCTTGGATCAGACAAACTCGACGCAGGGGTACCAAATTATTCCGCATCCTCCGTCCGCATTACTTGACCCATTTAAATCATCCTTCAGGACACATTGGTACCAGTTGATCAATTTCACAAAATTCACATATTTTCACAACAAAATTTCCAAATTCAGATAAGTTTCTCTTGCACAGCAGTTAAAACCTCCTGCGTCCACATTCCTTGACCCATTCAAAACCGTTCATACTTGGAAAGTGTTCAAGAAATCTTGGCAACTTTTTTCCATAGTCCCAAAATTACACAAAAGCCCCAAAATTCTAAAATGAAGTGATATCTTCCACATTGACCTCCTGCAGATAGACCGATATGTTTTTGTTTTCAGGACCTATATCATACCATGCCACTTTATACATATAGCACGTTTAAAAAAACAAAAACAAACAGATGTTGACACCAACCTGCTTTACATTTACATAAAACAAAAAAGAAGAAAACATGACCAATTATTGGTAGTCAAGGATCCCCCCCCCAAATTTTTTTTTTGCCGTCAATATGCTAAAACTGAAAATATTGGTTTGAAAAATTTGGAAAAATACAAACTCCAAGACAAAATTCGATCAAACGTTTTTTTAGCATATCGTCGCTGCTATGTGGAATCCACATGTCAATTTTTGTCATCTTTTTTTATTTTTATGTTTTAATGCAGACATCCCAAAAACATAAAAATTGAAAAAAATGGACACAAGTGTTTTTCACATAGCAGTGACGATGATATCTTTATTGAAGAACATCTCTTCTTTTTTTAATCTTAAAACAGTAGACATCTTTGTCTTTAAAATTATAATAAAGCGTTCAGAGAGCTCCCGGGGGTCAGCAGCATCTCGTGGAAAGTTAACTGAAATATTAAATCAATAGTTCCCTGACATTAACACAGTTTTAAATTGATGAATTATCTTCCATCATATTTTTTTCTTTTTTTTTTAAAGGCCAAACTTATAAACCAATAATCGTCCTGGCCGATAATCGTCCCAGCTGATCATCGGTCTTGATACTTGCTCCAGACCATCCCTAACTTTAATGTTGAGTTCATTCCAGACATCTTGGGAATTGTAAAGGTCACATTTTAAGTAACACAATTCCCAATTGACAAAGTTATATTTTCAAATGACACATTTCTTGACCGATTCAAGTCTCACTCGCACTTTTCAACAAATCACTTCACAGCATTTCACTTGAGCAGCTTCATCGTTTTTTACATTGGCACGCTATTGCTAGACAATTTGTTGTTAATTCTTTTTCAATATGAAATCAGATGCACAGGTGAAAATAAGGGTCAACACCTGTTGCACATTACTCTGATGCCCTTGACGGGAAAGTTCATAGAAATACTTTTTTTCCCCACATCTTATTATGACTACTTCAAAGTGAAAATGAGCTGATTTAATTTTGATATAGTATATATATTTTGTGCATCATATGAAAGACAACAATACCAATGTTTCCAGAACTGGGACTGGTATCGTGTAGCACTTAAACTAATGTTTGCGACAGCTTCACCTCCTTAGTACATGCATTAAACTTACGTCCAAGCATATTTGCCTGCGTATAGAGAAGGCCCGGCGCTGCCCACAGATATCTTCGTCATCAGTCATTTTGTCCGTGAAGAAATGACCAAGATACCTGACTTTAGCACAGAGTGCAAGATTATTATTCAAAAGCGTAAAATCTGGGAAATTAAGATATTTATCCTCTTTTGTTCGACAAATCATTACTACACTCTTAATATCGTGATGTACGCCATACTGTGAACATTTATTTAGCATCTGTTGGACGCTTGCACTGCTGGGAGTAAAAAAATCACCAAATCATCCGCATACATAATATGTTTAATTCATAAGTTTCCAATCATGCAACCAGCTTTGCAGGCCCTAAACTATTTGGAAAGATCATCCATGTAGACATTAAATAGCAGTGGGGAAAGAATTCCCCCTTGCCTCACCCCATTACTAACACCAAATGGGGCGATGACGCTACTCCTCCATTTTACTTGCAAGGTTTGATGGCCATACCAGTATACCAAGATCCTCACCAAGTATTTAGGCACACCTCTCTGATCCAATTTTTCAAATAATTTCCTATGGTTAATACGGTCTTAGAAGCCTTAGAAGCGTCTATAAAAAAAAAAAAAAATTTAACTGATGAATTATTACTTTTATACTGGTTAACCATTTCCTTTAAAGCATAAATAGACACGTCTGTACTATGTTTACCTTTGAATCCAAATTGATTATCTGTAGTCTTTATAAATTCATTTAACCTGAACAGCAAGATTTTTTTCCAGCGCTTTAGACAGTACACGGGCTAGTGCTATCGGCCTATAATTATCAAGGCTGCCCACTTAGCCGGCTTTATCTTCGATAACGGGGACAAACATAACAGAGAGCATTGAATCTGGGAGAAGACCACGAAACAAGAACCAATACATTTGATATGAAATAACAGGTGTAGGTTTAGCATTTCAATGCATTGCTCTTTAAAAAAAAAAAAATCAATTGTGTCGTCAAAATTAAATTAAAAAGAGTTTTTGGTCAATTTGTGTAGGTGCAAAAGTAAGTGAAACCCTGAGATTACTGAGAATGTATTGCAAAAATTCACAATTTTTATGTTCTTTAAATGTAATTACAAAAAAAAAATCCTACAATCCATAATTCTTATCGCATGTTTTCACACAATGGTGTTATGATTTTGAATTAAAAAGTAAAATGGTTGTTACTTTTTAATTAAATGATTAGTTTCTTTTCAAAAATGTTTTCATTGGTGTCATGGATCACGTTTGTGGTTTTGCTTTGTTGCTGACAAAATAGAAAAAAAAAGCTCATGTGACGTCATATCTTCGTCCATCGGCTTGGCTTTACTTGTATTTGTTCATTTGTATCATTTTATCAATAACATCCATTATGACTTGACTTTTCTTTGATGTGTTTGAATGCGAGGCTTCGTCGATCATATGTTGACTTTTGACTTTGTTGGTTCCAGTCGTGTGATAATCTGGAATGTTTGGCCAGGACAGAGGTGAGTCGAAGGATGTAGTTTAAACTCCCTGTGTAGTTATATATTATTATTATTATCGTGACTATTATGAATAGTACTGTATATTTTGTTAGGCATACGCAGGGTTTTTCCTGGCTCAAAATGAGGCAGAGGTGGTATCATCCTGATATGACTAGTAACTACCGATACCAGGTGTCGGTGCCAATACCAGTCTTATTTTAAGGTATCGGCACTCGCGGCGGTGACCTATACCATTCTCGGCCGCCCTCCTGCAGCCATTTTACAATCAGGGACTAGAAATGAGAAATGATATGAATACAAAGTTGCCATTAATTTTTGCCTTACAACTAACTAACTACAATCATTACAAATTCATCCACTAGTACATTTTAAATCGTAAATATAATTCAGCGTTGTTGTAAAACACTATTATGTTTATTGTATATACTGTGTTTTTATGACTTTGGCGATGACTGGAGCACGCCACCTCTGCCTCACAACCAGGAAATGGGCGTGCGTAACGGTTGCTCCAAGATCTGTTTCTTCTTCGGTACATTAAAGTAAAAAAGCAAAAATGAAAACTGTTTCTTATTCAGTTGTTGCCTCAGGTCTTTCCGGTGAACTGCTGTTAATATAGCGCCTCCATAATGGCGCAACACTGCAACTGCAGTTGAATTGCGTTGCTGCCGAGCTCAATCAACACAGCTGGAGTGCTGTGTTAAGCAATATCAGTGGCTCAGGCTGGAGGTGGCCGCCTCTGAATTTTGAACACAGGAAAAACCCTGCATACGGTAGCTGTGATTGTGTCGTGTACAATTATTATTTTTTGTGTTCCATTACCTGCTCAAACCTTTTCCATTTAGGGCGCCGTGGACACGTGAATGGGTTTCGATGTTTAATGTGCATCCATACGCACTTTTCTCTTAATTTGCTGTTCGCTGCCATTTTTCATGCGTGGCGCTCATCCTGGCGGCCTAAAAAGCTCTCGTCGGATGATACCTAACAACACACTCCAGCAAACTCATACACGTAAAATATTGGGAGTTTAAAAAAACAAAATAAATCTTAGCCAACAGACATCTTTGGTATGCCAGGGGCTGTAGCATGACTTCAAAAGTTAAATAAAATCTTAAACAAGTAAATAGCTCACTATAGTTTTCTATAGTAAATAAAGTTTTCCAAAATGTCTAAATATCTGAAGTATTAAACTTTTACTTATCTTAGTTTTGATTTCAAACAGAAACGGAAGCTGCAAGAGTTGCCAGAGGTAAGCAGCATCTCTTAAAACGTTAACTGAACATTTTAATTTAATAGTTACCTGAAGTTTACACTTTTTTTATATTGATCTATTATCGGCCGTATGATTAATCAAAATAGCCCAAGCCGATATTTGTATAATGCTGAATATCGGCGCCAATAATTATCTACCCCCTAGTAAATAACCAACGAATGAGACCACAAATAACTATTTTATTATTTTAGGCCAAAATGACAAAATGAAACAATTAAGGGCTTTATCATCTTCCCAAAGTGTTCTTCAAAGGTCTTAGAGCCATGAGTGGTTAACTGAATTAAAAAATGAGATGACTAAGCAGTGTAATCAGAGGATAATTTGCATCGTAATCTCACGCTACTCCATGCGGTTTCATGGATATTGCTGAAGACGTTTGCAATCCAAAGTGCATTTTGTCGTCTTCTTACGTACTGTGCGTGTGCGTATTGTGTTGCAGGACTCCAAGCTTCCGGTGTCTCTGAGGAGCAACCTGGTCGACCTGTTCAGTCAAATCGAGAGGGAGTTTGAGAACCTCTACATCGAGAACCTCGAACGTAAGTAACGCTGTTACACGGTTTCAGTGGCTCATTGAAAAACATTCAAAGTTATTCAATGGATTTTGCTGAAAATGTCCAGAGGCATTAAAAAAGAAATACAATTGATGTAAAAGCATTCTTTTTAGTACGTACATACAACTTTGTACACAGGAGTCACTATAACACAATTAAACAATAATAAATGCAATAAAAATAAACTACTTTTAAACTACTGAAAAAAATATGTATAATTTACAATGAACAAGTTGAGTTGCTTCATGTTCCGAATACCAATTGCTCTGAATTTGAAGAGAGAAATGTAGTGTTTGTCACCAATGTCTAACATGAAACACTAATGAAATCTAGTGGGAGAAAATGACCTCAACTCTAATCTATGACTCAATGTTTCAAACTCATCTTAACTGTTTAGTATATATTTTGAACATTACATAACTTGATGAATTACTAACTATAAAGTTACTGTATCAATGAGTTAAAAGATACAACCACATTTATGTTAACGTGAGTATGAAAAACTTGAAAAAAATATTTTATTTGTACATTCAGAACAAATATAACGTGTGATTAATTTGCAATTAATCGTGAATTAACTATGGAAATCAGGCAATTAGCTAGGATTAAAAATCGTAATTGACTGACAGCCCTAATTCTGTTTTTGAGCTCAAGGCCAAACCCTATCTAATATATAAAAATATGACTTTGGCTCTTTGGAACTTTGTAGTGAGGTGAGCTTCTTGACAAAGCGTTTTAGATGGCCGTCAATGACTAAACGCATGTTGTGTTTGATGGACAGTTCGCCGAGAGATCGACACGTTGAACGAACGCTTGGCCGCCGACGGACAGACGGTGGAGGGTGCAGACTTGACCAAAGGCGCGCTGAAAACAAAGAGTGAGTCGCAATAGAAAACATTTCAATCTAAGCATTGATTTTAGGGGTGTCAATAATTTCAAGTTATGCTAAATGTACACTTTTCCAATTCCAATTCGCAATGCAGCAGACACGTACATGTCAAAATTTAGCAATAATGAATTCAATAATACATTTGTGAAGACTGGGGTCAAGTTGTATTTTACAATTTTAAAAATGTGCAGAATTTCACAAGTTCCTTCATGTTAAAGGTTAGATAGCTCTTAATACGAAAATAAAATGTCTTACAAATGCAATTATGCCACCTAGTGGCAGAAAAACTAACACAAATCAATATCACACCCGTTTTTTTCCAGTACATCTTTTTAATTTAAACTCAATTTTACGACATTACTGTATCAATGACTAAAAGATGCAGCCATATTTCCATTAGCTTAACACTTATTTGCACTTTTATGTTAACAAGATATGAAAAATTATTGTACATTTAGAACAGATGTAAAATTTGTGATTAATTGTTAGCTATTAAAGTCATGCGATTAAAATGTTTCATTGCCTCACACCCCTAAAATGAAAAAAATAAAATACAATTATTGTACATTTAGGACAGATATGAAATGTGTGATTAATCGTGAGTTAACTATTGAAGTCAGGCCATTAATTATGATAAAAAAATAATAATTGTCTGACACCCCTAATTTATTTGCTGGTTTTTTTTCTTCTTCTTTTAATCGGTGCTTTGTGGTTCACACAGCGAGCCACAGCACCAGTCAGCTGTCCCAGAAACTGAAGACCACCTACAAGGCCTCCACCAGCAAGGTACCACCACCTTTCAACTTTGTGTCTACATCGGGAGTCTTTCAGCCAATAGGGGGCACTGAGGAATCTTTTTGGGGTGTGATTTCTGTTTTATGGGAGTCATGCCAAAGTGGCAACTAACGATTATTGTATCGGCAGAATTTTTAAACATTCTTTCCAAAAAGTGGCTTCAGGCTGTTTGTTGGATGTAAAGAAGCCAAGCCAAGTCAACCCAACTCAAGTTTTTCTCATGATATTGCCTTTGGCATAATGGTGCAAAACGTCATCGATGGACTAACTAAAAAAAAAAAAAAAAAAAAAAAAAAAAACGAAAGGGAGGCAAACACCCAAAGCCAGCTCCCGCTCCCAACCTGACCACCAGCCTTTTAAACTGTGGCCACTAATGACCACCGCCGGTCCCGTACCTGAACCCAATTAGGCAATCAGCGCTACTCCCCTGCCCTGATTGGTGAACCGAGTCGGGGAAGTGGTCCACCAATCAGAGAGGAGCGTTCACACCGTCCACACACAAAACACACACACACAAAAAACAAATGGCCACGAACTTCGTGGGCCGTAACACCTTTTGCTATATATATTTTTTTGCAGTAATTGTCCTTTTATACATTTTTTAAAAATACAAATAGACTTAAAAAAAATACAAATAGACTGAAAATATTTTGTTTTACAATCCAGATTGTGCCACAGACTGACACCTTGAGTTGAAATACATATTTATTTTTGCTTTATTCTATATTTAGGTTTGGAAAAAATGTCTGCTGCTCTTAATTTGTACTCAGTTTTCCTTTTTATAAATTTGGTTTGTATATTGACTGGTAAAATTTCATGATGGCTTTATACAATATTTTAAGGCAGTTAAACTCCATCAATTCATTCAATTTTATATAATAGATCATTCAATACTAATGAATAAATTAGAAAGATGGCATAAGAGGTTTGGCATATAAATAGATGAAAAGTTATTTGGATAATATATATCAGTACTTACAGTTTAACAATATACAATCAAAATACTTGAAGATTACTCATGGTGTCCCCCAAGGGTCTGTGCTAGGCCCCAAATTATTTATATTTTATATAAATGATATCTGTTGTCTCAAAAATATTCAAAAGTGTCTTATTCGCCAAAACGCAACTCTCTACTGTTCAGGAGAGAACCTGAAGCAGCTTCTGACTACCGTGGAGAATAAATTGAACACATTAAAAAAAATGGTTTGACTTGAACAAATTATCATTAAACTTAAATAAAAAGTTTTTGGTACTAGACAAACCACACAACAGGTCAAAATCGTGGTCAATTCAATTGAAATAGAAAGAGTGTATGAAAATAAATTTCTTGGAGTAGTTATTGATGAAAAATGATGTTGGAAGTCACACATGGATAACGTCAAAAGGAAAATGTCCAAAATGATAGGGATGCTCTCTAAAGCTAAGGATGTCCTGAATAAGAAATCGTTCCACACATTATATTGTTCATTATTATTAACATATCTGACCTATTGTGTGGAAATCTGGGGAAACGCATATAAAACAAATACCCATCCTGTTTTCAAACTGCAAAAAAGAGCCATAAGAATTATAAATCGATCAAAATATACAGAACCAATTCATTCTCTATTTATGAAATCAAATACAATGAAATTCTACGACTTAGTTGAATTTAAAATAGCACAAATAATGTATAAAGTACACAACAATCTACTCCATAGTACTTGAAATGAGAGAGTCCTAATATCATAAGGGGTACAAGTGTCTAAAAAATGAAAACAAGAACAAATATTAAGCAAAGGTGTTCATTTGTGGAATGATTTTGGAACTGACCTGAAAAGATGTCAGTCACTTGCTGAAATTAAAAAGTAAAAAAAATAAATACTTACATCAGTCATGATTCATAAATGTATTATGGTATATGTCTATTAATTTCACGTACATATGTCGCTGGCAAATGTGCGTATGATAAAGTTCACTTGTATATATGACTAGGTTTATACATTTCCTTTTGTTGAAATACATTATCTTATTATTTTAATAACAAAACGAATAAGGGGTAGGACTAGATATACGTTTTTAACGCTCTCCTCCCCCTTTTGAACATATAGACTTGTAATGTGTTTTCTTTGTGTTTATATGTTCAATAAAGAACCAACCAAACCAATTTTAAAGTTTTTAGTTGTATAAATAATGGATTAGTGTGGTCTCTGTATCCACAACCGAAAACGACACAAATGGCAAGTTTCTGTAAAAGAAAGATGGATTCAGTGTAGGTTTTGGCAGGCACACCCCCGCACTTCAATGCAGGTGTGGAACAATCAATGAATTATATAACAATAACAAAGCATTCTTATTGAATGATTCTTTAACCTTGTGTAACCCGGCTACGGTTTGTGACACCTTAGATTTGACATATTCTATATGCGCTTTCCATGTTAAATGTTCATCAATAAAGATACCTAGAAACGTCATTTCATTAGTCCTTTCTATTACTATGCCTTGAACAGTCAGTGTTGCTTCGACATCCATATTTCTACAACTGAAAATCATAAATCTGGTTTTACTAATATTTATAGACAATTACGCATATTTTTTTGGGGGGGGGGGGCGGGGGCTGGAGAACTGGAACGAGTGACTTTTCTATTTATTTAATTGGAGTTTCAATACAGTACATGTTTATTTTTGTTGTGAGCATAGTCAGGGACCGAATTGACACTCGCATCGCAAGGCCACTTGAGACCATTTTAGGGTCAGCTTGTGATAGAAATGTCTGTCGGCTTTCAAGTCGATAAGACAAACTGGGGCCTGGGGCAAAACTGTCCCCACGCAATAATGACCCCTAAAATGATCAAATGAACCCAAAATGGCAGAACTCCTATGTTTTTTCGGGCATGGCTGCTTGCGATTTTTTTGGTGTCGCAACTCATGATCGACGTCTACCAGGTAGCAAACCTCCATCAGCGGCTGAGTTTTTCGGCCATTCTTGTAACAGCAATTGTGAGAGCTAACAAAATGGTGACGTTGAAGGGCATTTGTTTTTTGTTGTTGTTTTGTTTTTTGGCCTTCCCTGCTCGTAGCCGTGTTCAAATTCTTGCCACGTTCCCATCGTTGGCGGTGCCCGCAACTTCAGTGTGAGCGGCTGGGAGTTTTGGGGTGGAGACTTTTGGGTAACTTGTCCATTTGTTCCTCTCAAACCCTAAACGCCTCGCAACCAACCAGCTCCCCACATGTGCCGCGACGCATGAGCAGCCCAGCAGGGGGCTCCACTCGCCTTCTCCCAGAGGCTTGGTCATTCAAATGTAGGACTTGAATCGTATTTATAATTAATTATTCTTGATCTTATCTCACTAATCAACAAAATTAAGTTGCTTCTTCTCATGCTGATACAAATGTGAACACATGACCTAAAGCTAATGGACTTAATAGTGCACATTCCTGAACAGGAACGTGTGTACACAACTCTTTACATGAATAATGATGTGCATTCAAGAGCAGGGCACCTTAAAGTTAAAGTACATTTATAGTGATTCACATTCAAGAGCAGTGGTTCTTAACCTGGCCTGTTGGTAGTACGGAACCCCACCAGTTTCCTATGCACATTCGCTAAACCCCTCTTTATCAGAAAATAAAAAATGATTATCCCCCCCAATTCAAAACATAGTTAGTGCACCTTACTGGTGAACAAAATGAAGATGGAGACTTTTCATGGAATCTGTCTCGCTTCACCTTGACTTCCCAAAGTGTTGTTTTTGTATTCCCCATCTTTTGTATAGTTTTGCTAGTTGTGCTGGACTAGAATTGCTCAACTTGGTATTACAATCCCATCACTAAACTCAATTCAATTGAGCCATTTTCAGCAGTCAATGGCAAAATTACTTTTAAAGGTATTAATTGTTAATGAAAAATAATGAAGTTATATTATTTATAGGCAAAATATGAACTTCTTACTGTTGAAAATGGCTCAATGAGTCAAGTATCTCTTTATGATGGACATACAATACCAACAGCAGAGGCCCCAGAATTGAACCCTGTGGAACACCATACGATCCGGTATACATTTACAATTCATATCGCACATATTCATCCGACCACTTTCTTTTTCTTTTTTTGTGTTTTTTTGCATGGCATAGTATGAAGGGATTACAACAGCTTTCAAAAGCACCCTTTTAGGCCAAATAAATAACAAAAAAATCTGTCAGGAGCCGCAAAACATTTGGAGATTGTGATGAACGAAACAGTATGTTAGTGTTAGTCTCATGTACTGAGAGTCCAAGTGCTAATTAGAGCTTCACTAGAGCACAAAAATATGACCGCAGCATCCAATACCTAGAGATTCATTTTCTCTACATTTTGTTGTTGTTGTAATTTTTAATATCTTAGTTTTCATCCATTTTTAGACTTTTATGCCTTTTTGGCAATTTTGGCAATTTTTTGGACTTATGGTGATTTTTCCGCCTCCCTTCCTTTTTTTAGACTCCTTTTTTGTTGTTATTTTTTTTTTTTACATTTTTCCTCCCTATTTTGTTATCCATTTTCTGCCATTTTTGGCAATTTTGTGGACATTTCATGGTAATTTTCAGGATTTCTTATTTTGTTTTGGGACATTTTATGGTTACTTTTTGAATATTTTCTTTTCTGCCTTTTAATTAAACTCTCTGACATATTTGGCAATTTCACGGACATTTTATGGTAATTTTCAGATATTTCCTTTCCTTTCCTTTTTAGACATTTAAGGATTTCTTTTTGGACGTTTTTAGGTATTTTAAAACTTATCTACCTTTTCGTCTCTTTTTCTTACAATAAAATTTTTTGACACTGACATTTTTTTGAATATTTTATTATTCATCTGTCAGTTAATCATCAATTCATTTAAAGAATATTTTTATCTAAAAAATAAAAACAATGTAAAAAAAAAAAGAAGAAGTTTTTATCCCCAATTTTTTTTTAGAGACTCATTCACAGGGAGCCACAGAGGAGGGACTACACATAATAATAATACAAAAATCAAACGACGTACCATCACAACAGTTAAGTCGAATACTAAGCGCATCCAATTTCCCTGCAGCACAAACAGGCCAAGCAATGTAGCGTGATCACCTGCGGCCAACGATGGTGGTGCATCATCATGAATCATTTCATTGAGTCGGGTGTGTGTCTTCACCTCCACCGAACCCCTGCGGTTCAACCAAACCCAGGTTAAGAACCACAGGTCTAATCAAAGTCCTCTATATTAGTCTGAAGTGCACATAAATGTGCTAATCGATTGAAAGATATTCTTCGAGCGTCCATTTTGCTTTCATCAGCAACTTGCTGCCTTCTTTTACTGTAAACGCAACACCATCATCATTATTTTGTTATTCCATTTGCTCTTTCTCACTTGCATCCAGCGCAGTCTCAACCCAACAATCATATTTACACTTTTGCGTTTGTGTGCACACACTATGTACATGTGTAAATTGAAGTGCGTGTGAGTGACTGTAAGCGTGTGTCTTTGTTTCAGTTGGAACTTATTTAGTGGCCTGTGTCCAAAGCCAGCCCAGAGTCCAGTTTGCATCATTCCCATCTTTAAAGTAAACACCGCCAGTATTCCTAATAATGATAATAATGATTTTGCCATGACTGACAGTGATCGCTAATTGACGTGACACAAAATGTGACCTCTTTTTTTTTTTTTTTGCCCTCCGCTTTGTTCATTCAAGTCCATTTCAGTTTCTCTCTCGAATATTTTTTTAATGATTAACGTGAAGACGCACATGCTCATAATCAGATGATCCTTATTATAACCTTGAATTATTATTTCCTCGATAATGCTGCTGCTTTAGCGTTGGCTCTACAAGATCCCTGCTGCCCTCGCTTCCTCCCATCCGCTTTCTCCTCGCAGGGTTCCTATGCAAGTCTGCACACCACTGGAGTGAGGAGAATTACTACTTTTGAGAGGACATTTCCCCCAACAATAAAATCAGACAAAAACAATTAAGATAAAATACGTCATACTCACTACTCAGCAGAGATACTTATTAATAGGGGTGTCAGGTGATGACTTTTTTAAATCGTAATTAATCGCATCACTTCAATAGTTAACTCACGATTAATTGCAAATTTGATGTCTGTTCTAAATGTACAAATAAATATGTTTTCATACTCTTGTTAACGTAAAAGTGGAAACAAAATTTTAACAAATATATGGCTGCATCTTTTAAGTCATTGATACAGTAATTTCATAAACTGTAGTTCAAATTAAAAAGATGTGCTGTACTGTAAAAAACGAGTCTGATATTGATTTGTGTTGGTCATTTTTCTGCCACTAGATGGGATAATTGCATTTGTAAGACGTTGGTGACAGATCAGTGCATTTTTTATTTCCTATTAAGAGCTATCTAACATAAAGTAAATTCTGCACATTTTTAAAATTGTAAAATACAACTTGACCCCAGTCTCCACAAATATATGTATTATTCTTACATTTATTACCGCTACCGTTGCGACTGTAATTCCCCCAGTGCAGGCTTTCCAAGTAAGGGGGCAGTCATGAATCGCGCACAAAAAAAAAGTGTGTTGTTAAAGGAACTTTAAATTAACTCAAAATTAACACACTCATTTTGACACCCCTACTTATTAATAGTCATTAAGTGTTACAGATGTTTTGCTAGCCAACTTGCCTTTCTCTGACCAACCAATCAGAGGACGGAAAATGAATTGAACATCTGATTTGTTGAAGTAACAATTGCATTGTTGATATAGTTGATGTTACCTGGGCCAGCAATACTGATTGTGAAGCACCTGGCGCAGATTAGATTAGATTAGATTAACATGGCAACACATGGGGGCTGAAATCTGATTGGATAACACAATCGAGCACACGTATCAGAAGCGGTGCCATTAAGAGAAACACCAGCAATTGAACAGACTATTCGGGGGCATGAATGAATACAATTTTATGGACCAAATCCAAAGCAATACTTCCCATTGGAAATAATGTGCAGTAAATCCAATTAATACAGACACCGGGTCAACTTTATATACCGAATAAATTGTTTTACATACAGAATACAGTATGAAATGAATATCAGTGACTAATGAAGTGGATGAATTTTGTTGAAGACTCTAGATTACCAACTCAAGGCAATAACAAGTCGCCGGAACTGTTCGGCAACAGTTGTACAATTTTTTTTCTTATTTAGAAGTAGCGTTCAAACTATTTTGTGCATTTTTAGTGAGGTGAGTTTTTGTCTCCCAAAATATGTTGTAAATTAGGGCATACAAAGAACCAAGTTTATATTCAACAATTCTACATCTGCCCAATGAAGTTTAATAATGCCTACCAGTCCAGTCCAGGAGTGTGTGCGGACCTGAGTTGGAACCCTGCGGAACTCCCCATGTGCTCCCATAGTTAACTATGGGTTTGCTTCTCAGATTGTGTCCAGTTTCAAAGCCACCACATCCAGAGCCGTATGCCAGCTGCTCCGAGAGTATGCGGGCCACCGAGACGGCATCTGGGACCTGAGCGTGACCCGGGTCCAGCCCACCTTGCTCGGGACTGCATCTGCAGGTAACGAGTACCCTCTGTTCACTAGCTTGCATATTTTTTTCCATTTGTGACTCAATCTGAGTTGAAGGGTTGTTGTAATTGTCTCTGTATGGAATTTTGATTTAATAGTTGTACATTTATTCCTTTATTTTCAAGTAAGATTATTTGCCTCTGTGTTATCTGTAAATTACATATGAACATGTAAGATGAGTATGAAATGCTATTAAAGCATTTTCGGATTATGTTTTTTTTTTTTAGTATGGTTTAAGACGGTAATAGATGGTGGGCAGCGATTTGGCCGACAGAATTAGAAAACAATTCTTCTTAAAAAAAGAGGCTTCAGGCAGTTTTTTGACACTTCCAGTTGAAGATTACTGTCAAATTAAACAAAGAGAATTGCTTTCTCTTTATTTACAAAAATCACATCTTTAATTCATTAGCCTAATGCTAATGGATAGCGGTCTATGTGGCGGTGTTATAGCCCTTTAAGCAATTGATTGTCAGAACTAAGGGTGTCGAAATTAGCGCGTTAATATTGAGTTAATTTAAAGTTCCTTTAACGCCACACATTTTTTTCAACGCTCGATTTACGACCTCCCTTTATTTGGAAAACCTGTACTGGCGGAATTCCAGTCGCACACAAACGCAACAGACACTTTTATGTCAACAGTGTATGACAAATATATTTTATTGTACATTTAGAAAAGATGACTGATACATCTCGTTAGAACACAAACAAGCATTGCCTTGTGCTATATATATTTCTTCAGTAATTGAGCTTTTATCCATTCAAAAAAAAAAAATACGACTGAGATGATTTAGTTTTATGATCCAGATTGTTCCACAAACTGACACCTTGAGTTGAAATACATCGTTCTTTTTGTTTTGTTCTGTATTTAGGTTGGGAAAAAATATCTGTTCCTCTTCATTTGTACTCACTTTCCCTTTTATTTTTTATTTTTTGATTTGCATGTTAGTTGGTAAAATTTCATGATGGGCTTTATACATTATTTTAAGGCGGTTAAATTCCATTAATTCATTGAATTTTAAAGTTTTTAATTGTATAAATATTGGATTAGTGTGGTCTCTGTATCCACAACCGAAAACGACACCATATATAATATTTAATATTAATAGTATAATATATAATATAACACGATAACATTGATCTCAGTTGACCAAGGAGCAGCACAAAGTCCAATGCATTGTCGCAATTTTTTAAATTTCATTTGTTTGTTTTTGGAAAGTCCAAAATTATTATTTTGCACATTACAAACACTTGTGTTGTTTTTTGGGGGGATTTCTATTTGTTTCATAGGAGAATGATGATTTGAGATACAAGTGTTTTGTGTTCCAAGTCGATGGTCATCGAACAAATTCAACTTGTATCTCAAGGCTTCACTGTCCTGTATTGATAGTAATAGTAATGGATGGATGGATGGATAAATTGATCAGAAGAAACACAATATAAAAAATCTGAATCTTGAGGTCTAAGTTCTGCTTTTGTTTGTTTTGTGTTAGACCACACGGCCATGTTGTGGAGCATTGAGACGGGCAAATGTCTCCTCAAATATCTGGGACACCAAGGGTCAGGTAATACGAATGCTGCAGTCCTTTCTCTCCCAAATGCGCACTTTGAAGGAACGATTCATCTATTTCTTGTTCTGTGTCTGCTTTCCCTCAGTCAACTCCATCAAATTTCATCCCACTGAGCAGATGGCGCTAACAGGTAGCCGCTATTTCGGACATAAATGACAACAACGGTATTGAAATGTGATTTTCAAACATCACCAGGAACACAAAAGTGTATTAAACAAATTTGATTGATTAAGCAGTAGATAACACGAATAGACGGACGCACTGAATTTCGTCTGTAAATCGTTCACAAAGTGACGTTCAATTGATTTGATGCTCCTCAAGCCTCCGGCGACCAGACGGCTCACGTGTGGAGGTTCCTGGTGCAGCTGCCCACGCCGCAGCCCGTCGCCGACGTCACCGTAAGCATTCGTGTTGTATTTATATTAGTGCTCTCACTATCAATTATTTTTAGAATTGATTAATCTATCGATTATTCAATCGATTAATTGACTAATCGGATTCATTTTAATTTTGCGTTAAATTGTGTAACAAAAACATGTTTTCCCTGATGACTGTTTTTGGTACTTCATATCTGTATAGTGATAAAAAAAAAGAAGAAGGGGATTGATGTTGTACTATGTAAAAGTAAAAACAGATGTTTGCAAATGTCTTATTTTGATTAAACACAGAAGATAATCGGTCTTCTTTCATGAAGGATTACAGAAACCGATGAACAAATACTGTTGATATGCTAAAATCGGAGGATTTGGATAATTTTGAATAAAAAAATCGATTACTCGATTATTAAAATAGTTGTTGATTTATTTGATAATAAATTACTTGTCGATTAATCGATTAATTGTGACAGCTCTAATGTATATTAGGAAACAATGTCATTGAAATTGTAAACTGTTTTTATATGCCGCAGCCACTGGTTAATTTGAGTTATACATTTTGCGACTGATCTGTTACCCAAACCCACCTTTTAACATTTCAGCAGCCGCCCTGCGAGGACGACGTAGACTTCTCCGACAAGGACGAGGC
Organism: Leptonotus elevatus; assembly: GCF_054856555.1. Taxonomy (NCBI): domain Eukaryota; kingdom Metazoa; phylum Chordata; class Actinopteri; order Syngnathiformes; family Syngnathidae; genus Leptonotus; species Leptonotus elevatus. Next base: position 3,928,236 of record NC_141239.1, on the reverse strand, counting down.
GGACACGGAGGCGGACGGCTCCAACGAGTGCCCGTCGGTGCGCGTGCCCAGCACCACGCTGCGCAGCCACCAGGGCGTGGTGATCGCCGCCGACTGGCTGGTTGGCGGCAAGCAGGTGGTGACGGCGTCCTGGGACCGGGCCGCCAACCTCTACGACGTGGAGACGTCGGAGCTGGTGCACTCGCTCACCGGTACGACCGGCAGCGAATGACGTTGATGAGAAGGAGCGTGTGACGCTTGGCGTGTGTGTGCGCGCAGGTCACGACCAGGAGCTGACGCACTGCTGCACTCACCCCACCCAGCGACTGGTCGTCACCTCGTCCAGGGACACCACATTCAGGCTGTGGGATTTCCGAGACCCGTCCATCCACTCTGTCAACGTCTTCCAAGGACACACAGAGTACGTCCTCGCACACACACACATACGCATACTGTCTGTTTCTGTTTCAGCCAACCTAGAACATTTAATAATCAACATACCAGGAAGGAAGACACGAGATTTCGGCTACGTTCACATTGCAGGTCTTAATGCTCAATTTCAATTTTAATTTTTTTTGCTGAGTAAGCGTTCACATAACCTATCAATTGCGACCTCATTCTGTCTGCTGTGTGGACGTTATGCGTCCCCAAAGTGACCCGCATGCGCCAAAGAAGATTCATCACTCACAACGCTGTTTTGCGGAAGTAAATACGTTTGGTCCGTCGTCGGGGCTCATATTTTTACCATCTCATATCTACAGAGGAGTGATGCAGGAGGAGGTAGAAATAATATTTTGTGAAAATGAGGCGAGCCTGTTCGAGCGCCTCGTCTCACGGAGGACCTCTCCTTTTTTTTTCTCTCCCTAACGATGACGTCACGTCATTGCCGCACAAAAGGGTGCATCAAATTTGAATGGGCATTTTTAACGTGAAAATTTGAATTTTGGCTGGCATTGTATTATGCTCCAATTATCAAAAAAAAAAAAAAGGACGTTAACAAAATGTTGAGGGAATTTAGGTTTCACGCAAACTTAGTGTCCACCAGCGATAAGGGATGCCGTCAAGCTGAAGGAGGAGTCCTATCGGGCCTTTTTGGCCTGTGGGACTCCGGAGGCAGCGGAAGGCAGCTTTGGCGGTCGTTGAGACAAAAACTCGGACATGGGAGGAGTTCGGTGAGGCCATGGAAAACGGCTTCGAAGAAATTCTGGTCCACCATCCGGCGTCTCAGGAGAGGAAAGCAGTGCGTCATTAACACTATGTATAGTGGAGACGGGGTGCCGCTGACCTCGACTCGGGACGTCGTGAGTCGGTGGGGAGAATACTCCGAAGACCTCCTCAATTTCACGTCTTCCTTTTAGGAAGCAGAGTCTGGGGATTTTGAGGTGGGCTCTCCTATCTTGGGGTTTTAAAGTCACTGAGGTGGTTGGAAAGCCCCTCGGTGGCAAGGCCTCGGGGGGGTGGATGAGATCCGCCCGGAGTTCCTAAAGGCTCTGGATGTTGTGGGGCTGTCGTGGCTGACACGCCTCATTTTACAAGTGTACCAATTTTGTATAATTATTGTTTTTAATCCAACCATGGAAAGCATAGAACATTGATTATTAATGACTTGAATGCCCTTTTTTGGGAATGTGGAATCGTGTGTGTTACTTGGATGTTGTTTGACCGCCTCCTCCTTGCTGCAGCACGGTGACATCAGCCGTGTTCACGGTGGGCGACAACGTGGTGTCGGGCAGCGACGACCGCACTGTCAAAGTGTGGGACCTGAAGAACATGCGCTCGCCCATCGCCACCATCCGCACGGACTCGGCCGTTAACAGGTGCCAACTTCTTCTTCACCATTTCCACATAGCGGGTCGCACATTGGACTGAAATCGACTTTTCTGCTGAGTATGCCGCCAATTGCTGGAGTATACAGGGATGTGATTTTTCCGCTAATTCGCGGAATTCCGCTTTTTTTATCTCCAAAAATAAAATGTTACAATTTTTTAAGTGGTAAAAAATCCGATTTCGTCTCTCGACAGCGTTCCATTTTAGTGTTTCCGTAACTGAAATGAAACGGATCTTGCGATTGGCTGAAGTCTCCGTGTTGACCAATAAACGCGCTTGTTATAAAGGCATTGGAGTATGCCATTGTTCATTTATCAGACGTTTTTGCCGGGTGTTTAAAGAAAGATGTCCGTGATCGAACGCAAAGATGCTCCGCGAGTTAAGGAAATTGACAAGATCGTAAAAAACACGTTTCGATGGGACTGGTTAGAGAAGGATATATCTACAAATGTCGGAAAGAAGACTGTGACGAATTTGTTCAGTGACTTTATTCGGAAGATCGATCGTGCCGGGAAAGCGCTTTGCATTTGGTGCCATGATACCGTTGACGATGGTGCGAGAGGTTTCAAAGCTCTTGAAAATCACGCAAAGAGCAAAAAACACGTGAAAGAACTCCAGTCAAGAACAACAAATTATTCCATCGCTGGAAGTTTCGGTGCCCAAACGAAAACTCCATTCGACGAATGCATGATTGTGTTTTTACCAGAGCTTGCTGCATGAGGTATTTTATGTTTTTGTTATGCATTATGTATTAAATTAAGAATGATTGATTAAATGATTTATTGCATGGTAAATATATATGATGATATTCTCAGTGATAGTTTTTAAAAGCAAAGGCAGTCACTCAATGTTTTTGAATGTGACTGATTTTGAGTTGACTAAAACTGCAATTTTATATGGGATAGTTCAATATACATTGAAAATTTATGCTGTTGTTTTGTCTATTTCTTTGTCATCTGAGTGCATTGAAAGTACTTAAAAACACGGAAAACCCATGAGCTCTGGACCGAGCTGAGTGCCCGCGGCCCCCGGACCCCCGGCTAAATTTTCAGATAATTTCACTTTGGTCAAATCACATCCCTGAGTATACAATGATTTGGCGTTTTCAACAATACCAAATATTGCATCATGGAAATTGGCTCGTCTCCATTTGACATTGACTAGTGAGACCAGTCCAGGATGGAAATGCTGTCGTTCCTATTGCCAATGCAGTTTGTGTGCGTGTAGGATCAGCGTGTCAGTGAGTCAGAGGATCATCGCTCTCCCGCACGACAATCGGCAGGTGCGCCTCTTCGACATGTCCGGCGTGCGCTTGGCCAGGCTGCCGCGCAGCAACAGACAGGTCAGAATGAGACGCAGAATGATTGACGGATCAACAGTTGATGTGAACACACGTTTAGCGCGGGAAGTTAAAGGGAAGTCAAACCTGTAGGGGATTGTCCACCACCACTTGTGCGCTGCACTTGGGCTTTCTACCTTCCAACATTCAATTTGCTGTAACTTTGTCAGTTTTTGAGGGACCTCCATGTATTATTATATTATTTTAAGTGTAGAATATGAATATCTCAATTTGGATTTTTTTGCCACATGAGGACCCTTTTGCCAGAGCCGGGACACACGCACACACATAGTTGTTTTTATTGCCATTTATATTAATTTTTTTGTAATTTTTAAATGATATTTTTACATCCGTTTTTATTTTCACTTTTTCTTTTAATTTAGTCAGTTTTGGTCCTCCATCTCTACGCGTGTTGCTGCACTGTTTGAGTTGAAATCTCAGTTGCTTTCAGGGTTGTGGATGTTGTTCAAGTGGAGTCCACTCGTACCCGCAGGCGCCAGCGAACATTGCACGTGTGTTGCGTGTATGTCTTCCAGGGCCACCGCCGCATGGTGTGTTGCTCAGCATGGTGCGAGGACAACGCCTCGTGCAACTTGTTCACGTGCGGCTTCGACCGGCAGGCCATCGGCTGGAACATCAACATCCCGGCCCTGCTCCTGGAGAAGTGACCCCGACCCCGACCCCAACCATGCCGCCAGACACCCTCGCGTGGCTTGTCTTGTCCACGCGTCACGTGAGTTTTCATGCGTCCGTCAAAAAGGGTCTGAAATGCAGCAGCTCGGCTGTACGAGTTGTGCGCATGTGTGTGTGTTCAAATGAGCTTTTTATCAAAACAATGTGCCATTGATGAAAAAACAAGCACAACACACACGTCAATGCACAAAAGTCTCAAAACGCCAGCATTGTACTTAACAACAATGACAATTATTATTTCCTAAATGTTGCTTTTTGTCCCCCATAATCTTATCAGATTCTTACAACTGAGTGTGAAACGGAGTACTTCCTCTTCCATTTGGCTTCTGGGTCCTTGAGACTTTTCAATGCGTTGGGTTATGATAGACACGCCCACCGAATTTCATGTTGATGGTAGGGATGTAACGATATCCAAACATCATGATGCAATATTATCACGTTAGAAGCTCATGATACGATAATTATCACGATATTGTGGGGGAGGTTGGTGATTTTTAACAATATTGTTGGGGAAAAAAAAGCACAATATTGTGCTTTTGTACATGGCAGTCTAATAAGACTTAATGTTGAGGCACTTGCCTGCTAATGCATGCACACGTCGAATTCCTCCACATGTTGACTCGGTTCGCAAGCATATTACGTTCCCCTTCATCTGACGATTAGTGTCGATTTTAAACATAGAAGTGCCAAAACATCCCTAATGAAAATTTAACTGCACTGAAAAACTAGCCACCAGAGGGTGCTAGAACTGCACAAACGGAAATCAACCTGCCTTTTTTAACAGATGTGCTACTTTTTGTGGCGATATTGTGGCAGTTTTAATATTGCGATATCACGATATTGCCGTTATCGTTACATCCCTAGTTGATGGGTGAAACCGGTGCGAGTGGTTAATTTTTTTCAGATTTGAATGGAGGTGTGACAGAGTGTGAGGTGGCTGCGTTAAACTTCTTGTTGAATTCTGGGCACAGGTTCCAGAGAATATTTTTGTTTGTCCGTTTATGATTGACATTGTCACCAAACTTCGTATCAATCGCTGAAACTGGCATCGGTGACTGGTAAAGCAAAATGGCCGCTTCAAACCATTTCGAGCATGGGTCCTTGAGACTTTTTGGTGCGTCCATTTATGATAGGCATGTCCACCCAATTTGGTGTTGATCGTTGAAATTGGTGTGATTATTATTTTTAATCTCTCTAGCCCCATTTACTTTGTTTGGGGGGTTGTTTGGGACCCTTAAATCCGAACATTTTCACCAGGATAAACACGCTTGCAAAAATGTCTCTTGGCCCTCACTTTCTTTCTTTTTTGTTCTGCAAAATATGAGCAAAAAAAGCTCAACTAAATTATACCAAATCTCCATACTATAAGTGACGATTGTAAATTGTGTCCAACTCCCTAATGTCGTGGCCGGAGACGTGCCCAAATAAGCTTTCATTTTGTTTTGTTTGTGGTTTTTTGCCCCAGGTGTCAAAAAGTCATTGTTGCACCATGTGTTTTACTTCTTTAGGAACTCGCGAGATACCAGACAGTGTTCTTCAGATTGTCAAGTTTGTGTTAGTAGCTATTGGGCCGCCCCCTACTGGTGTGGAGTGTCATGTGAAAATAGTCTGGTGCTGGAAAGACATTTTTAAAATAATTTATGTATGCGTGTGTGTGTGTGTTTTAAATAGGGCTGCGCAATATATCGAAAAAATATCGGTATCGTGATTTTGGCTCATGCAATATGCATATCGCAAATACATGCAATGGAATTTTATGCTTTCATCTGAATTTGACCAGTCAGATGTTAACTAAAATGTTAATAGTTGAACAATACCGAGAGGTAATTACAATTAACTAAGAATACATAGAGTTTGCTTATTTTGCCGCATGAAAAAAAATTCTTTCATTAGATAATAAAAATGTTATTTCTTTTACATGTTAAATATCGATATCGCTATATTCAGCTGCTGCTGTATATCGCATGTTTTTCTAATATCGTGCAGCCCTAGTTTTAAATATCACACACTTAATTGCTTTGTGTGGGGAAACGCCCTAACAACGAGAACAAAGTGTATACAAAGTGTAAAAAGTCTTCAATGTAACACATAGTGAGCACAACTTGTTGTTGTTTTTGGAGGACTTCAAGTGTCAAAATGAAATCAACCAATCAAATCTACCATTAGATAACTAATTAGCAACTGAAACGCTGTTATTAAATGTTTCATTAGAATACCAATTTGTTTGATGTAGAAAAAAAAATTATTTCAATGTTTAAAAAAATATATATTTCAAAATAAAATAAAATGGTGGAAAATGAAAATAATCAAATTCTGAAATGATTGTTTTAGTCCTCCATGTCTGTTTGTATATATAATTTTATTTTGTGTTTATCAGACACCTTCAAGTTACCCCAAATCGCTATTTGACATTTGATCAAAAATTTAAAACTTGTCACTTAATGACATTGCATTGCTCTGGTTTATTTATCGCTATGCTGTTATTCAATAGCCTTAATTTGTCATAAAACATTTTAAAAAGGAGACAACAAGCAGTCATCTGGTTTGATGTCAATATTGTCACGTTGCAGTTTGCATTCTTGCAGTCTTTCATTGAAAGAAAAACGAAAAACAAAAGCGCCACCACCCTGGTCATATGTGAACGTGAGCATAACATGTTCAAGCGATTAAATTGTTGCCGTTCAGTGTGCTTTTTGTTATCAATGTAACAATGTCACACGCTAATCAAAATAAAAGTAGTTGACTGACGCTTGCTCTTTTTTTCTATTCTCTTTCTTCCGTCTCCCCCTGCTGGACACTTACCAACACAACACACTTCATCTGTAATCATTTGTTGACGGTTAACAAAATCGTTTTGACATGTATATGGCATACATCATTTATCACCAATTTGACATCATTTGCGAACAAATTTAAGGTGAGAATTGAAGTGAATGTTGTAGTACATCCTTTCCTCCTCAAGATGTCGCCGTCGCTTTGTGACAAAACCATGCGTTTTAGTCACTAACGTAACAATTATATTAGACAAAAACACAGTCACATCAAAGTAAAAGGTTGGTAAAAAAAAAAATTTTTGAAAGAACAAAAGTTGTTTAAACTTTCTTTTAATCTACATCACATTTTCATGCTTCCAGGACGATGTTGGCAGCTTTTAGGTAAAACGACATGTAAATAAAATCATCAATTGATTCGCTAAGAAAACTGACAACTTTTCTGCATTGCAAATATCGGTCAAATTTGAGCTCAATGCGATTCAAAAGTCCTCTGAGGAAAAAAAACGAACTCTTTCATTTAAAAGTAAATTCTGTTAAAATTTCTAACATGTTTTTGGCATGTGGGAAGAGGAAAAAAAACGCAAACAACGCAATTCGAACCTCGAACTGCGAGTCAAACATGCTCATCACTTCTACTTATTTACATGATAACGACACGCATATTTACACTCTTGCGTCGTTCTCGTGGTCTTGGTCGCTTTGCGTAAGTTTTCTGCTCCACGCTCCGAGTCCCGCGTCACGCACCGCGTCACCAAAGTGCTGCACGGCCTTCTGATACGGGCCGGCCGCTCGCTTCCAAGCGCCGTGCGTCCTCAGCATGTCCTCTGACGTCCAATCGTTGAGCTGAGGGACGAAGCAGAAGGCAGTTCAGCACCTGCTTTTGAACTTGTGACCACTAGGGGGCTGTATAGATTTAAGGTGGCACGGGGACGGGTGGCAGGGCCTGGAGGCTGTCCTGCAATCCAGCATTAATATACATATAACTGTAAATAACTAAAATAATTCACAAGATATTCTAATAAAGCAATGTCTGTATGCTTTTCATTTTCATACCTTTTTATAGCATCACATTTAGTGTGTTTTCCTCGTGTCAACTTTGCGGCAATACTCGTGCGTGAATATTTTTGTATTTCTGTTATATGATGTCAATGATAATTGCTTAATTAGTTTTGAGAGAAAAAAATGCAAGTTCATTTTTGACGTAAGTGGTGAATGCTTTTTAGTTTTACATTGAATGTGTGGGATTAAATAAGTACTCTTCTTCCCACTCCTTTATTTACATTTAATATGTACGTTTCTTTACGTCTTTGTTATTGATGTCAATTGGGATATGTTGTCTGAAATAAACACAAGAAAAAGAAAAAAAGATTTATAGAGAATGGACGATATTATTTTAGGTTTAAAACTATGGGTGTCAAAATTTGTGCGTTCATTTCAAATTCCTTTAACATCACTAATTTTATCGCGCGTTTAATGACCGCCCCTTATTGGAAAACCTGTAATGGGGAAATTCCATTCGCAACGTAGCAGACACGTCCACGTCAAAATTGAGCAGTAATACATTTAATAATATTGCATACATTTGGGGAGACTGGGGTCAAGTTGTATTTTGCAATTTTTAAAAATGTTACTTCATGTTAAAGATTAGATAGCGGTGTTCGGTTTAGGTGAACGGTATGGGATTTTTTGTAATAGGTTTTTGGTGAGCTAACAAATGCACGCACGCACGCACGCACGCACGCACATACACATACACATACTCACCCACATACAAATACTCACCCACGTACAAAAAAAAAAAAAAATTATATATATATATATATAAAAAAAGCAATGATGATGACATTACCGAATGAACAATACTGAGCTCTTAAAAAAAAATAAAAAATTTGATAGCTTTTAATATGAAATGAAAAATGCACTGAGCTGTCACCACCGTCTTACAAATGCAATTATGCCATCTAGTGGCAGAAAAATGACCAACACAAAAGAATATCACACTCGTTTTTTACAGTACAGTACATCTTTTTAATTTTAAGTTACTGAATTTTATGAATTATTATGAAATTACTGTATCGATGACTGAAAGATGCAGCCATATCATTATAATTCTATTAGTTGAACATTTATTTCCACTTATGTTAACAAGAGTATGAAAACGTATAAAAAATATTTTACTGTACATCTTATTGTACATTTAGAACAGATATAAAATTTGCTATTAAGTGTGAGTTAGCTATTGAAGTCATGCGATTAAAATTTTTTAAATGCCTGACACACCTAAAATGAATGAATAAATAAATATATACATTTTTGTAAATACAGTGCACTATTTAGTTGACTCTAGGACTAAAACGATGGAACACTCCAAGTGTGTGCTTCATTTTGCACATAGAAACATTTTGTAAATCAGGGCCAAAGTTCTCAGGCGTGTTTTCAGTATGTCAGGTGGCCAACACTTCCACTTACCCGCCTGTGCAGTCGCTGCCAGCGGGCGAAAAAACAACGGCCGCTGAGTCTGGACGAGGTTCCGCAGCGGCTCCGCAACCCCGACGAGGCGCTGAGCTCCTCCGTGTCGCTGTCGCCCGAACTCCAGTTTACGCTGATGCGCGATGAATTCCCGCGTGCGCGCCGCTCGCCCCTTCGGAGACCTGCAGCAAACATTTACTTTACTACGCTCACCGGCTCGCGGTTTGACACATACATATTCACAGAGGGGGGTTTTTTTCTCAATATTTTGGGGATTTTTTTTCATTTTCATTTTTGGGGTGTCAGTTACACATGGAAGATTTTCACTATGAGCTGGGATTAGGGACGGGACCGGCCAGGCTCCACCGTACTTCAGAAACGCAGTTCGCAAACTGCAAAATTGGAATCGTTAAAGGGGAAGACTAACTCCAATTTATTTTTTTGACAATAATGTGTTCTATGCAGCCCCACTAGTCTTAATACGGTATTCTGGTTAATATTGCGTTAGTGGAATATGAGTTAAGCAGCATAATGCAGCTTTTTTTATCCATCTCAGGGGGCGGCCATTTTGCAACCTGCTGTTGACTAAAGATGACATCACAGTTGCTTAGGCAACAACCAATCACAGCTCAACTTTAGAAAACAGGTGAGCTGTGATTGGTTGTTGCCTGAGCAACTGAGATGTCATCTTCAGTTGACAGCAAGTGGCAAAATGGCCGCCCCCTGAGATGGATTAAAAACGGCTGGATTCTGGCAAATATTAATCAATGTCATGTTTAGACTAGTGAGGTCACAAGTAACATATTATTGTCAAGAAACTTTTAAGAAAATGTTTTTAAAGAAAGTCAATCTTCACTTTTCCATCTTATCCCTGATTGGCAAGACCCCAGCATATTTGAGCTCTCTGCTCACCATGCACACCACCACCCACACTCAATCCAAGCATTTTTATGAACCTGTTTGTTTCCCCAAAGTCTGCGCTATTTTTAGTTAATCTTCTTGTCAATTTTCTGCCCCAAACAAATTAAGATTAAAATTTGATAAATTGACCTAACTCCATGGAAGTTAGTCGGTTTGTGTTTTTGCGAATCAACGTTTGGTTTACAAACTTCAGGTCCTCGCGTGAAGTAGCAAATAATGGTACGATTAAAGCACTTTAATGCCTTTCTTAAGTGGGCAAGGAGAGACACAGTCCCTCTCAGCAATCGATTAGTTTCACTTCTCGAGGTCAACGTGCGTACACGCGAGCATCGGCAGTTGTCGTCGGTAGGGGGCGGCGTGGCGTTTATTGGGGGCGAGGCGGCGAGCCAGGACGCGGCGCAGGTGGCCCGTGTGGCTCAACGTTGCCACCGTCAGGCTCTGAAGGTAAACGGGTTCCACCAGGTGAGACAACAGCGCCCCCTGCAGGCCCACTGCGCACCACCTGTCACGCAAACACGCAAGAGTTTATGAGGACTAAAAATTCAAAATCCCAAAATAAGGCAACAAAATAATTTAAGTCTCAGACTACTAGTCCATGTCTTAAGACTAACTTTAAGACTCCAAGACTAATATTCAGTACATATAACACGAGTCTTAAGTCCACGTAGACCACACAGGGTAGTTAGAATTCAAGCCTAAGCCTCACTGTAATAGCAGTATGTCTAAGACTATCTTATGTCAATTTGAAGTGTCAGTCCAAGACAGCAGCGTCATCGCAGTCAGTCACTCATCAAATTCTACGTCTCGTCTCAGTCTACATTAAGACTCGTCTCATTGTGATTACTCACTTGGCCATTTTGTCAGTGCAGGACATGCTGACTTGAGGTTTACCCGGCGACAGGCACGCCCTCTTCTGATCGGGGTTATCGATTGGGGTCGTCTGCGCTTTGACGGGCAACGTTCCCTGGCCGCCGACCACCTTCGTCCTCAGGCCGCAGCGCAACATGTTCGTCTTCAGGGAGGCTAACGACACACGTACACAAGGTCACCTGTCCGGGATTTAGATGTCAAACCCTCTTAAACATGATGAGACTATCCTTGGAACGAGTCTTCTATTTCTCTTAAACAGGTCCTAGACTGCTCTTGAAGACATAATTCAACACTCAATTAAATGACTTTTCAATTTAGTTTTGGATTTCGATGTGCCCGATGTAGACGACTGTAAATCTCAGATTTACCCCGTGGCCTATTCTTGTTCTTTGATGTAGTTACAGTCATTTTAGGCTTACTTAATAAGACTACTTTTGAACCTGGACTACTGTAGTCATCCATCAATACTCTGAGATTTAGCTCCAACAATTTCAGATTTAGTTGCGACTACTCTAGTCCTAGACTAACGTGAGATTACTCGTGAGGCCTAGTCATTGATTTAGTCTCGGCCTTTTTTTACAGTAATCTTAGATTTACTACTCTTAGACTTCAACTGGTGTAGTCCTACACTTGTTGAGATTATTCTGAGACTTCATCTTGGACTTAATCCTGGATGTAGATTGAGTCTGAGTTAGACTTAGTTAGGCCTGACTAAGAGTCTCACGTGAGGCGTCGTTTTCGTATGGACAGTTGAGTCTGGCATCTCCACATGGCGACGAGGTGACAAACATGTGGAGTCCAACGTGGTCTCGCAGCCTGAAGACCCTTCGGCAACCAGTCGCTGGTTCAAAGATGGACACCGACCCAACGTCAGTCTCGTCTGGAGGACTTTAGGAAGGTTTTTGCTGTTACATATACTCTTGGATTTAGATCAGTTTTAGGACTACTTGGATTGTACTCTTGGATTTAGTCTTTGCTTTTTAGACTAATTTTTGTCCTACTTAGAATTAATCTTTTGGATTTAATATTGGTCTTTTACTCTTAGACTTAGCAATTTTAAGTAGTTATAAAACCAGTTTAAATACAAGACTATGAGACTTAGATAAACTAGTCTTGACTTGATAATACTGTAGTCATAATTTTGCCAGAGTATATTGAAATTTGGTCTTGGATTTAGTTGGAGTAGTCTTAGAATTAGTGACACAACTATTCTTGGACTTAGTTTGATGACACTTAGACATGGATTTAGAGTCTAGACCAGTCATATACCTACTTGTTTTTACTTGTGGGTTTATAATATTGTAGTCTTAGACTTGTCTTTGACTTGGTTGAACTACTCTAAAAACTCGTCCTAGACGTAGGCTGCTGCAGCCTAAGCGCACGTGCACTCGGCCTAAAAACTGGCGCATCTTTATTTTCATGCTGGGGCAAGTCTAGGTTACCGCGTGTGAGAATTCGGTGGGCCATGCTGCGTTCCGTCGAACCGAGGACATTTTACATGCCCCCGCACACCTTGGACTTAGGCTAGTCTTAGTCTAAATGGTACTTCATTTATGCGGCATTTTTCCACCCAACGAGGCCCACAAACTGTTTTAATATTTTTGTCTATTCATTCACCAGCTGGTGACGCAGCATCAATAATAGCCTGGGATTCAACCGACAACCTCAGGATTGCGAAACGACCACTCTACCAATGAGCCACGCCACCCCAACTGGGACTAATCATGGACTTCAACAACTTTTAATTAAACTTCTCTGATACTAGTCTTAGGGTACTCAGGGTAATTATACTTTTAGGCTAGTGATGGACTTAGACTAGTTTTAGTCAATTACATTTCTCTTAGACTAGTCTGTACTTAGACAGCTGCAGTCTGAGACATGTTTTGACTACTCATACACTTAGACTTATCAGGGACTTCTTCTAGACTAGTATGTAAATCAGAATAGAATAGAATGCCTTTATTGTCATTGTACAACAGGTATTCAGGAAATGTGTAACTTGTTAAACTAGTCTTAGACATGTTTTGACAAGTCTTGGGCTTAGACTACTGTAGTTGAGTAGTGAGTAACCTTGGGCTGAATCGTTTTACCGTATCAGGAGCATCTCCAGCTGAGCGTACAAGAAGCGCAACAGCGCCCTCCTGCACACAACCTCGGCATGACAGTCGTGCAGCGCACTCTCGTCGCGACACGTGGCATCCCCGTCCAAACACTTGGTCCCCGTTGCCATGGAAACCACCTCAGCTGAGCTCAGCTCAAATCCTGGAAGCAAATGAGTCCAATTCTTCATCTGAAGTAATGATAGCGACTTCTTGTCCTCGTTAACCGTGACAACCTATCGTCATGATGATGGCGGCCATGTTGTGTGTGGCGAGGCTTTGGTCCCTTAGCTGCCGGCATTTTTGGCTTGCTATCTGAAAGATGGATTCTGCGAAGAACTGCAAATGACAGCAAACAGGTCCACAGCAAATAATAATAAACAACAGATGTTTACTTGATTCCGGCAAATGCATAAACGAGTTCTTGTGGTGACGGTGAAACAATTATCTTTGGGATTATTATGTCGTCACGGTGTCTCGGTCGGCTGCCCATCCACCGCCGTTGCTAATCTTTGCCAATGATTAGCGCTATTGCTAATGTGCGCTAATGTGTCACGCCGCTTGACTGACAGCTCATGCTCTAAAATCACTTGGATGTTCCTCCGTCATTATGCCAATCATTAATTAATATGTGCGGGAAGGATGAAGGAAAGGACGGAGGGAGAAAAAGAAGAAGACTGCAACTGAAGGAACAAGGACGGAATGATAAAAAGAGAAGATATAGAGTGAAGGAACCAGGACAGAAGAACCGAAGGAAATACAGACGGAAGAAGTAAGGAAAGCTGGAGAGTAGAAGGCAGCAGTTGAAGGAAGGAGTAGGGAAGAGAGAAGGAAGGAAGGTAAACGGAGACAGGAAAGAGCAGGAAGGCAATAGGACAAAAGGAGGGAGGGGACAGAAGAAGGGATGAGGATGGAAGAACAAAAGAGAAAGAAAAGACGAGAGAAGAAGAAGGCATAATTAAGCCAGATCGAGTTGTCCGCGATCCTGGGATATTCACTTCACTTGAGGTCTAAACTGGGGGACGAGCTCCGATCTTCTCGTCCTTTGGAACCAATCAGACGACGGGTGTGACTCTCACCTGAGGTAGTTGCTGTTTGTCCCCGAGGAGGCCCATCAGCTCGCGGCCGACCCCGCAGAGCGAACGCAGAGCGCCGGCGGCCGCCCGGGCCTTGGCGGCTCTTTTGCTGCGACCGCAGCCTTCGGATATCCGCCCGTCCACCCGCACCGCCGCGATGAAGCGCCTCTCGGGCCGGCAAGGGAGTCGCTCAGTCAGGCAGAAGTAGCGCAGGCCGGGTCGCAGTTCATCGAGCAGCCCCGTCGGACCGAGGCACCCCAAGTGCCAGGAACTGACCACTCCTCGTGGCCTGGATTTAGTGTCGCTTTGTGGATAGTCCTCCTTCCTCTCCAAGTCCCAGGTCCAGTTTTCACCCTCTGCCCGAGGAACGACAACCAATCGGAGACATAAGAACCTGTGATTGACGGCGTTTCCATAGTAGCTCTTGCACGTTGTGCTGATCCACTTCCGGAACATTGAGTTCAATTCAGGCGCCAAATCATGACAGGAGTCTCAGGGTTCCTTTGCCAAACCACACGCCCTCCTTTTTAAACGACCTTAAGCTTAAATTAAATGACTACTACGTTCCCACCCTCACCTGTGGTCACCAGCTACGTATCGATATACCGAAACAACACGATCCCAGATGCAAGCTGCCGAAATGAGTTTCCTCCACCGAGCATCCGGACTCGCCCTTCGAGATCGATAGAAGCTCTGTCAACTGCCAGGGGCTCAGAGTCAAGCCGCTGCTCCTCTGCATCGAGAGGAGCCCGATGAGGTGGCTCGGGCATCTGATTACAATGCCTCCTGGGCGCCTCCCTGGTGAGGTCTTCCGGGGAACATCCCATTGGAAGGGCGCCCCATGGAAGACCCAGGACAAAATGGCTTCTCTGTTTAGGTTGCCACACCTTTTAACTGACCTCAGGTAAGCTGAATAAAATAGATGGACGGGTTGACATTTCAAGGAAAACGATTTTATGCTTTGTTAAAAGAACACTCTTATTACCACTAATTCATGCTAGCAATGTAGCAGCCATGGCTAGCGTTGGCTTGTTTACGGTGCCAGTCTCGTACAAATGAGAAAGGGGTTCTGGAATCTTAACAACCATGATAAATTGGAGACTCAAACTACTGAATGTGGTTGTTTATGTCCAGAGGTGGCAAATCCAGGTCCAGAAAGTAAAAACCTTGCCACAGTTTGGCTTTAGCTCCCTGATGCTAGCTAGCTAGCTCCCTATTAGGTAAACGAGCACCATGGGAGCTAGCTTGCTAACACCTGGGGTTAAAAGCCAAACTGTCGGGGTTTTTACTTTCTGGACCTGGATTTGCCACCTCTGTTTATGTCACACGTCTTCATGAATGATCTTTGTTTTGTTAGCATCTTGTGGCATCGATGTGCAGTGAAACAGACAGGTGTCAATGATTTGCGTGCGAGTACTTTAGCCACCTGTGCCGTCCGTGTAGAACATTTGCGACAGATCCAATCGGTCCGCCGTGAAATCGTCCGCGGCACTGCCGAAGTCCTCCGTTGCTGCGTCGGGGAACTGGACGAAGGACTTGAGAGCCAGCTCGGCTGCCCTCGCCTTGGCCCGTTTTTTGGTGGGTCCCCTGCCCTCGAAGCTGAGGCCGTTGACGTGCACGCCCACCGCAAACACGGGGGCGTGCGGGGGGCCCGTCTGCGACACGGCGTCGTAGCGCAAACCGGGTCGCAGCTCGTTGAGCCGTTCCAGCGCGTTGGTTTTCCGTGTGAGCGGCCGGGTTGACCTCATGCCCGTTTGGGGCCGCTTCGTCTCAGAGGCCGCGCGTCTTCGCCGGGGAGCCGTTGGGGCGCCTCTGCTTGGGGGCTGGCGATGTTTGCCGGCGAGGTGGTCCACCCGGTCATGAAACTTGTTTGCCGCCTCGCAACTGGGACCTGATGACACAGTCCTCACGTCATTATTAAAATGCTTTTCATCTGTTCCGGACCCCCAAAGTGCTACACCACGTTATATGTGTTTCATAATGCGAAGTAGCACTACATTGTAAATGAATTAGGGGTGTCAAATTTTGTGTGTAATATGACCACCCCTTACTTGGAAAGCCTGTACTGGGGGAATTCCAGTCGCAACGCCGCAGACATGTCCATGTCCAAATTTAGCAGTAATACATTTAATAATAATTCATATACTTGTGGAGACGGGGTCAAATTGTTAAAAATTTGCAACATTTCACAAGTTACTTCATGTTAAAGATTAAATAGCTCTTAATATGAAAAGAAAAATGCACTGAGCTTTCACCATCAAATGCAATTATGCCATCTAGTGGCAGAAAAATGACCTCAACAAATCAATATCACTCGTTTTTCACAGAAAAGGACATCTTTTGAATTTTAACTACATTTTATGAATTATTATAAAATTACTGTATCAATGACTAAAAGATGCAAAAAAATTATATTAGTTTAACATTTTTTTCCTACTTTTATGTCAACAAGATTATGAAAAATTATTGTACATTTAGAACAGATGTAAAATTTGTGATTAATTGTTAGCTATTAAAGTCATGCGATTAAAATGTTTCATTGCCTCACACCCCTAAAATGAATAAATAAATAAATAAAAACACACTTTGGAAGAAAAAAAAAAGGTTAAAGCTTAATCATTTTAACATAGGAAAGTTTTTAGGAAGAAAAGGAGAAAGTGAAGAAGAAAGCCAGCAAAGTAATTAGGACGGAAGAAAAAAGTAAGAAGACCGCAAGTGAAGGAAGGAAGCTGAACGATGGAAAATGGGACTAAAAATCCGAGCGTCCATTTGTGAAATGAGCAAACAGCAGAGGAGGAATTACTTAAGTGACATATGGTACCAAAACAAAACAAAAAAAAACTCAACTATAATCTCCCCTTTTGTGCTTCCATTTAATAACGTTTTATTCATATGAGCAAAGTTGATCAGCTGTCACAAAATAGAAGGCAAATGAGCTTTTCGTTATTACAGTTTCGCGTTTCAAGTCAAATCATGCAGGATGACGTTCTCGAACATTCCCGTTGGATGATGGACAATCAATTCCATTTGGTTTGATCATATGAAACTTGAAAGGAAGCAAGTGAAGGAAATGGAAGGGAAGGGAGAAGGAGAGAAGAACGTGGCAAGTGAAGGAAATAAGTAGAAGGAAGGAATGAACGAGGGAAGAAAAGAAGCAAGAGAAAAGAATGAAGGAAGGCCTGAACGAGGAGGGGGGGGGGGAAAGACAGCAGGTGAAGGAAATGCAAAAAAAAGTGAAGGAAGGAAGGAGGGAAAATGAAGAAAGAAATCACCAAGGAGGGAGAAAGAAATGAAGGAAATGCAAAAAAAGGGATGGAAAGAAATAAGAAATTAACGAGGGAAGAAGATAAGTGAAAGAAATAAGAAGAGAGTGAAAGAAGGAAGGACTGACCTCAAAGGCAAGAAGACTGAAAATGAAGGAAATAACAGGAGGGAAGGAAAGAAAGAAAGCATGAACAAGAAGGGAAGAAGCGAGTGATGGAGGGAAGAGTGGCAAGAATTTAGTCATTGAACAAAAGAGCGAGTGAAGGAAATAGGAGAAAAGGGAGTAGAAGAAGAGAGCAAAGGAAGGAAAGAAAGAGGAGAAAATAAAACAAGTGAAGGAAGGAAAGAAAAAGAAAGGAAGACAAACAAAATAATCGGCAGGAAGGAAGTCAGTCTTCAAAAATAAACTTTGTTGGTTAGCATAACAATTGTTGTTAGCATAACAATTTGTTGTTAGCGGTTGCATCTGTTGAAGTAAATCAAGCATTTGTGGAGCAAAAAAAAAAGTGTGTTGTGTGTTAATGAAAATGGAAGTTGGCTTAGTGGGGAAAAAAAACACTTTGAATAAAAACGTCGGACTTAAAAGCAAGAGAAAAAAAAAAAGGCCATCAGGCCGTAATCTGTCGCCTTTTGTCGGGATTAGCGAGCGCACAACAATGAGGCACGCTAATCCTGCCCTCACGCTAAACCGCCTGACCTGTTGATGATGGCGTAATTACGACAACCGCCGGCCATCTGCCTTCCGCGAACGGTTGCAAAACTTCAACAAACTGACAAACTCATCCGGACGCAGACCACAACAGACATGCCAACATGCTGTGGCGACCAGTCCAACATTTGTCGGTCTCGCTGTCAGTCCATAAAATTGTTTCTCTTTCATGGCGACCAGTTAGTTGTTTGGTTATATATGACCAGTCCATTTATATGTTACCTGACATTGACTTGTGACCAATCAATAGGTAGTTTATTTGTGCAATGTTTGTCAATATGTGCCTATATATCTGAAATTGACTGGTGACCAGTCCATAAATTGTCCTGACGTTTCTTCAAATTGGTGACCAATCAAGTGTTTGTCATATGGATCCTGACATTTACTGGAGACCAGTCAGTTTGGCTATCGACGACCAATCAATTGTCTGTATGTGCCCTGACACGGATTGGTGACCAATCGTTGGTCAATATGCGCCTTGATATTGCCTGGCGACCAGTCCATAAACTGTCTGGACATTTCCTCAAATTGACTGGTGACCAATCAAGTGTTTGTCATATGGGCTATGGGTCCTGGCATTTACTTGCGACCAGTCCATTGCCTGTCATTGTCCTGACATTGACTGGTGACCAATCAAGTGTTTGTCTAATGGGTCCTGACATTTACTGCCGTCCAATCTAACGTTTGGCTATCGATGACCAGCCCAGTATGTGCCCTGACACGGATTGGTGACCAATTGTTTGTCAATATGTGCCTTGATATTGCCTGGCGACCAGTCCATAAACTGTCTGGACATTTCCTCAAATTGACTGGTAACTAATCAAGTGTTTGTCCTATGGGTTATGCGTCCTGCCATTTACTGGCGACCAGTCCATTGCCTCTATGTCCTGACATTGACTGGCGACCAATCAATATGTTGTCTATATGTGCACTGACATCGTCTGGCAACCAGTCCAATGTTTGTCAATATGTGCTAGATATTAAAAGGTAACCAGTTCATAAATTGTCTAGACATTTCCTCAAATTGGTGACCAATCAGTTGTTTATGTGTCCTGACATTTTCTGCTGACCAGTCCATTTTTGTCTGTATGTGCCCTGACGATGTTTGGCGACCCGTCCATCATTTTCTGTACCTGGCGACCATTCCAATGTTTGTCAATATGCTGACCAGTCCAACTGAAGAGCATTTCAATCCAAGTAGTTTATCACCTCTGACTTGTAAACAGTATGAAGTTACTTGAAATGACTTTCAACCATGTGTTTTTCAAACATACAAGCAGCCTATATAATGGCGACCAGTCCGTTGTTTGTTCATATGGATAGATGTCCGATACCACTTTTCATACCTGTAGTACTTGTGATATATTAAATTTCATTGAGCAAAAAAATTATGAGGAAAGACCTTCCTTTCTGACGGTCACACATGATGAGTTTTTTTACATTTATTTATTTAGCCATAAGTATCGGTGGCTGGTATCGGCAGTCTCCATAAGTACCCGATACCTGAAAATACGGTTGGTATTGGCCCGATACCGATTTCCTTTTACAAAAGAGAGACATAAGTGCACTTAGGAGTAATAATTGGGGATTGGCGAGTCCTGATATCAGGTACAATGATCAATTATGAAATCAAGTACTCACCTGTGACTCTACTCCTCCTCTTCCTCCTCATCTTCCTCCTCACGTCTTCACACGTGTCCATGTGAATGTGAATCAAAATCGATAATACGCACTTCTTGATCTCGTTGCACGTTTGTGTGGCGCGCTTGCGGGAGTGAGAGGAAGCAGATGTGCAGCCACACGCGCGCGCTCGCGCACACACACACAGGCCACGCCCCCTCGATTGACAGGGGGGCAAGTTTGACGCACGTGCGGAGGGGAAATGGTTGAGGAACTACGGAAGAGAAGAGAATGGAAAAAAAAGTTTGGCAGGGATTCTCATTTTATAGTCAGAATTCTGACTTTGCTGCTCGGTTGTCGGGTCAATGCGTACATTTAAAAAGTAGTCCTTTGCAATCACAATAATATTACAGGAGAAACCTGTTGAATGGTAACTCATGAATTCATTTCATTTATGTGCAATCCTGGGGGGGGGGGGGGGGGCGCACTTGACTTGAGATGAAATAAATAAAAAACATTATTCAAACGGTTATAGCGGGACCGCTCAAAAAAGGAAATGGCAGCAGATCTACGCGCGGTCTGATAACAATCTCACCACGAATATTGAATTCCATGCGCAATAATGAGGCACCTTCATCAATAGGGTTGTTGTCAAAAGTACGGGACTTTACGCTATGGACTATAGGCGTGTTTATGCAAAAACTAGCCGCAGCGGACTTTATGAATGTCGTGCGTGGCTAAAAGGAGGCGGGGACAGAGACAACCTCGGTTCATTGGGAAAAACCTGCAACCGACCAGGTTTGGTTCATGCAACATGTTACCATAACGGTAACTGACCGGGAGCTTAAATAACTTATTTTTATCAAACAGGCTCGAGTTACCTCTTTTTCTCAGCTTTCAGTTCTCTGAAACGGAAAAGGCAGAGTTTCCCACAGCGCACTGATTGGTTGACACGAGGAAGGGCAGGATTAACACTTAAGGAAAAACAGATCATGACAGAAACTTAAAGAAAGATGACAAAATCAACAAAGAACCTAAATTAAACCTGAACCATGACAAAAGTCAAATAAAAAAAGTCACCAAAACATAACCCGAAACATGACAGAATAAAGTCTGAATTATGAAATTAAAGTCAGAATTATGAAATTAAAGTCAGAATTCTGCCAAACGTTTTTTTTTCTCTCTTTTCGTCCTCTTCCGTAATGAACAAAACCTGAATATGAACAATTTATTACTTGAAGATTTGGTGACATTTCAACATCACATTTGCATTTTTCTTAATATATGGAAGTATGAATATCAATATCTTCCTCCCCGCACACAAATCAATAAATGCGCTTCATTTTTGTATGTTTTGTTTCAATCCAAATCACACACACACACAAAACTTTTGGGATTGCTTTTAATTTTCAATTACAAGTTGTCATACGTTGAAATATTTTTTCCTTGTTCATTTTGTTTTTTTAACTCACATTTTTAGTCGTAACATCTTCGTCATTATCGTCATCATCATCTTTGACGTCATCGCGATTGTCTTCATCATCGACATCATCTTCATCGTTGCCTTCACCGTCAGCATCTTCATCGTCTCCTTCGTCTTATCATTGCCATCATCGTCTTCAGTGATATCATTGAGATTGACTTCATCGTCGACATCACCATCGTGACCACCATCTTCATCGCCGTCTTCGTCATCATCACTTCATCATCAGCATCACTTTTTGTCTTCATTTTCATCTTCATCATCAACACCATTGTCGTCGTCATCTTCGTCGTTGACTTCATCGTTATCGTCATTACGATCTTCATTGTCATCGTCGTCTTCGTCATCATCATCATCATCACCATGATTGGCTTTCATCCTCTTCATCATCATCATCCTCTTCATCTTATCTGCTTTGTTTGTTTTCCGCTGGTTGCTTCCATACAGCTCGAGAGGATGACTGACAGGATGGCGTGTGTTGCCAGGACACTTCATTAGGTACGCGTGTGTGTGTGTGTGTGTGTGTGCATGCGCGCGCATGAGGCCTATTATACTTTGTGAAGACGTGAAAAGCAAAGCTGATGGAAACTAAAGATTAAAATTAATAACAAATCATCAAACGTGAGTCGACGACGTGACCGCGCTCGCTTTTGTCTCTGAACATTTTTATTTGTCTAACGATTACAATCTTAATTGATCACTCTAACTTATCAGACTTAATATGATAATTAGCAACTTATTATTTTCCTTATAGATCCTCCTTCATTGTATTTTAACACTGTTAAATTAAATATCAACAAAAATGTGATTCTGTTGGGCCTGCTGAGGCAAAAGTGCACCATTTTGTTTCTTGGCACGCACATTCAACAAATAGATGCAAATTCACTTTGTAAATACCAACATGATCTTTTTGACTGGTGGTGTTTACCTTTCAAAACCAGAATATTTTGAAAAGCCATGAATAACTCCAATATGGTCTCTTTCAGGATTTAAACCCCCGAATAAGACCTCTTTTTAAACGTGAATCACGATCAGGGCACCACCGCCTTTAAACAGAACTTTGGTTTGTGTTTTGCATGCGTAAGAATTCTTGAGCTTTTGAATACAGGAACTACTTGCGTGGCGGCCATCTTACGTTGCCACTCACTAAGCGAGCCTAACTTGAATACATTGATTTCTTCTCAGCAATTTCACATTATTTTCTGTCTCTACCAAGGTTATTTTAGTTAACAAAAACTAACGAAAAAACTAATATTCCAAAAACAATTTTGTTAACTAAATAAAATAGAAATGCTTTTTTTTAAACGAAAACTAATTGGAACTACATTTTATGTTTACAAAACTAACTAAAACTCTCTACAATAATAGTGAAAATGTCCTTTGATTTAGTCTTTGGTAATTCATTTATTACATGAACCTGTGGGGATGATTTGAAATGTGATTTTAAGTAGATTTATTTCGATATTAACGGATTTTTTTTTTTATTAAGCAGTTATACACAAACAAATAAGGGACACATGTATCATCAAATGACAAATTACTTGACAAAGATCGAGCAAAAGCATTCTAACAGTATAATTGAAAATAAAAAATTAAAAATAATAATAAATAAACAACATGAATCAAATCTTTCTAATAAAGAAACCAAATGAGGGGCTTTATATTAACGGAACGGACTATATGCACAAATCACTTCCGCATTGGACGAACGAGTGCATTCAAGCTTCCGGTGGGGGGAGACTTCAGCGGAGCGCACTGTTGACGTGATGTAAAACTCTTAAGCCTAAATCTTTAACCTACCGAAAAAGAACAGGAGTCGCTCCTTGCTTCAACACAATGTCTATCAGAATTTTAAAACTACTAATTAGATCACCCAGAACCGTCACTTGAACGGCTTGAGCGCTGCATGGTAATGACGTCATTGCTTAAAATTATTATTACACGTAAATACAAACCGTTTGAGTAGCTACTAAAGCTATTTTGTTGATTACATTTTTTAATGTAAATTATGTTTTGTAGCTCCTCTCCCGGGACTACTGGAGTCCACACAGAATGGCAGCATATTACTAATATACACACAGGCACATGATAATAATAATAAAAAAAAAGAACAGAACCACCCTGAAAACGAATTAAAACTAACCAAAAAAATATTAAACGGAAATAAAAAAATAACTAAAAGGAAAATTCCAAAACTATAATAGCCTAGCCCTGGTCTCTACGGGGAAAACAATGCTTCAGTGTGTATACATACACTTGTATGTATGTATATATATAAGTCTGTGCATCTGCACCGGAAATACACACGCAGGTGGTAAACAAGCATGGCGACGCAGCAATGAACCACACTTTTGGGGTGAGCAGGAAACCGATTACTTTGTGAGTGGATATAATGTCATTTATTGACCATAGAAAGTTAAAAGTGGAAATGTCATTTATTTGCATAATGACGTCCGTGCGGCATGGATAAATAATATCATTTGTCTATAAAATTGCCGTAAATACGCTTTTTGCAGAGGAGATTATTCTCCTTGTAATGGATGTGCAATTACACTTTATTTTAGTGCGGGAAAAAACAAACAAGCACACAAACATGTTTCCTGGAGTCAAAGCATGGCACCTTGGCATTTATTTGGGAAGGACTACCTTAACCCAAATATTGACAGCATGTAAATGCAATGTCTTTTTTTTTGCCTCTGAACTCCAATTTAATTGCAAAAATATGTGTAATTCCGTTTACAGCCATTGTCATATTTCATATTTAATGTATGTGCCGCTACTGTACTGTGATGTTTACAATTCTTTCCTACTATACTGTAAATATACAACAGAAACATTTGTTGCTGATTTAACTGAAATGCCTCAAAATTTACTCACACTAATGAAGTGAATTTATTCTTAGCCTCATTATATTGTGTTTAATTCATGTTTTTGTGCTTATTGTAGATTACACGCACATGTTAAATTGTCCACAAGAGGTCAGGATTTAGCAAATATTTCTCCTCAAATAGTTTAAATGGCTACTGCACATACCATAAACATAAAGTGCATTGGGACCCCCCCCCCCCAAAATAAAATAAAAACAAATTGTGAATAATGTTCTTTAAAATTTTCATTTTTACACATTTACAAAACAAACATCTAATTTATTTAATAACAACAACAAAAATACTGTAATGTGATTTTTTTTTTTTTTGTGGATGGAAAGAATGGGCTCTCCTCAATTTAACACCACTCCTTTGTCTCCTGCCTTTCATGAATGGACAAACAGATGAACCCGGGTGTGTCTGGCCATTGCCGTCACGGTTACTGAGGTCAGGCACACCTGGATTCATTAGTTTGTCCACTCATGAAAGACAGAAAATGAAGGAGTGGTATTGCGTTCAGGAAGTTGTGTTTGTGCAAAGAGCCCATTGCAGTACTTTCAGTTTTTCCTCTGTGACCTCCAAAGAGTGATACAATATTTATCTTTAGTATCAGATTTTCCAATTGTACAGATGGAACTGTATTTAATATTCAAAACGATTGGAAAATATTGACAAAATATTCAAAATGGTTACACATTTTAAATAATATTGCAGTCAAAACTGTGCTGAAAAATATTAAGAATATTATTCCGCCGAGGTTGCCCTTTGTCACCGATTCTGTTCATAACTTTTATGGACAGAATTTCTAGGCGCAGCCGAAGCGTTGAGGGGGTCCGGTTTGGTGGCCTCAGCATTGCATCTCTGCTTTTTGCAGATGATGTGGTGCTGTTGGCTTCTTCAAGCCGTGATCTTTAACTCTCACTGGAGCGGTTCGCAGCCGAGTGTGAAGCGGTTGGGATGAAGATCAGCACCTCCATATCCGAGACCATGGTCCTCAGTCGGAAAAGGGTGGAAAATATATTGGAGTCTTTTTCACGAATGAGGGCAGGTTGGGATCGACAGGCGGATCGGTGCAGCGTCTGCAGTGATGCGGAATCTGCATCGGTCCGTTGTGGTGAAGAAGGAGCAGAGTCAAAAGGCAAAGTTCTCGATTTACCACTCGATCTACGTTCCTACCCTCACCTATGGTCACGAGCTGAAAGAACAAAGATCCCGGGTACAAGCGGCCGAAATGAGTTTTTTTCGGCAGGGTGTCCGGGCTCTCCCTTAGAGATAGGGTGAGAAACCCGGTCATCCGGGAGGGACTCAGTGTCGAGCCGCTACTCTTCCGCATTGAGAGGAACCGGTTGAGGTGGCTCGGGCATCTGGTCTCCTGGATGCCTCCTGGACGCCTCCCTGGAGAGGTGTTCCGGGCATGTCCCACCGGCGGGAGGCCCCGGGGACGACCCAGGACACGCTGGAGGGACTATGTCTCTCGGCTGGCCTGGGAACGCCTTGGTATCCCGCCGGTGGAGCTGGTTGAAGTGGCTGGGGAGAGGGAAGTCTGGGCTTCCCTGCTAAAGCTGCTGCCCTCGCAACTTGACCCCGGATAAGCGGTAGATGACGGATACAAAATATTAGTTAAAATTATATTTTTGAAGAAAAAAACAAAACAATATTTTGAGTATTTTAAATTAGATTTTAACCTTTTAAAACATATTTACAAAATAATATATTAATAATATTATTGAACGTGTACATTATTTTTTATCAGATTAAATATTTCAAGCAGTTCTTTGAATATTTGTTTTCACAAATATTTGAAGCAAAACAAATATTTTCCAAATAGCAACATCTGACAAAAACAAAATAAGAATGCTCATGTCGTGGATGATATTGTTTGGAAGAAAGTCTGGCTCCTGCTTAATCTTTGATTTGATAACAAATAATTGATTCAAGAAGTTTAATTTAAAATAATTAATCGATAAAGATTTTGTTTTAGTTTGGTTTTGTTGAAAGAAATAAACGGGGGGGAAAGCAAAATGTTTTGGATTAATTTATTTATCATTTTGCCGAAATTTCATTCATGCATAAATGTAATTTTTATGGCAATGAATCCATCATTTGTGGCTTTCATTAACGAACTAACCCTTTATTTTCCTTACACGTTTGTATGTATGCGTTGTTGTTTTTCGTTCCAGGAGAAAAAGCTTTTACTGTGAATGCCGTCACATGCTATTTCCGGTGTGTTTCCGCCTCGCGATGAGATGTAGTTGGCTTCCATCAGCTCCATCACACAAAAAAGCGGAGCCAGCTTTTCTTGTCGTCAGTCGCCAGCCCCCACGCGAGGAGCTCGGACATGGCCTCTTGAGGATTTGTCGTCTGTTCACGTCCAAGCGTCAAGTGAGTGGCGCCCGTTCTTGTCGAAATGTTCTTTGAAATGTGTCGAAATGAGCATCACTGCGGCGCTTTGCTCGTGCGGCTAACTGCAGGCTAGCTGTGTCATCCTGGGAATACTTTTCACAATAAAACCTCGACGCAGTGTCGCGTTGGTGGGACTCGCCTCAATAACGAGAAAGGACAATGATACTAAAGGCACGTTGGTGGGTTTTATTGTGAGCGTTGCGGCGTTCGTGTAACTTGAAACCTGGGACTCGTTGAATTTTGCTCGTCAGTCGACCTCGCAGCTCAGACAGATGCTGCGCCTGCTTTCCCTCGCGTGATGCTTTGGGATATTTGAAGCAAACAGTTGATCGCCAATCTCGTTTTTTTTTACCACGGCCGAATTCACGAGTAGACGACTAGCAGTGAACACGGTGTGGCAAAAGTGCTCAAATGTCACGTTTTCCGCGGTTCCCAAGAGGCAAATGTTCGAAATGCGATCAATTGTCAACGGAGTTCGTCGACGACCTAGACGAACTTTTTCAATCGTACAATGAATGGAACGACCGCTAATGTTCTCATTGGATTTAAAAATGGGCCAAACCACCAGTGTGGGGTTAATAACAGTCAGCTTTATATATATATATGTATATATAAAAATATACTGCTATTTTATTTTTACGCGTCCGTGTCCTTTTGCGCTTAATTCCGATGTGTGTGTGTGTGTGTGGAGGGGGGGGAGCACTGCGGTGTTTGTCGTCAGTCAAAGCAGCATCCGCAGCTCCGACTTCGCCCCCCAACCCCCCCCCCCACCCCCGATGATGCTCATCATCTTTTTGCTGCTGTCTTTATTTTGTTCGACAACAAATGTGCCGGTGATGCAAAGCAGCGATGATGCGGGAGATATGGATGGATGCCCTTGACAGAGGAAAAGACAAGGGCGAGCCCATCGAGTGGGAACAACAAACCAGGCAGGGTGGAGGGCAGGCAAGGCAAGGCAGATTCTCCACAAGGAGAGGCCAGGGTGGTCCAAGTGTTTTCCTCCGAGGGCAGCATCCAGACGCGAGAAAGCTAGATACCCGGGCTACTTTGACATTTGTCCCCCCCCCCCAACCCCGTTTTTGTTGATTTATTTTTTTTAAATTTTTTTTCACTCACTCACACAAACACGCACATATTACAAACATGGTCTCCCAGACGGTGAAGCGATCCCGCCCCCAACCGGCATCGTAGGCAAGTGGCGGTGCCGCTCCGCCACCTGGAGCCCCCGCTTTGACATTCTTCTTCTTCTCCAGACCAAACACACTCAAAGGAACCCATCAAGTTATCATACGGCGTTTTTTTTTTTTTTGAGATACGGACTCTCGTTCGACCGATTTTTATTGCCGGCAAGAACGTGAGATTCGAGACGCTTCACAATAAGCAGCAGCTGGGCATATAAAATGAGTAAACAATCGTTCAAAATGGAGCCTTCGGGCTGTTTTTGCCGCTCCCAGCTGAAGTTCACAATTAAATCAGCATAAGAAAAAAAGAATTTCACGTTGTGTATTTAAAACAAGTAAATGTCCCTGCTAGCTTAATGCTAACACATAATGGAATACACCATTGATGGACTAGCATCAATTTCAATAAAAACATTTTTTTAATTTCATTCTTTAAATGAAAGGGGAAAGAAAGAAGAAAAACTTATCTCCCCATAATCAACACAGAAAAAAAAAAAGGTAAACACAAAATATGACAGCAAACAGTCAAGACGCTTTCTGAGTAACAATTAAACAAAATAATTCAATAGAATGACCTTGTGCTAGTAATATTTTTTTAAGAAAATTGTGCTTTTATAACATCGATAACACTTGAAGCAATCTTCTATAAAAAAAACAAAAAAATATTGCAGCTTATTGGGTGTGTATGACTATTATAGGGATGGGTGTCGATTCCAATTTTCTCAATCGTTTCGATATTGATTCACAAAAGTTCCGTTCGATTCGATTTTTCCCGATTCAGTTCGATTTACTTCAGTTCAATTTGATATCAATTAATTATGGAACATCAATTCTTCTGAAATGTCAAGGACATGATAAAAACTCCACAAATATTGAATTTAATAATAAAGTAATTTTCGCAGAGGCAGTAACTGGTCAAATCAACAATAACAAAAAACATCAGCAAGGATGAGATGAAAATATTTTCATAATTCTAATTTAATAACTATAAATATAAACTAAAAATGTTCTGAATTGTCTTAAAGTGCGTGTCTTCCATGAATGTAAGAAAATACTTTGAAATTCATGTGAACAGTACAGAACACAAACATTTTCTTAATATATGGGATAAAAAGATATTTAAATAATCGATTCGTGGTTTTATTAATTGATATTGGGCTTGAAAAGGAAAATCAGTTCAATATTGATTATTTGATTATTTTTTTCAACCCAGCCCTACTATGTTATACTGCCCCCTGTGGGCATCAATTAAATCACGATGCACAAACTGTTAAATGTATTTTATTTTATTTTTTTACATTTTTAAAATGATGCTATTACTATGTTTTTAAAAGTAAGATATTATAGAGTGCTAGTTTTCCTTACAAAAAAACTTTAAAAGTGCCTCGTCCCAGCTTTCTGTTCAAGGTGATAATGCAGGCAGGTCATTTTGAGGTGGCCAATAGGTCATACTTTTCTGGCACCCGTTTTTTTTGCACTGGCCTCAGTATTTAAATTTTATTTATTTTGTCAGGCCATGTGAAACGAGGAGATAAGTCAGGGAGCAGATAAGCAGATGAAGTCTCACGCGCTTTTCTTCCTCAACTCCTCAGAAAAAGTTGTAAACTCGTAGCCTCCAAAAAATACCGCAACTGAAAATGTATTCGTTGAACTCATCGGGTACAACACTGACTGTCGGTTGATTACCGTGAAATCCTGCCGCGTGTTTGTCACAACACTGTCAACGCGACTCGACATATTACGATATCGCCGTATGCATCCGTTTACAGCATTTGGGCTCATTTGTCATATGAAGCCGATGTGTGAGGCGGGACCGGAAAAAGGTGCCAACACCACAACAGCGACAATCATGTTGACAACAGTGACCAAGGGAGACGATCTTATTGGTCGACGACGTCAAGAGTTCTTGCTGACATGTCGCACTAAACTAAAAAGTGCTTCTGAACCTTGTTGGAGGTACTCGACCTCGTCACTTTCTTATGCTCAGTAATTGTACCCATCCAGTAAATAGTGCAACTGAGAATATGCAGTCTCCTGGTTGTTGTCATGAAAGCGAGTGAGCCTTAAAGATAAAAGAACCGGTGAAAGTTGCCATCTGAACTTTACGATAGCAAATGGGGCCAATAATAAAACGGGTCAGCCATTTTGTCGTCTGACAGGCATTATGCAACGGCGCTATAAGGCTAACGATATTGCACACTATGGAATAATAACATTTAGGGCTTGGTTTAAAAAAAAATCGATATCAAATTGATATTCCTTTTCATAGACCAATATCGATTCATAAAAGCATGAATCGATACTTTTAATACGCCCCTCAAGATAAATGAATGTGCCTTCTCGCGTCACGGAGAAATTTATTTGACAAAAAAGCCCAGTGTTTTTGCCACTTTATTTACACAGTGCTGTGGTTGTAATTGATTTCATTTTAATGTTTTGATTAGGTAATGTTCAATGAAACATGCATGATTAATACAACTGCGTTGGATTCAATTTTAAATGTAAATATTAATATTTTTTACAATTTCGAATCATTTATTTAAAAAAAATTTTTTTATTTTTTTTATTACATTTTATTAATTATTATGATTTTTTTCAATTTCAATTTTTTCCGATTTCAATTATTTATAGTTTTGATCAGGTCATGTTCAATAAAACATACATGATTCATGCATTGGATTCAATTTTAAATGTAAATATTCATATATTTTTTCCATACTAATGCACCAAGTAAGAGCAAGAAGTTTCTACTATCTACAGCATTGGTACTTCTGAGAATGTCTTCCATGTAAAATTTAAATTGGTACTGCATGAAATCCTTAATTGAATCAAAAATCAACGTGAATCGAATCAAATCGATTTTGGAAATCTGAATTGATACCCAACCCTAATAACGTTCCTTCTGAATTTTTTTTGCAAGCTGAAGACGCCATGGCCCCATGAGGCGCCCACCCGCAGCGTCATCAGCCGGACCGGACCGGACCGGGCCGGACGCGGCGCTCGTCATGGAGGCCGACTTGTCCGAGTTGTCTGCGTCCCTTCGCAAGGAGGACGCCGGTTCCAGCGAGGCGGAGGATCCAGGTACGACCCATCAAAGTCTCAAGCCCCAAGAGGAAGCCTCACTGTCTGCTTCGGTCATGGCAGAGGAAAGCACCGAGTTCATCCGGCTTGGCCGCGCCGACTCGTCCCCGCCAAGCGACTTCCTCCCCAAGGCGGGCAAGTCGGCGTTGAACCGGCCTGCGGAGAACCCCTCGTCGTCGTCTGCCGCCGGACGGCGCAATAAAACGCTGGCCCGCCGGACCTCGCCGCCCGGCTTGCTGCCGCGACTGGGCGTGTCCAGTCGGAAGTACCTGGAGCTGATCCTGCAGGACTCTCGCTGCTTCCTGTTCTGCATGTGCTACCTGACCTTCATCCAGTCGCTGATGGTGTCGGGCTACCTGAGCAGCGTGATCACCACCATCGAGAAGCGCTACAGCCTTCGCAGCTCCGAGTCGGGCCTGCTGGTCAGCTGCTTCGACATCGGCAGCCTGCTGGTGGTGGTCTTCATCAGCTACTTTGGGGGCAGGGGGCAGCGGCCGCGCTGGCTGGCGGTGGGCGGCGTCTTCATCGCGGTGGGCGCCGGCCTTTTCTCGCTGCCGCACTTCATCTCGCCCGCCTACCAAATCAAGGAGGTCAACTCGTCGGCGGCCAACGAGAGCCTGTGCATGAGCGCCAACGCCAGCCGCAGGGACCGCGTGGACGTGGCGTCCTGTCCGCGGGACCAGGAGGGCAACGAGCACAACCTGTACGTGGCGCTCTTTATCGTGGCGCAGATCCTGGTGGGCATGGGCTCCACGCCCATCTACACGCTGGGGCCCACCTACCTGGATGACAACGTCAAGAAGGAGAACGCCTCGCTCTACCTGGGTAAGCTCTCATCTTTCCGCCGCCACGTGCGACGTCCAATGGACCCTCACAATTGCTGTCAGGTTCAGTCAACCTGGAACATTTTAATAAACAACAGACAAGGAAGAAAGACATAGATTATTTTTGCTCGCGAGGAGAACGGACAGAGATGTGCACGGATTACAATCTCTTACCCGCTCTGAGGCACACTCTCCCGAGCCCTCTCTTTTTATTTTTTTACAGGGCGTTCCCTAGTTACACTGCAGTTGCTGCTTTAAAGGGAAGGGGTACTACAGCAGCAACATGAAAACGCAGACGTCCTTTTCTTCGGCGCTCAAAATGTTATCTTGCGATAAGGGCACAGTTCTTGTTCTGCAGAACTAGGAGTCATGCTCTTTCTCACGCTCTGCTCTTATTCACAACTTCATGATTCAAACATGGTTATACTGCTGAATAAATGCTTTGCAATACTATAAGAGTAAATATGGGATAACTTATGTACATAATTCTAATAACTTAACTAACCCTAACCGGTAACAAAGTCCAAGGAAATTTCTGCCCATGGTCTGGAGGGAATTGGGAGAGGTTGGAGTTGACCCATCCGTTGTCGGGTGGAGGTCTTGTTCCGGGTGCAGACTGTGCAGGCCTCGACGTACTCTCGTATTGCTGACTCCATGGCGGGCCGCCAGAACCTTCGAGCAATGGCGAACTTGGTTCTGCGAACCCCGGGGTGACAGGAGAGACGTGGGGAGTGTGCCCAATGGATCACTTGAGGGCGCAGAGACTCAGGAACATAGAGGCGATGCGGTGGGCACTCATCCGGAGGAGAAAAGTCTTTGTTGGCCCTTTTAACATCGTCCTCGATCTGCCATCTGACCGCCTTGGTGTTGCGGCACCCCGGCCTGATGGTGAGAGTAAAGGAAAAGCAGTTGAAAAAAAGCGACCATCTGGCCTGTCGAGAGTTGAGTCTTTGAGCTTTGCGTAGGTATTCCAGATTTCAATGATAAGTCCAGACCACGAAGGGTTGCGCCGCTCCCTCGAGCCAGTGTCTCCACTCCTCCGAGGCCACCTTCACAGCCAGAAGTTCCCTGTCGCCGATGCTGTAGTTCTGTACTGATTTGGAAAGCCGTCGGGACAGGAATGCACAAGGATGGACCTTACCATCCTCAGGGGATCGCTGTGACAAAAGGGCCCCAATCCCGACGTTGGAGACGTCCAACTCCAACTCCACCAAGAACTGCCGCTTGGGGTCCGGGACTCTCATGACGGGAGCCGCTGTAAAACGTTGCTTGAGCGAATTGAACGCCATCTCAGCGTTGGGAGACCAATGGAACCGTATCTGGGGAGAGGCATGCAACGGCGCGGCAATGGTGCTAAAGTTCCTAATGAACCACCTGTAAAAATTGGCAAAGCTCAGAAACTGCTGGACCTTTTTACGGGACTCTGGGGTAGGCCAATCCTTTACTGCACTCACCTTGTTGGCCTCCATTTGTACCCTTCCTGGAGCCACCACGAACCCCAGGAAGGAGATGGTGTTAATGTGAAAAAGACTCTTTTCGGCCTTGACATACAGCTTGTGGTCTAGCAGCCGTTGGAGTACTTGAGTGACATGATTCTGGTGAGTGGCTAGGTCAGGTGAGTATATCAGGATGTCATCCAGATATACATACACAAAATAGTCAATAAAGTACTTTAGCACATCGTTAATCATGGCCTGAAAAACCGCAGGTGCATTGGTGAGACCGAAGGGCATAACCAGGTATTCGTAGTGTCCACGAAGAGTGTTGAAGTTCGTTTTCCACTCGTCCCCTTCCCTGATCCTGACTAGGTGGGAAGTGTTTCGAAGGTCTAGTTTGGTGAATACTTTGGCTTGTTGCAGCTGATCGAACACGGTTGACATCAAGGGAAGGGGGTAACTGTTTTTTACGGTGATGTAATTTAGCGGGCTGTAGTCCACGCATGGTTTTAGCGATCTGTCCTTCTTGTCAACAAAGAAAAATCCAGTCGGAGCCGGAGACGAGGAGGGCCGAACGAGTCCGGCCGAACGAGTCCGGCCGAACGAGTCCGGCCGAACGAGTCCGGCCGAACGAGTCCGGCCGAACGAGTCCGGCCGAATGAGTCCGGCCTTCAAGGTTGTGTCTCTATAGTCATTCAAAGCTTTGCGTTCGGGCTCCGAAACAGAGTACAATCGACTTTTGGGAATAGTGGACCCTGGGATCAGGTCAATGGCACAATCATAGCCCCGATGCGGTGGAAGAGACGGGGCTTTGGTTTTGTTGAAGACCTCGCGGAGGTGATGATAGCATGATGGAACCGAGTTCAACTCCGGGTATTCATTGTCTGTGGAGGGATGGATGGACACAAGGTTAACAGCAGCAGAGTTCATACTGTCAGCCGGCTTGCCCCAGTCCATGGTCAATGCAGTCCCTTCCCCAGTCCATAACCCCTCCAGGTGGTGATCGGTCTACCGATATGCGGAAAAGGCCTTAAGCGCAAGCAAAGTGGAAGTCAATAAACGCATGAAGAGCACGCGTGTGGTTTTCAATTTTCAGTTTTAGAGCCGTTTTGTAACAAGAGCAAATGTTTTTCGGGGAGAAGCAGAAGAAAAAGCAGCAATCATTCCTGCAGTGGACTCGAGGTACGTTCAATGAACAGGCACGCAGTAGGAAATCACAGTTATGCATCGAAAAAAAAGCTCGGACGAGCAACATCAGCACATCGATAACAGCTTTGAAGCCACCTTCTTTGAAGTCGGCCAAATTGTCGCTGTGCTGTGTCATTTACCGACCTCCAAAATACAAGAAGGACTTTTGAAACGACTTTGCAAATCTTCTTGCCGAAATCATGCTGAAATATGATCATATCTTCTTCATGGGGGACTTTAATATTCACGTGTGCTGTCCTGAAAAACCCTAAAGTTGAGTTGAGTACTGTTTATCCGCGTTGTCACTCGCTCTTCTTGCCCCCTGCGCTGATTCGTTTGCTAACAGCCAATCAGAGTGATCAAATGCCCCCGACGTCGATTCAACATGTCGAATTTGCTGGAAACGCCCCCCCGACGTATTTCAACTCAATCCGACTTCACGACAGTAATTGATACACTGATCAGACAGCGCATGCCGTCGGCCCAACGCTGTCCGGCTCCCGACGTCGGATTCGTGTATCCAGGCCTTTAAACCAAGAGCACCATCTATAGGAGTAAGAAAAATAAACAATTGCAAGTGCATCATGAAGGTTCATGAAGCTTCATTTTCCCATCACTACTAATCAGTGAACTTGTACATATATGCACATTGTAAGATTTGTATATTTATCTGAAACTTCAGGCTGTGAGCTGTATTGAACAAACTGGTTGCAATCTGTTTCAGGTTTGAAAAACATTGCAATAAAATTTGAAGGCTTAACTCTGACTGCCAAGCATTTTCAGAAAAGAACATGTGGGTGCCAGCTGATTTAATCATTTTGACTGAGCTTTCAAAGTCCACAGAAAAGTTTGTGTTTGGACTATGGAAACACAGATACTACCAAATGAAAGATTGAACTCTCATCTTTCATCAGAAAAAATAGTTAGTTTCTACCTTATTCCGTTTTTCAGTAATCAACAATAGAAAATAGGTTAGTTTCACCCAAATGCTCTGTTTTGGACCAAAATATGGAGAAATCAAGCTTTTAGTGAAATTATATTATTTCATGCACTCTAGTGAATTTGACACCTTTTTTTTTCCATGAATGATGCCACAAACACCTAAACAGTGCTTTACTTCTGTAAAACACTACCACCAACAATGAAAAAGTGTTTTTTGATAGCAAAATACGTTTATTTACATTCAACAGTAACAATTTGACAAAACAATTTGGCAAACTATTTACAAATGTGTGCAACTGTGGTACTATTTACAATTGTGTGGATGTTTCAACTACACAGTTTTTCTTTTTGTGAGGTATATTGTGTAAAACTCCCCTGCGTGCAAGGGGATGCAGCAGGATTTGCACCACAGATTAGTTTCACTGCGATTGCCCCTTCGCGTGCACTTTCTTGCCGGCCTTTTTTTCCGGGGAGTGTTTGGCCATGTTTCCATCAAGTCTACTCTCCGGATCATGATACGGTGACCTGGTGTTTCGTCTGGCTTCCTCATGTCCTTCGGTTCATATACCGGGTGGTAAGAGATGTTCTGATCCATCTTATCCACTCCATTCATGGTGGCATCGTAGTCCAGAACCAGTGTCTTCTCCGTGATCAGACTGTACCCGCTCCTCCGATGAATATGCATTGGACTCGGTGTACTCTTCATCGTCCATCTAGTGCCCAAAAATAGTCATTATACTAACTTGATCTGCTTGATACTTTCAGCACATCTTGCCAAGGCTTTCCTCCACCGTTTCCCAAAAAAACATAGTGAACGTTTTTTAATGTCTTTGGCGGCACTCATTTGGATTTTACTAAACGTTATTAAACATTTTTGGCGGTCAAAGAGTTAATGTTCCATGAATATAACATTCTTCCATGCTTCAAGTGTGAACCCTAACCCTAAGAAAGATATTTTGGTAAATATTTCCCAAAAAAATGTATGTTTAAAAATCGATTCGGCTGCATATTGAATTGATACGAGAATGCGCACTGTAATATCGCGATATATTGCCAAATTGATTATTATTTTTTTTCTTAAGAGCTCAGTATTGTTCATTCGGTAATTATACCGATTTGACATGATTATTATTTTTTTTTAACACCACTAGTTGCTTTTAGTGTGCAATGTGTGCAAATGGCACCAGACGGCTCTGAAATAAGGGGTTCAAAGGTCGTCAATCCTGCCGGGTCCCCTATTGTTCAATCTGAACATGCTTGCGTTTAAGTGTCTTGCCACACTACGCAGATGGAGATTGGCTCACTTGTTGGTTAAAAATGGTTTTAAAAAATCATCTTGTCTTCTAATTCATACAGTTTTTGTTTTTAAAGACAAAAGGGTTTCATTTACCTTGACTAGTTTTGGCGTCGACTGCCGCCTTCCTCAGAAGCTGTTTAACTGACAGTTGTGACGTGTCCTCTTATCAGATGAAGTGTCACTTCTTGACTATTCTCATGAAACCAACTGATGTAATTCACTCATTCACTTGCAGCCATTTCCACTGAAGCAACCCCCCTTCGCTCCCGCTTTGGCTGATTTTGCAAGGCCCACAGAATATTGTGTTTTATTGCTATAAAAACATGGAACCTACCAAGAGAAAGATTAGAGTCTCTTCTTTCATATATTTCTATCTGTTTCTGTTTTGCAGCAATTAGCATTAGAATATAGCTACGTTTCATCATTATTCACAAACCTGTTGAAAACAGTAAAAAAAAGCTTGTTGCAACATTATCCTGGTTGATCTCTTATACTCTGCTGCTACCTGCTGGCCGTTTTTTTGTAATAAATACCATTGCTTTAAGCGACCTCTTCAGGTTAGAAGCCGCATCAGAGCCTTTTGTTTGCTCTAGCAGAAAAAAAATCATTTACAAAATTTATAAATGTGTTTTGGGACCATAACAATATTAAATAAAATAGAACGTGTTCATATGTTTTTGGGAGCAAATTAGTTAAAAGTACAGGTAGACTTTGAAACCAGTCATACAGTATCATATATAAGTTTTCCATTGCCATAATGAATTGGGGGGGCAAAAAGCTGGGCAAAATTCTAATAGGTGATCTGTCGTTCCCCCCCCCCCCCCCCCCAAACACATATTTGTAAGCTTGTGACTTCCAGTGTGTCAAAAGTTTGTAGGAATGAGGCAAAGTGAATGGATGTGACCTTGGTGAGGAAACCAACAATAAGCGTTGTCTTCTTGCACTTAAGTCGCCTGAGAGAGTTTAGTGGCGACATTCCATCACAGGATGCAGGAATGCTGTTCGATCGATGTTGTATTCAGGGATGAATTTTTCTAACTGAACCACAACGAGAGTCCATATTTTGTTCAAACTCACGTCTTTTGCTCAAATGTTTTTCTTCTGTCTTCTGATTGTCTGAAATAGTCTTTTGCTGCATTCACGGCAAAACCGAAAAGGCGATCTGGAACGCTTCCTTCGCTAGCGTTTCACCGCGTAGAGTTTTTTTTCTTTTAAACGATCGCCGCTCATTCATGCATTTGCGCACACCGGAGAGGAGGAGGCGTGTCATTTCTTTAGCGAGTCAACAAAAAGAGAGAGCACTCGGGTTAGGTACCAAATCGGAATGAGACTACAGATGGAAACTAAATCTAATGCAGCCATCATTTAAATGTTACTGCACACTGTCCTTCTAATAAACTAAACTGAAACGTAAACTCCTGGACGCCTCCCTGCAGAGGTGTTCCGGGCATGTCCCGACCGGCGGGAGGCCCCGAGAACGACCCAGGACACGCCTGAGAGACTACGTCTCTCGGCTGGCCCGGGAACGCCTCGGGATCCCGTCGGAGAAGCTGGTTGAAGTGGCTGGGGAGAGGGAAGTCTGGGCTTCCCTGCTAAAGCTGCTGCCCTCGCAACTTGACCCCGGATAAGCGGTAGATGACGGATACAAAATATTAGTTAAAATTATATTTTTGAAGAAAAAAACAAAACAATATTTTGAGTATTTTAAATTAGATTTTAACCTTTTAAAACATATTTGCAAAATAATATATTAATAATATTGTTGAACGTGTATTTTTTTTTAATCCGTTTAAATATTTCAAGCAGTTCTTTGAATATTTGTTTTCACAAATATTTGAAGCAAAACAAATATTTTCTAAATAGCAACATCTGACAAGAACAAAATAAGAATGCTCATGTCGTTCCATATTGGTCTGGTCATGTGGATGATATTGTTTGGAAGAAAGTCTGGCTCCTGCCTAATCTTTATTTGATAACAAATAATTGATTCAAGAAGTTCCCTGCTAAAGCTGCTGCCCCCGCGGGAAAAAAAAAGTTGAACTAATATGTCTG
Organism: Leptonotus elevatus; assembly: GCF_054856555.1. Classification (NCBI taxonomy): domain Eukaryota; kingdom Metazoa; phylum Chordata; class Actinopteri; order Syngnathiformes; family Syngnathidae; genus Leptonotus; species Leptonotus elevatus. Next base: position 3,889,842 of record NC_141239.1, on the reverse strand, counting down.
CATCTTTTAGTCAGCGATACAGTAATTTCATAAAATTGAGTTCAAATTAAAACAATGGACTATACTGTAAAAAAAAAAAAAAAACGTGTGGTATTGATTTGTGTTGAGGTCATTTTTCTGCCACGAGATGGCATAATTGCATTTGTAAGACATTGGTGACAGCTCAGTGCATTTTTCTTTTCGTATTAAGAGCTATCTAATCTTTAACATGAAGTAACTTGTGAAATTCTGCACATTTTTTAAATTGTAAAATACAACTTGACCCCAAGTTATTATTATGACATCTATTACTGCTAAAATTTTGACCTGGGCGTGTCTGCTGCGTTGCGACTGGAACTCCCCCAGTACAGGCTTTCCAATAAGGGGCAGTCATTAATCACGTGTTTAAAAAATGAGTGGCATCAAAGGAACTTTAAATTAACTCAAAATTAACACACCTAATTTAAACTCTTTACAGTGTGAAAAGGTGCTATTATTTGTTTCTGTTCTTCAGGCTTCTGATTGGCTAAAAATGTATTTCCAGTTTTTGGCTTTGTCCTTTCGAAATAGTCACAACAAACTTCAGGGCCGTTGGGTTACTGAACAGCAAGCACGTTTTGATGAAAAACATTCTACAGCGACCATTCATTCCTCGCGCGCTACTTGGCCCATAACGATGTTGGCGTCGATGTGCGCACTCAGCGGGAAATCTGCCGCCAAAGACGGACCGCCGCTCAGTTCGTTCATCGCCGCGCTCGCGCATGCTTTTAGGATGCCGATCGATGCGGGGCTCGGAACGAGCAACCAGGGAATTTCCTGGCGGTGGTCCAGGTTAAACAATTCCTTCAGCGATTGAGAGGATTTGTCCTGCAATCCCTCAGTGAAATGGTTCGTCCAGTTCAATTGCGGCCAGGCGTTTTGCGTGAGAAATTTGTGCGCGAAAGAGCTTATGACTCGCGTTTTGATACAATACGGCGGCATTCTCCGGCCCGTTCCTTTTTTTTTTATTATTTTTTTTTTTTCCCCCTATTCTTTTAATTTTTTTTTTTTTTTTTTTTTTTTTTTTTTTTTTTTTTTTTTTTTTTAAAGAGCTCAGTATTGTTCATTCGGAAATGTCATCATCATTGCTCTTTTTTTTTTTTTTTTTTTATATATATATATATATATATATATATATATATATATATATATATATATATATATATTTTTTTTTTTATTATTATTTTATTTTTATTTTTTTCGGCCGTTCCTGATGGCGGCGCCGCGCTGGAAAAGCGCTAAGGAGACGAACGCTGCGTCAGCGTGTTGCCGTGGCAACGCACAACATTCCATTGTGTCTGGCCCCCTTCATGTCCGTCTGCTGTCCGACTGTCTCCGTCGGACCCTCGCGCACGTGACGACCGGTCGCTCGCTCGCTCAGCAGAAAAACACTCGCAACGTTGAGCTTTCACCGCCTCGATTATGCTCGCCGTTATCACCGCCAACGACGAGCCCTTCGGCTTTCAGCCTTGGGTGTTCGTGGGCAATGATGCGTTTTTATACCTCGGCAAACGAGCCGATCAATAAGCAGACGCAGTCAAGCCATCACTCACAGAAGGAAACAAAGGAAGAATAAAGGCAAAGAAAAGGAAAGAGAGAGAATGAAACAAGAATGAGGAAAAGGAACGAGAGAAGGAAAGGAATAGGAAAACAAAGAAATTGTAGAAAATAATGAACGAAAGAAAATAAGAGAGAAGAAAACAAAGAAGAAAATGAGGAAAGAAAGAAAGAGAAGAAAACGAGGAAATAAAGAGAAAAGAGAACAAGAACGAACGAGAAAAGACAAAAGAAGAAATGGGGGCAGTAAAATGTGAATCGGCAGTAAAACAGGCCAAAATCCGGCTCGGAATGCTTGAACTAAATGCGGGAGTTTAAAAATAAAATTTAAGTCGAGATTTAAACATTCCTGCTGTCCAATTTCAACGGGTCGGACATTCCACAGTACCAGAGCCTGATCTGAGAATGCTCTTGAACCTGCGCACTTCTGTTTAGCCCGCCAGACACACACAAAAAAAAAGAGCATCTTGTAAGGCCTGGTCTCAGGAATGTGACTTAAATCAGCAAGACAGGAAGATGCGAGGCCGTGTCATATTTGATGAGACCAAAAGGTCGGCGTGCACCGCGAGCCAGCGCACGTCGGCCGTGTGGCCGCGTTACGATCTCTCCATTCAATAATGAAGCTATCAAAAAATGCCCTCAAACCAGTTGTAACATATCAAATCCATTTTTTTCCCACGACACTTGCTATTTTGAAGAAATTGTCCCCCCCCGCTTTGAATATGAGCATGGATGCTTGTTGTCACGTGAGCGGACTGTCGAGCGGCACGCTTGCGTTGCCTCATTTGTGGCTTGTTGGTCAGGATGCCGCGTTGCGTAACTCGGCCCGGGTTTTCCCTCTCCGGCGGGATGAGGGATTATCCGACCCCCGTTGGAAAGCACTCAATCCCGTGTCCGCCCGTGTGTGCGTGCGTCGTCGTCGTCGTCCTGTGATGGAATGAGGCGGCCGCTCATCCAATATGCGTCGCCGTGAGGACTGATTCCGGAAATATCTCGATGATTGCGCGTCGTTGACCACTTTACGAGCGTCACAATCAATTGTTCTGATTCTGATTCTGAAGACGAAGTTCCACACAACAAACATCGACAATGCACCCACTCTTTGTTCTTCAAACAAATCACGGAACCATTTCAAGACTTGCGTGTGTCCAAAAAGAAGACGCTGAGGACGTTTCACGGCTGTCATGTAGATGCCAAGTCTGGGGGGGGCGCTGTAGCGCAGCCACAGGGAGTTAACGGAACGCGCAGAAGAAGAATCAGCCAAGTAGACACTTTTTTTTTTTCTCACTTTATTGCAATCTACACAACAAACATGGCTTTGCATGTTTCGAAACAACATGAAAAAAACGGAACACAGGAGACGGGACCGATGGCGGCTGATTCAAGTACAACGGCGCTTGTTGAACGTCAGAATAAAGAAGCTAAATAATTTTTTTTTTAAATCAAACAAAAACCCAACCCCGCAGAACGGAAACGTGACAATGAGATGATCTGCGCACTTTGGAACTGATGGTTCTGGTCCCGGGGCGTTCCTGATCTTCGGCTTCCTGAATTCCCTCCTAAAGCACTCGGTAGCGATTGAGAGAGGGCAGTGGGACCGAGTGGGACCGAGTGGGACCGGGAGGGACCGAGTGGGACTGGGTGGGACCGGGAGGGGCCGAGCAGTGGTTGTCACTCCTGAGCTGAACTCTGAGCACCTGCTTTGTGTTCTTAGGTAACGCCGGAAGGTAAAAGGTTAACGTTGCCACTCCAGAGCCGTTCTTGTTCAGTCGAACCACCCGAGCCGATGACGCCTTGCGAGGCGAGCGGAGCTGAGGAATGTACGCCGTTAATTCCCTGTAATTGGCAAAATCTCATTCATTTCATGTGACCACACACACACACACACACACACACACACACACACACACACACACACACAGAGCGTCTGTCACGTGCGCCGTCAGTCTGCTTGAAGAGTTACGTAAGCTGAAGTACGTCAAGATGTGAATTGGCATGCGTTACCAGGCACTGCTGTTTTGGTTAGCAACAGAGTTGAAAGGGGTTCTCTCGAATGCCTGTGTAGCATCTATGAATTGATGCAGTTACACTTCTGACCTGCTTTTTTTTTTTTATTTCTTTTTTTTGCTGATGGGAAAAGTGAGCCGTTTATTTGAGGAAGGCGTTTAGTCACATTCATTTAGGCTGTTGGTTAGTTACGTAGTTAGATGTTTGTTTAGTAGGTATTTTTGTGGTTAGTTGGTACAAAGTAAATTCTGTATTTTAAATGTGACTATTTGTGTTGAGTGGGGACCAAATAGACTCAGTTTTAAAGTAATATTTACACTTTGGAAAATAATAAAAGTCAATCAAGGGCTGAGGAACGAACTCACGACCTTCAGCTTGGGAGACAGCCGATCTACTCCCTGAGCCACGCAGCTCCTGCTGTGTGTTAGTATAGCGCTTGTGTCAGCTGGAAACTCGTAAGAGACCAAAAATGATCTCTTGAAGATAAGCAAACAGTAGGAGGGGCATTGCTCAGGTGGTAGTGTCTCCCAAAATGAAGGTCGTGAGTTTGTTCCTCGACCCTTGAGTGACTTTTATTTTATTTATTTTATCTTTTTATTTTTATTTTACTCTATTCCAAGTGTAAATATGATTCTAAAACTGAGTCTATTTGGTCCCACTCTAAATAGAGTGAGATTTACTCTACAGAATTGACTGTTTAGTTATTTTGTTAGATGTTAGGCAGTGGGTTGGTTGAGTTCAGGGGTCAGCAAGCTTGACGGTCAAAAGAGCCATTTGACACCAAAGGTAAAACAACAAATCTGTCTGGAGCCGCAAAACATCTGAACATTGTGATGAAGAAAACGGTGTGTTCATGTTATTGTTAGTTAGGGCAGTCTGAGGGTTCAAGAGCTAATAAGAGATGCAGCATCCATGTAGAGATTCATTTTCTTCTACATTTCCTCTTTGGTTTTGGGATTCTGTCATTTTTGGCCATGTTGTGGACATATGGTTATTTTCTGCCTCTTCTTCCTTTTTTCAGCATTTTCTCATTTTATGGCAATATTTTGACTTTTTTTATTCCCCTTGCCTTTTTTGCTATCATTTTTCTGACATTTAATTTTTGGGATTTCTTCTTTTGTTTTTGGACATTTTATGGTTAATTTTTGATCGTTTTCTTTCCTGCCTTCTCTGAAATATAATTTTGCCGACTTTTTGGGCAATTTTGTGTCCACTTAAGGGTAATTTTTACAGAATAGTTCTTATGTTTTTGGACATTTTATAGTTACTTTTTAAATGGTTTTTTTTCTTCCTTTATTATTCAATTCTTTGACATTTTTGGCAATTTCATGCTAATTTTCTGCTTTTCCTCTCCCATTTTGGACATTTTATGGTTACTTTTTAGACCTTTTAAGGTCATTTTTAATACTTTGAAAAACTTGAAACTTTTGATTTTAAATATCTAATTCTTTTTTTTCTAAATCATTCTTTCATTCATTCATTTAAATATTTTATCTAAAAAAAAAAAGTCAATGTATGTAAATTTCTACAAATTTTCTTGAGAGATTAATTTTTTTTGTTCTAAATCATTGATTCATTTAAATATTTTATGGAAGAAAAAAAAAGTCAATATGTATGTCAATGTCTACAAATGCATTTTTTGTTCTCAATCATTCATTCATTTAAATAATATTTTATCTTAAAAATTAAAAGTCAATATGTATGTACACGTTTTCTTGAGAGAGACCAAAGAGTTTTTGCAGGTTGCAGTTTTTGGTTTTCACCAGTGTTACACAACTTTGCTTATACTAGACTTCCAAATCCTATTTTCACGCTCCTCATCTTCCTCTGTCTAGCCATCATGTACGTGATGGGCGCTTTGGGCCCGGCGGCGGGATACCTGCTCGGTGGCGTCCTCATCGGCTTTTACGTGGATCCCAAGACGGTGGTTAACATCGACCAAAGCGATCCCCGTTTCATCGGAAACTGGTGACTACGAACAAACACAAACACAATATTTTTGAACCCTCGTTGATGGACCCGCCCTCAATAACAACAACAACAACAACACGTTGGCGTGCAGGTGGAGCGGTTTCCTGCTGTGCGCGGTGGCCATGCTGCTGGTCATCTTCCCCATGTTCACCTTCCCCAAGAAGCTGCCGCCAAGACACAAGAAGAAGAAGTGGAGGAAAAAGTTGAGCATGGACGAGATGTCCAGCGACGACGACGTCCTCAAGGAGAAGAGCAACAACAACAAAGCCGTCACCTCCTCTATGGGCTTCGGAAAGGACATTAAAGGTAACGTACGAGAGCTGCTTTTAACGTCAACGTCATCTTTTGACGCCTGAGCTACTGGATCCTCAGCAAAGTAAGGGGCAGAGAATTGTTCGTACTTTTCACAAAGAATGGCGCAAAAGGAAAGATTGGCTTTGTGGATGTGCTTCTGTTCCACTTGACATGATGTTTGGCATTGCTATTGCTATTGCTAACTTGTTTTTGTGAGGAATTAGGCTGGTTTACAGGGAGATATCCACTTAATTGCATTCTTTCCGGTTCTGGCGCGCACGGCAGACCCCTAGTGGTGCTGACAGTTTTGGCCCTCTCTCAAAAACGTGCCCTTTGGAAAGTGTTATTATTATTATTATTTTTTTTAAATAAACAGTTTACTGAGTACAGGTGACAGGTCAATGTTGACACAATCTTTACAAAAAGCTGTACGACTAAACTCGTGGGGGGGGGGGGGCTGATCGATATGCGCCACGTGCACGCACACTCTCTGTCAATTGTTATAGTAGTCAAATGACATCTCATCACATTTTTTTATCAAAAATAATCCTCTCAAATCAAATTACAACGATCCAAAGTCCAATGCTTTTCAATGAGCGGATATATTTCGTTCAGCAAATTGACCGCCATCTTGACTTGTGACGTCATCTCGGAATTGTCAATAAAAAGCGCCCCCCCCCCCCCCCCCCCCCCCCCAGAGCACTTGCCCCCCAAAATGTCTGTACACGCCACTGCTTTCCGGGCGGGTTTTTATAAATTCATAAAATTGTCCGTTTTTCGTTGTGCTACGAAGTTTAAGATTGTGTAGCAAAAAAATGTTAGACTTCAAAAGTAGTCATGTTTTTTATTTGTATTTTTTTTTCTACCCATACAGAGGAGGCATATGCTACAATAGTTTGAATGTATGGCATCTTGGAGTAAACTGATTATCATTTAAGTATCTCAAGGTCGGGCCAAGTGTCCTCTTTTTTTTTTTTGGAAATGAAAATATGGTCACCCGAGGACACGTTGTACACTCGCCCGCCGACACACACATTTGTAATTGGTGTGTGCTTCTCAATTCGCGACTGCCTGCCGACCCAAACCTCGTGCTCACTGCACGTCACTGGTAGTAGGTTGCCCAATTAATTAGTTGGTTTGGTTAGGTATGTCGTTGTTTAGGCTATGAGTGTGACGATGTATCTATATCGCGATAAATCCTGATACTTTGTCTCCCGATCGATGATTGACACGCCTACGCCGAGTACCAATATTTGCAGTTCATATACAGCCACTGTAACGGCTCCATTGTTCATTACTCATTGAGCAATTACTTGGCCGGCCGCTAGGGGGAGCGCCTCATAAGAGTGGCGGGGAAATGTACGGAAATCTTCCGACGAAGAAGACTCATGAGCTTGTGTAAAAGATTTATCTCTCCAGCAAGTTCTGCATACGTTTCTATGAACAATTTGTATTATATCTTCAATTTTAAAGTTTTAAAACATATTTTATGATTTGACTTTTTGAAGCACACAATTTCTGATGAATATTGATTTTATTGGATTTAATATTTAGGTTAAAAAAAATGGTCTCACTAAGTCAAAAGTGCCACGGATTGTCGCACTCACTTAAGTGGGGCGAAATTCTTTTTCCGCATTTGAGCATCAGGCTTGGGAATCATTTGGTGATCGAACCCCCCCCCCAATTCCAACCCTTAATGCTGAGTGTCAAACAGGGAGGCAAATGGTCCCATTTTTAGAGTCTTGTGTGACCCGGCTGGGGATCGAACCCCACAACCTCCCAGTCTCAGGGTGGACACGACCATTAGGTCACTGAGCTGAAGATTTATACGATGGATTCTTCAAGATAACCAATTCTTTGCTTTGGTTACTTTTTTGCATACTCTTGACATTCTTACCTCTGGGAACTCGTTAAAGAGAGTTGGAAAACCTTTTAGGTTTTCAAGCTCATCGAGAGAATGCCAAGAATGTGTGAAAAAAAAAGTAAACCGCGAAAAGGGTGCTTATTTATTTATGTATTTATTGTATTATTTTCACTTTTTTTTTTTAAAGTACTTAACTCCAAATGTGTTCGTGAGTTGTCACAGTTTTGATGGCTTTAGTGAGAATTTACGATGTACATAGTCATGAAAATAAAGCATGTATTGAATGAGAAAGTGCGTCCATACTTTTGGCCTCTTCTGTACACGTTAGGCAAGAAGTCAAAGTGCCAGTGCCGATTTTTGTCTCTTTTTTTTTTTGTTGGTGCTAGTTTGGTTGGTTAGGTGTGGTTGCTTGGTTCCGTAATTGGTAAGGATAGACCGATTATCGTCCAGGCTGATTATCGGTGTGGATATTTGGCATTCTGACAAATAGCGGCATCTGCCTTTTTACCAATCTGAAGGCCGATAAAGCTGGTATCTTGCGAACGAAGTGAATTTAGGGGTTTCATCAGGATTTGTAAGATGTTCACACACAGCTTTTACTTGTCGCAAATAATTTTTGAACAATTTTTCACTGTCTGCGAAGATCTTTTGAAACCTTTTTACGAACCCTGTCAAAAACCCCAAATGAGCTACATCCGCATGCATTTATCGCACAGTGAGATCCAGGTACATTTTAATTTCCACTTTATAAATAATGATGCGGACACTGGCAACTCCCTACACTTTTTATTTTTCAAAACAAAATTAAAAAAAAGTTCAAATGTTGACATTTTGGAAAACTTTAGTTACAGGAAACTATTAACTTGTTTAGTATTTAATTTAGCTTAACACGTGCTGATGACCCTGGAAGCTCCTTGCAATTTTTTGTTATTTTTAAACAAAGTTGTCAATAGAGTTTAAAATTCAAAGAAAAAGTCTTTTTTTTTTAATTAATATTTTCTCTTTTTCTGCAAAATTGTGCAAATGAATATTGGTTTGAAATACCGGTTATCGTCATCCTTGACTACTAATAATCAATATCGGTATCGGCCTTGAAAAAGCCTTATCGGTCTATCACCATTAATTGGTTAGGTTAATTGGTTTGGTTATGAAATTGCATGGAACTTAACAGTGCAACTGAATTTGTTAACTTAACCACCCTGTCGAACCTTCACTCCATTCACTTGACTGTTGTATTTGTAAACGTGTCAATCTTTTTTTTTTTTTTCTTTTTTTTTTTTTGCTGCAGACCTTCCCAAGGCAGCCGTGAGGATCCTGAGCAACGTGACCTTCCTGTTCGTCAGCTTGTCCTACACGGCCGAGAGCGCCATCGTCACCGCCTTCATCACTTTTATCCCCAAGTTCATCGAGTCGCAGTTCGGCATCCCGGCGTCCAGTGCCAGCATCTACACAGGTGTGGCTTTGCCTTCCTTTGAAAAAGAATCCTCTCCGGCCGCGGCGACAACGGATCGCAACAGTCGCGGTTCGGGTCGGGTCGCGGATTTGAGTCACAAATCGGATCGTTTTTTGGGATCAGCAAAAAAGAAAAGAAAAAGATAAATAGTACTTTGTCTTCATTTATTTTGTAAAGTGCTTTTTCCATTAAATAAAAAAAAAAATTAAAAATTAAAAATGTCTAATAAAGCCGTGTAGGATTTAGTGTCTTTATTTATTTTGGAAAACACCTTTTCCCACTGAATAAAAATAATAATAATAATTTCAAAATGTCTAATAGCCTTTTAGGATTTAGGAGCACGGGTTCATGTGTGTGAAATAAGAAGGTATTAATGGCTTAAAGTTGTGTTTCTATAATCTAAACAGCTAAGTTTGACATTTTGAGTTGAAAGTTTTCTTTTAAATGGGTAAAAAGGTGTTTTATAAAATAAATTAATCTATGTTTTTTTTATTATTATTATAATGAAAAGACCTCAAAGCGCAATTTAAGGCACATTCCGTTCCTTTAAACATGGAGAGTGAAATTATTGTAATTACGTTTCAGTATATCGTAGTAAGATCCAACAAAAAGATCTAAAAACACTGAAGCAGCAAAGTGTGTGAAAATCGACACTTTGTGTCATTCTCAAAACTTTTGGCCATGACTACAATGTCAATCAAAGAAACGTCGAAAAGGGAAGTAAAGCTCGCCTTCGCGCCACCACGTGGGCCAACTTCAAAGTAAAAGCATCCTAAGGCGATTTGCATTGCCGTCAATGCATTTCTGTATTTGGTCAACTTTATTTTGAAGTTAGGCTTGTTACGTTGAGTCTGTTTCCGCTTCCTTGACATGTCATGTCAGAATGTTTTGACTCGACTGTGAACGCGCGCTTTTGTTTTTCGTTTTTGTTCCCCAATCCGCGGATCGGGCACGTTTGGAACGCGCCGCGACTGTCTGTTCTGCCGCGTGTGACGTGTGCCCAGGCGTGATCATCGTGCCGAGCGCGGGCGTGGGCATCGTGCTGGGCGGCTACATCATCAAGAAGCTGAAGCTGGGCGCCCGCGAGTCGGCCAAGCTGGCCATGATCTGCAGCGGCGTGTCGCTGCTCTGCTTCTCCACGCTCTTCATTGTGGGCTGCGAGAGCATCAACCTGGGCGGCATCAACATACCTTACACCACCGGGTAGGTGGAGAAAAATAACCGCCAGGGGTCAGCGGCGGTCCCATCTGTGACATGTTGACGCCACGGCAGGGTGGCGGTGGCCGTGGAACGGGTCCAGGGCCCGTCTGGGATTTAGCCACTTTGGCAGGACGCCTCTCTCTGGTTGTCTTCCTCTTGACCGGGGTTATTATAGTTTGGGAATTTTCATTTTTCTTAGTTTTGATTTGGTTATCTTTTGAAAATGTTTTAATTCGTTTTCAGGGTGGTTCTGTTACTTTTAATTAGTATTAGTTATTTCAAAAATCCTCAGTTTTAGTTTAATTATAGTTAGTTTCAGTATTAGTTTTCGTAAAAAAAAAGTGTATTACTTGTGCCCAATATTTAATAAACTAATAAATAAACATAATAAAATGAAAAAAATAACGCATTTCTTACCTTTCGGTGGAGTTAAATGAAAACGCAAACGAGCCATTGGAGCCAAAAGTCAAGCCGGCCAAATTGTCGCCTCGGAGCGACGTCATCTGAAGGTGCTTTCCTATTGGCTGCTGCTAGATGACGTCACTTCTGTGCGACACACTTTCAACCGTCCTTATTCCGGTTCATATCAAAATAAATATACTTAAAAATTACAAATTGCAACATTAAAATCATCCCCAAAGGCTCATACATTCAATTAATTACCAAAGACTGAAACGAAGGACATTTTCGCTATAATTATTAGAGGGGGGGGAATCTTTGACTGATTTTTGATTCAAAATGATTTGATTAAGAATGATTTTTACTTCACTTTTCATGATCTACTCCAAGATGACTCGCCAATGCTAATTAGCGCGGAACTCGCGGCACTTTTATCACTCAAAAGAATGGCTATGCATGTGCAAAAAAAACAAAAATGTATCCAGAGAAGCATGTTATTACTCACTGGCATATACTCTTCCTACGCTGCAAAAAAAACTAACAAAACTTTTAGTGAAATAACTTGGTCTTGACTTTTTCCTTCTACTTTCTAATGTGGCTACAACTTAACAGTGTATCAGAATAAGCGGAACCACACTTCCCCTAAGTGGCCAAATCAGGAACAACATGAGCAGCACTCCCAATAAAGGCACACACAAACGAGGGCAAGACAGTATAAATTAATTTGAATAAAATCTATTAGGGACATATAAAATCAATTCTGAATCGTACGAGACCCTTGTGAGGACAGGCGGTTAAGAAAATGGATGGATGGATAATCGCATGACTTCAATATTCATCTGTTCTAAATGTATAATCATTTTTATCCAAGTTTTCATTCTCTTGTTAACATAAAAGTGGAAAAAATGTTAAACTAATGGGGTGGGTAGATGCCACGGACTTCCGACTTCTGGGTTTCACACTTCAGCGCCGTTTCCGGCCGCGTTCCAACACTCGCACCCCTGAGTGGAATATAAAGGAACTTTAAATTAACTCAATATTAACTCATTCACTGCCATTGACGGCTATAGACGTCAAAAATTCATTTGAATTATTTCTATTAGTTTCACTTTTTTTTTCCACTTTTGTTAACAAGAGTATGGAAACATAGAAACATTTTTATTGTACATTTAGAACAGATATAAAATGTGTGATTAATTTTGAGTTTAAATAATTAAGTAATTAAACCAAAAATATATATTAAAAAATTGGAGGCGTCAGACGATTACAATTTTTTATTGTAATTAATCGCATGACTTCAATAGTTAACTCATGACTAATGACATTTTATATCTGTTCTAAATGTACAATAAAAAAAATCCTAGGTTTTCATACTCTTGTTAACAAAAGTGGAAAAAAATGTGAAACTAATAGAAATAGCTCAAATGAATTTTTGACGTCTATAGCCGTCAATGGCAGTGAATGAGTTAACAGACTAATTTTGACACCCCTATATAAAACGCATTGCTTTAATAAGCTGCCATTGTGTATACTTTATAATGTTGTAATTTAGGATAAAAAAAGCCAAATGTATTGGGTTACATTAAAATGACTACAGATATTAAGGACAAACCTTGGCCAGATGTTCCGTAAGTTAACTCCATGAGGTTAGTGGGTCGGGGGTCGGGGGGGGGGGGGTACCAAACCCAACCCCAACCCCTTGTGCTCATTTGAGAATCATTTTTCTGCCGATCATGTCAACTTGGTTGTGTTGTCGGTTCCAGGCCGACGCTGACGATGACGCAGCGGAACCTGACGGGCGGCTGCAACGTCAACTGCGGCTGCAGAATCCACGAGTACGCCCCCGTCTGCGGCTCCGACGGCATCACCTACTTTAACCCCTGCCTGGCCGGGTGCACCAGTGTCGCCAACGACAGCAGCGGCGTAAGACGTCGCCGCCGATGTTAATATTGTCCCCGGCTTTATTGCGCTTTACTGTCCCGTGGGCGATGTCACCTGCCGCTGCTCGTTAGAATGAATCGTAATCCCGCCACAGGTGGTCACATTCGCGCGGTTTCCAAAAATGCGGACGCGAGCTTGTGTGCCCGGGCCACAAATGACACAGACTGGCTAGCTGTTAGCCAGTTAGCAGCCAGCTGCTATCCTGAGGCAACGGCAGCCAACTCGACACTCTCATTCGCCGACTCCCATGTCACTCACCAGGCCACACCCTGCCCAGTTAGTCAGTTGCTTAGATGGTTAGGTTTAGTTAGGATAGGTTGGTGGTTAAATTATTATTTTTTTAAATAACAAATAAAAAAATACAATTAAATTAAAAAATATATAATAATAATAAAAAATTAAAATTAAAATTAAAAATTAAAAAACAAAAAGTTGGTGGTTGGTTACTGAGTTTGACGTTTGGTTGGTAGGCTCGCCCTTCCTAAAAAGTTGTATGCTTTAGGTACATACTTTAGTGTATACTTAACTCATTGACTGGCAGCCATTTTCACTAAAGCAACCCCCTTCGCTCCCGGCTGTTTTACTGGATTTGGACTGATTTTTGCAAGGCCCCACAGAATATTGTTCTACTGTTATAAAAACATGGAAACTACCAAAAGAATAGATTCGAGTCTCTTCTTTCATCAGGAAAAAAAACCCCATTTGTTTAGGTTTTTCGTTTTGCAGAAATTAGCATTTGAATATAGCTAAGTTTTATGGATATTCACATTTCTGTTGATAACACTGTCAAAAAGAGCTTGTTGCAACGCGGTCCTGGCTGATCTTTTATACTCTGCTGCCACCTGATGCCCGTTTTTTGTAGTAACTACCTTTAAAAACAAAAAACATACATAACATAAACATAAAAAGCGTATAAATATGTTTTTGTGTGTGAGTGAAGGACAAAGTATTTAAAAAAAAAAAAGTATTCACACGTTTTTGGGTATACCTTTTTTGAGCGTACTTATTATTGTACTGTACGTAAACTTCAAGTAAACTCTTTTGGGACTAAATTAGCCCATTTTAGTACACTTAAAAGTATATTTAAGTATATTATAAAGTATACATTCAAGTATACTTTATAGTATATTTAATTAGACTATTGGGGAAAACAAGTATACTTTGTAGTATACTTATGTCCACCGTTAAGTTTACAGCAAAAAGCCCAGTGATGAAGTGACAGGGATTGCTCATTACTCAGTTGGCTGTTTGTTTGTTGAGGTCGGTTGTGGGTCAGGTCATCGCGTGGTCGGTCAGTCGGTTGGGTAGTTGTTTATTCAATATGTTTGAACCCCCACACTGTCAATTACAGATACTGCAAACATATGAATGGCAACTTCAAATGAGTCCAAATTGAGCATGTGCCTTACATGCTTATTTACGATCGGAATTATGCAAAAAAAAAAATGCAATGATCAGATTAGTCGATTATAAATATACATATACATGTATAACCCTAACACTAAAAGGAGATGTTCATGAGAGTACAGGAAAAGTTAGAAAGAGTGTCCCCAATATGAGAGAGCCCACTCGTAGCTGCTCGCAGCTCTAGTTAGGGCCCAAATAGCTGCTGCTGCACGATCCCTATTGCAATTGAAAGAATGATTCCTTTTCTTAAGTATTGTTATTACTACTGCTGAATGGATTGCAGTCCTGAAGGCCTATAAATTAGGGGGGGGGGGGGGGGGATCTTTGACTGTCTCACGATTCTATTCCGATTCAGAATGATTTGATTGACAATGATTTCTGATAGATTTGCAAAAAATCGTCATGATCTACGGCAATCTGACTCGCTAATGCTAATTAGCGCGCTACTCGTGGCACTTTTAGCGCTCAAAAGAACGGCTATTCATACAAAACGCTTCAGGAATATATACAGAGAAGCATCTTAACATTATCACCGGCATGTGCTCGAACCACGCTGCAAAAAACAACAACTTTTATCGGCATGACTTGATCGTGACTTTTTGCTTCTACTCTCTCAATTGTGGCTACAACTTAACAGTGTATCAGAACGAGCGGAACCACACTGCCCCTAAGTGGCCAAATCAAGTACAACAATAAAGGCGCACACAAACAAGGGCAAGGCGGTATCAAATCATTGAAATAAAATTGATTCTGGATCGCACTAAATGGGCGCGCACGTTGCGCCTCGCACAAAATTTGAAGTTGTCATACACGATTGAATCTGGAATCATGAACAATTGCAAACGTGCACAATGATTCCCTCGTTGCTGACTCATTGCAGATCCGCAACTACTCGGAGTGCGCGTGCGTGCAGAGCCGCCAGGTCATCACGCCGTCGTCGGGGGGGCCGGGCAGCAACCAGTTGCAGCTGGTCATCGTCAAGACGTACCTCAACGAGAACGGATACGCCGTGTCGGGGAAATGCAACCGCACCTGCGGCACCCTCATCCCCTTCCTCATCTTCCTCTTCATCGTCACGCTCATCACCGCCTGCGCTCAGCCGTCTGCCATCATCGTCACGCTGCGGTACCGCAAAATAACTTTTGCTTTTTTTCTTTCTTTTTTATTAAACTTTCTTTTTGTGACTTTTTCAAGTATAATAAAACAAAAAAACAAACATACATTTGGTCATCAATTTCACATTACATACAAATAAAATACCAAAATATTATTATTTTTTAAATAAAATAAATTACAGGTCTTTTTATACAGCAATGGTTCAATAGTCACTTTTTTTTATTTATAAACACAATCACCATTTTTCTCAAAACAGAAAGACATTTTTCAATTTTGGGGTTTAAAGAGAAGGTAATTCGCTCCATACTTTCAATTGTGTTCATAATACTTACGCAATCGGTCTGTGTTGGAGGTTCGGATTGCAGCCATCTCCTAGTTACGCAAAATAACTTTATAAATAAAGCACTTGTTTTGATAAAAAATGCTAACCATTTAAAAAATAGGACTTGTTTTCACCAAAAATTTAATTTTCGCCCCATGAAAACTACAACTTTTTAAAAAATATAATATTAATTATAATTTTAAATTTTTATTTAAAAAAAAACCACGTTAATTTTAATAAAAAAATAATGTATTTATTTTTTACATAAACTACTTTAAATATGACTTTTCTCTTTTAGCGATGATTTATGCAAGACTGTTTTTATCTAAAAATTCAACTTGACTCTTGTTAAATTGTCTTCTTTTTTTTAATGAGAAAATGCAACTTTTGATTTTTAAACAAATTATGCTTGACCTTTTGTTATAAAAATGAAACTTTTTTTATACAACATACAGGACATCACTTAAAATCATCTTTTCTCAAAAAAATACAATTTATTGAAAAAATACTTTAACATTAGAACATGTACGCAAATAAAGTACATATACTACTATATGACTACGTAAACAAAAAAAATTTTGGGCATAAAATAAGTAATATATATATATATATATATATATATATATATATATATATATATATATATATATATATATATATATATATATATATATATATATAATAAATTTTAAAAGTGACTTTCAATTGAAAAAATGGATCCAAAAACTTTGACAAGAGTTACCGGTTTGATTTGTTTGGCCCAGACCGGAAATGTGTCACTAATTAAGCAACACACATGAACAAATCAACTTGACTCATCAATAACTAACTATTGCTCGTTTAGAAATAAATATTCATATTGTGTGTTTTGAATTTTTTTTATTTTATGACCAAGTATGCTCTGCAGGCAGTTGAGAGCTGCTAGCGTGCTAACGCGTGTGTTTGTGCAGGTCAGTGGCCGAGCAGGAGCGACCGTTTGCGCTGGGAATGCAGTTTGTTCTGCTCAGGACGCTCGGTGAGTACAATTAAAATACATCTCAGAAGGATTCCCAATGTTGTGTACTCAGCAGGAACGAGTTTCTTATAAGAAAAATCACAATTATAATATATACAGTAATGTCTTAATTGACTAGAATTGGGACAGATTTGACCACACTTTTTTTTTGCTTCAATTCTATGGAGGACCAAAACTGCCAAAATAAAAAATAAATAAATGATTAAGTAAGTAAATAATAATTTTATATATATATTTATATCCCTAAATAAATAAATAAAAAAGTAAAAAATAAATACAAAAATAAAAATTGAGATTCAAAATATAAATATAAAAATAAATGTGGAAATAAATACAAAAGTAAATATATAAATATAATTAAATATCAATCAATAAATAAAAACACTCTGCTCTCTGACATTTATTTATTTCGTTCTGCAGACGCTCTGTCAGGTCGAAATGTTCTTCAAATATAGGGGCGGTCCTAAGCGTGTCTTGGGTTGCACTCCGCCGTTGCAAACTGCCTTTCAATAGTTGAACTGCCGAGAGTGAGCGGGTGAGCGGGTGGGTGAACAAGGAAGTCTCGTCTCCTTCTCGACTTCCATGTTTGCCGAGCCGCTTATTCAACCATCGAAAGGCAGTTTGCAACGGCGGAGCCCAAATCCATTACAGGCTTAGGACCGCCCCCTCATTTGCATAACATTTCATCCTGGCAGAGCGTCTGCAGCGTGAAATAAATAAATCTGAAAGCAGAGCGTTTTTATTTATTGATTGATATTTTATTCTATTTATATATTTATTTTGTATTTCTTTCAACATTTATTTTTATCTTTACTTTTTTAATCAAGTTTTTTATTTTTGTTTACTCTTATTTATTTATTTATTTATGGATATATATATATATATTTTTTTTTTTTCATTTATATTTATTTTTGTGGTATTTAATTTTTGTATTGTATTTTTTATAACGGTTTTTATTTTCCCCTTTAGTCATTTCTTTTTAACTTTGGCAGTTTTGGTCCTCCATACAATTCTGGTGCATGTGACATAGCCACCAGGGGGCAGCATAGAGTTACGTAGAGACGTGTCAGCTGCTCAGTAAGCGGGAGTAAGATCTTTTCGTATCTGCCCTGTTGACGCGTCGCCTGTTTTGGTCCGGCAGCGTACATCCCGACGCCCATCTACTTCGGCGCCGTCATCGACACCACGTGCATGCTGTGGCAGCAGGACTGCGGCGTGCACGGCTCGTGCTGGGAGTACGACGTCACCTCCCTGCGCTTCGTCTACTTCGGCCTGGCGGCCAGCCTCAAGTTTCTGGGCTTCCTCTTCATCTTTCTCACGTGGTACTCCATCAAGTACAAGGAGGAGCGCGTGGAGCGCTGGCTCAAGCGCCACCTGTCGCCCGCCGACACGGTGGGCAGCCTGGTGTGCCACCCGGGGGGCCGCAAGGGCCACGCCCGCACCCGCTCCTGTCCCGTCAACATCCCGCGCAGCGAGCACGCCGCGCCGCCCCCCGCCTGCGTGCCGCCGCGCGCCGGCCCCCTCAACCGCGGGGTCAGCACGCAGAGTTGCCCCGGGAACGAGTTGAAAGCGGTAACGCCCCCGCTCGCTCCCGCCGCGCCGGCGCGCTCCCTGGAGCAGGTGGCGGTGCGCGTGTGATTGTCGGCCGATGGAATGCCGGCGCACAGTCAGCAATTTGAGGAGCCGTCGTCTTGGTCGGGTGGCTTTCTGTACAAACGTGGTGCCGAAAACAGACAAACGCTGTCCCCCCGTCCCGCCCCTGAACTGCTCTCAGCCCACCTTCACCTTCACGACATTAATTCGCACGTGTGGACACGTGACACATGCTACACAACAGTACCACACTTTTTGGCACACCGACACCGCGTTAGAGTCCCTAAGCCAGGCACAGTTTGCCTTAATTGGTACCAAAGTCACCGCAACAATTTACTGTACCCACTTGGGTTGACTAGTATGGAGGACCAAAACTGCCAAAACTAAAAAGAAAGAAAGAAAGAAATGAATAAAAGTGAAAATAAAAACGAATATATAAAATATAATTCAAAAATTAAATACAAAAAAATAAATGGAAATGGAAATAAAAACAACAACAAAATATATATCCATAAATAGAAGTAAAAAAAAAAAAAACGAGATTCAAAAAATAAATACAAAAATAAATATATAAATAGAATTAAATATCAATCAATATATAAAAACGCTCTGCTCACATTTATTTATTTCATGCTGCACACGCTCTTTCAGGAACGAAATGTTATTCAAATGAGGGGGCGGTCCTAAGCGTGTGTTGAGTTGGACTCAAGTCGCAAGTTGTGTTGACAGTGGACCAGATAGTCGTCCATTGCTGGCATTCTCCAATGCAAGCCGGCGAGACTTCCTTGTTCGCCGACCCGCTCACTCGACCAATGAAAGGCAGTTTGCAATGGCGGAGTCCAACCCAAGACATGCTTAGGACCGCCCCCTCATTTGAATAACATTTCGTCCTGACAGAGCGTGTGCAGCATGAAATAAATAAATAAATGTGAGCAGAGCGTTTGTATTTATTAATTGATTTTTAATTATATTTATATATTTAATTTTGTATTTATTTCCACATTTATTTTTATATTTATTTTTTGAATCTTGTTTTATTTTTGTATGTATTTTTATTTTGAATTATGTTGGATATATTGTTTTTATTTCCATATATATATATTTTTGAATTATATTTTTTAATCCGTTTTTATTTTCACTTGTATTCATTTATTTACTACATTCTTCATTTCTTCATTTTTAATTTGAGCAGTTTTTGTCCCTTCATACACTGGATCCAATTGGCTTGAATTTCTACAGTTGATAGTTGAGGGCTATCAAAGGTGGTGTACCACTTTTTGGCACCTTGCCTCAGTGGGATTTGCATTTCACTTGTCAAAAGTACAAAAAAGAGGGGAACAAGTGTCGCTTTAGCACTTTTTTGCCACCCTTCCTGGCTGTTATGGTACCTAAAAAAAGAAGCTACGCAGTTTAGTGCACTTTAGTACCCTTCAAAAATGTCATTTATTGGAACCATACCACATTTTGGCACCCTTTCCAAAAAAGGATAGATGGCGCTAAAAGTTTGGAAGGGTCCTTCTTAGTTTTAGGGTACCCAAAAGGCGGAGCGAGACGCTTTGGGGTTCTTTTCTAGTAACTAGTAACTATTCCCATGTATTATTATCTTATCGCAGACGAATCTGAAATTTCTTAACAAAAATGAATGCAAGATTTTTGCATCAAATCCTAATTAATATCCACATTTCAGAATGTCATTTCAAACCGTTTGGTTCACTTTGGTACACTTCACAACTTTGACGATGGACATTTATGAACCGCAAACACTTTTTTGGCGTTCATTTCACAGAATTGGATACCCAAAGGATGGAGCTTGAGTTCACTTCTGTGTCGTCAAAAGTGGTGAAAGGGTGACCATATCACTTTTTGGCACCCTTTTACAGTGTTAAGGGTTCCTAAAAGGTAGAGCCAGACACGGTTTGGTTCACTTTGAAATTGTTTCCGTGGCCAAAAATGCTGCGAAGGTTACCAAAGTATCACTTGACCCTACACAAGTTTTGACAATGGAAATTAACTAACCGTACCACTTTTGGCACCCTCTCACAATGTTGTGCTTCTTTCAAGGGCGGAGCCTGAGAGTTTGCTTACTTTGGTACCCTTCAAAATCGATCGAAATGAACTAACCGTACCACTTTTGGCACCCTCTCACAATGTTGTGCTACTTTCAAGGGCGGAGCCTGAGAGTTTGCTTACTTTGGTACCCTTCAAAATCGATCGAAATGAACTAACCGTACCACTTTTGGCACCCTCTCACAATGTTGTGCTACTTTCAAGGGCGGAGCCTGAGAGTTTGCTTACTTTGGTACCCTTCAAAATCGATCGAAATGAACTAACCGTACCACTTTTGGCACCCTCTCACAATGTTGTGCTACTTTCAAGGGCGGAGCCTGAGAGTTTGCTTACTTTGGTACCCTTCAAAATCGATCGAAATGAACTAACCGTACCACTTTTGGCACCCTCTCACAATGTTGTGCTACTTTCAAGGGCGGAGCCTGAGAGTTTGCTTACTTTGGTACCCTTCAAAATCGATCGAAATGAACTAACCGTACCACTTTTGGCACCCTCTCACAATGTTGTGCTACTTTCAAGGGCGGAGCCTGAGAGTTTGCTTACTTTGGTACCCTTCAAAATCGATCGAAATGAACTAACCGTACCACTTTTGGCACCCTCTCACAATGTTGTGCTACTTTCAAGGGCGGAGCCTGAGAGTTTGCTTACTTTGGTACCCTTCAAAATCGATCGAAATGAACTAACCGTACCACTTTTGGCACCCTCTCACAATGTTGTGCTACTTTCAAGGGCGGAGCCTGAGAGTTTGCTTACTTTGGTACCCTTCAAAATCGATCGAAATGAACTAACCGTACCACTTTTGGCACCCTTTCACAACAAAGGGACGTCGCGTGTTCTTGACATATTTAATGAACCTTTGACGCATTCATTAAGTGTTAGCCACATAGCGCCACAAACTTGATCAAGCCAAACAATTCCGACACTCAACATGCGCCAAACGCCGCCGCGATGAGACGAAGCGATTTTATCGAAGTTGTAACGTTGCGTAGCAGATGCCAATTTACTCATTTGGCATCGCTTACAATTTGCGGCAGATGCGGAAGGAGCGTGTGCAACTTAACTAAGTTGCATGTGCGAGATATGTTAGCGGCGTGTGCAACTCGCTGGCTGCAACTCGCGCGTTCATGTCATCTTTTCGATCCCGAGAATACAAATGTGAATGTTTTTTTTAAAATCACTTCCTGATTTTTGATCAACTCCCTCAATATCCTCGGGCACACAAAACACGCACACACTCGTCACATGATGTTCGGGCGCAATGCATTGTGGAAGAAGCGCAAGCTAGCAACTCTGACTTTTTTTAAATTTTATTTTTAAGAACCCGAAGTGATTTTCAGCCTGTTGTCCAGCCAATCCAATCGATGCATTTGACTGGCTTAAAAGCAATGTGAACACATGACCAGAAACCTGTGGCTTCACGTGACCACATCTCCTCTGCTGGTGACTTGTGGAACTGCACGTGACAACCAAAAGGATTTCATCAGTGAACTCATCCCGCCATAATGAGCATACTTGAGTCACGGGATCGTCATGTGACCACCGGGTTGGATTAAAAATACAAAAAAAAAAAAAATCTGTATTTTTGTTTGTTTTATGATGTCACCTCACTGGGACGCTTTAACGTCTTTCTGTTAAAAATGTGAACAAAAGAGTAAAAAAAGTAATAAAAAAATCTTACCATGTTTTTTTGTCCTGTTCTTTTCGTAGCCACTAGATGGCGCACGCGTGCCAGACAAATCAGCCGTATATAGAGGGAGTTTGGCCAACTGCTTAAGCAGGGTAACAAGATGGCGTCCGTATGTCGTGACCAGCAGTTGCCAATTCACGTTGTGATTTGTCACGCTGTGATTGGTCAACTGTTGGCCACATAACATTCGGACGCCATCTTGTTATCCTGCCGAAACAGAGTTGGCCAAACTCTATATATGGCTCTTAGACAAATACCAATCACGACTTGTAAGTGTATTTATTTTTTTCATTTTTGCGTTTTTCTTTGTGTGTCTGAGCCACACTAGAACAGAATACCCTCATATACCTGCGCAATATTGCGCGTTCGTAAAAAAGATACATGAAAAAAATCTTAGATTAGTAACTAAGTAACTTTTGATCCTATATGTTTTAAAGATGAACATTTTTCTTTTAACCCCATTATATTTACAGTAAGTCTGCATTGTTATACTTTACAGTAGGTCTGCGATGTGTGTGTTTTAAATCATAGGTGTCAAACTCCGGTCCAATCAGCAGGATCGTTATCAGGTTTATGCAGAGCTTGCTGATGAGCTGATCATATATCAGCTGTGTTGGAGAAGGGAAACATCCAAAACCTGCAGGACTTCGGACTCCTGAACCGGAGTTTGACACCTAAGTTTTAAATGACCCCCACTCCTCACCCAGTCTCAACCCTTATGCTATTGTAACCCCAAGATGTTGTCTTCTCGAACGAGGCTGGCTCGGTTACACCTCTCTCTCCTCTCTCTGCGCTCATAACATGCGCAGTACACAAAACACTTCAGCATGTCAAACTCAAATAAATACAAAACCAAAAGTAATCATTCACAAAACAAATATGTCAATTGCAATTAAATTAAAAAAAAAATCACATTTGCAAACAACGTGTTACACTATAATGGCCACACATTGTTCTAAAGACAATAAAAAATCAACCGTACCCACTCTAACAGCAAACTATAATTAGAGTATGTGTCAAAATATTTCTACTCGAACGAGATATGCGTGGGTACAGAACGGCTTTGCTTAAATAAAAACAAAAAAACAACGTGCATCTGTCCTGTACCTTTCGCAATGCGTGTTTCATTTTGCGTGTGTGAACGTGTTTTGACCTATGTGATTGCCTCGTTAGCGATCCAAGATGGCCGATCGTCTGCGCACGCGCAGAAGTCACAGATCGAGCGTTGACAGCCACACGTGGAAACTCCACTTCCCAGAATGAACCGCGCCAGCTACTTCCGGTTTCATTTACCCAAGCAGGAAGCTAAAGTCAGGTGAAAATGAAACGAATTCTCTCTTCGTCTACTGCAACCTGCTGAAGATTCTTAGGACAAACACACAAAAGCACAACATACGAAACAAACTGAAGTGCGCTTGAAAGGTATGTCGCGAATTAACGTGTTTGTTTGTTTTTTAAGCTTAGATGTCAGCGACGATGACGTGTTTGATGTGATGACTTTTTGTTACTGTTTGGTTTCGGCCCAAATGAGCTTCTGCTTCTCAATCTTGCTCACGTGACGCGAGGACGATTATCATCGTTATCATGATGATGAGGAGAGGAAACATGACATTATAGTTTGCTCTTGTCAAGTATCGAAAAAAAACCCTCATGTTTTTCTTCTTATTTTCTCCTTTGCTTTTTCTTCATCTTACCTCTTCTTCTAAAGATGATCCGCATCCTGGATCTGTCTTAGTTTAGTATTGTGCCACAAATGGCTGCTGCTGCTGCTGATGATAATGATGATGATGTCACCATAGAGATCCATCACAGCATATTGAAGCAGTGCACGGCCTAAGATGGCTCCCAAGCCAAATTTGAGCAGCTACCTTCTCAAGGGTTCGATTGACATGTTGCGGCATCTCCAACCCAAACTTGGACATTCTCTCTTGTCATTTATGCACTTATTGCCACCTCAGTCTGCAGTTTCCTAAGTGAAATTCCTAAAAATCCCTTAAAATATAGTCAACAATTTGTGATGTAAGATTACTACATATGTGGGATTGTAAAAATCTGCAATTTATGGTTTTGGACGGCTGTAGTGCCTTTCTTACTGTATTCATCGTTGCAGCGCCGTCACTCGCTCTCCATCCTTTGCATAACTTTTGTTGATCGGTATTATTCGTATTTGGAGGCCCGTAGCCTGATCGAACGGGGGCAAGAAAAACCTGCCGACCCGTCAGGCCTACAAAGAACTGCTGCAGCATTAGGAAGGACCAAAACTGCCAAAATTAAAACATAAATAAATGAATAAAAGTGAAAATAGAAATGGATATAAAGAATATGATTCAAAAATAAAATAAAATAAATAAATATACATGGACATTAAAAAAAAACTCTCTCTCTCTCTCTCTCTCTCTCTATATATATAAATACAATTAAGTATCAATCAATAAATAAAAACACTCTGCTCTCACATTTATTTATTTCATGCTGCAGACAGCTCTGTCAGGTCTAAATGTTATTCAAATGAGGGGGCGGTCCTAAGAATGACTTGGGTTGGACCCCGCCGTTGCAAACTTTATTTTCAATGGTCGAGTGAGCGGGTCGGAAGTCTCGCCGGCTTAAATGAAGAGCTCCAGCAATGGACGACTATCTTGTCCACTGTCACCACAGTGATGGTATTGATTGATATTTCATTTTATTTTTTGTATTTATTTCGATATTTATTTTATAATCTCGTTTTTTTATTTATTTAGGGTGTGTACATATATATATTTTTATTTATTTATTTATTTATTTATTATTATTTCCATTTATATTAATTTTGTTGTTTTAAATTTTTGAATAGTTTTTTATTTTCACGTTTATTTATTTATTTAGTCATTTATTTATTTTTAATTTTGGCAGTTTTGGTCCTCCATACAGACCTGAGGCATTGAAGTCGACCAGCGAATATTCTGGCTTGTGCGGCAGAATCAGAGATTGTGACTGCGTAAAAGTTCGAGAGACTGAAGAAGAATTTCTGAACTCGAAGGCTGTTTTCAGAATCGTAAAAGATGCTATTACTCTAACATCTGTGACGCTCTGTATGAAAGAGGCTCCAGGGGTAAGCTAGCTTTTAGCATGTGCGCGCTAACATTGCTAACTGTCTCGTGTGCAGATGCAGTCATGTGACGGGCAGCAACGCCGGCGTGTGTGTTGAGCGCAGTCGACTCCCAAGCAGCCGGCGCCGGCCGGTACCGCCAGCGCCGCCATGGACACCCGATGCAGCAGCAGCGCCGATTCTCGTGCGATGGCGGGCTACGGGACCAGGAGCTCCACGCCCCTCCAGGCCCGCGTGGAATCGTACGAGGAGGCGAAGAATTGCATCTCCGACGTCAGGCGGACCTTTTGCCTCTTCGTCACCTTTGACCTCTTGTTCGTCACCTTGCTGTGGATCATCGAGCTCAACGTAAGCTTGCTTCGCTTTGTCCTGATCCAATCCCGATTCTGTGTGCCTTCGCACGGCTCATGCGGGTGGCCGCAATCAGATAGTCACATGTATCCATCTGTTGAGGATACTTGCTTCAACAAACCAAGATGGCCGACTTCCTGTTTGATTTAAGACATGGGTCTTTGAGACTTTTTTTGTACGTTTTCTGATGATCGACATGTCCACTAAATTCTGTGTCGATAGGAGAGACTGGTGTGGGTAGCTTTATTTTTTGGGGTTTTTAACTTTCCAGGGATCACGACAAAGGAAACCAAAATGGCCGACTTCCTGTTCAACTTCAATCATGGGTTATTTTTCGTTTGCACTCTGATGATAAGACGTAAGACATATTTTGTGTAGATTGGAGAAGCTGGTATGGTGGGCAGCTTTGTTTTTGTTTTTAACTTTCCAGGGAATGTGAAATGGCTGCTTCAAACCAAAATGGCCGACTTCCTGTTCAAATGCGATCATTGGTTCAATTTTTTGCACATTTTTGTGACGATCGTTGAAACTGGTGTCCGAAGGGCTGTTTTTTTTCTCTATCCAACTTTCTAGGGACACAACAAAGTGTGACATGTCGCTTAAAAACAAAAATGGCCAACTTCCTGTTCAAATTCGATCATGGGTCCTTGATGATAAAACATGTCTACCAAATTAAGTGTAGCTTGTAGAAACTGGTGTGGACGCAATTTATTTATTTATTTTCAACTTTCCAACAAAATATAAAATGGCTGCTTCAAACCAAAATGGCGGCAATTTGATTGTGGGTCCATGACGTGTCCGCCTGTTTTGGTGCGGTTGAAACTGGTGTCATTTTTGCAAACATCTCAGGGGGCGCTGTTGAGTGCGTACTTTGTGTGTGTCAGGTCAACGGCGGGCTTCCCAAGCAGCTGAACCAGGAAGTGCTTCATTACAACTATCACGGCTCCTTCTTCGACATCTTTGTAAGAAAACACACGCTTGCACTTTTCGGGCAAGTCCATCCAAATGGCTTGACGTTGTCTTCCCGTTGCGTCTCCTCCACTTCCTGCTTTGGCTCCGCCCCCTCAGCTTCTGGCCGTCTTCCGATTCGCCGTTCTCATCTTGGCTTACGCCGTCTGCAGGTTGAGACACTGGTGGGCAGTGGCTGTGAGTACACGCACACACACACACACACACACACACAAACACATATGCATAAGAACTAGGGGTGTCAAAATGAGTTAATTTAAAGTTCCTTTCCCGCCATTTTTTTTTTTTTAAACGCACGTTTAATGCCCGCCCCCTTACTTGGAAAGCCTGTACTGGGGGAATTCCAGTACCAATGTCCACGTCAAAATTTAGCAGTAATAATAATAATTCCATTATATTATTATTATATTAAAAAAAAATTATTATAGAAAAAAAAATAATAATAAGAAAGAATAAATACAAATAAAATAAATTATTATTATAAATAATAATTCCAGTCGCAACGCAGCAGACATGGCTATGTCAAAATTTAGCAGTAATAAATGTAATAATAACTCCATTATATTATGATTATAGAAATAAAATATTATATAAATAAAGGAAGAAGAATAAATACAATTTATTATAATTATAAATAATAATTCCAGTCGCAACACAGCTGACATGTCAACGTCAACATTTAGCACTAATAAATGTAATAATAATTCCATTATATTATTATTATATAAATACATTATTTTTATATAAGGAAATAAATAATAATAATAATAATAAGCAGAAAGAATAATAAATAAAAATAAAATTAATTATTATAAATAGTAATAATTCCAGTCGCAATGCAGCAAACATGTCCACGGCAAAATTTAGCAATAATACATTTTATAATAATTCCATTATATTATTATTATTATATAAAGAAAGAAAGAAAATAAAAAATAAATAAACTATTATTATAAATAATACTAATTCCAGTCGCAATGCAGCAGACACGTCCATGTCCAAATTTAACAGTAATAAATGTAATAATAATGCATATATCTGGGGAGACTGAGGTCAAGTTGTGTTTTACAATTTTAAAACTGTGCAGAATTTCCCAAGTTGTTTTATGTTAAAGATTAGATAGCTTTTAATATGAAAAGAAAAATGCAATTTTGCCATCTAGTGGCAGAAAAATGACAGTGAAATTAATATCACACCTTTTTTTTTTACACTACAATACATATTTTTAATTTAAACTCAATTTTATGAATTATTATAAAATTATTATATCAATGACTAAAAGATGCAGCCATATTATATATATATATATGTTTAAAATTTTGTCCACTTTTATGTTAACAAGAGTATGAAAGTGTAGGGGAAAAAAATATTGTACATTTAGAACAGATATAACTATTGGAGTCATGCTATTAATTACAATAAAAAAAAATGTAATCGACTGACACCCCTAATATAAACACAAACACACGCACATAATTATTAAAACACACACATAAACACGTACACAAAAATCCACACACTTGCTACACACACAAACGCTATTAAAAACCCTTGTACAAAAACACACAAAGAACTCATACGCACGCACACACAATAGACATGCACATACTGAAAAACACACACAAACACACACACACACAAACATAATTGCACGTGAACACACAAACACACACAAACACATTATCAGGATTTTTCCTGGCTCAAATTAAGGCAGAGGTGGTATCATCCTGATTATGATGGGTGACTACCGATACCATGTCTTTATTTCAGGTATCGATACCATTATCGGCCGATCAGGGACAAGAAATTAAAAATGATATGAAAACAAAGTTGCCATTAACTTCATTCAATTTGAAAGAAAAATAATATGTTGGGATGTATAGGTGACTACTCAAGAGTCTCGGTCGGGGGGGAAAAGTGTTATCGCAAATCCCTAATCCTGACCATGCGCCGTGACGTGCATGTATTCTCGCTTTCATTTTTTACAGGCAACATGTAATAATCCCATGTTTTAATAAACACACGCCACAAAAAGCACCCAAACGTGACTTTGCGCTTGTTTGTGTTTCTGTTGTGTTAATCAGACGACCACTGCTGTCAGCTGTGCCTTCCTCATCGTCAAAGTGATTTTGTCAAAGGTCAGGCCTCAAAGGAAACCATTAGGAAAGTAGTACATGGTGTGGCCGTGCGTAAACGCTGGCGTTTTGTTTGGCTCGCTCGCTCGGCCGTTGCAGCTGCTGTCCCAGGGCGCGTTCGGTTACCTGCTGCCCATCGTCTCCTTCGTGCTGGCCTGGATGGAGACGTGGCTGCTGGACTTTAAGGTTCTGCCCCAAGAGGCCGAAGACCAAAACCGTGAGCGGGTCGTCGTCTATATCTTCATCTTCATCTTCATCTTCATCACTTCCCTTCTGACCTTAATGTCTCCGCGTTGACCCCGTCAGGGTGCCGCTCCCTGTCGGCCGCCGCGGAGCGAGCTCGTCTCCTCGGACCCGGACCCTTGTCCGACGGCCAGTTCTACTCTCCGCCTGAGTCGGTGGCAGGTGAGCGCCCCCTAGTGCTCCTTTGCTCAACGACGCGCAACAACAAACTCACGACGCCAGCTCGACATGATCCAGGGTTATTCGAGTTTTCATTTCAGTTCCTTTTTATTTCATTATGAGTTTTTGTATTTTTTATTTAGTGAGTTTTCATTAGTTCTAGTTCGGGGTGTCCAAATGAGTGCATTCATTTTGAGTTTCTTTAACGCCCCTAAAAAATGTTAACACGCGATTAATGACCACCCCTTGCTTGGAAAGTCCCGTCCACATCAAAATTTAGCAGTAATAAATTCATTTAATAAATCATTTAATTTTATTTAATTAATAATGCATATATCTGTGAAGACTGAGTCATGTTTTAAAAATGTGCACAATTTCACAAACAACTTCATGTTAAAGATTAGATAGCTCTTAATATGAAAAGAAAAATGCACTAAGCTGTCACCAACGTCTTACAAATGCAATTATGCCATCTAGTGGCAGATAATGACTTGAACACAAATCAATAACACTCGTTTTTTACAGTACAATACATCTTTTTAATTTTAACAAAATGTTATGAATTATTATGAAATTACTGTATCAAAGACTAAAACATGCAGACATATTTCTATTAGTTTAACATTTGTTCCTACTTTTATGTTAAGAGTATGAACAAATGTTTTTATTGTACATTTAGGACAGATGTAAAATTTGCGATTATTAGTTAACTATTGAAGTCATGCGATTAATTGCGACCCCTAATTTGAGTTAAATACTTAATTTAAGTTTCAGTATGAGTTGTCTTTTTTGTTATTTTTTTGACTTGACTCTTGTTAAATTGTCTTCTTTTTTTAATGAGAAAATGCAACTTTTGATTTTCAAACAAATTATGGTTGACCTTTTGCTATAAAAATGAAACTTTTTTTGTACAACATACAGGATATCACTTAAAATCAACTTTTCTCACAAAAATACAATTTATTGAAAAAATACTTTAACATTAGAACATGTACGCAATTAAAGTACATATACTAATATATGACTACGTAAACAAAAATATTTTTGGGCATAAAATAAGTTATATATATATATATATACATATATATATATAATAAATTTTAAAAGTGACTTTCAATTGAAAAAATGGATCCAAAAACTTTGACAAGAGTTACCGGTTTGATTTGTTTGGCCCAGACCGGAAATGCGTCACTAATTAAGCAACACACATGAACAAATCAACTTGACTCATCAATAACTAACTATTGCTCGTTTAGAAATAAATATTCATATTGTGTCTTTTGAATTTTTTTTATTTTATGACCAAGTATGCTCTGCAGGCAGTTGAGAGCTGCTAGCGTGCTAACGCGTGTGTTTGTGCAGGTCAGTGGCCGAGCAGGAGCGACCGTTTGCGCTGGGAATGCAGTTTGTTCTGCTCAGGACGCTCGGTGAGTACAATTAAAATACATCTCAGAAGGATTCCCAATGTTGTGTACTCAGCAGGAATGAGTTTCTTATAAGAAAAATCACAATTAAATATATACAGTAATGTCTTAATTGACTAGAATTGGGACAGATTTTACCACACTTTTTTTAGCTTCAATTCTATGGAGGGCCAAAACTGCCAAAATGAAAAATAAATAAATGATTAAGTAAGTAAATAATAATTTTATATATATATTTATATCCCTAAATAAATAAATAAAAAAGTAAAAAATAAATACAAAAATAAAAATTGAGATTCAAAATATAAATATACAAATAAATGTGGAAATAAATACAAAAGTAAATATATAAATAGAATTAAATATCAATCAATAAATAAAAACACTCTGCTCTCTGACATTTATTTATTTTGTTCTGCAGACGCTCTGTCAGGTTGAAATGTTCTTCAAATATAGGGGCGGTCCTAAGCGTGTCTTGGGTTGCACTCCGCCGTTGCAAACTGCCTTTCAATAGTTGAACTGCCGAGAGTGAGCGGGTGGGTGAACAAGGAAGTCTCGTCTCCTTCTCGACTTCCATGTTTGCCGAGCCGCTTATTCAACCATCGAAAGGCAGTTTGCAACGGCGGAGCCCAAACCCATTACAGGCTTAGGACCGCCTCCTCATTTGCATAACATTTCATCCTGACAGAGCGTCTGCAGCGTGAAATAAATAAATCTGAAAGCAGAGCGTTTTTATTTATTGATTGATATTTTATTCTATTTATATATTTATTTTGTATTTCTTTCAACATTTATTTTTATCTTTACTTTTTTAATCAAGTTTTTTATTTTTGTTTACTCTTATTTATTTATTTATTTATGGATATATATATATATATATATATATATATATATATATATATTTTTTTTTCCATTCATATTTATTTTTGTGGTATTTAATTTTTGTATTGTATTTTTTATAACGGTTTTTATTTTCCCCTTTAGTCATTTCTTTTTAACTTTGGCAGTTTTGGTCCTCCATACAATTCTGGTGCATGTGACATAGCCACCAGGGGGCAGCATAGAGTTACGTAGAGACGTGTCAGCTGCTCAGTAAGCGGGGAGTAAGATCTTTTCGTATCTGCCCTGTTGACGCGTCGCCTGTTTTGGTCCGGCAGCGTACATCCCGACGCCCATCTACTTCGGCGCCGTCATCGACACCACGTGCATGCTGTGGCAGCAGGACTGCGGCGTGCACGGCTCGTGCTGGGAGTACGACGTCACCTCCCTGCGCTTCGTCTACTTCGGCCTGGCGGCCAGCCTCAAGTTCCTGGGCTTCCTCTTCATCTTTCTCACGTGGTACTCCATCAAGTACAAGGAGGAGCGCGTGGAGCGCTGGCTCAAGCGCCACCTGTCGCCCGCCGACACGGTGGGCAGCCTGGTGTGCCACCCCGGGGGCCGCAAGGGCCACGCCCGCACCCGCTCCTGTCCCGTCAACATCCCGCGCAGCGAGCACGCCGCGCCGCCCCCCGCCTGCGTGCCGCCGCGCGCCGGCCCCCTCAACCGCGGGGTCAGCACGCAGAGTTGCCCCGGGAACGAGTTGAAAGCGGTAACGCCCCCGCTCGCTCCCGCCGCGCCGGCGCGCTCCCTGGAGCAGGTGGCGGTGCGCGTCTGATTGTCGGCCGATGGAATGCCGGCGCACAGTCAGCAATTTGAGGAGCCAACGTCTTGGTCGGGTGGCTTTCTGTACAAACGTGGTGCCGAAAACAGACAAACGCTGTCCCCCCGTCCCGCCCCTGAACTGCTCTCAGCCCACCTTCACCTTCACGACATTAATTCGCACGTGTGGACACGTGACACATGCTACACAACAGTACCACACTTTTTGGCACACCGACACCGCGTTAGGGTCCCTAAGCCAGGCACAGTTTGCCTTAATTGGTACCAAAGTCACCGCAACAATTTACTGTACCCACTTGGGTTGACTAGTATGGAGGACCAAAACTGCCAAAACTAAAAAGAAAGAAAGAAATGAATAAAAGTGAAAATAAAAACGAATATATAAAATATAATTCAAAAATTAAATACAAAAAAATTAATGGAAATGGAAATAAAAACAACAACAAAATATATATCCATAAATAAAAGTAAAAAAAAAAAATGAGATTCAAAAAATAAATACAAAAATAAATATATAAATAGAATTAAATATCAATCAATATATAAAAACGCTCTGCTCACATTTATTTATTTCATGCTGCACACGCTCTGTCAGGAACGAAATGTTATTCAAATGAGGGGGCGGTCCTAAGCATGTCTTGGGTTGGACTCAAGTCGCAAGTTGTGGTGACAGTGGACCAGATAGTCGTCCATTGCTGGCGTTCTCCATGCAAGCCGGCGAGACTTCCTTGTTCGCCGACCCGCTCGCTCGACCAATGAAAGGCAATTTGCAATGGCGGAGTCCAACCCAAGACATGCTTAGGACCGCCCCCTCATTTGAATAACATTTCGTCCTGACAGAGCGTGTGCAGCATGAAATAAATAAATAAATGTGAGCAGAGCGTGTGTATTTATTAAGTGATTTTTAATTATATATATATATATAATTATATATATTTATTTCCACTTTTATTTTTATATTTATTTTTTGAATCTTGTTTTATTTTTGTATGTATTTTTATTTTGAATTATGTTGGATATATTGTTTTTATTTCCATATATATATATTTTTTAATTATATTTTTTAATCCGTTTTTATCTTCACTTTTATTCATTTATTTATTACATTCTTCCTTTATTCATTTTTAATTTGAGCACTTTTGTCCCTTCATACACTGGATCCAATTGGCTTGAATTTCTACAGTTGATAGTTGTGAGGGCTATCAAAGGTGGTGTTGCACTTTTTGGCATCTTGCCTCAGTGGGATTTGCATTTCACTTGTCAAAAGTACAAAAAAAGAGGGTTACAAGTGTCGCTTTAGCACTTTTTGTCACCCTTCCTGGCTGTTATGGTACCTAAAAAAAAAGAAGCTACACAGTTTAGTGCACTTTAGTACCCTTCAAAAATGTCATTTATTGGAACCATACCACATTTTGGCACCCTTTCCAAAAAGGATAGATGGCGCTAAAAGTTTGGAAGGGTCCTTCTTAGTTTTAGGGTACCCAAAAGGCGGAGCGAGACGCTTTGGGGTTATTTTCTAGTAACTAGTAACTATTCCCATGTATTATTATCTTATCGCAGACGAATCTGAAATTTCTTAGCAAAAATGAATGCAAGATTTTTGCATCAAATCCTAATTAATATCCACATTTCAGAATGTCATTTCAAACCGTTTGGTTCACTTTGGTACACTTCACAACTTTGACGATGGACATTTATGAACCGCAATCACTTTTTTGGCATCCATTTCACAGAATTGGATACCCAAAGGATGGAGCTTGAGTTCACTTCTGTGTCGTCAAAAGTGGTGAAAGGGTGACCATATCACTTTTTGGCACCCTTTTACAGTGTTAAGGGTTCCTAAAAGGTAGAGCCAGACACGGTTTGGTTCACTTTGAAATTGTTTCCGTGGCCAAAAATGCTGCGAAGGTTACCAAAGTATCACTTGACCCTACACATGTTTTGACAATGGAAATGAACTAACCGTACCACTTTTGGCACCCTCTCACAATGTTGTGCTACTTTCAAGGGCGGAGCCTGAGAGTTTGCTTACTTTGGTACCCTTCAAAATCGATCGAAATGAACTAACCGTACCACTTTTGGCACCCTCTCACAATGTTGTGCTACTTTCAAGGGCGGAGCCTGAGAGTTTGCTTACTTTGGTACCCTTCAAAATCGATCGAAATGAACTAACCGTACCACTTTTGGCACCCTCTCACAATGTTGTGCTTCTTTCAAGGGCGGAGCCTGAGAGTTTGCTTACTTTGGTACCCTTCAAAATCGATCGAAATGAACTAACCGTACCACTTTTGGCACCCTCTCACAATGTTGTGCTACTTTCAAGGGCGGAGCCTGAGAGTTTGCTTACTTTGGTACCCTTCAAAATCGATCGAAATGAACTAACCGTACCACTTTTGGCACCCTCTCACAATGTTGTGCTACTTTCAAGGGCGGAGCCTGAGAGTTTGCTTACTTTGGTACCCTTCAAAATCGATCGAAATGAACTAACCGTACCACTTTTGGCACCCTCTCACAATGTTGTGCTTCTTTCAAGGGCGGAGCCTGAGAGTTTGCTTACTTTGGTACCCTTCAAAATCGATCGAAATGAACTAACCGTACCACTTTTGGCACCCTCTCACAATGTTGTGCTACTTTCAAGGGCGGAGCCTGAGAGTTTGCTTACTTTGGTACCCTTCAAAATCGATCGAAATGAACTAACTGTACCACTTTTGGCACCCTTTCACAACAAAAGGACGTCGCGTGTTCTTGACATATTTAATGAACCTTTGACGTATTCATTAAGTGTTAGCCGCATAGCGCCACAAACTTGATCAAGCCAAACAATTCCGACACTCAACATGCGCCAAACGCCGCTGCGATGAGACGAAGCGATTTTATTGAAGTTGTAACGTTGCGTAGCAGATGCCAATTTACTCATTTGGCGTCGCTTACAATTTGCGGCAGATGCGGAAGGAGCGTGTGCAACTTAACTAAGTTGCATGTGCGAGATATGTTAGCGGCGTGTGCAACTCGCTCGCTGCAACTCGCGCGTTCATGTCATCTTTTCGATCACGAGAATACAAATGTGAATGTTTTTTTTAAAATCACTTCCTGATTTTTGATCAACTCCCTCAATATCCTCGGGCACACAAAACACGCACACACTCGTCACATGATGTTCGGGCGCAATGCATTGTGGAAGAAGCGCAAGCTAGCAACTCTGACTTTTTTTAAATTTTATTTTTAAGAACCCGAAGTGATTTTCAGCCTGTTGTCCAGCCAATCCAATCGATGCATTTGACTGGCTTAAAAGCAATGTGAACACATGACCAGAAACCTGTGGCTTCACGTGACCACATCTCCTCTGCTGGTGACTTGTGGAACTGCACGTGACAACCAAAAGGATTTCATCAGTGAACTCATCCCGCCATAATGAGCATACTTGAGTCACGGGATCGTCATGTGACCACCGGGTTGGATTAAAAATACAACAAAAAAAAAAATCTGTATTTTTGTTTGTTTTATGATGTCACCTCACTGGGACGCTTTAACGTCTTTCTGTTAAAAATGTGAACAAAAGAGTAAAAAAAGTAATAAAAAAATCTTACCATGTTTTTTTGTCCTGTTCTTTTCGTAGCCACTAGATGGCGCACGCGTGCCAGACAAATCAGCCGTATATAGAGGGAGTTTGGCCAACTGCTTAAGCAGGGTAACAAGATGGCGTCCGTATGTCGTGACCAGCAGTTGCCAATTCACGTTGTGATTTGTCACGCTGTGATTGGTCAACTGTTGGCCACATAACATTCGGACGCCATCTTGTTATCCTGCCGAAACAGAGTTGGCCAAACTCTATATATGGCTCTTAGACAAATACCAATCACGACTTGTAAGTGTATTTATTTTTTTCATTTTTGCGTTTTTCTTTGTGTGTCTGAGCCACACTAGAACAGAATACCCTCATATACCTGCGCAATATTGCGCGTTCGTAAAAAAGATACATGAAAAAAATCTTAGATTAGTAACTAAGTAACTTTTGATCCTATATGTTTTAAAGATGAACATTTTTCTTTTAACCCCATTATATTTACAGTAAGTCTGCATTGTTATACTTTACAGTAGGTCTGCGATGTGTGTGTTTTAAATCATAGGTGTCAAACTCCGGTCCAATCAGCAGGATCGTTATCAGGTTTATGCAGAGCTTGCTGATGAGCTGATCATATATCAGCTGTGTTGGAGAAGGGAAACATCCAAAACCTGCAGGACTTCGGACTCCTGAACCGGAGTTTGACACCTAAGTTTTAAATGACCCCCACTCCTCACCCAGTCTCAACCCTTATGCTATTGTAACCCCAAGATGTTGTCTTCTCGAACGAGGCTGGCTCGGTTACACCTCTCTCTCCTCTCTCTGCGCTCATAACATGCGCAGTACACAAAACACTTCAGCATGTCAAACTCAAATAAATACAAAACCAAAAGTAATCATTCACAAAACAAATATGTCAATTGCAATTAAATAAATAAAAAAATCACATTTGCAAACAACATGTTACACTAAATTAAATTAAAAACAAAAAAACAACGTGCATCTGTCCTGTACCTTTCGCAATGCGTGTTTCATTTTGCGTGTGTGAACGTGTTTTGACCTATGTGATTGCCTCGTTAGCGATCCAAGATGGCCGATCGTCTGCGCACGCGCAGAAATCACAGATCGAGCGTTGACAGCCACACGTGGAAACTCCCCTTCCCAGAATGAACCGCGCCAGCTACTTCCGGTTTCATTTACCCAAGCAGGAAGCTAAAGTCAGGTGAAAATGAAACGAATTCTCTCTTCGTCTACTGCAACCTGCTGAAGATTCTTAGGACAAACACACAAAAGCACAACATACGAAACAAACTGAAGTGCGCTTGAAAGGTATGTCGCGAATTAACGTGTTTGTTTGTTTTTTAAGCTTAGATGTCAGCGACGATGACGTGTTTGATGTGATGACTTTTTGTTACTGTTTGGTTTCGGCCCAAATGAGCTTCTGCTTCTCAATCTTGCTCACGTGACGTGAGGACGATTATCATCGTTATCATGATGATGAGGAGAGGAAACATGACATTATAGTTTGCTCTTGTCAAGTATCGAACAAAAATGTTTTTCTTCTTCTTATTTTCTCCTTTGCTTTTTCTTCATCTTACCTCTTCTTCTAAAGATGATCCGCATCCTGGATCGGTCTTAGTTTAGTATTGAGCCACAAATGGCTGCTGCTGCTGATGATGATAATGATGATGATGTCACCATAGAGATCCATCACAGCATATTGAAGCAGTGCGCGGCCCAAGATGGCTCCCAAGCAAAATTTGAGCAGCTACCTTCTCAAGGGTTCGATTGACATGTTGCGGCATCTCCAACCCAAACTTGGACATTCTCTCTTGTCATTTATGCACTTATTGCCACCTCAGTCTGCAGTTTCCGAAGTGAAATTCCTAAAAATCCCTTAAAATATAGTCAACAATTTGTGATGTAAGATTACTACATATGTGGGATTGTAAAAATCTGCAATTTATGGTTTTGGACGGCTGTAGTGCCTTTCTTACTGTATTCATCGTTGCAGCTCCGTCACTCGCTCTCCATCCTTTGCATAACTTTTGTTGATCGGTATTATTCGTATTTGGAGGCCCGTAGCCTGACCGAACGGGGGCAAGAAAAACCTGCCGACCCGTCAGGCCTACAAAGAACTGCTGCAGCATTATGAAGGACCAAAACTGCCAAAATTAAAACATAAATAAATGAATAAAAGTGAAAATAGAAATGGATATAAAGAATATGATTCAAAAATAAAATAAAATAAATAAATATACATGGATTTTTATATATATATATATATATATATATATATATATATATATATATACCATAAATACAAAAATAAATATATAAATACAATTAAGTATCAATCAATAAATAAAAACACTCTGCTCTCACATTTATTTATTTCCTGCTGCAGACAGCTATGTCAGGTCGAAATGTTATTCAAATGAGGGGGCGGTCCTAAGAATGACTTGGGTTGGACTCCGCCGTTGCAAACTTTCTTTTCAAAGGTCGAGTGAGCGGGTCGGAAGTCTCGCCGGCTTGCATGAAGAGCTCCAGCAATGGACGACTATCTTGTCCACTGTCACCACAGTGATGGTATTGATTGATATTTCATTTTATTTTTGTATTTATTTCGACATTTATTTTTATATTTATTTTATAATCTCGTTTTTTTATTTATTTAGGGTGTGTACATATATATATTTATTTTTATTTATTTATTTATTCATTTATTATTATTTCCATTTATATTAATTTTGTTGTTTTAAATTTTTGAATTGTTTTTTATTTTCACGTTTATTTATTTATTTAGTCATTTATTTATTTTTAATTTTGGCAGTTTTGGTCCTCCATACAGACCTGAGGCATTGAAGTCGACCAGCGAATATTCTGGCTTGTGCGGCAGAATCAGAGATTGTGACTGCGTAAAAGTTCGAGAGACTGAAGAAGAATTTCTGAACTCGAACGCTGTTTTCAGAATCGTAAAAGATGCTATTACTCTAACATCTTTGACGCTCTGTATGAAAGAGGCTCCAGAGGTGAGCTAGCTTTTAGCATGTGCGCGCTAACATTGCTAACTGTCTCGTGTGCAGATGCAGTCATGTGACGGGCAGCAACGCCGGCGTGTGTGTTGAGCGCAGTCGACTCCCAAGGCAGCCGGCGCCGGCCGGTACCGCCAGCGCCGCCATGGACACCCGATGCAGCAGCAGCGCCGATTCTCGTGCGACGGCGGGCTACGGGACCAGGAGCTCCACGCCACTCCAGGCCCGCGTGGAATCGTACGAGGAGGCGAAGAATTGCATCTCCGACGTCAGGCGGACCTTTTGCCTCTTCGTCACCTTTGACCTCTTGTTCGTCACCTTGCTGTGGATCATCGAGCTCAACGTAAGCTTGCTTCGCTTTGTCCTGATCCAATCCCGATTCTGTGTGCCTTCGCACGGCTCATGCGGGTGGCCGCAATCAGATAGTCACATGTATCCATCTGTTGAGGATACTTGCTTCAACAAACCAAGATGGCCGACTTCCTGTTTGATTTAAGACATGGGTCTTTGAGACTTTTTTTTGTACGTTTTCTGATGATCGACATGTGCACTAAATTCTGTGTCGATAGGAGAGACTGGTGTGGGTAGCTTTATTTTTTGGGTTTTTTAACTTTCCAGGGATCACGACAAAGGAAACCAAAATGGCCGACTTCCTGTTCAACTTCAATCATGGGTTATTTTTCGTTTGCACTCTGATGATAAGACGTAAGACATATTTTGTGTAGATTGGAGAAGCTGGTATGGTGGGCAGCTTTGTTTTTGTTTTTAACTTTCCAGGGAATGTGAAATGGCTGCTTCAAACCAAAATGGCCGACTTCCTGTTCAAATGCGATCATTGGTTCAATTTTTTGCACATTTTTGTGACGATCGTTGAAACTGGTGTCCGAAGGGCTGTTTTTTTCTCTCTCCAACTTTCTAGGGGCACAACAAAGTGTGACATGTCGCTTAAAAACAAAAATGGCCAACTTCCTGTTCAAATTTGATCATGGGTCCTTGATGATAAAACATGTCTACCAAATTAAGTGTAGCTTGTAGAAACTGGTGTGGAGGCAATTTTTTAAAAACATTTCAACTTTCCAACAAAGTATAAAATGGCTGCTTCAAACCAAAATGGCGGCAATTTGATTGTGGGTCCATGACGTGTCCGCCTGTTTTGGTGCGGTTGAAACTGGTGTCATTTTTGCAAACATCTCAGGGGGCGCTGTTGAGTGCGTACTTTGTGTGTGTCAGGTCAACGGCGGGCTTCCCAAGCAGCTGAACCAGGAAGTGCTTCATTACAACTATCACGGCTCCTTCTTCGACATCTTTGTAAGAAAACACACGCTTGCACTTTTCGGGCAAGTCCATCCAAATGGCTTGACGTTGTCTTCCCGTTGCGTCTCCTCCACTTCCTGCTTTGGCTCCGCCCCCTCAGCTTCTGGCCGTCTTCCGATTCGCCGTTCTCATCTTGGCTTACGCCGTCTGCAGGTTGAGACACTGGTGGGCAGTGGCTGTGAGTACACGCACACACACACACGCAAACACATATGCATAATAACTAGGGGTGTCAAAATGAGTTCATTTAAAGTTCCTTTCCCGCCATTATTTTTTTTTAAACGCACGTTTAATGCCCGCCCCTTACTTGGAAAGCCTGTACTGGGGGAATTCCCGTACCAATGTCCACGTCAAAATTTAGCAGTAATAATAATAATTCCATTATATTATTATTATATAAAAAAATTATTATTATGGGAAAAAAAATAATAATAAAAAGAAAGAATAATAAATACAAATAAAATAAATTATTATTATAAATAATAATTCCAGTCGCAACGCAGCAGACATGGCTATGTCAAAATTTAGCAGTAATAAATGTAATAATAACTCCATTATATTATGATTATAGAAATAAAATATATACATAAAGGAAGAAGAAGAAGAATAAATAAAATAAATTATTATTATAAATAATAATTCCAGTCGCAACACAGCTGACATGTCCACGTCAAAATTTAGCACTAATAAATGTAATAATAATTGCATTATATTATTATTATATAAATACATTATTTTTATATAAGGAAATAAATAATAATAATAATAAGCAGAAAGAATAATAAATACAAATAAAATAAATTATTATAAATAGTAATAATTCCTGTCACAATGCAGCAAACATGTCCACGTCAAAATTTAGCAGTAATTAATTTAACAATAATTCCATTATATTATTATTATTATAATATAAAGGAAGAAAGAAAATAAAAAATAAATAAACTATTATTATAAATAATACTAATTCCAGTCGCAATGCAGACAAACACGCACACACATAATTATTAAAACACACACATAAACACGTACACAAAAATCCACACACTTGCTACACACACAAACGCTATTAAAAACCCTTGTACAAAAACACACAAAGAACTCATACGCACGCACACACAATAGACATGCACATACTGAAAAACACACACAAACACACACACACACAAACATAATTGCACGTGAACACACAAACACACACAAACACATTATCAGGATTTTTCCTGGCTCAAATTAAGGCAGAGGTGGTATCATCCTGACTATGATGGGTGACTACCGATACCGTGTCTTATTTTCAGGTATTGATACCATTATCGGCTGATCAGGGACAAGAAATTAAAAATGATATGAATACAAAGTTGCCGTTAACTTCATTCAATTTGAAAGAAAAATAATATGTTGGGATATATAGGTGACCACTCAAGAGTCTCGGTCGGGGGGGAAAAGTGTTATCGCAAATCCCTAATCCTGACCATGCGCCGTGACGTGCATGTATTCTCGCTTTCATTTTTTACAGGCAACACGTAATAATCCCATGTTTTAATAAACACACGCCACAAAAAGCACCCAAACGTGACTTTGCGCTTGTTTGTGTTTCTGTTGTGTTGATCAGACGACCACTGCTGTCAGCTGTGCCTTCCTCATCGTCAAAGTGATTTTGTCAAAGGTCAGGCCTCAAAGGAAACCATTAGGAAAGTAGTACATGGTGTGGCCGTGCGTAAACGCTGGCGTTTTGTTTGGCTCGCTCGCTCGGCCGTTGCAGCTGCTGTCCCAGGGCGCGTTCGGTTACCTGCTGCCCATCGTCTCCTTCGTGCTGGCCTGGATGGAGACGTGGCTGCTGGACTTTAAGGTTCTGCCCCAAGAGGCCGAAGACCAAAACCGTGAGCGGGTCGTCGTCTATATCTTCATCTTCATCTTCATCACTTCCCTTCTGACCTTCATGTCTCCGCGTTGACCCCGTCAGGGTGCCGCTCCCTGTCGGCCGCCGCGGAGCGAGCTCGTCTCCTCGGACCCGGACCCTTGTCCGACGGCCAGTTCTACTCTCCGCCTGAGTCGGTGGCAGGTGAGCGCCCCCTAGTGCTCCTTTGCTCAACGACGCGCAACAACAAACTCACGACGCCAGCTCGACATGATCCAGGGTTATTCGAGTTTTCATTTCAGTTCCTTTTTATTTCATTATGAGATTTTGTATTTTTTATTTAGTGAGTTTTAATTAGTTCTAGTTCGGGGTGTCCAAATGAGTGCATTCATTTTGAGTTTCTTTAACGGCCCTAAAAAATGTTAACACGCGATTAATGACCACCCCTTGCTTGGAAAGTCCCGTCCACATCAAAATTTAGCAGTAATAAATTCATTTAATAAATCATTAAATTGTATTTAATGTGAAGACTGAGTCATGTTTTAAAAATGTGCACAATTTCACAAGTAACTTCATGTTAAAGATTAGATAGCTCTTAATATGAAAAGAAAAATGCACTAAGCTGTCACCAACGTCTTACAAATGCAATTATGCCATCTAGTGGCAGATAATGACCTGAACACAAATCAATAACACTCGTTTTTTTACAGTACAATACATATTTTTAATTTTAACTAAATTTTATGAATTATTATGAAATGACTGTATCAATGACTAAAACATGCAGACATATTTCTATTGGTTTAACATTTGTTCCTACTTTTATGTTAAGAGTATGAACAAATGTTTTTATTGTACATTTAGGACAGATGTAAAATTTGCGATTATTAGTTAACTATTGAAGTCATGCGATTAATTGCGACCCCTAATTTGAGTTAAATACTTAATTTAAGTTTCAGTATGAGTTGTCTTTTTTGTTATTTTTTTAACCTGTCATCATTCATTTAAAAAAACAAAACAAAGGAACCACATGGGAAGTGATTGACACCTCAGGCGGCCCAACCCCCGAGCCTTCCTTTGTCACGGCCAATCACAATGCGCGTAATGTCACAGCGATTTCATGGTGATTGACACATTGAGCAGCCAATGAGATTCTAATATCGTCAAATTCTTTTTTCCGAAAAAGCCAGTTTGCGCAACGTCATGCGAGAGTAACATCAGAGAGCTTCAGCGTTGCGTCACAAAAGGCGCACGTGTCTTTGATTCCTTGCTTTGAATTCATGTCAAAATGATGTCCACATGGGGATAAAGTCTCTCAACTATGCTTAAAAATGGAATAGTGACAAATGAAAAATATTTTTTTGATCAGCTTAGCTTTCAAGGGTCACCCCAAATGGCACCGTTTTGTTCGCCTCAAGCCGTGTTTTGGAAAATCCCGTGTAAAAATGCTCATTTTCTTTCGTATTATTGTCAAACTTAATCTGGAATTAGGGACGACCTCAAGCTTTTCATATTGTCGTGTTTTTCAGTCCAGCGCAACATTCTGCATTCATTTGCAAGGCAGATTTGGTGAAAAATAAAATCAAATTTGTCATTTTTTTTGTATTCAAACTTTACCATTACAGATTTTGACCGTTGGGGAGAAAAAAATGAAAGTGTTATCTTTAAAAAGAGACCAAAATTATGCTGATAATCCAAATGGTTCAAGAACAGCTTCAAGTTGACTTTTTTTAGGCATTTTCGACCAAAAATGACAGGAATGATAAGTTAAAAAAAAAAAAAAAAAAGTGTATTACTTGTGTGCAACATTTCAAAAACACCAAGGTCATGAAAAAAAAAAAACATGAAAAAAGTAACGCATTTCTTAAACTAGTGTGCTATGGAAAAGCAGGCGAGGCGAGCCATTGTAGCAAAAAGTCAAGCAGGCCAAATTGTGGGCTGGGAGCGACGTCATCTGAAGGTGCTTTCCTATTGGCTGCTGCTCGATGACGTCACTTTTGTGTCACACACTTTTTAAATGTCCTTATTCCGGTTAATATTAAAATAAAAATACTTCAAATCACTTTTTTTTAAATCATCCCCAAAGGCTCATTACATGAAATGAAAATCCGTAAAGACTAAAACGAAGGACATTTACGCTAGAATTATACTTAGTTTGTTAGTTTTGTAAACATAAAATGTACTTTCCGTTCGTTTTTTTAAAAAGCATTTTTGTTTTTATTAATATTTCATTAACGAAATAGTTTTTTGAATTTTTGTTTGACTTTTTTTCCATTAGTTTTTATGACCTCAAATAACCTTGTTAATATCTATTTCCCGTTTTCTTGGGCAGACACCGACGACGACGACGACGACGACAACATGGATGACAAACGGGGACTCTTGTAAGGGCTCGCCGAGCACCGATGCA
Source organism: Leptonotus elevatus (assembly GCF_054856555.1). Classification (NCBI taxonomy): domain Eukaryota; kingdom Metazoa; phylum Chordata; class Actinopteri; order Syngnathiformes; family Syngnathidae; genus Leptonotus; species Leptonotus elevatus. Next base: position 3,845,730 of record NC_141239.1, on the reverse strand, counting down.
TGCTGGGAAAAAAAGGCATGATTCCGCTGCTGTTGTTTTTTTGGTTTTTTTTGTTGATGTTGGTTGTCAGAACGTCCAAACAGGAAGTTTTGTGCATCTGCCTTGAAGGGAAACGTTGCCTTATGCTTGCACACACACACACACACACACACACACACACACACACACACACACACACACACACACACACACACACACACACACACACACACACACACACACACACACACACACACACACACATTTACTGTAAGGGCCGATGAGCTTTCATACGGACGCGTACAACTGCCAATTTCAGAGTCAACATTTTTGACTGGCAAAGAAATTGAAACGTATTTGTAAACACGTTCAAACCATCTTGTAGGATAAATATACGGAAGAGGATTAGGGGCAAGTGAAGAGAGAGAAAAAAAAAGGTTAGCAGGATTCTGACTTTATTCTCGGAATATCTCACTTTAAAGTCAGAATTCTGCCAAACTTTTTTTTCTCTCTTCACTGGCCCAAATCCTCTTCCGTATAAATACAAAAAAAATTTTTTTTTGGTGTGCATGTCAAGCCCCTGTGGCATTAAAGGAAAAAATGCTAAGTTGTTAGCATTTAGCCTACTAATACATTCAAATGTACTTTTAAAGGTATTTCATATTTGCAAATATGTTTTTAACGTATTTGCCAGTCCAAAATGTTGACCCCACATTGACGGTTCCAAACGTCCGTGCTTTGACAAGAAGGGTTGAAAACGTACTCGTGACGACGCTCTTACGTCCTTACGTTGTCTCCAAAGACAAACAGGAAGCAAATGTCCGTGACAAAGTGACGCATTTTTCAAAATAAAAGTCTTGTCTTCCGTCAACTGTGACAAAGAGAAACAAAAATGTGCATGCGTACAGACAAACACAGAAAGCCACAAAAATGTGCACAGAAAGACGCAAAGATGAGAGACAACGCGAGGAAGACGGCTTGCGTCCAGCTTTTATTCTGGTTTTGTTCACGAAAAATGTGAAAGACAGATAATACGTCACATATGAAATGTTCTTTTCAAACAGGGTCACAAAATGTCAAAGTAGATGGAAAAATAACATTTTGAAGTTATAACGTCGATCGGGTTTGACCAGCGTGGTGGCTTTGGGCATGGCGGTCTCAAAAGTAGCTCGCCAGTCATGGGGCATTGTGATTTTCTAGGAAATGTGAAACTTTAAACAATGCAAAAGCCCTTACAGAAGCGTGGGACTGCCAATGTGGAGTGAGAGTTTCTGACTAGCAAATACATTTGAACATTTATGCATAATAAAACGTAGTTTCAAACATACTTCTATACTAAATGATAAAAATTTATATATAAATGTGTATATATATATATGTGTATATGTATGTATATAACGGAAATCATGCATTGCAGACAATAATAGATTCTAAAAATTATGAATAAACAAGGTTTACTTAATTTACAAACTATTGGTATAAAGTAGGACAAATGCAAAAAAAAAAAAAAAGTCATTTTGAAAAAAAAATTTCGTTATGAAAAAAAAATGCTAGGATTTTAGCATTTAGCCAACAAGTCGAACGGAACATACTTAAAAATACGTTTAAACATATTTGCCAGTCCAAAATGTTGACTCCACATTGGAAGTTCCACGCTTCCCGTACGACACACAGAAATAAAAGTTGCATATTGCTATTTATCTCTTTCCCAATTTATTGTGCTTAATTATTAATATGATCAGTGTCTTCACATAAATAAATGTCATGGATGATTAATAAAAACTAGGGCTGTCACTAACAAATCTTTAGTTAGCTGATTTTTTTCCCCTTGTAGCCCATATATATATATATATATATATATATATATAAAATTGTTATATATATATATATATATATTTATTTATATATATATATATATTTATTTATATATATATATATTTATTTATATATATATATATATATATATTTATATATATATATATATATTTATATATATATATATATATATATATATATATATATATTTATTTATATATATATATATATATATATATATATATATTTATTTATATATATATATATATATATATATATATGATGAAATGTAATTGGAGCAAATTTGTTCTTTCAGAAGTGTGTATCAAACTGGTAGAATTCCGCACTAATCAGTAGCAAAGAAGTAACTCTCGGCTTCAAAAAGGTTGCTGACCCCTCGTAGATGATCCTGATTTCAGACGTACGACCATTTTTCAAATGTCGCCTACAAAAAAAAACAACCCATTTTTTGTTATTTTTAAAAAGCTATTGATTGTATAAAAAACATAAAGCGTCCATCCATCCGTTTTTCTGTACAAAAAAAAAGTCCATTTATCAACACTTTTACAAAGGGTGATTACGTCGGGACAATTCACAACAACTGTGGAGTTCGCAGTGTCGCTCTAAGGGGTGTGGCCTAGTGATTGACGCCAGGAGCATGACCCCCTTCGTCGTCGTGTGATCTGTGGTCTGAAAATGCATCACAGACTGACTTAAGCGCCAGCGCACGGAAAGGGCCGACATCACTGGTCTTAAGACTCGATGGCGACCGAACGGGCCAGTCAAGCCTCCGCCCACGTCTGCTGGGGACTGACGAGCCGTTAGGGAACCACAGTGACTTCAGAAGTGTTTGCACTTTTGGAGTTGATTCAAGTCTCCAGCAGGTCTCTATGAGGTCTTGGTCTGGGACCGCTGGAGACCCATGAGACCGAAGAGACGTGGCCAGCCGAGACGTGTACGCAGCTATGGAGGACGTAAACTGCCAAAATTAAGAAAATAAACAAATGGCTAAATAAATGGATAAAAGTGAAAATAAAAATATATATAATTCCAAAATTACACATATACACACATATATATATATACACACAAATACTTATTTATATACACATATACAAATATTTATATACACACATAAATACATATATACACCAGTATGTGTGTGTGTATGTATATATATATATATATATATATAAACTAAATATAAATGGAAATAAATATAAATGGAAATAAAAATAACTATATATATATATATATATATATATATATATATATACCCCTAAATAAATAAAAGGAAAAAATAAAATAGAAAACGAGATAAATACATTTAATAGAATTAAATATGAGTCAATAAATAAAAACGCTCTGCTCACATTTATTTATTTCATGCTGCAGACGCTCTGTCGGGTCGAAATGTTATTCAAATGAGGGGGCGGTCCTAACATGTCTTGTGGTTGGATTCCGCCGTTGCAAATTGCCTGTCAATGGTCGAGTGGGCGGACGACCAACCCAAGACTCGTTAGGACCGCCCCCTCATTTGAATAACATTTCGACCTGACAGAGCGTTTGCAGCATGAAATAAATAAATGTGAGACCAGAGCGTTTTTATTTTTTTAATGATATTTAATTCTATTAAATTTATTTATTTTTGTATTTATTTCAACATTTATTTTTATCTCTTTTTTTTCTTCTCCCCCCCCCCCTTTTATTTAATTAGGGGTATATATTTATATATATTTTTTGTTTTATTTCCATTTAGATTTTTTTGGTATTTAATTTTTTTATTATATTTTAATATCCGTTTTTATTTTCACTTGTATTCATATATTTAGCCATTTATTTATTTTTAATTTTGGCAGTTTTAGTCCTCCATACGCAGCAACGTTTGTCAGACTGGACCATGTAAGTGAATCCGCGAGTGACGTGTCAGCGCCTTCGTGACGTCTCCACGAGATGTGGCCCTGCACTATTTTGGTTGCTTCCGTCGCCATTTTAGTTATGTCCTTAAAGCTCGCTCAAAATTCCAATGCAGAGCACAAAAATCAACCAAGTGAGGACTCGACACTCAAAAAACCTGTAAGGTGGGACACTCACCAGTCAAGGTACCACTGTGGTAAAAAAATTTAATTCACAATCTTGAAAAATGGTGGCCCTAATAGGGCAAAAAAAAACAAAAAAACTTAATACTGACCAGGTGAAGAGGGCCCCGAACTATGGTGGCATGCAGTTCCAGACCTCCTGGCATACACACTGGCAGAAGCCATAGACCATGACCATGACAAGGCTGGCAGGGACCAGGCTCACCAGCAGGACCCCCACAGGGGTCTGCTGCATGATGAGCAGGTAGACCCCCATAGGCAGCGAGCTGAAGTAGAGCAGGCCCAGCACCCACACCAGCGCCCTGGCCGACGTCTGGCACAGCAGGGCGGCGCAGTTCCACAGGGTCCACCTGCGCGTGACGGACGCCATGGAGTCCTGGCTGGAGGAGCGCAACCCCCGGCTCGAGACCGGCGGCCCGCCAGGCCGGTCCTGGCCCGGCGGCGAGGGGGCCGGCGAGGGCTCCATGATGGTGATGACCACAAAGTTAGGGGAGCCTCGGACGGAGGAGTAAGCGGAGGCGGAGGAAGATGACATTGCGCTCGCTTCGCTTACCATCAAGGAGCTCAGGTGCCGAGGGTCCAGGAGCAGTTCGTCTTGGTGGAAATGAAGGTGCCTCTGGGACCTCTGCTTGCGGCTCCCCAGGGCCAACGCGGTCAGCAGGTTGTAATCGTCCGGGAGGCTGCTGGCCGCCTCGCCCAGCGGCCTGGTGACATAGCGGCAGAATGGACAGACTACGGTGCAGGGAGGCGACTCTCCCAGGTCCTGGATCTTGGCGAGGCACTTGGCGCACAGGCGGTGGCAGCATTCCAGGACCTTGGGCCGGCGGCTCCCAAGGTTATAGGAGCAGTAGCAGATCTTGCACTCCAGTTCCTCCACGCTCTGAAGTTCCACGTGGCCGCTCACGTCCTCGATCATCGCAAATTCCAACCTGCAGCAAGACATACGAAAGGAGGCGTTTGGGACTCTTTTTTTTTTTAAGAGGATAAATCCAGAACTGAAAAAAACAAGTTTGGTCTCGGGGCATTGACCCTACGGAGCGGGTAGTGTTCATTTTCGTCAATGAAAACTAAACAAGAATCATTTCGACAACGCACATTTTTCACCGGACGAAAACTATTCTAGACTTAAAAAACCCTCATTAATAAACAATAACTGGGACTAAATCAGTGTGCATTTTTGTCGACTAATGAAGACGAGACAAAAATGTACTTCACTTCATAAAAACTGGACTAAAATCGATGAACATTTGAGTTCATGAACAAAAACGAGAGATCAATTCTATGATTTTGTCAAATCCTGCCATGTGACACAGTCAAGTTGTTTTTCATCAAACCGATGAGAGAAAACGTGATATGAAATAGTTTTAGATCCGAAATGTTCAATATAATCTGCTAAGAAAAAATATATACGGGGGTCAAATGTGTCCTGACTAAAATGTTGACAGTTTTTGTTGACTAAAACGAGATGAATGAAATTGTTTTCTTTGACTAAAATAAAGATTAAAATGCTAGATTTATAATCGACTAAAAATGGACTAAATAAAAACGGGATGAGGTTGACTATGATAAAAACTAACAAGTGTGATTGAAACTGGACTAAAACTAATTTTAAAATGGTGGATGAAATTAACACGAGGGGTGGGAGCTATTTGGCAGAAGGACTCTCACGATCATTATTTTGAGTTTCCAAGAATGGAAGCGGCTTCCAAGTTAAGCAGCGAAAAGATCAGCAGAGGTGGCAAATCCAGAAAGTAAAAACCCTGCCGCAGTTTGGCTTTAGCCCCAGGTGCTAGCTAGCTAGCTAGCTAGCTCCCCTGGTGCTTGTTTAGCTGCTAGGGAGCTAGCTAGCCTGCCACAGTTTGACTTGAGCCCCAGGTGCTAGTTAGCTAGCTCTCTAGCTAGCTCTCCGGGTACTTGTTGACCTGCTATGGAGCTAGCTAGCTACCATGAGGGGCTAAAACCAAACTGTGGCAGGGTTTTTACTTTCTGGACCTGGATTGGCCATCTCGGAAGATCAGATTGTCATTTCTAATCGTCTGTTTGTACCTTATTAGGTCATTTGTTTACCCGCCGACACTATTGGTGAGCTAAACCGAAGCTAACGTAGCTTATCTGTCGTTGTCGTTGAAAATGAGACGTGGTGTTGCTGTCGCTCATCTTCCATTTGCAACCCTTGCCTGGTGCCTTTTGTCCTTTTTCCAGATTGTATCAGAAACATAATCCTTGAATCAACTTTGCGAAGTTTCCTCCAAAAATACTCGCTTTTCACTTGTCGCCTCCCAGAGAGAGGTTTTCTTTCCAAAACCAAACCAATGGCACGTGATCTTGAAAATGCAGTTTTTCTAATGTAAACAGGAAACTCTGGTCCAGTCCAGTTGAGTCTCGTTAAAACCAAGTCAGTCAGGTAAGAGTCTTACATGATTATTTTCGCCAACCAAGTCCTAAAATTGGCGGCTGAAGTCATGTGACTAACCTGACTGAAGATCAGCAGGAAAGTGGCATCAACTGGACTCCAGCCTCAGCCGCCCCTGCACGACCAAAACGTGGTCACCGTGTTCCCATTCATGCAGACAAATGGCGACTCCTGCGGAGGCTTCGGGCTCATGGCGCTAGCGGTGGTCCCGGCGGGGCAGAAGCTCCCGGCAAGGTCCCGTCTGAGGACTTGTGTGGTGGGCTGTGAGCTTCGCTTTTGGGGGGCGGCTGGGGGGGGGTTGTGGTGGGCTAAAGACCCTTTCAAGGGGGAGCGTGCGAGCGAGAGAGAGATAACTGTTAACACAGCACACAAGAGAACAAATAGAAGGCAAAGGACAACAAAGGCCGGCCTGTGCGGAGCAGCGCTGGAATTTTCGAGCCGGCTCTTTTCTTGCTCAGTCAAATTTGCTCCAATTAGTGACTGGCACACAAAGTGACCTCCTCTCCATTTGACCAAGCGCGCACACACACACACACACACACACGGGGATCCCTTCAAGGTGCTGCCGAGATGTTCACCAGCTTCCAAAAGACTCGCAGGACACGACAAACATGATTTCCAAGAATGTTTTGGAACGTGGTCTTGTCAGACCACAGCACACTTTTTTGCCACCTTGTGTTTGTCCATTTCAGATCAGGCCCAGAGAAGCCGGCGGTGTTTCTGGCCGTTTGATGATGATCTATAAGCTTCACTTTGCCCGGTGGAGTCGTAGCACCGGTACGCCATATTATGGCAATTTACAAAAACATACAGCAATGACATCATTCAATTGAATGTAAAGAATTAAACAGTTTATTGATTATGATTGAATTCTTCAATTCAGTGTATTTGTCCTCCACAATTCTGAAAATGATTCACGCCTTCCGTCTCTGATAGGATCTTCTTTCCTGGGTGCGGTGGTTCCTTAAAAAACAAACAAACAACCAAACTACAAACTCACCTGTCAAAGCAGAAGAAAAAGTGTGGACACCGATTTATTTTGTGTGAAAAATGTTAGCTTTTTTTTTTTTAAAGGGTGCTCAGCGCTCACTAATGCATGCCCCGCCCACTTTTGACAGCCATGGTGATTATTATTTTTTTTTTAAATGGTATGTTGTCTTAAATAATCAGAACTTGTTTGTATTGTAGTCACTACGAACAACTGGCCATGATGATGATCTTAGTTGAGCATTAAAATGGTGCACTGTACACATTTTATGAAACAAAAAAATAATGTGGAAACAATTGTCAACATTATGCTCAAAGCTTCAATTAAGAAATCTGGGAATAATGATACATTTTCACAAATTATTTGGTCAAATTTAGTGATGGGCTATATACATAATTGAAAGGTTATTATGTTAAGGTATATTCCATCAATTTATTAAACTTGAAGGATTTTGATTGTATAAATATTGGGTTTGTATGATCCCTATGTCTATTTCCATGACTCAAAGAGCACGTTTCTGGAACAGTGTATGTACTGTACCTTAAAAGAGTAGAAACGTATAACTTCCGGCACAGAAAATGGAGGCTGTATTTTGAAAGGTCACCACCGGAAGTAAGAGTCGTAGTTTGCTTCGCCTAACTTGACGCGCACCTCGACTGAAGGAGTTCGGCTGCACAGCGGGCGACGGAGTTGTGATGCTTGCAAACCGGGAAGCAGGAAGCTCGGCCGGGGAGGGGACGACCCCCGACCGACCCGCTGGGGGTCTCCCGACCGGTCTGGTGGACTGGCAGCGGAGAACGTGTAGGACTTTTGCCTTGTTTGCTGCAGCCAACGCGGCGATCTGGTAAGTCGGCGGGCAGCATGACGCAGACATTCAACAACAGCAACAATTCTACACCGGCTTGTGGTCTGGTCTATAAAATATGATCATGTCATTTAAAAAGCTTTATTTATGTTGATGTTCTATGTTTTGTCATTCCATGCTTTCTCTTTCTGTGAACGTGTTTTCAGTGGACATACGTACAGTATGTATAAAATATGGGAAATGTGTACTGTAAATCTTTTATGAACATATGACCAAAATGAGGCGTAGCTTGCTAGGATTTGGTGAAGCCTGAGTGCGTCTCACGTTTGAAAAATACGAATTAATGAATTACAGTTCATCAGAATAACTCATTTAATACAAGTTCATGTCGGGGCACGAGTACTGCGGAGAGTAGATTAACATTTGATTAATTGCCAGCCAATGTCAAGGATTGGCACAGCTGGCATAGACAATTAGACATAAAACATTTAACTGGATTGTGGTTCAAAGAGGGACGACTAAAGGAGCATTTCAGATGAAAAATCAAAGCGACGGTGACGTTTGATCACTGGCTCAATTCTTGTATGGGGCGCTTGAGCGCGAGTTGTAGACGATAGCGGCTCTTCTCAACTCAGTTTTTCACAAGATGTCAAATAATAGCAATAATGAAACCATGACAAACAAACAAAAAAAGAAAAGTTTTTCTCCATTCCTACATACAATATTGTTGTGTGAAGCGCTTCTGGATGAAATAGATTCACCAAAGGACCACAGATGTGATCTTCTACCAATAATGTGTGTTGATGTTACCACTTCTAATGAAATAAAAGAAAGCGACTTAAGTGCATCAGCAGCTAAATGTTTTAAAATGTGCAACTTGTGGATCTGGAAAATGTGCAATATAGGGACTTCCGGTGACGTCACGACTGACACAACACGCTCAAGGGGGAGCTCCCGTCGAAAAGTTACAATTTACCTTGACAACTCATTTTACACTCGGTATTTATACCCAACCAGGCCGTTCTCGATGAGTTATACCGGCAAACAAAGTAATAGCTCGAACAGACGCGAAACTACGCGAGGCCGAAACGGAGAGAAGAAGGTCCGCTAGCCCAGCTAACCGGGCTAAAGCTAACAGTAGCTCGCCAGAGAGGCTGGAGCTCTCCGACATACTCGGTGAGCTGAAAAAAGACGTGAAAACCAGGACAGCCAAACAAAAGTATCGTTGGAGAGGATGGAAAGGTCGATAGAGGACTTAAAAGACCAAATGACGAAGCACGAAGGAAGGCTGTGTGAGGCCGAGGGTGGGGAATTAATTGAAGCGGCTGAGGAAAAGGGGGGATGAGACGCGAGAAAGCTCTCCGGTACCTGTGGCGACGTGACTCGGACCTCACGGCAAGATGTGAAGACCTTCAAAACGGGCTCAGGCGTAAACCAATGTGAGGATTTACCAAGTGCCGGTGGGCAATGAAAGCCGGGAAATGGTCCTTTTTTTGTGAACGACTTGATTCACGGGACTCTATAGCAACAAGTGGGAGCCGAATTGATCATCGAGAGAGAGCACACAGAGCAAGGTGGCTGTGGCAGATGAATGGCATTTCCATTCAACAAAATGGGGAAAGATGACTTGAGATTTGAGTTAAGTGCGTTCGCAGAACGGATTGCGCTCATATCTCAAGGCACCCAGTGTACTCACGCAAATATGCTTCGTGCAGGTTTTTGGCCCACAGCCGCTTGCGAGCGTACTGCCTGATCGGCATCCTGCTACTTCTGAAGGTTTTCACGACGGCCGTCAAGGGTGTCAAAGGTCACAAAACACGCACCTTCACTTGACGTTCAGTCGAGTCAGACGATGAATTGCTGCTTTGTGTTGTTTGCAGGAGATGGCGTGCTGCGCAGCCTGTCGGCAAGGTAAGAAAAGCGTCGCAACACATTTGATGCTTTTGTTTCTCAATTGAAAACGACAATTTTTGTCAAAAGGATGAAGAATTGCAAAACATGCCCTTTGTCACACTTGATTTTGGAGGGCGGATCTGTCTCATGCAAATACAGTGGTGCCCTGAGATACAAGTGTAATTTGTAAAGTCAAAATATTTGTTTGTTAAAGTATCTTTCACCATTGTAACAAATAGAAATGCCATGAATCTGTTCCAGCCTCCCAAATTAGTCCAACAAAAATCTTTTCTAATGTTTTTTTAATAAGAGGCCTAATATTGCACTTTATTAAAAAACAAACATAATTAAAGCGCATGTAAAGAAATTAAAAATAATAATTTGTGCCACATTTGTCATTTGAATGGACATTGTGCCGTTTCTCTCAAGGCAGCTGTCTCTATCTATCTATCTATCTATCCAGCCATCCATCCAATGAAAAAGTATGGGACCTAAAAGTTAACCTTGGGGGACGCCACATTTCACGACAAGTAATCGATTATCAAATTAATCGTCAACTATTGTAATAATCCTTTGGAGACATTTTTTTAATTTAAAAATTGTTCAAATCCTCTGATTTCAGCATATCAGCAGTAATTGATCAATCAGTTATTTCTGTAGTCCTTCATGAAAGAAGACTGATTATCTTCTATGTTTACAGTTTTTATCTATAGGTTTGGCACATTTCTTGAAACTGAGAGATGACATTTTCAAAACTGCAAGCTCGTTTGGCCAAACAGACTTACATTTGTGCACAACCTATCAGTGTATTAGCAAAAGCACGTATCTATCCCAAAAATAATCACACAAGTTCCTTTCCCGGTACTGTCACAACTGCAAAGATCCTTATCAATTGCTTTGGCTCCTCTGCATTCATTTAGTGCTTTTGCCAAAAGTAACTTGCATGATTTTGCGCAACACCTTGGATCATCTGCAAAAGCTCATATCTCTTCCAAAACAGCTTACATATGTGTCAAAATCACATTTCAATGTCACTATAAGTAGTCAGTGCCCCCAAAATGCATCGTCCCTTTGGCATTCTCTGAGCACTGCAAGTCAAAATCATTAGATGCTTTGTCACAACAGCAGAAGTGCCGCTAACAAAATACAATTATATATAAAACTGAGGGGGGAAAAGGATTTGACAAGAGCAGTTTTCAAAGTTTGCGGTTTGACATACTCCACTCACAGTCAAGGAAATTGCAACACTTTTTATTGACACGAAGTTACGTACACATTAGAATGCAACAAAAGAAAGTGTAAGCCCAAATCTGTATATTCATGAAGAACTAATAACTAAAATTACACCTAGCGCACAGCGTAAATAAAGAACCAACTACTGTAACACTTTCACTACACAGTAAATTCTGTCAAGTAAATTTGACTCTATTTAGAGCGGGACCAAATAGACCAATTTTTAGAGTAATATTTACACTCGGAAGAGTGTAAAATAAAGAAGTGAAAAATAAAGAAGTAAAAGTCACTCAAGGGTTGAGGAACAAATTCACGACCTTCAGCTTGGGAGACAGCCAATCGGCGTCCTGAGCAACAGAGCTCCTGCTGTGTGTTGTTACTGTAGTAAGTATATCGCTCGTGTCAGCTGGAACCTTCATAACTCCGAGACCAAAAACATCTTGGAGCTAAGCAAACAGTAGAAGTGGCGTAGCTCGGGTGGTACTGCAACCGTTTTTTGTTGTCAATTCTTTATTTTACTCTCTTCCAAGTGTAAATATGACTCCAAAACGGCGTCTATTTGGTCCCACTCAAAATAGAGTCAAACATACAGACATATTATGACTTACACACTGAAATCCTGCTGACATGTTTTGGAGAGGACAGCCATTAGACTGAAAAACAACTAATGCAGTTCGATCAGCAAGATCTATCCATTTGGAAAATGTGCTAAATGTGGACACACTGTGCTAACTGTAGGCTAAATGTCCACAACACATTAACACAGATCCACTGAGGCAATTGAGACATGTACGAAGACGTTGGCAATTTGATGAAAGCAATGAGAAATGCCGTTCAGTTGAGACCCGATTGTAAGGTCGTTTAGGGATTTGTCCATTTGGAAAATGTCATCTCAGTTTCAAGAAATGTGCCAAACCTCTGGAAACTGAAACACTGTAATTAAAATAAGACATTTGCAAACATCTGTTTTTACTTGAAAACAATGACCATACTTACAGGTAACATAGTACAACATCGCCCCCCCCCCCCCTTTTTTTTTTTTTTTAATAATTACTATACAAATACGAAGTACAAAATAAACAAATCACTGGTTAATAAACCGTCCTCAGGCAAAATGCTTTTGTAGTACACTTGAATGCAAAATCGAAATGAATCTGATTAGTGGATTAATCAATTGAATAATCGATAGATTTATCGATTCTAAAAATACTCAATAGTGACGGTCCTCGTGGCTCGTCGCTCCTATTGCTTGTCATGTTGTTGGTGTTTGTCAGCTGTGTCTGTCCGTCCAGCGTCATGCAAAGATTTGTGGGAGATTACAGCCGCCGACAGCTGACGCCTTTGCACACACACTTACGCAAATGTCACCTACTTAATTGTGTGTGTGTGTGTGTGTGTGTGTGTGTGTGTGTGTGTGTGTGTGTGTGTGTGTGTGTGTGTGTGTGTGTGTGTGTGTGTGTGTGTGTGTGTGTGTGTGTGTGTGTGTGTCGCACTAGCACAAGTGTACAAACATCATGTGGCCCTCTTGTAGCTGTCAATCATGGCCTGTTGCTGAGGCAACATGTAAAAGCCCCCGTGTGTAGTAACGGAGCATACAAACATCACGTGACGGTGGAGCGTGCGGCGCGCGGTGCGGCGCGGCGGTCTTCGAGGAACGAGCGTTCCCACAAGAAAGCCTCAAGTGTCCCAACACTTGTGAAACCCGAACAGCGAGTGTGCCCGTCCGCGTGTGCGTGACTCAGCTGTTTCCTCACATCGGCAACGTCTTTGGCACGGCCGGGTGGCGGAACCAATCAGGTGGCCGGCCGGGAGGGGGCGTGCTCCTCATCGAGCGCTCTGATTGGATGAGAGGCAGCGACTGTGAAGCACGTCAACAAACAAACACATGATTTCATCTCATGTCAACATGATAGTGATAGTTTCAGCTTTGAAAATACCAAAAATCATCTACATGATAATAATCAGGTAGCAGTCAGTCCAGAGCAAATTAATTTGGGTGTGGGAAAGTTGGTTTGGGAGTTTGTGCGTCTACATTCACTCTTAAAGGCAAAATAACCCCCCCCCCCCCCCCCCAAATAAATCTTGACAACAATATGTTCTACAGAGGTGGCAAATCCAGGTTCCAAAAGTAAGTAAGCTCCCTAGCTAGCTCCCCGGGTGCTTGTTTACCTGCTAGGCAGCTAGCCAGTCTGCCACAGTTTGGCTTTATCCCAGGTGCTAGTTAGCTAACTCCCTAGCTAGCTCCTTGTTTACCTGCTAGGGAGCTAGATAGCTAGCACGAGGGGCTAAAGCCAAACTGTGGCAGGGTATTTACTAGGGTTGTGAATTGCCTAGTACCTGGCGATTCAATTCGTGTCACGATTCGATTCGATACCGATTAATCCCGATAAGAATCTAAAAATTAATTATTGCGATCCCCCACTCAAATTTAGAAAATACTAATCAGTAAACTTGTCCATGTGCACTGTAAGATTTGTATGAAAATGTATTTATCTGAAAATTCAGACTTATAACTGAGCCACTGCATTTAACAAACAGGTTGCAGTTTGTTTCATGTTTGAACAGCACTGAAATCAAATATTAAGGCTTAATGTTCCATCAATTTAACATTCTTTCATGCTTAATGTCTGAATCCTAACCCTAAGTAAGACGTTTTGTTGAATATTCCCATAAAAAAAAAATTAATGTTTAAAAATCGATTCGGCCGCATATCGAATCGATTCGAGAATTGCGCACTGTAACATCGCGATATATTGCCGAATTGATTTCTTCTAACACCCCTAGTATTTACTTTCTGGACTTGGATTTGCCACCCCTGATTTTCTATGCAGCCCCACTAGTGTAAATCTTGTATTTTGGGGTAATATTGCGTTAGAGGAACATGAGTTGAATTGTGAAATAATGTGTGTATGTGTGTGCCTGAGAGTGTGTTTGTATGCATTTGTGTGTGTGAATGAATGTGTGAGTATTTTGTTTGTTAAGAGTGTGTGTGTGTGTGTGTTCACGTGTGTGTCCAAATGTGTGTGTGCCGTCCTGCTGTCGGCCTTCGTCACCGAGTAGCGTGACTGTTGTTATTTTTAGCGCGCCGGCCTTCAAAAAGGCGAGCCGAACTTGATTTAGCGTAAACACGCGTCGTGCCGCAGCTGGGATTCGAACACGCGCACTCCCAACGAGGGCTCGGACCTACGGAATTTTCTGTTTGTTTGCTTTGGATTTATTATTGCCAGGGTGCGACCTCGAGACGTGGAGCAGGACTGAGGTACGAGTTCAGAACCCGGACACTTAGTAAAATATTGTCAAGATATCGTATCGTGAGTCACATGTATGTTTTTTATTTATTTATTTTTATTATTATTATTTTTTTTTACTCAGTGTATCGCACAATCGTTGGCAAAATTCACTCGGATGATATTGTAGTGTGAGTCAAGATACTGTAAATGGTGTCATACATTTTTTGTATTATTTATTTCTGACCGGTATCGGTGTGGTAGGCAAACTCAATTGTATTGAGTGGTAAGTTGACGTAGACGTTTGTCGTACTTGGCAATCACTGTGATATGATTTGATATTGGTGCCAAAATATCGTCACAATATCATGTCGTGAGTTACACCGATGTTTTTTTGGGGGGGGGGGGGCAACGTATTGCGCAATCGCTGTATCCTGATATAATGTATTATTAGCTAAATTTATGGAGCAGTAACATATTGTGAGTTGCTGTTTTGTATTGTACATTGTTTACACAGTACATCAATTATTTATTTATTAATTTATCGCTGTATTATATCGGTATTCTTAGCAAAATGTGGTCCTCTTCAAATGGCAAAATGGCCGCCCCCCCCTCAGATAGGAAAAAAAACGGCTGCTTAACACATATTCCACAAATGTAATATTCATCAGGATGTCACGTTTAGACTAGTGAGCTCACGTTTAACATATTATTGTCAAGAAATGTTTAAAGTTGACTTCCACTTTAAACATGGTCTGGCCGCCATGTGCTTGGCGAGTATGGGAGGATTGATGCTGCTGTCGTAATACAGCGCAGCAACAAAAGCCAGATGACGTCAAGGCAACGCGCGTGGAACCTTTTCAACACAAGACTGTGACGACTGTGACGTCGGCTGTCTTTCAGCTGGGAGATGATGGACCCGGACTCGGGCTCAGAACTGCACCTGAGCGGCGCTCTGCGGCTGTTCCTGCAGGAGACGTCGGCCTTCAGGCAGCAGAACCCCGGCAAGGTGAGGCCGTTTCCCCTCTCCATCTTCATCGTGATGATGAGGAGGAGGGGTTGATGACTTTCCTGTGTGGTCTTCTTCTCCTCCTTCAGTTCTGTTTGCTGGTGTGCAGCTTTTGCACTTTCTTTGCTGTTCTCGGACGTTACATTCCAGGGATAGTCATCTCCTATTTTGTTGGTGAGTGCCCCCCTCTCCCCACCCAAAAAATAGCGCTTTGTAAGATTGTGCTTAATATTTCTAAGAGCGGTCAAACGATTCCGTTTATTTAAACAGATTACAATTCTGATTAATCACGATTAATCGCTTAATTAAAAAGGCTTTTAATCAACATGTTTTACCTGTCAAATTTGAAGGGCACCTGTTATGTGTTAATTCTTTCGACATTTAATGTTATGAGGACGTCGTCAACATTTTTTGATCCACTGCGCACACTCATCCTTTTTCTAATCAGTTAATTCCTTAAATAATTTAAAATGGAGAAAAAAAAGCAATTTTTCCCAGTTCGTACATCCTGACTTCATGCTGCTGTTCTTGGTGTGGCCACCGGGGGCAGTGTATTGTTGTCATACAGACAAAAGTCACCACTACTCTGTGACTCAATAAACTGCATGAATTCATTCTAACCTAAGATGAATTTTCACAATGACAGTTCTGATCTAAGACATTTCTAGTCAATGATCATTCTTATTGATGACCATTCTAATCAATAATTATTCCGATTGATGACATTCTAATCACTTTCAGAATGGCAATTCTTGTCAATTACAGTTCCGAGTCAAGTACAGATCTGGGACAATTCAATTTATGGCGATTCTGATTTATGACCATTCTGATCTACGACAATTTAAATCTATTACAATTCTAATCTATGACCATTATAATCTTTGGCAGTTATGATTTATGATCATTCTGATCTACAACAATTCAAATCTATTACAATTATAACCCATGGCAATTATCTGTGACAATTCTAATCTATGGCAATTCTGATTTATTACCATTCTGATCTATGACAATTCAAATTTGTTTCAATTGTAATATATGACAATTACGACCTTTGGCAGTTATGATGTATGACCATTCTGCTCTACGACAATTCTGCTCTATTACAATTCTAATCTATAACAATTATAATCTATGCCCATTATGATTTATGATCATTATGATTTACAATTAAAATCTATTACAATTAAAATCCATTACAATTCTAATCTATGACAATTCAAATCTATTTCACTTATAATCCATGACAATTATCTGTGACAATTCTGATGTATGACCATTCTGGTGTATTATAATTCAAATCTATGACAATTATAATTTATGACAATTATGATCTGTGACAATTATGGCAATTCGGATTTATGTCTGATCTATGACAAATGCAAATCTATAACAATTGTAATCTCTGACCATTCTGATCTCTGACAATTCCTTTTTTCAGTGCTGTCTGTGTTTCTGTGGCCTGTGTTGTCGTCTGCGGAGGCGTCCTTGAGGTTGAAGCCGTTTCTGCAAAAACTGGACTTTGGCGTGGCGGCGTTGGTGCAGAAGATAAAAGAGGATCACGGTGATTACATCACATTGAAAACAAATTGCAAGCATGCTAGTTTGTTAGCTTGTGGTCTAGTAGATGATGGACTGAACTGTTGTGGTCTCGTGCGGTCCTGCAGAGAGAAGAATCCTGAAGGCCCGGCTTGAGAAGGAATCCGTGGAGTCGGACCTCTCGTCCATGTTTCCTAAGGTGGGCACATGACACATGTAGTTAGTATAGCGTAACATGCATAGTGCATTAATTGGTGAAACATAATCAATCAATAATCAAAGGTTTTTGCGTCGTGATTTAATGCTTCAATTCAATTCCTTGGGCTGCTCCTTCTGGTGAGTCACCTCTATTCTCAGTGACTCAGTCAGGTCAAATAATATTAGCAGTTTTTCCCAGAGACGAAACCTTATACACCACAACTGTTGAAGCAAATCGTTAGCCCCGTCTATGCCATTTTCCATTTTGTGTTGGCATTAAGCTCGTGGATGCATTCCTCCTCTAAGCTCACCAATGATGTGACATTGTGATTTCCTAGGAACGAAAGAAATCCATTTAGATATTCTATAGAAGTTTTGCATATTGATATTGGTTTGCTACCTTGTTAAATCATTGTTGATAAGTACGATAAATTGACATGATCATTATCTTCATATTGTTGAATATCATTAAATATGAATAAGCAAATGCGTTATTTGCAGTATGTGTGAGTGCATGAAAAGATGCGAAAAAATCGATTGCAATATATCGCGATGTTACAGTATGCAATCCATCCATCATCATCTACCACTTATCCGGGGTCGGGTCGCGTGGGCAGCAGCTTTAGCAGGGAAGCCCAAACTTCCCTCTCCCCAGCCACTTTAACCAGCCAAGGCGTTCCAAGGCCAGCTGAGAGACATAGTCTCTCGAGCGTGCCCTGGGTCGTTCTCGGGGCCTCCCGCCGGTGGGACATGCCCGGAACACCTCTCCAGGGAGGCGTCCAGGAGGCATCCGAACCAGATGCCCGAGTCTCAATGTGGAGGAGCAGCGGCTCGACTCTGAGTCCCACCCGGATGACCGAGCTTCTCACCCTATCTCTAAGGGAGAGCCTGGACACCCTGCGGAGGAAACTCATTTCGGCCGCTTGTATCCGGGATCTTGTTCTTTCGGTCACGACCCACAGCTAGTGACCATAGGTGAGGGCAGGAACGTAGATCGACCAGTAAATCGAGAGCTTTGCCTTTCGACTCGGCTCCTTCTTCACCACAACGGACCGATGCAGATTCCGCATCACTGCAGACGCTGCACTGATCCGCCTGTCGATCTCCCGCTCCAACCTACCCTCACTCGTGAACAAGACCCCAAGATACTTGAACTCCTCCAATTGGGGCAGGATCTCATCCCCGACCCGGAGAAGCAACGCCACCCTTTTCCGACTGAAGACCATGGTCTCGGATTTGGAGGTGCGGATCCTCATCCCAACCGCTTCACACTCGGCTGCGAACCGCTCCAGTGAGAGTTGAAGATCACGGCTTGAAGAAGCCAACAGCACCACATCATCTGCAAAAAGCAGAGATGCAATGCTGAGGCTACCAAACCGGACCCCCTCAACGCCTCGGCTGTGCCTAGAAATTCTGTCTATAAAAGTAATGAACAAAATCGGTGACAAAGGGCAACCTTGGCGGAGTCCAACCCTCACTGGAAACAAATTCAACTTACTGCCGGCAATGCGGACCAAACTCTGACATCGGTCGTACAGGGACCGAACTGCCCGTATCACGGTGCTCGGTACCCCGTACTCCCGAAGCACCCCCCACAGGACTCCCCAAGGGACACGGTCAAACGCCTTCTCTAACTCTACAAAGCACATGTGGACTGCTTGGGCGAACTCCCATGCACCCTCGAGGATCCTGCCGAGGGTGTAGAGCTGGTCCACGGCCGGGATGAAAACCACACTGCTCCTCCTGAATCCGAGATTCGACTTTCCGATGGACCCTCCTCTCCAGCACCGTTGAATTGACCTTACCAGGGAGGCTGAGGAGTGTGATCCCTCTATAGTTGGAATGCCCCCTTCTTAAAAAGGGGGACCACCACCCCGTCTGCCAATCCAGAGGCACTGCCCCCGATGTCCACGCAACGTTGTAGAGGAGTGTCAACCACGACAGCCCCACAACATCCAGAGCCTTTAGGAACCCTGGGCGGATCTCATCCACCCCCGGGGCCCTGCCACCGGGGAGCTTTCCAACCCACCTCAGTGCCTTCGACCCCAGAGATAGGAAAGCCCACCTCAGAGTCCCCAGACCCTGCTTCCTCAAAGGAAGACGTGTCGGTGGAATTGAGGAGGTCTTCGAAGTATTCTCCCCACCGATTCACGACGTCCCGAGTCGGGGTCAGCAGCACCCCATCTCCACTATATACAGTGTTAATGGCGCACTGCTTTCCTCTCCTGAGACGCCGGATGGTGGACCAGAATTTCTTCGAAGCCGTCCGGATGTCGTTTTCCAATTCTCGTATTGATTCAATATGCGGCCGAATCGATGTTTAAACATCAATTTTGGATGGAAATAATCAACAAAACGTCTTACTTAGAGTTAGGGTTCACACTTTAAGCATGGAAGAATTTTATATTAATGGAACATTAAGCCTTAATATTTTATTTCAATGTTAAACATGAAACTGATTGCAACAGATAGTTTGTTAAATACAGTTATAAGCCTGAAGTTTCAGATAAATAAATACATTTTCATACAAATCTTACAGTTTACAAGTACAAGTTCACTGATTAGTATTTTCTAAATTTGAGTGGAGGGGAAAATCGCAACAATCAATTTATAGATTCTTATCGGGATTAATCGGTATCGAATCGTGACCTATGAATCGTGATACGAATTGAATCGCCAGGTACAAGGCAATTCACACCCCTAGTAAATACCCTGCCACAGTTTGGCTTTAGCCCCTCGTGCTAGCTATCTAGCTCCCTAGCAGGTAAACAAGGAGCTAGCTAGGGAGTTAGCTAACTAGCACCTGGGATGAAGCCAAATTGTGGCAGACTAGCTAGCTGCCTAGCAGGTAAACAAGCAACCGGGGAGCAAGCTAGGGAACTAGCTAGCTAGCACCTGGGGCTAAAGCCAAACTGTGGCAGGCTAGCTAGCTGCCTAGCAGGTAAACAAGCACCCGGGGAACTAGCTAGGGAGCACCTGGGGCTAAAGCCAAACTGTGGCAGGGTTTTTATTTTTGGAACCTGGATTTGCCACCTCTGTAGAACTGATTTTTTGGGGGGGTTTACTTTGCCTTTAAGAGTGTATGTAGACGCACACACAGAAACTCCCAAACCAACTTTCACACACCCAAATACACATTCAGTTTAATTTTTTTTCGCAATAATCGACTTATAGATTCGTATCGGGATTAATTGGTATCGAATCGAATCGTGACTTATGAATCGTGATACGGATTGAATCGCCAGGTACTAGGCAATTCACACCCCTTATTGCATTTTGTTTTGTGCTCGTCAGCTGGACTCGGCGGCATGTAAGGAGTTGTCGGTGTCGGACACGTCGGTCTCGGACGTGACGTGGACGGACAACTTGAACCTGTCGGAGGAGAACACGCCGCAGACGGAGAACTCAGAAGGTGATTTTTGAGATTGGCATCAGTGCTCCTCAAACTTTCAACACCAAGCTCCACCATCAAGCGTGACATTAATATTCATAGTATGTCTGATTTAACAACAAAATAAACAAGAGAGATTGTAAACATAAAAGTATGTTTAATATCATGGTAAGCTACTGTAACATTGTGCACAGTTTGAACAAAAATATAAGGGGGCAAAGGGGTGTAACTGTACTTAATGGAATCATTCATTAATCATAATTAAAATGTATTGCAAACCAAGTTAAATGAAACTTTTTCAATTTTTAAATACAATTTATAACAAAAAATGCCTACCTAAATTAAATGCAACAAATGGAGTCTTGATAATGTTAATGCTTGGTGGGAAAAAAGTGTCAAATGTGAATGTAAAATATATACGGATAAGTTCATTTTAATAAATAATTGCCCATTTAAATAGTATTATTTACAATGAATTTAATTAAATTTGATTAACCAATCACTTGATAAAAAGTAAATTGTTTATTTTTCTAATATATTTTATTATATCATTTAAAATAAACCAATTATCTAATTATTTGATAAGAAAAATGAAATAGAAATGAACACATTTTGGAGGAAAAGGGCTCAATAAATGTTTTTCAATGTAAATGATCCATAATAAAAATAGTCAAAATGCATACGTGAAAATTTGAAAATATTTAATTTAAATAATAAATACTATTTAGTTTTCATTTAAATCTTATTTATAATTAATTCCATGATTTTATTAAACATTTTTATTTGAAATTGTAAACTTTAAAAATAAGATATATTGTTTTTCATAATAATTTAATATTAACTAATTTTTATGAAAAATTGTTGAATGCAGCAAACATTCCAGTACTCTTAATAATAAAATATACTTAATTTTAATAATAATCATCATAAAAAAAAAACATATTTAAATCTTATTTATAAGTTACTAATTAACATATAACAAATTAAGTCATTGCTTACATATTTAAAAATGTGAATAATATTAAAAAAAAATTTATAAATCTTCCAAGCCTCTGGTAATATAACTTCTTGATGAACCGGATGAAATCACGCGAATTAATGACATCAGCAAAAAATTTACCACGATGACCTCACACTTTGACATTTGACCTCCACCCTTAACCTCCCAGACCTGGACAGAGAATTGTTGTTCTCCGGGGGTCTCCACAACTTCCCCTCCGTGGACAACGGCGCCACCACCAACGGCGAGGACGACGATGAGGACGACTTCGACCTTTCTCGGCCAATTGGGCGCGAGCGTGCCGCCCCGCCCCCGGACGCTATCTTAGACCTGCTTCAGAACACCGTCAGCGCTGCCGTGGCTGCCGCCATCCAGGAGCGCGTGGAGACGGCCGTGGGCTTAAGATTTCCCAAGCCGGCTGAGGAGTCGGACAGCGAAGCCGACGACTTTGAGCTGCTGGATCAGGCGGAGTTGGATCAGCTGGGGGCGGAACTGGAACTCCTGGGAGGGGACGGAGTCGAGACTACCGGTGAAGAACATGGCAACAAATCCCCCGGGTTCTTCGCAAAACTTCTGAGACGTCAATGATTCGCTGGACGGCGGGGAGAGTCGTGACTTATGAGTTGAATTTGTTCCGTGACCTAGCTCGTAACTCACTTAGCTCGTACAGCGGTACCTTGACTTACAAGTTGCTACAACTTAAGAGTTTTTCGAGTTAGGAGCCATCGCTAATTTACAATGTCTGGCTGCAGTAATGTTAGTTGTTTTTCGCAGAGTATACCGGTAATTGCCTAAAGTTTTATAACACCACAACTATCAATGCAAATCATTAGCACGTCTTGCATGTTTTCTGTTATGTGTTAACATTAAGCCCGCAGGGGCATTGGCAACACTACCACAATTGATGCTAATCGTTAGCACGTCTAGTGTGTTTTCTATTATGTGTTAGCATTAAGCTAACAGGGGCAGTGGCAACACTACACAATTGATGCTAATCGTTAGCACGTCTATGGCGCTTTCTGTTAGCATTAAGCTAGCAGGGGCTATTCCAACACTGCACAACTGATGCTAATCGTTAGCACATGTACGGCTTTTTCCATTGTATGTTAGCGTTAAGCTACCAGGGCCATTTCTTAAGGACACTAGAGTTGTTTGAAATACACAACTTGGCCACCACTATTCTCAATGCAAATCATTAGCACGTCTAGTGTGTTTTCTATTTTGTGTTAGCATTCAGCTAACAGGAGCATTGGCAACACTACACAATTGATGATAATCGTTAGCACGTCTATGGCGTTTTTCGTTAGCACTAAAGGGATACTTGAATCATTGAGCCATTTTCAGCAGTAAAAAGTTAATATTTTGTCCAGAATTAATTCGATAACGTCATTATTTTTCTTGTACAATTAATACTTTAAAAAACTATTTTTTCCACTTGCTGTCGACTGAAGATGATATCACCTGTACTGAGAAAGTAGGTAACGACCAATCATGGCTCAGTTTGCTGAACAAACCCAAACAAATTGGTCGTTACCTACTTCCTCAGCACAGGCGATGTCGTCTTCAGTCGACAGCAAGCAGAAAAAATAGTTTTTGAAAGTATTAATTGTACAAGAAAAACAAAGACGTTATCAAATTCATTCTAGACAAAATATTAACTTTTTTTTTGCTGAAAATGGCTCAGTCAAGTATCCCTTTAAGCTAGCAGGGGCATTTCCAACACTGCACAATTGATGCTAATCGTTAGCACGTCTATGGCGTTTTCCGTTGTATGTTAGCGTTAAGCTACCAGGGTCATTTCTTAAGGACAGTAGAGTTGTTTGAAACACACAGCTTGTAATTTATTTTCTGTTTAGTTTGAGAGTCAAATTCAACCCCGAGTTGAGTTCGTTGCCAACAAAACAGCGCTCAGAAACAAAAAACCAACAGCTTGTAACTCCAAAAATGTTGCGTCACTCGTATCTCAAGGCACCACTTTAGGGTATCCGTTGTGCTTTGGGCTCACATTTGTTTTTGTACAGGTGTTTTGCCAGATGTCTTTTTTCGAACCGTGGTTCCTAAGAAAATGAGTGCTAACTGGAAGCTCGCTCGCAACACAAACCAAAAAAAAAACATTTGCAACTGGAAAAACTCATAAGTTGGAGCGTTCCAAGGTCAAGGTACCACTATATTGTTCTTTGGCCAAATAAAATCACCACCTAGAAGGATTTCACATACTCAGAACTCACCAAATTTGGCAGGTTTTTCCCCCAAATTGAGCGCCCCCGGTAATTTTTTGAAAATTCAGCCCCTGAAGCCTGTTTCACTTTGTGAGGTGAAATTTGGTAGACGTGGATATACAGAGTAAACCCACAAAAAAAAAAGAAAGCCTGAAGTAGCCAAGCTGGAAAATGCAAAGGAAGTCTATTTTCCATTTGCAGAGGTCGGCAAAATTGAGTTTCCGTCTTGGCGCCGAAGCTTGAAGCCTCTTGAATTTTTTTTTTTTAAATTCTGACCCAGAAGCCAGTTTGACTTTGGGACATGAAATTTGATAGTCATGTCTTCGTTGAGTAGGCCCGCCAAAAAGTAATGCCGGGGGGGGAGCGGCCATTTTAATGTTTTATTGACCTTTTCCAGGTGTCGCTAAATTGTTTAATGTCTTCAGGACTTTTGGGAAAACTCAGTTCCCAAGCCACTTTGATTTAACAATGTACAATTTGGTAGTCATGTCTATCATGAGTAGACCCACAAAAAAAAAAAGTCTCATTAAGCTGTACGGGAAAAGTCAGAGGAGGTCTACTACTGTTCCGCTTTGATCAGATTGTGACAATTTATCGTTGCTATGGTTACATTTGTTTGGATACATTTATTGGCCATTCACCACAAAATTAAAACATCAGACTCATGTTTAGAGTAAATGGAATGAATGTAAAAACAAGAAAAACAGTAAAAAATGATGCCAGTCAATTGTGATGTGACGATGTGTTGCTGCAAATTGCTTCAATCTGATTTGTATCCCCTTTATTTTATATGTTTCATCCTGCTGGTTGGATTTTTCTTTTCTTTTTTTTACTCTTTTATAACTTTTTTTTATTTGTTGTGATTGTTGTCTCATGCTTCAGTGAAATCCACAATTATAAACACTTCTTCAAATATGTACGCACCTTCAAGAACTGGAGGAAAAAATGCACCTTGTCCACGTTTTGTACTGAAATCACAATCAGTGAGTGATCATCATGTGCGTATGAGAATCATGTGGATTTGTATGACGGGATGACAAGTATTAGTTGTGTATGTTCAACAGCGCCTAAAAACCTGGAACTGTAACCCCAATGATTGTAGATCCAAAATGGTGAAGCTTTACTCAACACAATCTTCTTGATATATTCAATTTCAATTATGTGATCAAAGCATCACAAAGAATATCCTCAGTTGCCTTTTGCTTGTCTGACATTTCTTCTTTGACATGCATCAATGCATTTATGTAACTTGAATCCATGTTAATAAAATGTTAGCTAACTCGTTAGTTAGTGGTCCAGTTGTTTGGGGTAGAAAATTGAAAACAAATCCACCAAAAGTAGTGCGGACTTTGGGAACAATGGAGAGCGACCCAAGATAAGGGTGGGTTATGGCCATTGAGTGTTTTACAGATAAATAAGGAGTTACAGACCAGTGAATTTGTTGGGGTGCGTGAAAAAAAAAATTATGTAGTGGTATATTTGCCTGAATTGGATAGCTGTTGAGCAGAAATGTTGCCATTGACACGTCACTTGTGAATCCTCTCAGCCAGGGGCGTCACGAGGCTTCATATTGAAGTGAAGGAAATCAATTGATTTCTGATCATATCAGTAATAAGTCATGTTATTTTCCTCCATGCTGCTTGTAGTTGGCATATTTGGAACACTTGGCTGACAAGAGGCGCGCACAACTGCAAGCATGGTCGCAGTCGACGACGCAGTGAAAACATGGACTGGATTATTACCAATAAGGATGTTTTCGACATGATTAAGTGCAACGGATTGGATAATGACACACCAGAAGCGTGGACGACCTTACACTTGGAAGTAAAGTGAATCTTACAGATTTATGATTATATTTACATAAATAATGAGGTTATGTGCCTGAATATTTAGTTCATTTTGCTTTCTGTATACTATATATTTAAGGTTTTTGATCTTATTAGTAAAAAAAAAAAATATATATATATATATATATATATATATATATATATATATATATTTTTTTTTTTTTAAATACACAACCAATTATTTTAGGGAGGGCTTAAAACATTTTAGGTGGGCTTGAGCCCTGTAAAATAAGTACAAGTTTAATGACGCCATTGCTCTCAGCTGTTTGAGGTATTGTTGCTGTGCATATGTTTTCTAGATTTATACCCAGTTGTTGAGGAATATATATATATATATATATATACAAGTCGGGTTTTTATGTCGTCATAAGGAAGAACATGACGATAAGTGACGACTCAGATGATGACGAGGGAGTTAGTTTGTGTGTGTGTTTTGACTCCTGTGTTTACCTCGCTTGCCAACCCCGGAAGTGAGCGGAGTGTCCGTCAGCCAATCACGAGCGAGGCTCACGCTCCGTCGGCCAATCACAAGCGCGGATCGTGCTCCGACAACAAACAAAAGATCTGTGCTGCGCGAGCTCATTATTATGAGAGTTTTCTGCTCGCCAACCTCGACGGAGCCTTCGACTATTTTGGTCTTTCGTCTTTTTGCTTTTCCGACCGCTTGTCGCCTCCCCACCGGCGTGACAGGACAGGCCAAGCCAGACGATACCGCGTTTCCGTCTCGTCTGCCTTCGGGTCGGCCCATGTCCTCCTGAGCCTCTTCGCAGCGGTCGCTTTGCGTATTCGGTGAAGGAAGGCGGCCGAGCTAAACGCGCTAGCCGCTCGGCTAAAGAGCAGCCGCGCGCGGCTGCTTGTGGGCCACTTTAGCCCGTTAGCCAGCTTTTAGCTTCCTTCGCCGCGTCTGCCTCAACTTGACACTGACGGACACCGGCGGCTTGGGCTTGTCGCCGACAAGCCACTCGAGCGCAGCAGCGAGCATGTCGGGGCAGCCGTCCGGCTGCGGCTTCCTCATGTCGGTGGTCGTCCACGGGGACTCGACGCTCAACGAGCAGGAGAAGGAGCTCAGCCAGCGCCTGCGACGTCTCTACCCCGCCGTCAACGAGAGCGAGACACCGCTGCCTCGCTCCTGGAGCCCCAAGGACAAGTTCAGTTACATAGGGCTGTCGCAGAACAACCTCCGCGTGCACTATAAAGGTAAATGACACGTTCGCGGACGACGTCTATTCGAGGGGGGGTGGGGGGGTGGACAGGCTGCCCTGGCTCACAGGAGCCCCACTCGGGATGATGAAAGCCAGATGCCCGTCCAGGCGAGGAGGCTAAAAACAAAGTGGCTAGGCTAGTTTAGCTCGAGAGGACATCTTGCTGATCTCCTTTCACTGACACCCACTAGCTGCTTAGCTCGGAAACCGCAGGGGGAAAAAAAACAAAACACAAACACTCCAATCAGCAGTTTACATCGGGAGGAAATAATCCAACTAACCGTCAATCTTTCCGTGAGACGCCCAAAGCCTAATGCTGCCCTGTTTTTTTTTCCCCTTGTTGGGCTAATTGTGTAGCACCAGCGGCTAACTGTGGCAGGAAATGCAGTCAAAATGTCCCCAAAAAGAACACAGAAACGTTTTCTAGAAGCTTCTTGAAGAAAGGAAGGTCAAACATACGTGTTTATGTCAGTGTGTCGTTTAATCGGGCCTTTTGTCACATCTATTATGCAGATCTAACCATTGAAATTGTAAATCTCTTTAAAAAAAAAAAAATCTCATTTACATATCATTGTATCTCTACTTTGTCCCTCCATAGAGCCATCTATGTCAGAATTAGGGCACACCGATAATGGCCCCCAAAAAATCGGCCAAATGGCCAATGTTTTGCCGATTGTTTTTGCATTTATGTACTGTATCCTTTACAGCAGTTATACACAAGTGACTCATTATATATATTTAAAATTAATCCGTTTTTTTTTTTGTCTGCCAAAAATCCATTCGAAGTAGAACTGGTGCAGTGAAGCGGCAGCGCATGCAACCCCAGGAAGACTCGTTTGAAACTTTTCATGGTGAAAACTAATGGGCATCGCATCATTATCATTTGTGGGACCGAGGGCTCCCACAAATGATCATTTTGATAGTCGACTAATCACCAACAATAGTCGCCATTAGTCAACTAATCAGATCGTAAGTAAATTGCGGTAAATCGCACCAGCAAGCAGCTGCTCGCTCTTATTATAACCATCATTAGTAGGGATGGGTGAGTACCGATACCAGGTATCGGTGTCAGGCCGATACCTAGCCTTATTTCAAGGTATCAGTACTGGCGACAGCCCTCAAGTGACTGTTTTATGATCAGGAACTAGAAATTTGACAGGAGAAGAAAAAAAATGCTACATAGGATCTTTCTTTAAAATCATCTTGTCATTGTATTTTGGAGTACATTTTATGTAGCAAAAGTACCAGTGGTGTCGGACAGTACTCGTCCTGGTATCGGGTCTGAAAAGAGGTGTATTGAACATCCCTAATCATTAGTTTGCAGCTTGAATTCTTTAAGGTATGCACAAATCAACAATAAAGACAAATAAGAGGGATAGCACATTTCACTTGCTTGTAGCAGCATTCCCGGCAGGTTTATAAATGACGGTGCAACTTAAATTGAAGGTGATGTTAAGGAATTCATATTTTTAGCTGTAAATGTTTTGTGCATTTTATAATGGCGCCAGAAACTGCACTAATACTATGAAACTATAAGTACAAAATAAATACTTAATAATAGAAATAGATGCATTTTCTTAATCTTTCTTCTGCGATTTTTTCATTTTGTTTGTTTTAATGTAATCTTTATCCAAAACGTTTTGTTTTGCTTCACTAGTATGCATAATTCAAAAGTGCTGTAGTAAATTGATCTATCAATCTAATCTGATATGTTCTAATCTAATCCTTAAAGATTAGGAAGGACATGTTTAATAATAATAAAAAAAAAAGTGCTATAAGGGCCATTCCCCCATCATGTGAGTTACACTCTCACAACAATTCTGTTGTTCTTCTGGGCTTCAAGCTTGGGCAATAAATGAGATCTTATAAAAATGTATATTATATAATATATTTTGTCTTAGGTTAGCTCTGTCATCATATAGTAGTTAGTAGGAGTGTTAAAAAAAATCGATTCGGCAATTTAACGCGATATTACAGCGCGCAATTCTCGAATCGATTCGATATGCTGCCGAATCTATCTTTAAACATCAAATTTTTTATGGGAATATTCAACAAAACGTATTACTTAGGGTCAGGATTCACACATTAAGCATGGAAGAATGTTCTATTCATGGAACATTAAGCCTTAATGTTTGATTTCAGTGCTGTTCAAACATGAAACAGACTGCAGCCTGTTTGTTGAATGCAGCGGCTCAGTTAGAAGCCTGAATTTTCAGATCAATACATTTTCATACAAATCTTACAGTGTACAAGTTTGCTGATTAGTATTTTCTAAATTTGAGTTAAAAAAAATCGCAATTATCAATTTATAGATTCGGATCGGGATTAATCGGTATCGAATCGTGACCTATGAATCGTGATACGAATTGAATCGCCAGGTACGAGGCAATTCACAACCCTAGTCGTTAGTTGATCTTGGGAACAAAATATTTAGCCAATTGGAGCTTAGTTGGGGACTTACTCTGCCACTTCAAATGACTACTTTGAAATGACTCAAATTCATCAAATTACTACAAATGAAATTCATTTAAAAAAAAACGTCCCTCAGAAACGGAGCGACCGATGATCTGCATTATAGCGAGGGGAAAGTGCAAAAATGATCTGCATTTTGAAATGCACGTGTTGTCTTACGGTTTCGACGCGTTTCCTCCCCCAAGGGCACGGCAAGACCCCAAAAGACGCGGCGTCCGTGCGGGCCACGCATCCCATCCCGGCGGCGTGCGGCGTCTACTACTTTGAGGTCAAGATCATCAGCAAAGGCCGAGACGGGTAAGAAGAAATGGAAGACGACGCGCGCTTTGTTGTCTCAGCGCCGCACTCGTGACTTTTACACGTTAGCAAAATCGAATGCGCTATCGGAATGATGTGCTTATGAGGTTTGCCAAATTGCATGTAGACGGGCTGACAGGCTTTCTCATTTTGAGCACGTTCATTTTGACAATCCCAACGTAAAACAATGTGAAATAATTCCCCAAAAATGTAGTGTATTGTAACTCTCTCAAAATCAAATCAAAATTCAAGCTAAAATCGGATCATACAAATTTAGCTACATAGCGACAGCGCTAGATTGATTTGATAATCAATTGGTTGTCGATTATTCATTGCACCTCTAATATACATGAAATACTGTGATTAGCTTTTAGCATAAAAGTTTTTTTTTAGCGTAGAATTAGCAAATATGTTAGAGCGGCACACAACCTTTATTTTAAAAAACTATTAATCTGTTGATTATTTTGTCGATGTCATTGACGAAGCAGAAATATAAATTCTGATGCACTTACTGGTTTTGTTGGAAAACAGGCACAAATATCCACAGTCCAAATGTTGTTTTTTTTTCGATTCAACGCAAAGATAATTTGTCTGCTTTCAAGGAGGACTACAGAAATCTGAGAATACTCTTAAAAGGATGAAATTCTGAGGATTTGGACAATTTTAAGTTGAAAGTATCTTAAGCTATTCTGTTCATGGAAAACCAAATTTTTGAAGCATTTATCCATGTTAAAATGCCAAAGTGGTGTCATTCTACTCTCCAAGCTCCAGCCCATCCTAACCCGAGAAAACAAGCGGGTACTCAATCGGCGACGTCATCGGTTGAGGACCCACCCCCGGGCACCGCCTTTGCGGACTAAACACACGCCCCCTTTCTCTGAGACCTCCATGCTCGGAGGATAGTGATCAACTTATCAGTAAACATTCTGTCCAGGTCAATTCATATCCCACGTTCATGAAAAACACATTTTTCCTTCACGTTTGAAATGCCAAAGTGCGATGACAATTGACCGTCTTCAATTCCCAGAAAGGTTCCGCACGTGTAAACTACAAGAGCAAATTTTGCGCCAATGAAAGTATAATATCGAACGGGGTCGTGTTTAGCGCGCTCACCCTGAAAGCAGAAGGTCCCCCGGTTCCTGTCCCACGCACGGCTTATTACGATTTCTTGCAGTCGTGAGTGGCAAAAAAAGCTGTTTTGTTTCAAAAGTTTATTGAAGAATTGAACATCCATCCAATGTCCACATTTAAAGGAGATGCGGTTGTAGTGCAGCGGCTGGCTGGTCTCACCGCGGCAGCCACACGGGGGGAGGCGGGGTTTTACTCAAGCGGGCGTCTTACTGTACTTCTGGCTTAGTAAAATGGCCAGCAAAATGAGTCACATTTCATAAGAAATTTGGTAAGATTTAATCATATATATATATATATATATATATATATATATATATATATATGCCTATAGTTAACAGTGGAAGGGCTTAAAATAGCGTGATACGGACCTTTTTATTGATTGATTTAGAGCTGTCAAAATGTAACCGATTAATCGACAAGTAATCGATTTTTATTTGAGCAATCGAGTAATCGTTTGGAGCCAATTTTTTTAAAATCTAAAATTGTCCAAATCCTCTGATTTCAGCATATCAACAGTAATTGTTCATGAAAAAGACTATTAAGATTATCTTCTGTTTAATCCAAATAAGACTTTTGCAAACATCTGTTTTTACTTTGGAAAACAATGACCAAACCGGTAACATAGTACAATGTTAATCCTTCCCCCTTTTTTTTAATCACTATACGGATATGAAGTACCAAATAAACGCCGATCACTGGTAATAAACAGTAATCAAGGAAAAAATGCTTTTGTAGTACACATTAATGCAAAATTAAAAAAAAAGAAGAAGAAAAAAAGTGAATTTACAGCAGATCTGAATGATGCAACTTCCTGAGGACCTGTGGAGTGTTTTTCATCTTCTTCTTTTTTTGGGGAAAATAGTTGGGTCATATAAAAAAAATTGGAATAATTAAATTACCATACAAACATGAAACATTTCTAAATGATAGTTTGTTTAAATCCAAATTTTAGAAAGTGACAGGAGGCAAATGTTCCAATCTTCAGGATAATTAAAAATACTACACAATGTATTTATTAGATGTGCAATCAGACACTTTGCCTGATTAATAAAGAAAAAGAAATGAAATGAAAAGAAAAGAAAACAAGTTTTTACCAGTTGTCCTTTTCAATGGTTTGAAATGTTTGTGTGTGTGTGTTTTTGTGTGTGCGTGTGTGCGTGCGCTGTCAGGTACATGGGCATCGGCCTCTCTGCTCAGGGAGTCAACATGAACCGGCTGCCTGGTAAGACGACACCGGCAAACCCTTTTTGGCTGCGACCACACCCAAGCGCTTGATTTTCGTCTTGTCGGAACGGAACGCTAATGGCACCGACTGACGCCGCGGCCCCGTTAGCTTAGCGTTAGCATGGGGAGCCGCACGTGCAAACGGCCGATGGACTCCAAGCACGACGATAAAACGCCCGCTCGAGTTTCCGAGCTCTGGAATTCTGCCATGCGAGTTGTCTTGTGTGTGTGTGTACATCTCTCTCGTGTGTGAGTGAGATGTGCATCGACGCGCGCGTGTTTACGTAATAGTGCGAAGTGCACACGCGCGCGCATGTTGTGCTTCCCTTAAATTCCTAACCTACTTTGAAACGTCACTAACTGGTTCTGCTCGGTGCGGCGTCAAAAGTGTGAACTCATCATTCCACTCGCGTAGAGATGAACAACAATTCTACAACTCAAAGCAGCGTTTAGGCGTGAGAAGCAACATTTGTTACCGATGGCCTTAACGTGTGACGGCCGCGGGGCGCTTCTTCTTTGGTTACATCGTTCAGGCATGACGACTTTTACGAACCGGAATGAGATGATGGAAAAATTTGATCGATTTAGAGACGATGACGTTTTCAAATCGCAGGAAGCCTACACGGTCTTCTGATTAGTGATAGACCGATATGGTTTTTTTCATGGCCGATACTGATTTCGATTAGTAGTAGTCGAGGAGGCCGATAACCGATATTTCAAGCCGCTATTCGTTTGCAGCAAAAAAGATGATAAGGTGATAATCGGTCTATCCCTACTTCTGATTAATATTGTGTTTGTGGAATATGAGTTAAGCAGCAAAAAAAAAAGAAAAAAAGAAAATAAAGACCTGTTTTATCCCCATCTCAAGGGGCGGCCATTTTGTCAAATGCGGTCACCTGAAAAGTGTCTTACAGTTGCTCAGGCAATGACCAATCACGGCTCAGTTTGTGAATGTCACATGACTAAACACAGGTATGTGTTCTTCACAGGATTTTACCATATATTAAAGGGATACTTTACTCATTGAGCTATTTAGAGCAGTAAAAAGGTATTTTGTCCAGAATTAATTTGGTAATTTCATTAGTTTTAATGTTCAATTAATACCTTAAAAAAAAAAAATTCCACTTACTGTTGACTGACAATGACATCACCTGTGCTGAGAAAGTAGGTAAAAAAACAATCATGGCTCTCACCTGTTTTCTGAGTTTGGTCAGCAAACTGAGCCATGATTGGTCGTTACCGACTTCCTCAGCACAGGTGATGTCATCATCGGCAGCAAGTGGAAAATCCCTTTTAAGATGAACAATAATAGTACAAGACTACCGTAGTCATTTTCTTCCGCGTCTCGCAACTTTTTCAAGTCCAAGCATGCAATAAATGAGCACATTTCTGTGCTGAGTGTAAACGTGGGCTGTGGCCAAACATGCTGCCAGGTACGCAAATTTGGTTTTAAAAAGGATTAAATACTGGAGCTGAAATTTTTGCGGTGGAATTAGGCGTGACCCCTGCTCTATGATAACAAATGATGACTTAACTCATTCACTGCCATTGACGGCTATACACGTCAAAAATTCATTTGAGCTATTTTTATTAGTTTGATATTTTTTCCACTTTTGTTAAGAGTATGAAAACCTAGGAAAAAAAATATTGACCATTTAGAACAGATATAACATTTGTGAAGTCATGCAATTAATTACAATACAAAATTAATCACCTGACGCCCCTAATTTTTTAATAATCGTAACTTTTTTTTAATTTTTTTTTTTTTTTTTGAAGAAAATATTACAATTTAGGGGTGTCAGGCGATTAAAAACTTTCATTGTAATTAATCGCATGACTTCACTAGTTAACTCACGATTAAGCTTATTTTTTTTATATCTGTTCTAAATGTACAATAACGTGTTTTTTTCCAGGTTTTCATATTCTTGTTAAAAAAAAGTGGTAAAAAAATGTTAAACTAATAGAAATAGTTTAAATGAATTTATGGCAGTGAATGAGTTTAAATGCTAATTATTTCTAATGAATGATTTTGTCCTCCGGCCCGACGCGCTTTGACCAGGTTGGGATAAGCACTCTTACGGTTACCACGGCGACGACGGCCACTCCTTCTGCTCGTCTGGCACCGGGCAGCCGTACGGGCCCACCTTCACGACGGGCGATGTGATTGGCTGTTGCGTCAACCTCATCAACAACACCTGCTTCTACACAAAGAATGGACACAGCCTCGGTCAGCAGGACGGGTTTTTTTTTTTTTTTTTTTTTTTTTTGTCAATTATGTTGCGCACGTGCTTTTCAAGCTGACTCTTTTTGTTGTTCCGCAGGGATCGCCTTCACAGATCTTCCAGTAAGTACTCGCCTTGAAACGCATCAGGAAGATCATCATGACTCTGTAAATGTTTACGTATGAGCAGCTAAACACGGCGATGTTTGAAGACCGTCTGGATAAAGTGACAACAACTATTTTTAAAACTCATCCGGGCCCTTTTTTTTTTCTTCTTTAAATTTTTCAAAAATATACCTACATACGTATATTTGAAAAAAAACAAAAAACATTCATGTTGTCATTGTAGTTGTGTGTTCAACTTTGGGTGAAAAAAAGAGAATTTTATTCATTTCCCAAAATGGTTGTAGCGTAACAATATCTGGAAAAAGTGAAGCGCTTTCTTATTGTTAGGATTATTTTCCTTATTAATGGACCACGAACACGAAGTGTTTACTCTTCAATCCAGACAGCTCTACATGGCGATGTTAGACGACACTCTGTATTAAGTATCAACAGCTAATTTTGGACACGCTGATGTATTAGTCCCTTGAGGGAAATAAAGATTCCACAGTATCTATACATTGCAGTTATAAAAACACGATAATATTATATACATTGTGTACCATCTAAAGTTTTTTTTTTTTTTTTTTTTTTTTTGTCTTTTTTTCTCTCATATCATACACAAACAAAATGCATGCATAAAACAAAGTCGCTTGCATAGTTGCCACACTGTAAAGTTGCTGTTTTTGACGTTTTTGCGTTGCTTGCCGTGTTTGCTCCCGCAGCCCAACTTGTACCCGACGGTGGGCCTTCAGACTCCAGGCGAGGTGGTGGACGCCAACTTTGGCCAGTACCCCTTCGCCTTCGACATCGAGGACTACATGCGCGAGTGGAGGACCAAGATCCAGGCGCAGATCGACCGCTTCCCCATTGGCGAGCGCGAGGGCGAGTGGCAGTCCATGATCCAGAAGTAAGAATGTAATTAATCGCATGACTTCACTAGTTAACTCACGATTAATCTTATTTTTTTTTTTTATATCTGTTCTAAATGTACAATAACGTGTTTTTTTTCCAGGTTTTCATATTCTTGTTGTCAAAGCTGGAGAGAGAATTATGTTTTGTTTTTGTTTTTGAACCCATGACGATTTGAGTTCCCTCTCGCCGGCTTTCCTTTCCGTTTATGGAACATTTTTGTCCGTTTTTTGAATAAAAAAAAAAAAATTTTTTTTGGTGTAAAACCCCCAAAAAATTTTACTGTATAAATATTAAGACGATTACATTTTGTTGAAACACGATGATTATACAAGTTTCTTTTGAACCAAACAAGATTTTAATTAGATTAAATTAATTGTTTAAAAAAAAAGTGCAAATATATACATTTATACAACTCAAAATTACTATTAATAATCTTTTAATTTGGTTTACGATTATGCCAATTTTGTAATTGTGGAGTGTAATAATTGAAATTGTAATTGAATTTCGATTAATTGAGCAGCCCTGGCCTATATTTCAGAAAAACGGGAAAAAAATGTTCTGAAAAACAGAAACATTTCCCCCCAAAAAATAAAAAATCTGAAAATCTGACATTTCCCGCCCCCAAAAACAATGATTTTTTTTTAAGTGAAAAAATATATTCCCCCTAAAAAGGGGGGGGGGGTCATTCTATAAAATAAATAATAATTTGAAAAACTGATACAAAAAATATTTGAAAACATTTAATTGTGAAAAATCATCATCATGGTCAACGTCTTATTAAAAAAAAAAAAATCATTAATTGTTAAAAACTAGGGTTGTCACTTATGACATTTTTGTGTAAACCAATTTTTGTGATCAGCTTAGCCGATTTTCTTTCCAGCCATATTAATAATGTATCAAACTGGTGGTAACCCTTCAAACTCATCAGTAGCCAGGAAGTAGCCCTCGGCTTCAAAAAAGTTGCTGACCCCTGAGCCGGATCGATGAGCATTTATTAGTATTTAGCATTGAAATATCGTATCTTGTCTGTTTTTCTGGTAGTTTTAGAGTAAACTTGGACTCTTGAGTGTCAAGAAACTGCTTGGAAGCCTCTTTTTGAAGTCCTTGTTCTCAATTTCTATCTGACCCGACTACTGCTTGTCGCAAAGTGATTTGCCCGCAAGCCAAAGCAAAAAAAAATTGTCCGAACAGCAGCTCATGTCTTGGAAAACTGGCAAAGTCTGGTCAGTCCAATCGCAAAGCACCGCTTTAAAAGAAAAATATCTTCATGCGTCACGTGGACAAGTTACTCGTCCGAGATGTCTGCGCAGCACCCGAGCACACTTTTGACGCTTTTCCATCGTGTGAGTGTGTGACCGCCTTGATGGGATTATCTCTTTGTGTCGCGATGATTACTTGTCCTGCCTGGATTTAATCTGCATTTGTTGGGCCTGCTGTTCTTTAGTCTGCTCGCGGTGCCGGATTAAAAGTAGCAAGTTGTCAAGCTGCCGATGCTGCCTCACCGTGTTTTTGTCTTAAATTTAAAAGTCGTGACTTTAAACACCTTACTTTACTAAAATGCACCTTTTTTTTTTTTTTAAATAAAAGTTTTCTTTAACTTCTGCCCAGTTGAAGTTTGTTGTAAAACTGACAACACAACTGACAATTTAACATTTTATGTATACATACTAAATGGTCAACCAACCTAAATCATCTCATATAATACGAAACACCACAGATGGGCTAATGCAGGGGTCAGATGCCTTTCTTGTCAAAAGAGTAATTTTAGGCCAAATGAATCAAAGTTTTTAGACTTTCTGACACTTTTGGCAATTTTATGAACATTTTATGGTCAATTTCTGCCTCTTTTTCCTTTTCTGGGCATTTTATATCTAACTTTGTTTCTGCCTTTATTTAATAGCAATTTTCTAACATTTTTGGCAATTATGAGTACATTTTATGGTCATTTGGGGGATTTCTTCTTGCTGTTTTTGTGCATTTTATAGTTTTTCGGTTTTCTTTTTTTTTTATCTAATTAAATTTTCTGCTTTTCCTCTTCCTTTTTGGACATTTTGTAGTCATTTTTTGGTACTTTTAAGAACTTTTTCATCAACTTTTCATCTTTCTGACGACTTAAAACTTTGGACACTGATATTTTTTGAATATTTAATTATTCATTTTTAATCTAAATAATGAATTCAGATGAATATTTTTTTATCGAAAATATAAGAATGTGTAAAAATAATAATTTTTAAATAGTTTTTCAGTTAAAAAAAAAAATTCTCTACAATTTCATGGGCATTTAATCTGCTTTTCTTCGTCTATTTTGGGGATTTTACAGTCACTTTTTTTTAGGTAATTTAAAAAACGTTTTCATCTACCTTTTGTCTCTTTCTGACGATGAAAAAAATTGATCTGATATTTTTTGAATATTTAATTATTCATTTTTTATCTAAATGATTAATTCAGTTGAAGAAAATGTAATCGAAATGAGAATAAGAATAAAAAAAATTGTATGTATCTATGTATAAAAACATTTAAGAGATCCACAGGAGAGCTTGCCTGAAAATCGGAGATGTAGCTGCGGGTTCACTGTAGTTGATTCTTGACTGGAGCTCGCGCGTGACGCTGCGGGCCGGCAGTGGCAGCCGCATCCCTTTTTTTCATGATCTCCCGTTTTCTCCGCAGGATGGTGGCGTCCTACCTGGTACACCACAGCTACTGCGCCACCGCCGAAGCCTTCGCCAAGACCACCGACCAGGCCGTGCATGAGGAGCTGGCCTCCATCAAGAACCGGCAGAGTGAGTCCGTCCCCTGCTGCGGTGGGAATCCGTCACGCATCTCTCGTTCAAAACTGCCAACTCATTCACCGGCTCCCACGGCACTCACCAGACTAGGCCCCGTCTTTTAAAGCCACACACATTCAAAGTCACAGACTACTCTATAAAACGTGAGGATGGAGACCTCAGGTAGACAAAAAAAGATACTTGCATATTATGTATAGGTATTGTTGTCTCATAATGCAAAATCAGTTTTTACACCGTTACGCCATTAATGGATTCAAAAAATATTAGCTCGCCCTAGCCCCTCCTACGCAGTCTGAAGTTGTCGGTGGTTTGCAGAGATCCAGAAGCTGGTGCTGTCCGGCAGGATGGGCGAGGCCATTGAGACCACCCAGCAGCTCTACCCAAACCTCCTGGAGAGGAACCCGGACCTGCTCTTCATGCTCAAGTACTGCATAGCAACACGCATACGATGCACTGCGTACGCGACCGCCTGCGTTTGTGCCACTCAAGTCGCGGTCATAGAATGCGACAGTAGGGCTGTGCAATTAATCGAAATTCAATTGCAATTTCAATTCTTACACTCCACAATTACAAAATCAGCATCATTGTAAAAAAAGATTAATACAAATTTTTGAGATTTTTTTTAATTCATACATTTGCACCTTTTTTAAATGTTAACCCTCTCAGGCTCAAATCAAACTTTATTAACAGGAAAGATCTGGTATTTGGGGGAAATGATCATATGGGGTAAATCAGAATTATTATTTTTTTGGCGAAACCTTAACATACAATGCATTCTGGGATGTTGCAGATTTGTAACATTGGCCCGGTGTGGTAAAAACGCTGAAGACTGAATATGGTATGAACACTAACTATATTTGCATAGCAGGTTTCAAAACATTGTTACAAAATAGTTTACTGTGGCAGAATAACAACAAAAACAACTTGGTGAGTAGAAAAATGGAAAACAATCAATTACAATAGCAGGAACAAAATTCCAATAATATAATTCCAATAACAACTTTTGATCCCCTTGCATCAAACTATAATACCAATAATGCTACAAATCCTAATTGAGAAGGCCATGTTTGAATGTCACTTCTTCGTGTGCAAAACCTGCAGGACTCCGGCCCTCCAGGACCGAGTTTGCCCACTACTGGTCTAGTCTGACATCAACCCATCAGTTATGATTATTATTATTATTATTACTATTATTGCTTTTGATCAAATCGGCCTCTGATAGCGTGTGACTTCACTCCACTCCAAATGATTTCATTTTCCAAATTCCGTACCATCAATGACACCTGCAAGTAATAAATACACACTGGTGATAAGAAAATGACTTTGGCACTGATTGTTGCTCAAAATATAGACAAACCAATAGATAAAGCATGTGGCATCCATTGTTGCATGTCCGGGCACACGTTACAAATCTGCGACAATGAAATACAGCTGCACTTGGGGACGACGCCGAGAAAAGACAAAACCTACAAATTGGCATATTCTCTTATCTCTATATTCTCCTGAGTTCATCGTATGCAGTATTGGTTTCAAAAGGAAGGAGATCGGTAGTGACGCTTCCATGAAATTGATGCCTAGGAAATCCTTTTCAGCGAAGCCAAGAAGGCAGTCATGTTGAAAGTCAGAGAGCTCGCCATCGAGTGAGCTACTGGGAAACTGTTTGTTGCTAATGCACAACAAACGTCTGCAGTGGTAAAAAAAAAAAAAAAGGCTAAAAAAATATAGGAATGTGGATTAATTAGGGGAAAAGCAATTAAGTGTTTCAAATTAAAATAATGAATTTAATAAATGTTAATTATAGTGTTTCAAAGAATTTCATTTTTCTTAATATTTTTTATTTGTTTTTTTTACGTTTAAAATGTTTTTTGTTTTGTGGCAAAAAAAAAATACATGATCGTCCTACCGCAACTTCAAGTTTTTGCCAACATAAATAGATAAATATTATCATAAATATATATTAATTATAAATTCTGTTTGGTCCAAAATGAACTTGCATAATTATAGTGTTTCCATTTTTTTTTAAATTGGTCTTAATATTTGTAATTGCTTAAAAAGAAAAATGAATCGTTTGAATAATCGTGTTTTCAATTATTGCCAAAATAATCGTGACTATTATTTTTCCCATAATGGAGCAGCCCTATGTGGCAGTATGCTTAGCACGTTTTCATTTCATTCTTTGTATGCGTCCAAAGTGTTACACAGACGATTTTACGATCCCGTGCCATGTGTTGCCGCGTGTTCAGGGTCAGACAGTTCATCGAGATGGTGAACGGGACGGACAGCGAGGTGCGGTGTCTGGGGGGTCGCAGCCCCAAATCTCAGGACAGTTACCCCGGCTCCCCCCGGCCCTTTGCCAGCCCCGCCCACAAAGCCGGCAGCTCGCAGTCCTGCCTTACAGGTACCTTCGCCCCACCCGCCGGCTTCGTTACTTTGACAGGATTGGACCGTTGCCATTTTGGAGTGAGGAGGGGGCGGTGCAACATCCCAAAGTAAAGATCGTGAAAATGGGAAGATGCTATGTTTCTACATGAAATTTGCAGAAATACGTTTTCACCATAAAGTTTTGCCTTTTGCACTTTGTGTGTGTGTGTGTGTGTGTGTGTGTGTGTGTGTGTGTGGGGGGGGGGGGGGGGGAAATTATAGCAAAAAATACAAAAACACCCTAAAAAGTACATCATCTCTTGTGATGATGGTGTGCCTAATGATTTGTCCTATGAGCGCATGTTGGAAAGAAGTGATTTGATTGGTCTATTTAGAAGGCGTTTTAAAAAAGGGCGCCTCCCTGTGGTTGCAGGTGTGGACAGCAACTGCTGTAACGGCGTGACATCCAATAAGAGCCATGGCTCCGCCCCTCACAGTCATAAGCCCTGCCCACTGGGGTCCGACGTCAGCTTGAACGGGAACCGCAGCCAGACGACCGCGACCAGGTGGGGCGACACTTAACGGTCACTTTGTGTGTGTGTGTGTGTGTTTGTGACTTCCTGACGCGTTGCTTTTTTGCGTGCACGCTTCAGCGACGTGGACATGGAGGTGGAGCACTTCACCAACGGCGTGACGGAGTCGTCCTCGAACGGCTTCCTGAACGGTTCCTCCAAACACGTCAACGAGCCGGACGACTGCGACGCCGACATGGGTGCGTGCGGCTTTTTGTGTGCGTGTGCGTGCGTGTGCGTGCGTGCGTGCGTGTAACATTTGCGGCTGCGCGCAGAGGTGGAGTCCGCTCAGGCCAAGCGTCAGCTGTGCGGCGGCAGCCAGGCGGCCATCGAGAGGATGATCCACTTCGGACGAGAGCTGCAGAGCATGAGCGAGCATCTCCGGAGAGAGTGCGGGAAGAACTCCGCCAACAAGAAGATGCTCAAGGTGGGAGGATATGAAGGACCGAAACTGCCAAAATGATAAAGAAACAAGTCAAAATAAAAAGGGATACAAAATAATTCATATCAATGGAAACGAGGTTATTTTAGTTAACAGAACTAGCGAAAAAACTAGAGCTGAAATTCCAAAAACAATTACTGAAATAAAAAACAAAAATGCTTTAATAAAAAACTGAAGCTACATTTTATGTTTACAAAACTAACTATAGCGAAAATGACCTTCCTTTTAGTCTTTGGTAATGAATTCATGAGCCTTTGGGGATGATTTTAAATGTGATTTTAAGTAGATATTAGGGGTGGCAATCTTTGAACCTCTCACGATTCGATTCCGATTTTTGGGCCTGCGATTCGATTCAGAATCGATTTTTGATTCAAAATTATTTGATTAACATTGATTTTTGCTTCAATCTATAGATTTTCAAAGAATCGTAATGATCTACTCCAGTCTGACTCGCTAATGCTAATTAGCGCTACTCGCGGCACTTTTATCACTCAAAAGAACAGCTCCACGCTGTAAAAAAACAACTTTTATTGGAATAACTTGATCGTGACTTTTTCCTTCTACTCTCTAATGTGGCTACAACTTAACAGTGTATCAGACCGCGTGAAACCACACTGCCCCTAAGTGGCCAAATCGGGTACAACATGAACAGCGCTCCCAATAAAGGCACACACAAACAAAGGGAAGACAGTATAAAATAATTTAAATGAAATACATTTTGGGACATTTAAAATCGATTCTGAATCGTACTAAATAGGAATCGCGATTCTTAGGAGATTTTTTTTTTTTTTTAGCACACCCCTAGTAGATATGTTTTTACATTTTTTAAAACAAATAAAAACAAACAGAACCACCCTGAAAACGAATTCGACACGGTTGACCTGCGCCAGGCCATCTGTTATTTGTACACATCATCAATAGGGCTGGGTATCGATTGTAATTTCCTTAATCAATTTGATTTTGATTCAGAAGAGTTCAGTTCGATTCGATTTAAAATTTTCAGTTCAATCCGAAATCGATTAATTGTGGAACATCAATTCCTTTTAAATGTCAAGGACATGATTAAAAAAAACTCCACAAATTCCAAAGTCAATTTTGTGGACAACGGACGCAGTAACTGGTCAAATGATTTTGTTTATTAATGAAAGTAACGTGTTATAATCACTTAAGTGTTACACAAACATTGACATCATCAGCAAGGATGAGGTGAAAACATTTTCATAATTGTAAATACAAACATAAAGTAAAGTGCAATAAATCAGATATTTCATGAATTTAAGAAAATACTTTTAAATTCGTGTGAACCGTATTTTCAAGTAAACAGTAAGATACAAAAAAAATCGGCCTTTCAAATTCAAAATTTTTCAGAATTTATGTGAAAATGTTTGATTAAAATAATCGATTTATGGTTTTATAACTCGATATTGGGCTTGAAAAGGACAATCGATTCAATATTGATTATTTATTCTTTTTTTTGACACTGTAGCAACCGTAAAACTTCCTTGGTCCGCGAGAGCCGCGCGACATTCGAATCTGGACGTTTTTCAGGCCATAGCGAGTGAAAGTCATTTTTTTGATCCCAATGATTTGATTCATGCGCTGGCGTTTTGTTGAAAATCGCCGGCTGTAATGCTTTGTTGCAGAAAGAACTCCTCAAGGTGCGAAAAATGAACCAAAATATTTGCTAGACGGACTCTTGCCTGTGCCTTTTTGCCTGCCTTCGTCTTTCATCCGCAAGAAGTCAAAACATGTGTTGTGTGTGTGTGTGTGTGCGCGGCGCCGCAGGACGCCTTCAGCCTGTTGGCCTACTCGGACCCCTGGAGCAGCCCGGTGGGCTACCAGCTGGACGCCATCCAGAGGGAGCCCGTGTGCTCCACCCTCAACAGTGCAATACTCGGTAAGACGGCGTCGCCGAGGCCGATGTCCTCCGGGGGCGGGGCTTGCGTTTGATTGACATCTGCCGCTTGTGTCTCCTTGCCTCCCCAGAGACGCACAACCTGCCCAAGCAGCCCCCCCTGGCCCAGGCGGTGGGCCAGGCCGCCCAGTGCCTCGCCATCATGGCGCGAACGGGCAGCGGCTCCTGCGCCTTCGCCTCCGTGGACAATTACCTGCACTAGCCACACACGCACACACGCACACACGCACACACTCACACACACACACACACACACACGGCAGTAGTGAACAAAAGTTTGAGTACACCGTCAGGTTTGCTTATTCGCCAGTTATGGAAGAGGAAAAACATGTTTCCAAATAACTTTTTAGTATAAAAGGCATACTTGACTCATTGAGCCATTATTTTAATGTGATAACTTTAATTTTCATGAACAATGAATAACTTCAAAAACTAATTTTGCCACTTGCTGTCGACTGAAGATGACATCACGTGTGTTGAGGAAACGGGCAACGACCATCCAAAACCAGAAAACAGGTGAGCTGTGATTGGCCGTTACCTCAGCACAGCACAGGTGATGTCATCTTCCGTCGACAGCAAGTGGGGGAAAAAAAGGCTTTTTAAAAAGTATTAATTATACAAAAAAAGTAATGAAGAAACAAACAAATTTTTTACTGATGAAAATGAGTCAAGTATCCCTTTAAGTGCATTAAGTTTCTTGACATGATGTTAGAAAGTGGCACCAAAGCACTATTTGGATCAGAATGAAACTCAACTCACTCCATAGCGACTTGACCCAAGATCGCCTAAAATAACATATCAACATAGTTCCTTGACACCAAAATGCCACAAGATGGCGGCAAAGTAGTTTTTGTCTAAACGAAGCTCCTTGACCACAATTTGGTCCCAGAGTCGTATTTTCATGATGTTGATGTGAAAACGGGACTTTGGGCAAAGAATGGTCAACAGCAAATGTGAAGAAGAGTTTTGCCGCCCTCTTGTGGCGTCATTAGGCAATTACAACTTTGGGTTATTTGTGACTTTCCAACATTCAAAAGAAATGCACAAATGCTACATCATAAAAACAAAGTGGGCGGTGGCCCCAAACTTTTGCATACTTCTGTACGCACACGCACACACACACACACACACACATATATGCACACACCGCCTCCCTTTATGTGGTAAATAGAAAGCAGCCCCCGAACTCCTCCCCTCCAGCGGCTGTCCACATGACTGACTGAGCGATGGCGTGACGTGGGCCCAGCGTAGCCATCCGGAATGGGAAACCCCCCCGCCCCTCCCCCCCTGAAAACAGTGAGCCCACCACTCTTCCCCTCGCCTTCCTGTTTGCATTTTGTTTTTTGTATACGTTTGTTTAGTGCTGGCGTCGCGGGTGGGGTGACGGGGCCGGGGGGGGGGATCCTTGCTCGTCGTCGGTGCAGGTTTACGAGGTGCAGACGGCGCCGCTCGTATAACAGATAATGATTATTATGATTAATATGATTCTGATTCTTCTTGTTACTTGCATTGAGTTTACGGCCACTTGTGATGCTAATAAAGGACGCCAGCCGGTGGACATGTGACCACTTGATGTATGCACACGCACACAGCCGCGGCGATGCTAATGCGACAACACAGACAAGCGGGGAGCACGTCTGGCCG
The DNA here is from genome assembly GCF_054856555.1 of Leptonotus elevatus. Classification (NCBI taxonomy): domain Eukaryota; kingdom Metazoa; phylum Chordata; class Actinopteri; order Syngnathiformes; family Syngnathidae; genus Leptonotus; species Leptonotus elevatus. The sequence continues at coordinate 3,800,791 of NC_141239.1, read as the reverse complement.
CCATCAGCTGTTCAGGGGGCAGCTCGGCTTTCTGAATTCGGGGTATGACGACTTGCGTGCGTAGCAATAGCATTGATTAGCAATAGCATTGATAGCATCAAACTCTTCATAATAAATTTAGACGTCGGGGACATAATGTATGGAGGACCAAAACTGCCAAAACTCAAAATAAATAAATGACTAAAAGTGAAAATAGAAACTGATATAAAAAATGTATAATTAAAAATTTAATACAAATGTATTTATTTATATATGTGTGTGTGTGTATATATTTTATATCCGTTTTTATTTTCACTTTGTCATTTATTTATTTTGAATTTTGGCAGTTTTGGTCACCCATAATAATGTGACCTAAATTCAATGACAGGAGTTTTGGCGGTTGTGGGAGTGACCAACCCCGATGCATGACAGTATCAGCTGGGAGTGGACAACCCACTGAAATCGTTTATTTTTATTTTTTTTATAACCCCAAAGAGGGGGGGGAAAGCAATGCTTATAAACATTATATATGTTTTCCACACAAAAAAAGTGTGTATCCCTGAATTTTTATTTTTTTTTATGAATAGTGTGTAGTAAACAGTAAGTGAGGTTGTGGACTCTGTAAGCACCACTATGCCATCTAGTGGCGAAAGGTGATATTACAACTAAAAACTACAGTTGGTGCATAATGAAGTACCTCACAAACTCTATTTTTAGACTGCAAGGCCACATGACTTCGGCAGCTTGAACCAGAGGGAGGTAAAAAATAAACCCGGCTCGTTAACGAGCCATGCTTGTTTTGTTCTCGTTTATCGCCGGGGAAAAAACATGCAGAGTAAACGCAGCTGTTATGGAACTTGCAGAAACGACTCCAGACACGGCGACCGTGCACATACGAAGAATGTATTTTTTTTTTATTCGTTTCCCGAAGCCAAAAACTCAAATGGATAAACGATGGGTGAACTTGTGCGGACGTCCAAAAGAGCAAAGTGAGCATTGGCGTTGCCACCGTTACCGCCCGATTAAAAAAAATAATAATAATAAAATTAAAATTAAAATAAAATAAATAACAAAAAAAAATGCCTTTCGTGCAGCTGTGTCATGTATGAAAATTTATCGGTGGGGCCTTTTCTGAATTAAGGAAAAGGGTTAATAAGCGGGAAGGATGTGATAGATTTCCGGGTAGAGTTGCTACACACTCAAAAAAAGCAAAACAAACTCCCCCTCCCCCACCAACAACCGTCAAAGACGCAAGACAACCAGATATGACACAGGTGGCAAAGCTCGTTGAAACTGGAGCAGGGCTTAAAATACTCCGGCACGGTGCCAGAGTTCCGGCGTAAGAGAAATGTAGAGACGTAAACATTAGACATATTTGACACGTCTGGCAAAACACCGGCAATGCCGAGAGAAAGACAACTTGAAAACAAACTCGTCCCGGAAAAAGTTCAGGCTCAGGATTATTTTTATTTTTTTTTACTTTAAGCCCTGTTGGAGAATGTCAGTGTCAGTTGCGTAGGACGATGTTTTGAGGGGGGAGAAGAAGAAAAACGACCTCTGCATTAGCTCGGCTCTTTTCCCACCGTCGACATTCAAGCCGTCTCTCCAATTGAACATTAGTATGTTCTTCCACGTCGATACCAGTCAATTTGGCATCGGGGATTTCTTTTCTCGGACACGATTAGTAGATTTTGCGCAGTAGACATCTCGCTAGGAGACCGTTTACATGACTGGCCGGCCGAGTTTGACCCCCTCGCAAGCCTCATGAATATTAAGTGTGCTGATGTATATCGTGCGGTACCTCATTGGAGTTTGGTACCTGTGAATTTGAATATTTGCTTATTCCATTTTTTTCTAGTAGTATTTCTTTTTCCCCCTTGTTTGTGGAAAACAGTGGATGTTGACCAGTTTTTATTTGTGACAGATTTTTTGTAAAAAAAAAATACTAATAATCAAAACTTTTAAAAATGCCCATTCCTGCTTTGTACTGGCTGGCGACTGGTCTATTGTTTGGCTGGACATGCACTGGCGACCATTCTGTTTGTCTATATTTGTGTTGACAATCACAGGTGACCAGTCAGTCCAAGATTGCCGCCGGGTCTCTCGGTCAAAGGCAGCCGGAGAGCCAAATGAGGACAAGTGCAAAGGGAGATTTTGATACAGAAAACAATTTTAATGGTTTCAAAAAGGTGGTCCAACGAAAACGTGAAATTACCCATCATTCCGAGCCTAGCCTGTTTCCGGGACATGCGGGCAGAATTCTGGTTGCCGCGGCAACACTGTCCTCAAAAGAATGCTGGTCCACGATTGGTTGCACATTTCAGCTGGAGGTGGACTCAAATGTTTGGCGTCCAATCACAGCGAGGGTGTGTCCTTGCTGGCGTCCAATCACAGCGAGGGTGTGTCCTTGCTGGCGTCCAATCAGCTGGAGGGAGCCTGCTTGTGAATCCAGCGCAGCTTCAGCTTCTCCGCTTTGCTCTTTTTCTCGAGAGCTGAAGGAAAAGGAAACGTTACGAGGAACGCGTCCCCTCAAAAGTTGTTTTTTATTTTATTGCCTCACCCCATTGGCTCTTGACGAAGCGGAACGCCGCGCCTTTGCTCCGCGCCGTCTTATTTTGAAGAGACAGCAGCTCGTTGCCTGACAGGAAGACAAAGGATGGTTTTCGTCACGCTCTTCTTGGAGGACTCGTTTTCAGCCACTATATGTAAGGTACCATTTTGGCGGTAATTATTTTTTCTTTCTTTAAAAATTGTACTTGTGAATGTTACCAACCAGGCTTTCCCTCAAAAAAAATTGCTCGGGCAAATGTCGCCTGCGCGGATAATTCCACTTGGCGTCTCGCTTACTGGTGGTGCGGCAAGTTCCCGCGCCGTATAGCCGCGAATGGAGGAAATCCTCGGCCGCCTTCTGTTGAACCGACGCCAGCTTTTGAAAATTCACTGTCGTCACTTGGCAGTTCCCCTTAAGCCTAAAAAGGGGAGAGAAAAAAAAGTGAATGTCTCTGGGACAATCGGCTCAATCGTTCATCAAACCTTTGGTACCGTTTTGTTGACGCACCATCATTGGATAAAGTCTCTACGTCTGGTATAAATGTTTTTTGTTAAAAGGTTGGACCAGCAACCAGAAGGAGGCGCTAGTTTCACTTAGGCTTCTTTTTTCTCTCTCTTTGCCAACATAATCGGTTCCCACTTTTTTTGGCTCCTTCCTGCACTGGCAGAGTGAGACTGTTTAAATTGTACCAAAGTAATCCGTACCACCTTTTTTGGCAACTAATGCAGTGCAAGGGTACCAAAATGCAGCATGAGGCACAGTTTGGTTCAATTGGGAATCCTTTTCTTACATTCCTTTTGCAAGAAATTGTGAAGGGTATTTTGAGGACCAAAAGTAACTGCAGCAACTTGTTTCCATACTTTTTGACGCGTTTGAGTTTTTGCTGCTTCGTCTCGTTCTCCTCCTCATCCTCCTCCTCTTCCTCTTCCTCTTCAAACGCCGCTTCGGCATCTTGCTGGCTCTGCTTTCTGTTCCAAATCAAATGAGAATAAAACGACTGTCCGGTTGGGCGAGGAAAGACGATGATGTGGAGGAAACTCACTGTGACGAGTCGATTTCCTCCAGAAGCTTGGCGGAAAGAAGTTTTCTCTTCTGCCGAGTGAAAGGAGAAAGATGTGGCACTTAGAAACGGGGGTTAAAGTTCTCCGCCGCGAGGGCGGATTTCCGCCATTTTGAAAATGAGACAAGGGTGCACGCCATAAACAAGTTCCCACGGGGACTGCACGTTTGTTGTTTTTACGATCCCATACAATTGATATGTAAGCCTCCCAACCCTGCTCATATAGCATAACATGACCGAGTATAGCAGGCATGTGATTTGACCAAAGTGAAATTATCTGAAAATTTAGCCGGGGGTCTGGGGGCCGCGGGCACTCAGCTCGGTCCAGAGCTCATGGGTTTTCCGTGTTTTTAAGTACTTTCAATGCACTCAGATGACAAAGAAATAGACAAAACAACAGCAGAAATTTTCGATGTATATTGAACTATCCCATATAAAATTGCAGTTTTAGTCAACTCAAAATCAGTCACATTCAAAAACATTGGACTGCCTTTGCTTTTAAAAACCATCACTGAGAATATCATCATATATATTTACCATGCAATAAATCATTTAATCAATCATTCTTAATTTAATACATAATGCATAACAAAAACATAAAATACCTCATGCAGCAAAAGCTCTGGTAAAAACACAATCATGCATTCGTCGAATGCATGATTGACTAAGACAATCTCTGTAAGTGCATACATCAAGACAGTCAACATATTGAAAACTGAAAGTGCTAACATGCAGCATTCATTTGAGTTTGTGGATTAACCATGTTAAATAGTTAAGGCCATTTTTATTACGTTATAATATTTTCGAAAATTTGATTCCGATTAATTTGAAAAGTTTACCACCTACCTAAAAATTCACGACTATCAGCAACTGGTGCAGGTTGTTGGGGTGGATCACGTCTCTCCATTACCGCTCCCGATTGTGATGTCAATAAGGGATGGAGGCCATAAAGTTTTGGAGTTTTCGTTTGGGCACCAAAACTTCCAGCGATGGAATAATTTGTTGTTCTTGACTGGAGTTCTTTCACGTGTTTTTTGCTCTTTGCGTGACTTTCAAGAGCTTTGAAACCTCTCGCACCATCGTCAATGGTATCACGGCACCAAATGCAAAGCGCTTTCCCGGCACGATCGATCTTCCGAATGAAGTCACTGAACAAATTCGTCACAGTCTTCTTTCCGACATTTGTAGATATATCCTTCTCTAACCGGTCCCAGCGAAACTTGTTTTTTACGAGTTTGTCAATTTCCTTAACTCGCGGAGCATCTTTGCGTTCGATCACGGACATCTTTCTTTAAACACTCGGCAAAAACGTGTGCGAAATGAACAACGGCATACTCTTATACCTTTATAACAAGCGCTCTTATTGGTCAACACGGAGACTTCCGCCAATCGCAAGATCGGTTTCATTTCAGTTGCGGAAACACTAAAACGGAATGCTGTAGAGAGACGAAATCGGATTTTTTTTTGGGGGGGGGAGATAAAAAAAGCGGAATTCCGCGAATTAGCGGAAAAATCACATGCCTGGTATAGATAGATATTTCATTATGCATACATACTGTCTTTTAAGTCTGCTTGATTTTTTTTTTTAATCACTCAAAATGCATCAAATTGATGTTTTTAATTATGAAATGTTTATTTTTTTTTGCATTCCCAATTACCCTCCTAGAGCGGTCGTATACTTGTCACATTTGTCATCCCTGATTAATGCCTAAATATTATTATTTTAAAAAGAATCAATGTGCGCCCTACTGCCCTGCAAAAATGGTGTTAATTAATTTAAGCATAAAAATAAATTCAATGAAATTATATTTTGCTTTAACCCTTGACTTAGAAGTGAAAATAGTCGATTTGAATTGGGAAGCACCTTTTGCTCCTGGAACAGTTCCTGCCTCCTTCGCCTCTTCTCCTTCAGCAGGTCCTTGTCCCTGGAATCACACATGAAGACCTCAAGATTTCTCGTATTTCCAATTCTACTCTAGCAGCAAATCGTAATTTTTTTTTTTAAATGCGTTCTTCACATCGGCGCTGACGTATTCGAGGGGGAAAGCGTTGTAATCCCAGGCAACAAATTTATGTCAGACTTTTTATTTGCTCTGCTTCAGCAGCGGCCGTAGCCTGTTGCTTGGCTAACATGCTAGCAGTTAGCCTACCTTCTCGCACTTTCCAGGGCCTGCTTGACGCTCCGCATCGCCTGGGCCTTGGAGTCCTCAAATGTGACCTCCTCGGGCGCCTCGTCGTCGCTCGAGGCGAAGTCCATACTCCAGTTCTTCATCATTTCGTCGCTTCTATCCGTTTTGGACGAGCTGTTTGCAACGCCACGATGTTTGGGCGCCATGTTGGGGCGGTCTCAAGGAGGAGACGATTGTGACGCATTTCCTTTGGAAAACGACACGTATTTCCGGTACACGAAAATATGTTTCTTTTAGAATGTTCGGATTGTAGCGTCCCAAAATCAAAATGTTTTCAAGCACTGCAGCTTGAATCGACTTTACTGTAGAAGTTTATGTGATTAAAAAAAACGTGGTTTTGCATTGACTATAAATTGTTTATTTTTGTTTTAATAGGTTTATAATAACTGATATATATTACGAGATTTTTAGATTTATATGGGTATATATTAGCTATTATTAGATGTAGAAGAATTCAAGATGATTAGAAAACCGATTATAAAATGAAATAATAGTAATAATAATGACAAAGTTATTGTGTTTTTTGTTCGATCTGCTGGATGGCATCTTCCACTTAAAACAAATCTTGATGGCTTCCTCCAGCATCTGATTGTTCGTAATGGCAGTTTTAAATTGTAGACAGAAACGATCTAATTCTAAATGTTTTTTTGTTTTTTGTTTTTTAACGCGACAACAGAAAGGCTCTTTTACACTGAAACCCAACCGGAAGCTGTGTCGCGCGCATGTGTTTTAAGCACCAGGAGTGTCTTTCCGCCCATTTACTGTCAGTAACAAAAAGGGACGCCACGATGCTGCAGTTGATCCTCGTGCCGCTCCTGCTGCTGCTCGGCTCGACGCATCTCCGGCAAGGGGACGTTGCGGCGTCGGCGGCCGGAGCGACGCCCTGCCAGGCCCCGCTGCAGTGGGAGGGGAGGTGGGTCGTGTACGACCACGGCACCGGCAGGAACAACCGGGCCGCGGTGTCCTACGACGCACAGAACCACAGACTGCGGGTGCTGCAGCAGCACAAGAAGCACACGCCGTGTCAGAGGTGCAAAACCGCTCACACAGCATGCACACTAGACAGCTAGAAAGTCGGTTGGTTGGAAAAGCAGATTTACTTTTCAAATACCGTGCACGGTTTTAGAACGCAATCATAGATGTAATTGAATGCAGTGCGTTTATGTTGAGACTTGTTTGGTTTTCTGCAGCAGCTATGTGGCAAGACTCAACTTTTATGCTTGGCTTGGTGCCAGTTTGACTTTGGAATGTTTACAAAAGACTTTAACCAAAAAAAAAAAGAAGCGTGCGTCTTTTATCGCGTTTTATCTTACAAAAAAAAATAGACGACAATGACATTATTCAAAACAAGTTTTGCTCTTCTCAACTTTCTCTTCAGAGGTTTGCGTAATTCTCCTGATACCCCACAAACTTGGATACGCCCCCCTCCCCCCTTCCTGTCATGTTTCCCCCCCCCCCCCCCGAATGGGGCCTCATTCACAAACAACGCTTACGCTCAAATTTGTGCTTAAAAGGCACGTTTGTTGCACGAATATGCATCCATCCAGTGGTGCAGATGAGATTTTGGAACTGGGGGGAGGAATAAAACATGTTATACGATTTATATATATATATATATATATATTTATATATATATATACACACACACACACACACACTTAAGTATTTCAATTCAGCTATCGTTGAGTAGCCTACATGGTCAAGCCTTATCTATCCAAGGAGAGAAAAGCATGCGTGCGTCCATCCATCCATTTCCTGAACCGTAAATATAAATATTAAAAAAATATATTGAGCGGAAAAAAGTGTACAGCTAACTGAGCTTCGGATCTGTGTACAGTGGACTCCACTAATTGCGGTGACCAGGCCTATCACTTGTTATAATTGGCATGAATACTTTATTACATTTTTATTTTCTGGAAAAAAAATGAAAACAAGTGGGGGATCGTCACTTGTCCGAAATTTAAATAAAAGGGAATAAGCTAGATCTGCAATGAAATAGGATAGATTTTATTTTTTTTATTCATTAAAGGTGCTTTAAAATCTTAATCGCTCAACATAAATTCTGTAAAATAGCAATTTTAAAGAATAGCTGGTTAGCCTTTCATAAGTCTTGTATTCCTCGTGCTGTCGAGTCGCGCCGGGAATGACGTCATACGGCCGACAAATTCGGCCTTTGGAGGCTCCAGCCTTGTGAATTTGGACGCAGGCTATGTCCGCATTACACTGCCCCCGAGGTGGCCTCGGCATGTATGAGGAACAGCACAATGTCCGCTGAATTGGTACAAAAAGTGTCCAAAAAACTTTGGACATTCTATTGAATTATGTTGTTACTATAAAAGATGGTCCTAAACAGTACTGCTAGCCAACAAAGGAGTTTGTCATTGTTGTTGTTGTCATTGCGTGCGCAGATACTTTGAGTTCATCTACTTGTACGAGAGCAAGCTGATGTTCCAGATCGACCAGAAGACGGGCGAGTGCGCCAAGGTGGAGGCGACCGATGCCTGGGACCCCTTCGACATTCCCGACAACTCCACCTTCGAGGACCAGTACATCATCGGCGGCCCCGGCGACAACGTGGAGGTGCAGGAGTGGTCCGACAGGAAGCCCGCGCGCAAACGTGAGACCGCGGCCGCACGCAGCCAACGTCCTTTGCTCATCTCAAGCTTACAACGACAACAAAAGTTGAAAGACAGCATACAGGAGAGGTTTAATATGACGAGAGATCACACTTTTCATTTGAATTTTCAAATGTAAAAAAAAAAAAAAAAAAGTTTCAAGAACATTTGTTTTGGCAATTTTTTGCGTTTAAAACGGCCAAACTTTCATGTCAAGTTATCACACATTTTCGGTTATATTTATAAATGTAAGAAAAATAAATGTGGCTGTTAGAAAATGGCACACTATTTATTTAAAAAAATAATAAAATGTAATAGTTAACATCACGCTTCATTGAAATTATATTTTAATGTATAAAAGTTCGACACATTTATGTATTTATTTTACATTTGAAATGTAAATAAGTTTGATATCAAGTTTTTTATGTACAATTATTGTTTTAATGTAAAAAAGTTGGTGACTGTTAAAAGAGCACACTTATATTAAAAAAAAACGTAACATTCAAATTATTTTAAAATAATTTTTACGTTTATAAAAATGTTACACAACTTAACTCACTGATTTGTTTTTGTTTTTTAAACATTTGTAGCTGTAAATAAACTTGATGCCAAGCTTTTTATTTGCAGTACAATTATTTTTTCTTTTTTATGGAAAAAAAGTTAAGGAAATACTGCATTTGTCCCATGATTTTTTTTAAAATTTAAATTCTCAACCGACGTGAATATTAGATTGATATTGTGAAATTGATTTTCAATTATATTATAGTTTAGCAAATGTATTTTAATTTCAATAAACTTGATATCAGAATTTTTATTTTTGACATTTTCTTAAATAAAAATAAATAATTAAAAATTCTCGACAAATGTCAATGCTAGATGATATCACGCAATTTATTTTCTAAATGTAAGAAAAGTAGCCATTTCTCACATGATATTTTCATTAAATTTTTTTGGCAACAGCCAACTCTCCACTCTCATTCGCTGACACCCACGTCACTCACTAGGCCAGGCCTCGCTTTTTAAAGCCACTCACATTCTAAGTCACAGATGCTACAGTGAGGATATGCATCCTAAAGTGGGCAAAAATAAAACCTGCGTTGCATTTTCATGACAAACGAAGCATTCAAAATTATCCACGCGATGGCTTGTACATGAAGGGCAGTCTGTGAAATGTGTTTGTGTGTGTGTGCCAGATGAGACGTGGGTGGGCGTGTACACGGTGCGCGACTGCTACCCGGTTCAGGAGACGTACATCAAGAACAGCAGCGTCACCACATCCACGCGTTTCTTCAACCTGCAGCTGGGCATCAGCGACCCCGACGTCTTCACGCCGCCGCCCAGCTGTCAGTCGGCCCGACCGCTCGCCATGGCTCACACGCGCTGCTGAGGCAGCCGCTCGGGTTCCGCTCGGGTCGCGTCCCCCGTCACGCATCGGGTGGCGAGATCCAGATGCCATTTCTTTGCTTTTGAGTTCATAGTCAAGTGACGAGAGCGGTGCATGAGTCTTAAATAACATTAAAAATGGATTTTGAATGATTTGTGTCCTCCACTTTGCTGTATAAGTCATCAGTTTAAACAGCATTAAGTGCATTCTTCATATAGTGTGATGATAATAAAGACGATCATTCATACAAAATCCTCCTCCAGTCTTGTCTGCATGTGCCTAAAATTATCTAGTCATTATATTTAAGTTTTGCACACAAAAAATAACATCATTTCTTAGCTTTATTTGACTATTTGTACTTTTTTTTGCTGATATGACGTTGCGATACCGCATCCACACACCGAGCGATTTGGTGGCACCATAAATACATGAAACCAACGAAGAAGAAACGGTTCAAAGGTTAACCAGGAAGCGTCCTGTTATATAGCACGTTTTAAGACATCACTTAAAAAATATTCGCAGTTTCTCTCGATTCAGGACGTAAGTATAAACCCAACAAACGCGACTGTTGCAGTGTGATCGTCAAATACGCAAATAGTCGTGCGCCGATGTCTGTTTTTTTAAAGCTTGTTGATGCCGAGTGGGGCTCGCTAGCTCGGCTAAGCTAACAAGCGAGCTAAACGATTGCACGCATTTAAATGGCAGCACAAGAACGAACGAAGAACACGCTATAAATCAATCAATTGGTTCTTAATTAATTTATGTTTGAGACCTTTTTTTTAAAGCAGGTAACCTTTCATTTGTTTGGCGAACTTTTTTTTAACGATTCACACTGACACGCAACATAAGTGCGTGTGTGTGTAAAATGTTGATGCTGTATTAATATTTTTGATCAGTCATCGTTGCTTTTTTTAAAATTTATTTTTCAATATTAGTTCTTGTCATCAGTATAAACTTTACTTACATTTCATTTAAAATTTCAGTTTTTGCATTCAAAAATTTACAAAATGTCAAATTAAGTTCACCTGTAAAGTTTAAAGTGCAACTGGTTAATGGTTTAGAGATCTTGTTCATCTTGAAATTGTCCAAATCTTTTGAATTTCAGCGACTCAAGTGGAAATATTCTCTCATTTAACTATGTCGTATGATTGTTGTTCTGTTTTAGGATGAAAAGATGGAATTTAAAAATGTTTCCTATCTGATTGAAGAATCAATTATTCAAATCCTTCTTTGGTGAAGCCCCACCCCAAAAGTTCTGTGAAAAATGCTTTTCGCTAATGTTGTGTTCAGGCCGCGATGTCGTCGTACACGTGCATCAGCTGCCGCGTGGCGTTCTCCGACGGCGAGGTGCAGCGCGCCCACTACAAAAGCGACTGGCACCGCTACAACCTGAAGCGAAAGGTCGCCGACATGCCGCCCGTCAGCGCCGACAATTTCCAGGAGCGCGTCCTGTCGCAGCGCGCCGCCGAGAGCCAGCTGAGCGACACCGCCGAGGCCTGCGTCGTCTGCAACAAAAAGTTCTCCAGCGCCAACGCCTACCGCAACCACCTGGGCTCGCAGCGCCACCGGCAGGCCGAGCGCCAGCAGGTGGACAAGCTCAACCGGAAGAACCTGGAGAAAGGGCTGGGCGGCCAAGACAAGGCGGACCAAGACGCCAGGAACGAGGCTCTGCAGCAGGCCCTCAAGGAGCAGCGGAGGGCCGGGGAGGAGGAGGAGGCGGCGGCGCCGGGGAGGAGCAAGCAGGAAAAACCTCCGCGGATCGTGTGGCTGGAGGAGCAGGCCAAGAGGAGAAAGCGCGAGGAAGGGGATGCCGCCCAGGACGGTAACCGCTTTCTAGTTTTTCAGCATCGTTATCATCCGCTGAGCTCGAATCGGCGGCGGCTCGAATTGAGATGCGAATTGGCTGAAAAGCGAATTCCCAAACCGAATTTTTAGAGTCGTGCGAGAATGCATCACGGCATATTGTGGTGTTGTAACGATATCCAAACATCTCGGTACCATAAATATCATATGAAGCTCACCATATGATAATTATCGTGGTGTTGTGGGGGAGGTTAGAAATACAAAAAAGATCACGATATGGCATGAAAAACTCACTATGTTGTTTTTGTTCGGCGTGTCAGGCGATGACAATTTGTAATCATTATTAATCGAATGACTTCAACGGTTAACTCGCGACTAATTGCAAATTTGATAGCTGTTCTAAATGTACAATAAAATTCATACTCTTAACATAAAAGTGGGGAAAAAATGTTACGCTAAACCTAATAGAAATATGTCTGCATCTTTTAGTAATTGATACAGTAATTTCAGAATAATTCCTAAAATTGAGTCAATATTTTTTTTTTTAATGTACAGTACTGTAAAAAACGAGTGTGATGTTGATTTGTGTTCAGGTCATAATTCTGCCACTAGATGGCATAATTGCATTTGTAAGACGTTGGTGATGCTTAGTGCATTTTTCGTTTCATATGAAGAGCTGTCTCGTCTTTAACATGAAGTCACTTGTAAAATTCTGCACATTTTAACAATTGTAAAATTATATTATAATTTAATAGAAATTAATTGATGATAATAATAATGTAATACGCACACACACAGTGCAAACCCACTCTAGAAACAAATGAAAACTGAATAAATCAATAAAAACAAGTAAAAAAAAGCTTGAATGAAAAATCCAAAACAAATTGAAACCTGCAGAAGAGTGGGAGGACATGGATGACGATGACGATGATGACGACGATGACGATGCCGGTGAGGAGGACATGGAGGAGGAAGATGAGACCGCAGAGGACCAGGAAGGAGGCCCGAGCGCCTCGTGCGAGCGGCAGCGGGCGCCAGCCGGCACCCTCGCCGGTTCCATCCCCGTCACCGACTGTCTGTTCTGCTCGCATCATTCCAAGTCGCTGCTGCGCAACGTCGCCCACATGACCCGCGTTCACAGCTTCTTCATCCCGGACCTTCGCTACCTGGTGGACCTCGGGGGTCTGCTCCGTTACCTCGGTAAGTCCCCCTTCGGCCCACGCGGAGCCGCGAGATTCGTACTGACGCGCCGCCGCCGCCGTTGTTGTTGTTGTCGGCTAGGCGAGAAAGTGGGCGCGGGGAACGTGTGCCTGTGGTGCAACGAGAAGGGGCGCTCGTTTTACTCCTCGGAAGCCGTGCAGAGTCACATGACGGACAAAAGCCACTGCAAGCTCTTCACGGACGGGGGCGCCGCGCTGGAGTTTGCCGACTTTTACGACTTCAGGTAACCACACGCATCAAGTAATCTAGTTCGAGTTTTGACATTTTTCATTTTGTTCCTTTTTGTTTCAATTCGAGTTTTGGTTTTGCAAATTATGTTAGTTTGAATTTATTTTCAGGGCGGTTCTGTTAGTTTTGATGAGTTTAATTGTGGGAAGGCTGGAAGCATGAATGTCATTGTGATTTTTATTCTCCACAATTTCTTGCCATGAAACAATTCCCACATAATACTTCAGATTTACAACATTGAAATGTCATTTTCATCCAAGTCCCAAATCCAAGTCCCAAATCCAAGTCCCAAATCCAAGTCCCAAATCCAAGTCCCAAATCCAAGTCCCAAATCCAAGTCCCAAATCCAAGTCCCAAATCCAAGTCCCAAATCCAAGTCCCAAATCCAAGTCCCAAATCCAAGTCCCAAATACTAAATTAATTGCCAAAGACTAAAACAAAAGGACATTTTCACTATAATTATTGTTATAAATGTAAAATGTTGTTTTAGTTTAAAAAAAAAAAAAAGCGTTTTGGTTTTTATTTTATTTCGTTCATGAATTATTATTATTTTTTTTTTACAATTCTTAACGCAACTTTAAAACAAACATTGCTACATACAAAGTGCTGTACATGTAGTGGAAATTAGTCACACAATAACAAAGACAAATCATTATTTGTTTCTTTATTTAATCATAAATTAATAACATGAATAGAGCAGACACATTAAAACGATAAAAAGTCTCATGAAAAAAAAAAGGGTTGGGTTAAAAAACCCCCACCAGAATCGATATTGAATCGATTTTCCTTTTCGAGCCTGATATTGATTCATTATGCCATGAATCGATTATTTTAGTATCTTTTTCCCATAAATTCATAAGAAAAATATAATTTTAAAGGCCAATTTTTTTTGTCTTACCATTTTCTTGAAATTTACTGTTCACATGAATTTAAGAGACTTATTGCACTTTATGACAATTCAGAATCGTTTCCATTTATATTTCCAATGCTTGAATTAGAATTATGAAAATATTTGCATCTCATCCTTGATATAACGTCAATGTTTATGTAACGCTTACGTAATTATATCATGTGGTGCTTTTATTAATTAACTAAATCGTTTAACCAGTTACTGCATCGACACACAAAAATTGGGGAATTTGTTTGTGGAATTTATCAAGTTCTTGATTATTTAAGATGAATTGGTGTTCATAATTAATCAATATCAAATTGTATTGAAGTGAATCTAATCGGAAAAAAACTCTCTTGTGAATCGAAAATCGAATTTTGAACATGTAAGCTGTGCTTAATGATGATTATGTATGTAAAAAATACTTTTCTTTTAAATCTTTTTATTTTGATTGCAGTATTTCTGTTGCTGGTTTATATGTTTGAGTAAATAAGAATACATACTGAGCCCTAATATATATATATATATATATATATATATATATAATATATATAAATATATATATATATATATAAATAATTTATTATTATTTTTGCATATAAGTAGGGGTTTCTATTTATAACAGGATAATGGGTAGCCAAAGAAAATCTACAAATAATGAATTCTTGAATGCCAAATTGCAAATATTATCGACTGTCGTCCACTGAAAATCTCATCGCCGTGTTTGGGAATGACTGAACGAGTCACCGTGTCCAAAATCATTCACTCCCTCACTAATCATTCCTTGCGCCCAAGAAGTTACTCTCACTTCAATCCCAATGAGTTGCCATTCATGTGTTAATGTTTGCTTAACAGGAGCAGCTACCCAGACCGAGGGGGGGGGCACGACGGCGACGGGGACGACGACGACGACGGCGACAGCGAGCTTCCCGACGACAAGAATATTCAATACGATGACGATACAATGGAGCTCACACTCCCGTCAGGTGACTTTTACGGAGAATGTGGACATGGCCTTGAGATAAAATCTTTTTTTTCTCTCTCTCTCTCTCTCTCTCTTAAAAAATGCCTCGAGCCATAAACTAAAAGAGGAAATGGATTCATGGCCTTTTTTTTTTGTCCAGGCGCCCGGATCGGCCACCGTTCCCTCATGAGGTATTACAAGCAGCGCTTTGGAACTGAGAGGACGCTGGCCCTGAGTCACAGCCGGAACGCGGTGGGACGCGTCCTGCGCCAGTACAAAGCGCTCGGATGGGGCGGCGACGCAGGTATGCAACAATCGCGTTCAAATCTGTTCCTCGTTTGGCGAAATAGAGAACGGGTTGTCACTTTTTGGGGGCGTCGTCCAAGCACTAAGGAGTAGAGATGGTAGAGAGAGAGTGCCGCGATTAAAAGCAGTAAATGTTAAATGTCATTGAAACAAAACAAAAAAAAACGCACATTTAAGATGGGGCTGAGGGCAGAACCTTGTGGAACACCCACATTCACTTTTACATGGCATTTGATAATGACTGTGATTGTTGGTTGGGCGTGTGAGGATATCGCGATAAATCGTGATACTTTGTCTCCCGATAGATTATCGATACGCTTACGCAAGTATCGCCATATTTGTAGTTCATATGCAGCCACTATCGCGGCTCCGTTGTTCATCACTTGTTGAGCAATTACTTGGCGGGCCTCTAGGGGCAGCGTCTCATAAGAGTGGCGGCGAAATGTATGGACGTCTTCGGGCCAAGAAGACTCGTCAGCTTACCTTTTAATTGCGTAAGACATTTATTATCTGCCCAGCAACTGACTCCGTTTTGCATACAGAACATTTTAGAAACATATTTCGTGGTTCGACTTTTTGAAGCACACCATTTCTCAGGAATATTAATATTGATTCAATTGGATTTAATATTTAAGTAATTGTATTTACTTACTAATGTTTTGTTTCAGTGTTGGTACAAAAATAAACCATTTTCACACGCATTTAAAATGATTGTAACACACCGAGATGACACTTTTTGAAATATTCCTTCGCACTGCCAACAAAATGGAGGACTATAAAATAACATCACTTTGGGGACATGAAAAGAATATTGCTCAAGTTTACTGTAAAAAACTACGAGAATTAAACATTGCAGATGTACGCTCCCAAAAAGTCCAAATCAATCTTTTAATGACATCTAATGAAATTCTGTTAGCTTTGATGCTCGTTAGCATCTTTGTGGGAATGCTGGAAGCATTTTAGTGAGATTCTTTATTCTTACTTATTATAGCATTTTATTCTCCTCACTTTTTTGCCGCGCTCCCACATAATACATTTACATCAACTTGCTTCAAAAATTCACCACGTAACCAGGAGGTCGCGGGTTCAAATCCCACCTGCGACTGTACATTGCAAATATATCCATGGCAATTATGCTAAGAGATATAAATGTATACCAAGCGACTATCAGAGTTCCACTTTTCCATCGAAATGAATCGAGGGTACTGCAAGCCTAGGTGGCGTTATTGAGTTTATTTTATTTATTTATTTGCATTTTTCCATTGGATATCATTTTTGCATAGAAATGAACGGAGCTTAATTTCAGATAACACTTTTTCCATATAAATTTCAACTTGCTTCAAAAATGTCACGCCTCCCGGATTTAAGTGTTCTTTTTATCCATTTGTCTTTCAGCTAAAATTAATACCTTGTCATTTTCACATTATTGATCTTTAAGCATTCAGCTATTCGCATTCAGCATTCCCACGCAATTTCTGCAGAAATTGCTCGTAGTCTAGTTTGCAATTTGCTATTTATTGACCGGTTAACGGGAAATGAGCATCAACGTTAGGGCAAGAGTCAAACCTTCAACCCAAAAACACACAATTCAGACCTTAGAACAGTCCTCACGGGCGTATATTGTCTCTGCAAAGTGTGGACAGCGGGGGGACCTTCTCTGCCTCCTTAATGACGCGTGATCTGTTGACCGCGAAAAAGTGAGCAAAATCTCCGCTGTGCCGTCCGACAGGCCCGGTTGGCGCGCGCCGCGCTCTTCGTGACATGCAGTACGTGCAGATGATGAAGTCCAAGTGGATGCTGAAGATGGGAATGTGTCACAACACCACCAGGCAGAAACACTTCCGCCCGCAGGTCATCTTCTGAGACGTCGGCGTGGAAATCCAACTCCGGTGTTTGCCAACGGGACGCCTTTCGTATTCGGCAGTCACCACACATTTACACACTTGTGCCTTGAGATACGACCGACGACTTGTTTTGAGATGAGAGCCATCATTCGGGTGATTTTTTTTTTTTTTTTTTTTGCTTTGACTTGCAAGCAAAAATTTGAGACGTGGCAAAGCCAAGCTGTTGATTGCCGCTCCCAGTTGAAGTTTGCTGCCGGAGAATAAAGGGAAAACAACCACATAGCTTTGGCGCTAACTTAATGCTAGCTCATAGTGGGAAACATCATTGGCGAGCTAACAAATATCCTCCGTGTGGTGCTTTTTTAAGCCTTTGAAAATGTGTACAAAAATAAGTACAATACATGCAAAAAAAGTTGTGGCAAAAAATATATCAACAAATGCATACATAAAAAGAATAAAAATGGTCAACACAAACTTGGTAAACAGACAGCTCAGTCATGCATTCTTTATCCTCTGCGATGAACGACTGATTTTAGTGCTCTGCCGAAGAGCAGCGACGGTCGATGTACAGTAATAAAAAAAATAATAATGTAGCAGATTGATTACCATATGTCTGTATTATACTGCCCCCCAGTGGCCAAGACGCGCACACCAGAAGGAGCAGCGTCATGTCCATTGAACTGAAGTGAAAGTGCGACAAAAACAGTTTCATGCTTTACAATCATTTGGTGGAGGAAGCTCGAATGGTTCAATGGTATTTCCATTCAATTCATGATGGTTATATGTGAAGTTGAAGTGTTTTGAATTACAAGCAGAGTCAGAATAAACTCAACTCGTATCTCAAGGTGCGCCCACATGTTTTTTTTTCTTTTTAATCTAAAGAGCTGAATGGGAAAATTGGCATAAAGTGTTTGTTGGCACCAAGAGGATGCCAAAGCACTACTTTTATACTACATTGTATTTTCTGTGGTAAGCTGAAAATCGCACCCCATTTTCACCCCCCCCGCCCCCCCCCCCCCACACACACACACACATTTTCATAATCATTTTTTCAGGGTTCGTTTTCTCCTCGAGTTGGGCAAGACGTACAAATTAATGGGATGTTATAATGTTCTCCCTGTAATAATAACAAATGTTAACATATAATTGTCCTAATAAACTATTTGAACGCAACAAAAACATTTGTCCTTTTGATGTATTTATTTTTTATATATAACAATTAGACCTCATTTGGGTAACGCTGCGATGAGGCCAAACAAATAAATAAGCATTAAATTTTGAATGAAGATTTTGGAATGTAAGAGGAAAATCACGCGGTGACCTAAGTTCAGGTTCGAACCCAGAACTTCTTGACCGTGAGGAAAATATACGGAATCATAACCGCTCATCATTACGGACCGGATGCACTCTAACTTTGAAAGGCGATTTCCGGTGTGCGGGGCGTCTCTGGTCTTGACAAAGAAAGAACATTAAAGAACACTTTTTCTTTTTTCTTTGAAAATCCGAAAAGATTTCACAGTCGACAGGCCGCCAAACGACAACGGGAAGAATTGTCTTCGCAACCGGAAACAGGATTTAGACAGGCAGACGATCGTTGACAAGTGAGTTTAATTTTGTGTCTTTTTGTGTCGACTAAAGTCACTTTTGGGGAGTTCAACATGTCAAAACAACAACGACGTCTTCGCGTTACCACTTGACAGATCTGGAAAGTACTTTTTGTCGAATGCGATAGGAAAAAGGGGGAGGGGGTGTATTGACTGTCATCAAGTAAAACGCAATCAATGTATAATAGTTTATTTAATAAATACTTTTTATAATAGAAATACAATAGCGTACCTAAACATAACATGACTTAATCGTGCAAATATGTGAGGCACGCAGCTAAATATAACCTCACGGTCATATCGATTTTTTGGGGTTTGGAGAGACTTTACAATAAAATGTGAAGTGCAATCTTAAGATTTTTAATTGAACTTTGATTTATATTTTTAAAAAGAGATGTTATTTTAATTATGTGGCTTTTTTGGGGGTCATTTTTCGGTGACGCGTTTAGTTCCAGCATCAGCAGCTCGACGCAAAGCATGCTGGGAAACTCTGGATGCACGGAGGGGGAAAAAGTCAAACACAAACAGGAAGTGAAATGAAAATAAAGCCTAGCGGCATCGTTTTGATGACATGTAACATGAAAATATTTGTTAATTAAATGAGAGAATATATATTAACATGATGTAATAGCAAATGTACACAAACGTGCATCTCGCGCGCACACACACTTATATTCACGCATCCCCCCCCCCCCCCCCCCCCAAAGTACAGTGTGTCTCTTGTTTTAGTTTTTGAGATAACTTAAAGGATAGTGCTACATGGCTCCTCTCCGCTTTTAAAATATATTTTCGCATGACAACAATAGTAGACGTTTGTTAAGCAGAAACTGGTCGCCCATTTTCCACTCACAAACGTCCCCTTGTTCGTCTGCTTCATGACAACTTTGGCGTTCAACATCAAGTCGTCCGCGTTAAGGACATGGCCTCACTTTCTGTTTACCTTCCAATGATTGTGAGGTTTTTTTTTTTACGTGTATGTTGGTTTTCCTCTAAGGTACTGCGACCAATCCCACATCCTGCAGCATGTGAGCACGTCCCGATTGGACGCTCCCATCATCCTTTGCTCTCGTCACCTCGTGGGTCCCCGAAAAGTGAAGTGAGATGTCGCTCTTCTTCTCTGGAGCGGTCACCAGTATGTCAATCTTTTCTCCTCTTCCTCGTGGTCATCATCACTCGCTCGATGCTCATTTGAGCTAACATTGGCTTCATGTTCAGGTTCACCAATAAAACGGCGCCTGAGGTCAAGCTCCGCCCACCAGAGGTAACGGCGCCTGCCTAATTTGCATGCGCTTTTTGTCTCTGCCCTGTGGAGCGAAGTGGAATTGCTTCACATTAATTCAAGATCACGTGACTCGTGTCCACTTCCTGTTTCACTGTATGTCGATGTCTCATTTTGTAATCACTTGACGAATGCGACATGTCCACTTAATGTTTTATTATTACGTTAAGTTTTTTTCTACCCCCCCCCCCCTTTATTAACAAATGGAGTTTACAGAAAAATGGAAACATACCACTGAGCGGTACAAAAACAAAACGGTGATATTATTTGAAGTTTGTCCTCTTCCTGTTTTGTAATCACATGACTAATTTCCACTTCCTGTGTTGTCATGTGACTTCTGGCCACTTCCTGTTTGACAATCAACCCATGTCCACTTTTAATTTAAAAAATAAATTAATTAAAATGTTCACTTTTAGTTTAGCTGTCATGTGACTTTAGGTAAATTTCCTGTTTCGGTATCCTGTGACTCATATCCACTTCCTGTTTTACTAATTACATGTCTTATGTCCACTTCCTGTTTTGCTAATTACATGTCTTATGTCCACTTCCTGTTTCATAATCAACTCATGTCCACTTTTGGTTGAGCTGTCATGTGACTTTCGGTCAATTTCCTGTTTCGGTATCCTGTGACTCATATCCACTTCCTGTTTTACTAATTACATGTCTTATGTCCACTTCCTGTTTTTCTATTACTTGACTTCTGGCCACTTCCTGTTTCATAATCAACTCGTGTCCACTTTTGGTAGAGCTGTCATGTGACTTTAGGTCAGTTTCCTGTTTCGCGATCTCGTGACTCATATCCACTTCCTTTTTATGCTTGCGCCACTTTCTGTGACGTCTGTCCGTTTTGCTATCACCTGACCATGAACAACCCGCCGGCATCCGTCCCAGCCCGGACGCGTCCCTGCTGTCTCCCGACTCATCGTACGTCTGCTACCCGTCGTGGACCCCGTCGGACGGCGGCGTCCCTTCCCGCTGCTGCCGCCGCTCGCCCCGCCTCCTCACCAACGGCTACTACGCCGTGACCGACGACAGCTTCCTGTGGGACGAAGACGGCAACGTGTCGCTGACGTCCTGCGCCGCCAGCGTGTCCTACAAGGAGAATGTTTTCAGGTGAGCGGGCTTATAAGACAGTCCCGGTTTTCGGCCGATCGGTCGGTTGATGGCGCGGTCCAAACGGGTTGCTGAATTTCTAGGTTGATCGGTTGGCGGGATGATCGTTGGGTGCGTAGGTCATTATGGTGATCGGTGGGTGAGAGGCCGGATTGGTTGCTTGGACAGTTTTGGGGGTTGGGCAGTTGATCTGGTGGGTTTTTCTGTCAGTTCGGTCGACCGATCGGTCGATCGGCCGAGTATAAACATTGACGTCATGTTGCATTTGTTTACGTTAGAGTATTCCGGAGGCGGCGACGTAAAGTGGGCAGGTCCCTGGCTCGCCTGCTGAGCGATGTCACCGAGAGCTGCCAGAGTCTTTGGGGGCGTCTTTCGGAACCAGGAGCAGGTCCTGGACCCAAAGAAAGACCACGGCAACCAGGACTGGGCCCACGAGGAAGGATTCACTTTGCCGGAAGAGCCGAGCTGGTCCGGCCTCGTCCGATCCCAAGCCGACGACGGCTGCAGCTTCTTCACTTACGGTGAGTTTCCGACACAAATTCTCCCAACTGAGAGGCGGACGTGCTATCCGTTGTCGCACCGCGTTGTCCTTCTTCTATATTTTGTGTCGAATACATGATTTTGCCCTTCAGACCACAGCAAAGTGGCGCCCCCTCCTGACAAAGAGGCCCCGCCCCCCAAGCAGGTGTTGATGATCCAGGAGGAGATTTGCTCGGAAGTCTGTCAATCGACCGAGAGCTTGGCCCAGTCGCTAGGCGGACTTTCGGAGCTCCCGCCTCCTTCGGCCTTTTACGCCAACGCCTGCCGGCAGCCCGACGTGCCTCAACGCGCAGGTCGTTTATTTACTCGAAAAATGTACTATTATTTAGGCTGGTATTTTAATGCCATTATTATGTTGTCATTATTTTTGCTCATCCTTTTTTAATTCAATATATAATTTTTTTTATTTTTATTTTATTTATTTGCTTTGTTTACCTTTTTTTTTATTTATTTTTATTACTAATGCTTTTGTATGTACTTTTGATTTTAGTTGATAACCTTTTGCTTTTGTTTTATTATTATTACTTTATTTACATTATTTCCTTATTTTTATTGATTCATTATTTTTTACTATTACTTTTGTTTTTACTTAATTCTTAACCTTTAATCTGATTTTTACCTTTTTCATTTTTTTATTACTTTTAGTTTTATTTAGTTACCAAAACTTTGCATATTAATGCTTTTACAATTCTTTAAAATTCCCTAATACATTAAAAAAAAAAAAAGTTTTAATTTAGGTTTTTTTACTTGAAACACCTTTTTTTTTAATTACTTTTCTTTGATTAAGATTAAAAAATTATTTAATTTAAGTCACTTAGTTTTTTAAAAATTATTATTACTTTTAATTTTATTCAGCATTTACTGTTATTTGTATTCTATTCAAACTTACTTTTATAAATTCTAACATGAGTTTAGTACGTTTGTTTTGACCTCCTTTATCCAGTTCAGGTTCATTTGAATGCTTGTCATCTTTACGATGTTAATTCACTTTCTGTTTTGAATGACAAGGTCATTTCTCATTTTCACTTTCGATTTTTCTCCCCCTTGCGTTTGTGTGTTTCAGGCATAACGCCGAAGACCCTTTTCGCTTTGGTCGTTGCCTTCTTCGTCTTCATGACGCTCTGCTCGGGGTAAACTTTTCATGTTTTTGTAGAGAAATTCTTGCTGCGTGCGTCATGTTGCGACCGCCTCGTTTCCTCTCTCAGGTGTTTGGTGGCGTGTACGGCGGCGGCGGCGGCGGCGTGTGCAATAACGGCCACGTATTTGTGTGAGTGTTACACCATGAATCGCAACAAACACGGGGACGGTTGGTGCGCGCTCTGTAGTGTAACGCTACCCATTTTGTCGTCACGCCTCAGGTGCGAGGAGGTCAACGCAGCTGGGAGGAGGGTGGAGGCGCGCCAAAACCGAGGTGGGTCACTCGCATGCCCGCAAAGCCTATTTGGAGATTTGTTTCCAAATACTGTGGAAGTCAAAAGTGAATACAACTTGACCGAACAAGAAAAGTAATCAAGTAAAAAAAAGTAGCAAGTTACAAAGTAAAAAAAAAAAAAAACACGATCAGTACAAAAAAATTAAAATTCTAGTTTAAAAAAAAAAGTCAAAAAGGTAATGAAGTAAAAATTCATTAATTAAAAAAAAAAAAAGGTATTTCTAGAAATAACCTAGAAACAAATATACTTTTTTTTCAGTTTAAAAAACAGTCGAAAGTACTTTTTATTTTTATTTTAAATAAGTAGCCGATTACTGGATTTTTTTAAAGTGCTAAAGTAAAAGTCGTAAAAATTTTTTTTTATAATAAGTAAGACCACAATATTACTGAATGTATTTTAAAAAAATGTAAACATCACACAAAATTTAAAACCTACTTTGATACTTTTCTTCAACTTTCAGGACATCACATCACGTAACGAGTGAACTGCCAGACAGCAGCGCCACCAACACGCACACACACGCACACACACGTTTATTTTAATTGTTTTTTGTTTGTTCTATGACGAGTGTCCCAAAAAATCCACTTTGCACCTTTTATTTATAGCGTACCGAATGAACAAGAGACAATCAGTAGAAACGGTCGTGTTCCTTCCGTCCATTGAGCGTTTGGTTGCCATAGCAACCAAGGATTGTGATCGCCATGGCAACCAAACTTTCTCATTTTCAAACAAATGTGAGGCTTGTTGACTGATTGTGTGTGAAAACTTTTACACATTTACATCATGTAATATTCTTGTAATTTACTTCACACTCATCTAAAAAACTCACACTTAGCAAAAAAAAAATACCTCTCAAACGCACCAGAAAAGGTCTCACAGGAAGGTGTGTGCGTGTGTGCGTGAGATGTTTTATTTACATGAGAAGGTTCTTAGTGAGCACAAACTTTGTTGGGTGAGAGTGCATTAGTGAGAAGTGTTTGGGTGTAATGGAGTTTTTGGCGTTTGAAAGGTTTTGGTTTGGATGTTTGTGTGAGAGGTTTTTATGCGAATGAGAGACTTTGGTGGGTGTGAGTTTTCTTGGTATGCACGCGTGAATTTGTTTGGTGTGAATTTTTGGGGTGTGTATGCACGAGTTTGTTTTTTTATGTGTGGAACATAATTTTCTTTTTGGTGTGTAAGCTTTTTAGATGAGTTTTGTTGTGTGTAAAGTATTTTTTGTTAATGTGATTTTTTGTGTGAGAGCAAGGTTTTCAGGTGAGTGTAGAATGTTTAAAAAATATATAATTTTTAGGGATGTGTGAATGTGAAGGTTTTCTTTGTGTTGTGTGATTTTTATATTTTGGAAGGGGTTGTGATTATTATTATTTTTTTAAGTGTTTGTGAAAGATTTTGTTGACTGTGAGAGGTTGTTTAGACAACCTTAAGAGTTTTTTTTTGGGGGGGGGGGTGCGCATGAGAGTTTGTGATTCCTGAGAGGTGAGCAAAGCCTTTTTGTTGTGTGTGAGTTTTTTTTTAGTTTGTGTTGTTTTATATGAGATTTTTAGGTGAATGTGTGAGAGGAGCTGCTTTTTATTTTTATTTTTTATAGTCACACAATATTTATTTTCCAAGCACTTAACGAACGTTTTAACACCTAGCCATTGATTGATCATGTTTGGCTCATTTGCATGTTTTATTGTATGGAGCTAGAAGGGTCAAATGTTATATTTTTATTCACATTTGTTTTATTGATGCCAGCGTTGTCATCAAATATATCTGCATAACGTGACTTGCTTTTTAATATGCGTTCATGAATAATAATTGATTTGTCAGCTAATCAGAATACAGTATTAACAATGTCACATGTAACCGACACGTGTTTGTCTAGCACTTGGATGATTTTATACTTTCATAGACAGAAGCACATTAAAACTTGTGGAAAGACGAGGATTTGTCTTTTTAGTGTTGTTTGTCAATACGTGCCGGGCGGGGACGGCCAGTCTATATTGTTTGTTTCATACCGTGTTTTTCAAATGGCGCTAAGTGATGATGATGATGATGACGCAAAGTGATGACGCAAATACTACGAGAATACCGCTTGTACTGCTGCCGCTGGTACGTTCACAACCATAGATTAGATATCTATAAAGACTAGATGTCTTACGGCGCAGAATCCAACGTCCGCACTGGGCGGCCATCTTGTCACAGGCAGGCAGTCTGGTCGGTTGTATTGACTGTGAGCGAAGGCGAGAGATCTGAACAAACGGAAACTCTTGTTATCTCGCTTCGAACTTGACGGATTTACACACGGTTTGCTTTCTCACAAGCTTTAATAAAGTAGTTATAATTCTGGATGGATATTTATTAACTGTAGCTGCCCTTGGATTCAATGATCATGACAAGATGGAAAGTTGTATGCGGGTGCTTTATTCTGAAACACCGTGAAAACTATGACATAGAAAAAAAAAAAAAAGTAAAATTGTTAATGACAAATATACAAAATTCTAAAAAACGCTAAATAATTAGCCACACAAACTTTCAAAAATAAAAACACGCATATGGACGACTAATTTTAACTAAGCAATTAACACATTTTAATTGAACTAATATTAAAACAGACAACAAAGCAATTAACACATTTTAATTGAACTAATATTAAAACAGACAACAAACAACACAACCCATCCACAAAAAACACAACACAAAAATGACGTACCTCGTTCCACTAACCAAGCGTGCTAAACGTTTAGAAGTTGACAGATCAGTCCACACCTATATAAATAAACGATGCGTGAACAGACGCCTAACAACAGCAGCAGTAATGAAAGGCTCATGAAAAAAATTGTTAAAAGCAAACTTACATGAAGAAAACATTAAGGTGTGAACAGCAGCAACACACAGAGCAGCACATAACCGGGTGAGGAAACCGAGCAGGTGAAACCGAGCAGGTTTTTCAACACTTGGCTGACAGCGTGCGACTGCCACCTAGCGGCCGTTTAACATAATGCCGTCATTTACATGAACTATATGGATGAATAATTATTAACACGTACGTGGAAGCCTATATAACTACGCTTATGAACTTACTACTCGATAATCTGTTGATTTTTGGTAAAAACGCTATTTTGACATTTTTAAAAGATTATATACACAATAAAAAAGAGATAGTAATGAATGAGGGAGAGGCGGAGTGAGGTGACTGACAAGATGGCTGCCTCGTGCGGATGTTCGATTTCGTTGGTCTTTACACTGACCAGTATATGTGGCTGGATAGCCGATAGCTCGTACACGCCCGTGCAAGCCGTTGAAGTTACAGGGCGGCCATCTTGCTCCTCTCACCTTGCGAGCAGACTACTGTATAAACTATAGGGTATAAGTTTGTGTAGCGATTATTTGGGGTGCCGTACTGGCGAACGAGTAATTGTGACGGTGTCGGTACCAGATGTGATCGGGCTCGCCTACAGATGACTGAAAATGTGCAAAACGGACATGTGATTTAAACTGTAGCGTTTCTTTTCTGTTTTCCATCTAAAATATCATTAATATTCATTTAATTAATTCCAAATTGTTTCGTTGTTTCCCCAAACACGCCTTCCTTTATTGTCCGACATTACTTTGGGACTACAAGCGTACGTGTGACGTAATATCCGGTCAAAACCTGCAACGTGTATCGTGATTATTCACGAAACCTGTTTCCATAGCCAAAATTCGCATTTTCCTTTTTTCGATACGCTTCAAAATCTACGTGTAAAAACTTTTTTGCAAATTTGGGCCATTTTTAGAATTTCTAGCATTTCCATTCATTATTTTTGTATTTTTTGAAAATTCGAATAAAAATGGGTGGATGGAAACCCAACTATTGTTTGTCTCTCTAATTAGAAATAAGAAATTGGTATATGTAGTTATGAACACCAACAAAAACAGACCAAAAGTTATTCTTTTATTTGAAGTGAACTGGCGCACGTTGACAGTCAAGTTGGTGTCGGCAAAATTCAGTTCAGCGTCGTCCCGTTCAATTGGCCAGGGGATGGGTTGCTGGGCGGAACAGGCTGAGAAAGGGTCTGGTGAGAACCCTGCCCATGGTGGAGAGGAAGTTGCTGGAGCCCAGCGGCACGCCGCTGCCGAGCAGATCCAGTTGGACCTTGAGATGCCTGAAAACGGCATCGTCGAAGTCCGGGTCCTGCATCATCAACGGCGTCTGAGAAGAGTCAAACTCCTTGGACAGTTCTCTTGCCACCGCCTGGATTACGGCGTCGTAGGTGTCCATGTCGCTGAGGGCGGCGGCCATTTTGGGGCTTATCTCCTCCACCGCCCTCTCCGACAGACGCTTGATGACGGGCAAGATGGCCGTAATCTTGGTACACGATCGGCTTTTCCACGACAGCCGCATGACGAGGGTGACGATCAGGGCGCTCACCAGGCTCCTCACGTGCGCCTGGTGCAGGCTACTGGTGGGCGACGGCAACGGCACCGCCGGGCTGGTGGCCATGCTGGTCGACGACGGCGCCGCCGCCGCCGTCGTCGTCGTCGTGCTGGAGCCGTCCTCCAAGCTGGGCGCTTCCGCCTGGCTGTGACTCAGATTGTCGATGAGCGTGTCGATCTCGTTGAGGGCTCCCGACACCTCCACGCGGCTCTTGGCGTTGACGCGCAGCACCTTGAGCCACAGGTGCAGCTGCTGCATGTACTTCTTGATGGTGTCGTCCGTGATGGCGTAGAGGACGTTGCAGTAGGCGTGCTGCCGGATGGACAGGGCGTCGTCTTCCTGCGTGGCCATCAGGTGCTCGTACACCGTGTCGGTCAGTTGCCGCCGCTCTTCCTCCGTGCAGGTTTCCAGCTCCCAGTCCATGAGGTTGGACGTCAAGCTGTCGAACTTGCTGCTCAGCTCGTCCTCCGACAGAGGCCGCGACCACGGCCTGGACTTCTGGCTGCTTCTGGTGGTGCGGCGGCGGGTGGACTCGCCAGACCGCCCCCTCTGAAGGTTGACCACGAAGGGCGGCTGAGTCTTTTGGAACATGCTTTTGAGCCCCGCCATCATCTTCTGAAAGCGAGAGCGTCCGACGGTGTTGAGCGAGCTCCTGACGACCAGCTCGTCGCTGGAAGTGGAGGATTTGGGCCGGGACGAGAAGAAGCGCTTGACCTTCGCCAATATGGCGCTCATGTCGATGCAGGGTTTGGCGCGCTCGGCGCGCTGTTGCAAGTGGACCATCGTCTGGACGATGTCCTCGGCGGCCATTTGCGCGTCTTGGGAGCGTCGCGCCATTTCCTCTTCGGGCTCGTCGCGGCCCTCCTTGGCCCACTTGAGCAGGATGGCGGCGATGGAGCGGGTGGCGCCCTCCACGTCCACGGGCGTGAGGCCGCTCATCCTGTAAAAGCGCTGCGTCATCTTGCTCAAGTAAGATAAACATTTGTGAGCGTGGCACACCATCTCATAGAGCGTGTTGACGCTGGACATGGTCGCGTTGACGTAAAGCTCCGATTGGCCCTCGCTGCTGGTGAGGGCCGAACTCAGAACCGAGTTCATCCTGACGTTGGCTTCCTTCTCGATGAGAGCCGTGAAGCGCTTGGCGCCCACGAAGTCCACCTCGGGCACGTCGGCGGCCGCGGCGAAGGTGGTCATGATGCTGTCGCCCAGTTGCGGCGTGCACTTCTCGATGGCGCTGCTCATCTCGTCCGGGGACGCCCGTCCCTCCAGGTGCTCCACCAGGACCGGCACCACCAGACGCAGGACCTCGGTGGCCACCGTCTGCACGATCTCGCCGCACATGTCGGCCAGGATCATGTCGATGGCCGGGTCCCGCACGCCCGCCGCCAGCAGCGCCCAGTGCGCCGGCGTGATCTTCAGGAAGTGTTTCTCCGTCAGGGACAGAAGAACCTGACTGGAAATGTAACTGGCTTCGCTCTCCATCTTGATCCGAGTAAGAATCGATAACTCGCTATGTCCAAAAAAACATTCCCGCTGATGGGCCGTTTCTGGATGTTCCGATGTGCCGCCCCGCGAGGGCGCCTTGAACGACGATGTCGCGCTTGATGCAAGTGTGACGTCGCTCCTCATTGAGGCCTGATGTCATGTTTAATACAAACGTGCCTTTGAATGGAGACGCATGAGAGAAGTCATACCGTCAGTGAGGTAATCAAGTACATTTTTTTATGTAACTGTACTCTGATATGTTTTTTTTTTTTTGATGACTTTTGCTTTTACCTAGTGATTGATCAATGCGATACAGACGATCAAGGCTTGGGCATAGGCCAATTAGGCGGTCGCCTAGGGCGCCATCTAATGGAGGGGGCGCCAAATTGCAG
This sequence comes from Leptonotus elevatus, assembly GCF_054856555.1. NCBI lineage: Eukaryota > Metazoa > Chordata > Actinopteri > Syngnathiformes > Syngnathidae > Leptonotus > Leptonotus elevatus. The sequence goes on along the minus strand of NC_141239.1, from coordinate 3,771,510 downwards.
GGCAAAAAAAAAAAGAAGATAAGTAATATTAGGTGTCCGAAGCCAGCTGAGAAACTACTAAATGAGCTTATGTAAGTCAAACAATTGTATCTACAACACAGTGGACACTGCAGAAAACATATGGGATGTACATTTTTGGTTTCTCACCCGAAAAGTTTTTTTTTTTTGGGCTCCAGAACAGAAAGTTTGCAACTCAGAAGTATGAATCTTCACCAGTAATCTTAAGTTGCAAGTGGGCATCGACTGTAATTGACGATGTCACACATCTCATTTCTGATTGGTCAAACTAAAGGTGTTACGACTATCCCTTTGTTACAACATTCCCCGATCTCCTCTATAGCCTTTAAAGGATTTAGGAACACAACTTTTAAGTGCAATATGAGGCAAAAACATTCTTATTTTTACATGGTTCATGTGTAAAATAACAATGGCTTAAAGTTGTGTTCTTATAATCTAAACAGCTAAGTTTGACATTTTGAGTTGAATGTTTCCCTTTTTTTTTTTTTAATGGGCAAAAGTGCTTTATAAAATAAAAAAAGTTATATTTATCTTTTTATATATAATGAAAAGACCTCAACGTGCTACAATCTACATTTTTGCCTAGGGCACCAAATCACCCTGCTCAGGCCCTGCTGACTATTAGTAATCAAGGAAGCCAATATTTCAAGCCAATATTCATTTGCAATAAAAGAGAAATTTGTGTCAAAATAAAATAATATTAATTTTAATTTTAAACATATAAAGAAATGGTCGGGGAAAGTGGGAAAGTTCAATGTCAGTCCCAACGTGGAAATTTAAATAGATCCATAAATGAAAAAGTTCTCTATAGCTCACTGAGCGACAAATGCATGTGAGTGTAGCTAATTTGGGGTTTTCGTCAGGGTTCGTAAAAGGTTTCAAAAGATCTTCGTCGTGAAAAATGGTCTGAATATGTTCAAAATGTTTCTACGACAAGTAAATACTGTAAATACTGTTGCTGTCCCTTTAAAGGAAAGTAAACAGCTGAGTTCAGATATGACGGAAGGACCTGTGCACGTTCTTCAGAACGGCAACGGACGGCTAATAACTATGTCGACGCTTTTCTTTTTATAGTAACTTCAAACTGCTTACCTTAATTACTTAATGACTTTAGGAATCCCGCGTTACATTGTCGCCAAAAGGTACAGTCCTGGTGGATTCATAAACAGTTCCAGTCCTTCCTTGTTGAAAGTGAAACCAAACTGTCATGACTTTCTTCTGCGTCGTCTTCTCCGTTTTAACCTTTGACCTAATCAGTGAAGGCAAAGTTACGGAAACTTCCGGTTTCACTTTCAACATCAAGGATCTACTAAATGGTAGGAGTGAGTTGAATATTCGTACAACACGAGTCTCCGCTACAGATAATTGAGTTTTGCCAGATACGAATTCGAATATAATTAGACTTCCTAAATACCTGAGCTGAAGGAAAGTCGCCTTCTGGCACGCGGAAAATAGTTATCTCTTAATTGGTTGTTAATTTTCTGCAGCCGCATTGCTCATGTTGCGTCTGCAGTCTCTCACACTGGCTGCTTAAGTTCGTTTTTATTTAGCTGCTGAAAGCACTTATACACATGCACAGCTGAACACACTACGAATTAATATATGTTCGATTTTTAAAAATAAAATATACAAAATAGAGATATTGCAAATTAAGCTTTACACACACAGCTTAACACTCTTTCATTAAAGTTAGGTAGTAAAAATTAAAATATTGAAAACAAAATAATAAAAACGAAATCTGTGTTGCTATGACATTTATTGTTCATTCACATTCATTATTTCCTACTGTAAGTGCTGTATTCTGCAGTATTTTTAGTTTATAAAAAAAAACTTGTTCTAAATAGTTCTCTTAATATTGTGATAAAAAAAAAGTGAATCTCAATTCTCAGACTGTTCTGTAAATATTTATTCATACACATACATTTTCTGAGTTTATACAAACTTTCCTGAAAAATAGTTATTTTGTGATCAAAAGCATTGATTTGAATCTTTATTAGTCTGTTTTGTAAATATTTTTCAAAAAATAACAAATATAGAAACTTTTTTTCAATTTCATACTAAAAAAAAATACAGTAACGTATTGATGTAATCGCCACCCATTTTGGTTAAACTACGCCCATTTCCGGTTTGCGCCACAGCCACTCTGAATACATTTACAGATACAGATCATTTAGATGGATGAACAGATACAGATACAGATAGTGCGGTACTCGCTCGTCCCGAGACGCCTTTTTATTTGACGGACAGGTGACACTCAAAAACATTGGGAGGTTGCTTCATGGCTTTCCCACGAAAAGGGAAACAGCAAGCATTGGTTCCTCTCGATCCCTTTTTTTTTTTTTTTTTTTTTGTTGCCTCTTCTGGTTGTGGCAGCTGGTCCACAACATGTCAATCATTGTTCATTCAAGTGTGGCGTTTGCCGTTTATTCAAAGCGGCAGACGCATTTTCTATGCTGCCACAATGTTTGTGCTAACGGCCATTTTGGGACGCGGGACGTTAACGTCAGGATCTTTTATTGTAATTTTGCGCATTGTTCTGTGCCCGACTTTATTTTACATCATGAATACAAATCAATTTACGCTTGCTCACTTTAACGTGTTGCTTTACTCAGGATGAAAGAAATCGAGGTGGGAAATGACAATGGAAGTCTTTTAAGTTTTCGGGTGTCTTATAAGCCCGCAAGCTCTACTGTAAACCTCACGTAAGATGAAATATCGCGGTATTTGTGAGTTCACAAAATCCGGCGAATACGTTTTACGCCGCTCCAGCTGACCTTTTTGACGGACCAATCAGCTGTTGTTTAGGGCGGGATGAAACCAATAAGCGGCGATGGCGGGGGAAAGAAACAAGCCTAACAGGCCAATGGATGCTGCAATTAATTCTATTCTCGCAGAATTACTCAGCGTTGTTTTTTTGGTTATTTTGGATTGTAGTGTAAATTCCCAAGTCAGGAAATAGACAAAAATTAGGAATTTTTTAAACTAAAAAAAAAAAAAATCATCACAATTTACAAGAGGGGAGATATATATTCAGTTTACATGCACTTTTCAGTGTTTATACAGAACTCTCATAATAGATAAAACTATTTTGTTGTATTGCTAAAAAAAAAGTGAGGCAACATATCACGCATGTTCACAGAGGCGTGAAAATAATTATTTCAAAACAGTTCTTTATTTACTTGTGTATTTCGACTTCTTACTGAATCGACATCAATGTGTTGAAAGTCTTAAAGAATGGAAATCCGAGAAAACTCTCATTTAAATTGAATCGAATTGCAACCGAAAGAATTGAACCAGAACCGATTTACAGTTAAAGAATCAAAATGAAATCGAAATGAGAACTGAAATCAAATGAAAAAATGGAATTGAATCACACCCTTAAAGAACCCAAATTGAATCAGCGATAAGAATCACAATGGAAGTCAAATTCAATCATATCCAAAAAGAATCGAAGTTGAATCAAATCACAAGCTAAAGAACTGACATTGAATCAAAATCTAGATTTAAAAAAATATATATGACAGAAACAAAAATAAAATGCAACCTAAAGAATTAAAATTGAATCACAACATGAGCAATTGGAAAGGAATTGCTGCGCCTTATGGTCGTGAGAATACGGTATCTGTTATTTTGGCGAGTCGCCCCAGGAAGCGAGCGGGCTCAGCCTTCCTGTTGCGGTCCGGGGTGGTGCTTTTGCAGGTGTATCCTCAGGTTCTGCTTCCCCGCAAACCTCTTGGCGCAGCGGTGGCAGGCGAACGGTCGCTCGCCCGTGTGGACGCTCTGATGCGTTTTGAGGTGGCCCGATTGCGTGAAGCGCTTTCCGCACTGGCCGCAGCAGTACGGCCGCTCGCCCGTGTGGACGCGCACGTGCGTCTCCAGGCTGCGCGCCGACGAGAACCACTTGCCGCAGTAGTTGCAGACAAAACGCCGGTCCCTGCACAAACGGTTCCGGTCCACGCCGTACGAGCCCAGGGCCAAAGGGAAGGCGGCGTTCAAGTCGGACGCCGGTCGGTGGGGGAGGACCAGGATGCTGGACAGGCCCTGATTGGCCCACAAAGGGCAGAGGTCCAGCTCGCCGGCGCCCGGTCGGGGATCACGTAAAGTCACAGCCCGGTCGGGGCCCCCCCAAACCAAGGCCGAGCTTTTCCTCGCCGATGGGATTTCGCCGTCGGATTCCGAAGCCAAGTGGTAGACCACGTCCAAGGAGGTGTCTCCGGCGGGACCCGGGGAGCCCGAAAAGCTGTGGGAACCTTGAGGCGGCGCATTGTTTTGGTAACAAGATGAGGTGGCGGTGAAAATTCTGGAAGTACCGGCTTCTTGCTTTGCCTGCTGGGGCGCAAGTTCTGCTCCTTCTATCAACAGACACCAGGACGCTAACGTTAGCACGTGTTCGTCATTATGCGGTATATGCTAATGCGGTATATGCTAACGCTATATGTAGTTTTAAGCGAAAAATGTAGTTTCAGTTATGTTTTTTTTAAAGCATTTTCATTTTTTTTTTCGTTTTCAAAAATATTTTTTCAGTTTTAGTTAATTGTTGTTGAACTCTAATAACCTTGATGACATCACATTAGAGATACACCGATATATATTTTTTTCAGGGCCGGTACGGATACCGATTATTAGTAGTCAAGGACGCTGATAACCGATATTTGGTTGGCGATGGTCATTTTCACTAAATGGGAAAATATTGGCATCAAAATTTGAAAAAATACAAACTCCAGCTCTTAATTTTGGGGGAATTTTCAAGCATATGTTTATTGAACAACTTTTAGGGTTTGTAAAATATTGGCGTTTTTTTTTTTTTCCCTTTTTTAAAATCTTAACATCTTTGTTTTGAAAAAGTTCCGGGATCTCCCAGGGATGTTTTCAAAAGTTAAATAAAAACTTAAACAATTGTTTCCTACAGCAAATAAAGTATGCCAACATTTCAAAACATCTGAAGTATTAAATTTTTACTTATCTTAAGTCTTAATTTCAAACAAAAACAGAAGGTGCCGAAAGTTGCCAAGGTCAGCAGCATCTCAGAATTTTTGTTTTGTTTTTAATTTAAATGAGTTCCCTGAAGTTAACACTTAAAAAAAAAAAAGGATCTATTATCGGCCATATGATTCTTTAAAATGGCCGATGCCAATATTCGTCAAAATGCTGAATATCGGTGCCGATAATCGGCCCGGACGATAATCGGTCTATCCCGACATCGCACGGCAACAAACGAACGTCGGCGCGCTTTGACGCATACCGCCCTCGTCCAGAAGCAGCTCGCCGGCATCGTCCTTGTCGCTCGCCACTTCCTGTTTGACGGCAAGCACATCCTCTTCGCTCCTTGAATCGTCGGCGCACGAGCTGTCCTGGGACCACAAAACCCCGCCCACGCGGTTTCAGAAAGAAGTCAAATTTAGGCGATGGCACGCTGCAGCGCGACTACAAAAATACCGAAGTACCTCGTGAAAAACACAAAAAATACTGCCGTGTTTTTCAATGGGAGCGTTAACGTGAATGTTAACCAACCTCTGCTGCCGAGGGCGTGGCTTCGGGTGTCGCCGCTGACGACAAACGCTGTCCTCTTCTCCGGCCGCCGTTGCAGCCATTCGGCGACCTGTCGGCCATGCCCGATGATGCCACACGCACTGGACAACAAGAAGAAAACAAAAAATCACTTTGCAATGAAAACTAATATTCAAATCAATGAATAAAATGTCGCCTAAAGTAAGTGCTTTTTTTCTAGCGGTCGTAGTAGTAATAGTAGTTAGGGCTGCTCGGTTATGGAGAAAATAATAATCACTCTTATTTTGGCAGTAATTGAAATCATGATTATTCAAACGATTATTTTTTTTTTTGGTACAAAACAAGAAAATGTTTAGGCATTTAAATATTAAGACTAATAAAAATACAAACATTCTAATTATGCAATTTTTTTTAATAAACTGAATTTATAATTATATTTATTTATGTTGGCAAAAACTTGAAGTTGGAGTGCAGAATGTGGTACAAAACAAGAAAATGTTTAAACCTAAAATTAAAAATATATAAATATTATTTAAATATTAAGACAAAATTCTTTATAACACTATAATTACGCACGTTGCTTTTGAATGAAACAAAAATGTATTCAATTAGTTATTTTTAAATTTAAAAAAGGTGTAAATGTATACATTTAAACAACTAAAAAATGAGGGTTTTTTTTAAAACGACTATGCTGATTTTGTAACTGTGGAGTGTAATCATTGAAATTGGAATTGAATTTCAAATAATTGCACAGCCCGAGTAGTAGTTAGAGTAGCAGACATTTCAAGTTGAAAGTATTATTTGCAACAATAATAGTACAGAAGTAGTGATAATTTGGAGCACGAGTAATAAGTTGCAGTAGTATTAGGAGTGCAAGAAGTGCTAATAGTAGTTTGTAGCTAGTAGTAGTAATGTAGTAGCGGAAGTACTTAACAGTAGTAAAAGGAACAGCGGAAGTAAGTAAGTAAGTAGGAGCCGGTTACGGCAAAATATTCGCTTTGTAACAAAAAAAATGCTTGCAATATCTCAATTTTGTTATAGGCAGCGAGTTTGACACTTGAGCAGTAGTTGCGGTTGAAGTAGTGATTGTAGCGAATAAATTCGAAGCAGTGGAAGTAGTCGTAGTAGTAGTTTTTGGTGGCGTGTGTCTTGAGTACTCGAGTACTCGAGTACTCGCCGTCGTCCGACTCCTCTTTGGCTTCGTCGGGGCTTTCGGCGCCCGAGACGGCGGCTTTCTCCGCGCCGCCGCGGTGGGCGACGATGTTCTCGATGAGCTCCAGCTTCCTGCGGAGCTCGTCGTTCTCCTTGCGGCTGCGGCACATCTCCACCTGGAAGACGGCGTAGCTGTCGTCCACCAGCTGGCAGATTTCGGCCACCGCCGCCCGAGTCAGAGTCTCCATGATGGTCGCCAGCTGCGAGTGCAACGCCGCCAAACTCTTCATCGCCCTGACACAAAACGCACACTTCACTTAATGAATGTGACACTGGGAAGAAACACGCAAGCGTTTAGATTCGAACAATATGTATGTTGCATACACGGCCCGACATGTTTGTTTGGGTCTGTGGACGTTTGTTTTTGCTTTCGCACTCTGCTTCCGCTTTGCAGATTTCAAAATGAAAGCACGGCGAAGCTCGTTGCGCACGGCGACTCACTACCTTGCTCGTTTGTTTTGTTTTGATTTAGTTGAGATTTTACGTGACGTTTTGTCTCTAATCTTTTAAAAGTAAAACAAATATCTATTTTACGTTTTTTTCCCCACTAACGTCAGTTCGTTATTAGTAATTTTTTTTTTTTAAAGTATTTATTTTGACCCCTCAAGTTCCAGTTTGTATAAGTTTGCACAATGCACCGGTTGTAAAACAAACCTAAAAACTAAAACGTTAATATTTTCTCAGTAGCACCTTTTTCCCCCCGTCCTCCTGTTCAACAGTGTCTCGAGATACAAGTCCTATTGGTTCTGTGAGTACTGTACACTTGTTACTCAAAACACTTGTATCTCAAATCATCTCTCTCCATTGACATGAGTGGAAACGACATTAATCTGTTCCATCCTACCAAAAATGTATTTTAAAAAATTGTCATGTTTTTCTTTAAATAAATAAATAAAAATAGACATTTGCTGCAAAATAACTCAATAGAGTATAAAGAATTTGAGTTTTTACAACAGTCACTTGGGGGCACTATGTCTGCCAAACTGCTGCTTTTCAGGAAGTGAGTTGAGTCATTGCCACCAGACAACATTATTTTGAGGTTTTTTTTTGCTCATAAATAAAACTATCTGTCTTCTGCACGATTTCTTATGCTCCCAATTTTTTTTAACATGTTCAAAAATTTGAAGACAACAAGAAAGCTATTTGCAAGCATAAGAAACCTGACAAATTCGAAATACCAACACTCGCTAAATGCACACACCCTCCAGCTCAACAGGCTTTAGTCTGAGATGACAAAATAATAATAATAATAATAGGAGAGTTTGTTGAATTGTTAGCTACAAAGGCATTAAACTACTCACAGGTCTTTGAACGTTGGATTTGGTGTAAAATGGAACTTTACAGCCAATTTATGAAATCATTGTACGTTGACCAGACCACACGCTGTAACTTGGCCCTTATGAATGTCTGCTAGCTTAATGCTAACAAGCAATGCAAAACGCCGTCAACAGGCTAATAAAAATACGCATCTACGCTAGTTCCAAAGCTTTAAACAATTTATGTGTGTTTTCCACAACAAAAAAATGGTGTTCGGCATTCCCTAAAAATCAACCCCGAAAAAAGTACATTTTTATCATGTTTTTTTTTTTTAATGAATGGATGGGGGGAATCCGCAAATAGCTGACTGCGGGCGGCAAACCGGGAATCTGCGGGAATTCCACTGTATTTTTATGGAATCCCAAATTTTGTTCGATTCGTTTTTGGCACAAATCTGATTCCATGTACAGTGCAGGTATTTTCCTTTTTTCGCTGCCATTTCGACCAAGCCGGTTGCTGTTCTTCTTCTCGCCACCAGGGCTCGCTAGTGTACCGCAGCAGGCCAGGGGGCGGAGGCCGACCTCACCGCGGCGATGACGGCTTCCTGCCGGGTTGCTGGAGCGAGGCGGGCGGGTCGAGCAGCGGCGGCGCCTTCCACATCGCGATGAACTGAGACGCCGAGGCGCAGTCAGCCCCGTCGGAGTCGAGCTGGTCGGCATGTGGAGCGCCGCGCGTCCTCGCTGCTCGATTTGAGGTCGTTTAAAGAGCGAATGCAGATTCTGGTAAGTGTTGCGTGTTTTGTTGCTTTGTCGGAAGAAGTTGATTTTTGTTCTTTCCCCCCGCCCGGTTGTCGTTGGCTTCGACGCAAGAAGCCTTTCGACGTGTCACTTGTTGGAAAGAACGTCATGACAGACTCGCTTGAAATTTGATCTGGTTTAACGTTTGTACTCCTTGGAGTAAATAGGAGCCTTCTGTTCATTGCAACTAAGCTACGGATTGGATTTGATGGAGGGTGTTCTTTGCTTCGGCGTACATGAAAGCATGAAAAACAAAGTTGAGGAAGCGCTACAAGCTTCAATTTCGATCATGGCGTGACATCGCCGCCAGCCATCAGTGGCAACTCGAAGACACTTCACAGCACTTTACGAAGTGAAATACGAGATACAAATAAACGTTAGTAAGCGTCGGATGTACTCCGAATACAACAGAGGCTCAACATGTTCCGCTGTGGATCATTTCAATCACCCTGCTTGGCTAAGCGATCGCCAATAATCGCGGTATTTTAAAAAAAATAGGATGTTTGTAGGTAGAGTTTGGAATGGCGATGCAAGTCAAATGACGTCAGAGGGCAACGATGGGAAATCATTTGCATTCCTTTGACCACACAAAACTAATCATGTTATTATTATTATTATTTTTATATTAAATTCATGCAATTGAGTGGTAACCTCTTCAAGGTTAATATAAAGTAACTTAAAAAAGATTTTGTTTGCACACAAAAAAATTGGTTTTGGGGACTTGCACCGGCCTTCTCAAACTTATTGGGAGACATTTTCCAAGGACCATTCCTGTTTAATTAATTGATTAATATTTATATAATACGGTTTTTTTTCCCCCAAAAGAAAAAAAAAATATAATGTTATGAAAATAAAGCACAATTTTTTCCATGTAAAATCGTTTCAAGGAACAATGTGGTTAAAAGTGTTAATCCAACTCTTATCTTTCAAAGTTACAGTTGCAAAGTTATAAATCAAAGTTTGATGAAGGGATTAGGTCAAATTTCAGGACGTCTAGAAAAATAGGACTATGTTCAAGTAAAAATTATGCCACTTAATCTGAAAAAAACAGCAACCTTAATTCTTGCAAATATGTTCTTTGATGTACAATATCATACTAATAGAGAGCAGGGGAAAAACATAATGTTATGTAAGTAAAGTCAAATCATGTAAAGAAACAACTCAAAGTGCTTTACACAAAAAAGAAAAAGGTTGTATTTTTGCACAAATGCACAAAGAAAATTTGATTCTAGTTCAGTTCCTGGTTTGATCCATTGTACATTAGCAAATTGTCAAAAATGTTGAACATTGTTTCCCAAAGCAGATGTTTGCAAATGTCTGAATTAAAAAAAAAAACACAAACAATTCGTCTGCGTTCCCGGAGGACTGCAGGAATTGCAAAATTTTTACTGTTGAGAGGCTGAAATTCTGAGGATTTAAACTATTTTAAGTTAAACATCGTCTCTAAAGGATTAATTGCTATCAAAAATAAATGTGATAATTAATTAGTTGTCAATTGTTTGACCCAATGTTCATGTTTAAGCGCAAACCTTATTTTGTGAGGCACCGGACGAGAGCGTTGTTTTGTCCTGCTTGTGCGTCCTTGCAGTAAATGTCTGACCTTGTGCTTCTGCAGAGGAGAAATGAGTAACAGCGTTGGCTCCAGGACGGAAGGCCCGGCCGGATCGATCGCCATGCCCAACGGACCGGCCTCGGCCCCCGCCGGCCCTCCCGGCCCCTCGCTCGGCCCGCCGGCGCAGGAGCCGGCGGACGGGCCTCAGTCGTCCCTGACGGACGTCACCGAGATGTGGGTGAAATTTGGCAAGACGTTCGCCGCCATCCTGCCCATCTACATCCTGGGCTACTTAGAATTCAGCTTCAGCTGGGTGCTGATCGGACTGGCGGCCTTGTTCTACTGGAGGCGAGCCCACGGCGCCAAGGACTACAGGATCAACCGCGCCCTGGCCTTCCTGGAGCACGAGGACAAAGTTCTCAAGCAGAATCTGCCCACCACCGAGCTGCCGTCGTGGGTAAGTCAACTCATGTTAAAGCCGAGATACACCGATCCGACGTCGGCCAAATGTGACCGACGCCTACCCACCCGCGGCGTCGGCCCAGACGTCGGCACGCCGCGTAGAAAAATGACGTGCATACACACGGCACCGACACCGACTATTACGTAGCTTCAGCGCATGCGCGAGAAGTAATTCCCCTCCGTACCATTGGAGGGGGGTAGTCATTATTCCTAAAGGCAACCGGCAACCTCTTTACGGGGGCGGGATATAAAAACGTAAACAACTCATACCGGTGTTGACAGCGGCGGCCACCTGGTGATGCCAAAACGGGCGCTGGAACAAGCTTCGTCCCCGTCTCGTTCCCGAACGCATGGCTGCACTCTGCTGTGGCGTATCCTGGACTCTGCTACCGATCGTCGGTTCACCCGAAACGCTTCGGCCGCGCTGCCTCTCCACGTTTTGGACGCGGTGCCGACCTCCAGCTTCTGAAGGAGCTTCCTTGAGACTGCCGGACGGAAGGACCCACAAGGACGGCGCTGTTAAATGCGCGGTTATTGACAAACAAAACGTTTATTTTGAGGGAGTTTTTCCTTTCCAACAACTTGGATTTCCTCTGCCTGACGGAGACCTGGACTGTCGCTGATGAGTCCATTGCTATGATTGAATTACGACCGCCTGGCTGTGCTTACTTGGACGCTCCGAGGACGCAAAAATCGGAAGAATCAATATTGAATCGATTTTCCAGCGTTTCCTTTGTATTCATTCAGCAGCGACGCGGCGCCGCTCCTAAATCCGACCCGCCGCTCCTTCGAGCTAGTAAAAAAAACAACAAAAAAAAGTGCGCCTTTTGTGTGCGCTGGGTTCCGAAGACGTTATCCCTTCAGCCAAGCTACGGGGCAAATTTTGCTGTGCCGCCGCGCGTTTCTGATTGGCGGGCGTGTTTCACGCTCGTTCCTGGTTGGCTGCTTCCACGGGCCGCTGTGAATGGCTACGTTATGACGTGTGACTTTGGAGCGCGCAACGCAGGGAGGACTCGAACGAACTGAAATGTGGAGATTAAACGAGAAAGTGAATAAAAAGAGAGATCAAATAATGCAGTGCGACCTCCTGCTTCGTGCAGTTCATTTCGTCTACCCCGTTTGGACCCCACCTTTTTGGCGACGTACGACAACCCCCCCGTACCCTGGCCGCGAGACCGAGCAGGAACGGATAACAAAATACTGCCGGGGTTGTGCCAAAGTAGTTACCCCCGAAAAAAAAACACCGGCATCATTGCTAAACAGCCGCACGGCAACGAGACCGACTCCGATTATGACGAGGGGGGAACCTGCCATGTTGGATGGAGAAATTGTTCAGCTGTTCAATTCGGATTCAGAAGATGAGGACTTGTAAATGAAGACCGATCGAAAAATAACGCGAGTACATTGTTAAATTGTTGAATAAAGTACAACCGAACTCACAGTTTATTTTTTCCGTGAAAATGACCATTCAAGGACAGACGGCACAAAACTGCCGAACAAGAAACCAACATTAAATCATTCACTGCCATTTACGACGTTGATGTCAAAGATTTTTTTTTTTTTTGACTGGGCTGGCAATGAACAAGTTAACTCACTGACTCACTGCTGTTGACTAGAGTAGAGATTGACCCATTATGCTTGTTTCAGGGCCGATACTGATACGGATTATTAGTCGAGGAGGCAGATAACTGGTATTTGACTGAAAGAGATTTATAGCCATTCAAATTTTTAAAAACACAATTTTAAATTTTTTGTTGAAATGCCTTTAACCATTTTTTTTAGTGAACAACCTTTCAGATTGGTAAATTTTTTTAATTTTTTTTTAATTTTTAATCTTAGACAGTAGACATATTTAAGTTTCCAAAATTTCAAAATATCTTGACAGAGTGTCTGTAGCATGAGATGAATAAATGTGAGAGCAGAGCGGTCTTATTGATTGATTGATATGTAATTCTATTTATATATTTATTTTTGTATTTATTTCCACATTTATTGTTATTTTAATTTGAAAGTTTTGAATCTCGCTTTTTATTTTTGTATTTATTTTTTACTTGATTTATTTATTTATGGAAATACATTTTTGTTGTTTTAAATTTCCATTTATATTTATTTTTTTGTATTTAATTTTTGAATTACATTTTTTATGTCCATTTTTATTTTCACTTTTCTTTCTTTCTTTTATTTATTTATTTATTTATTTATAGTGGGGCAAAACAAGTATTTAGTCAGGCACCAATTGTGCAACTTCTTTGTAATTTTCATCATAGGCATACCTCAACTATGAGAGACAAATGGTCCCTTTGCAGAAAAATAGCCCCAAAGCACGATGATGCTATTTTCAACCGATACCGATAAACCAATCATTTAGAAAGTGCCGATGTCGATAACCGATAAGTAAGATGATAATTGTTTGCGAAATTCACTTGAATACAAATATACTTTCAAGTCCTACTATATTATTTGCTTTCTCCGTATGACGTCAAATTGGTCGATAATTGCCGATAATAATTGGCCAATTTCTTTATTGTCTGGTTTATCTGTATGCCGTCAAATTGGTCGATAATTGCCGATAATTGTCGGCCACCGATATTATCATGCTTCCCTCGTTTCCACCCTCATGCTTAACAGTGGGTTTGGTGTTTTTGGGATGCAACTCGGCATCTTTCTCCTCCCAACATGACGAGTGGCGTTTTGACCCAAAAGTTCTATTTTGGTTACTTTAAAATAAAAGTATTTATTTAAAATTTTGGCAGTTTTGGTCCTCCATACGTTTGAGCCGGCGTGGTGTCGCGCTGACACGTAAGTTTGCGGTCATTGTGATAAGAGTGTACGCTGATAACGGAGGGTTCAAAGTTCACACGTGCTGATTGGCAGGCTCTGTTGTCGCCTTAATCCTTCCTCTGGGCCAACAAAGACGGCGATCAGCGCTTTGTCGTCAACGCGGCGCACATCGCAAGAAGCGCACGCGACCGCTTTGGAAGATGGTGAAGAATTCTTCTAAAAAAAAGACCGTTCAAGATGTTTCGTGCCACTTTGGAGTTAAATTTTATGCTCCAACTAAACTAAATCATGAAGTGTCAAGTGCCGGTGACATCTTTTGTTGTTTGAAGACATGCCAGCTGACGGTGCGTTCAAGTGTCTCGTAGCACGGTATGTGGGCGGGGCCACGGCGACCGTTTTTGAGTGCCAACGGGCGGAACAGGAATGGGAACAATGCGACCAGTGTGCGATGCTCTGCTTCGACTCCGCTTGCAGTCGCTCTGTTGCTTTGTGTTTGGAAGCTGTGAATTCCATACTGTCCTTGGAGGCATCGCCTGATTTACTTGGCTGGATGGATACATGAGTGATTGATGGACGGATTTACGTAAACGTCAATAATTAATCAGTTGTTAAGTGCGGAAAAAGCTGTGATTTCCGACTGTCCCTGAATGCAGCACCTGATACATAGATGATAGATAGACAGGTAACCTGAATGGGTAAGGACGGTTGTTCTGTGAGGAAAGCTGTGATTTCCGACTGTCCCTGAATGCAGCACCTGATTTATTTGGGTTGATGGATTGATGATAGATTGATGGTTGGGTGGATTGAAGGACATTTTGAAAGAATCCATCCCTTGTTTTGTGCAGAATGCTGTACTTTCCAATTGTCCCTGAATGCAAACACCTTATTTCATTGGTCGATTGATGGATAAATGGATAACGCAAGTGGATAAGGTTATTTGGTCACTCGGTTCTCTTGGACGGAAATCTGTGATTTCCGATTGTCCCCGAAGGCAACACCAACTGGCAAAGCACAATGACATTCAAATGCAGTCAAAGTGTGTGCAGGGAAAGTAGCTTAAAATCAAAGATGAGGTACTGAGAGGATTCCCCAATGTCGATCGAATATGACATGTTGTCCAATTGTGTCCAAAGCAGCGGACAAAAAAAAAACGTATTAAAGAAATAACATTTTAAGTCAGTCAGTCATCATCACGCTACATCTTTAGTCGTGTGTATGAGAGTGTCTTTCTTATGTGTAGAAGTAAAATGTGTGTACTAGTTTGTGTGAGAGCCTTTCATGAACTCATTCACTGCCTGCTGTTTCAGCAGTAACCGAAATATGAATGGAAAAAAATCTCTAGTCTGTATGAAAGTATTTTAGTCGATGGCATGAGAGAGCATTTCAGTAGCGCGTATGAGAGCATGATGTGTGATTTTGGAAACCGGGGTCAGTTTTTTTCCAATCCAAGATGTTTGGTTTTCCCTCAAGTCAACAGGGTGGCCACTTTATTAGGTACACCGTCGTTCGAAAGATTCATCCGTTCACGGCGCGTTTAATACCGCCAGCTGTTTCTAATATTTTGATCCCGTGATGGTTGTCCCTAATGTAGTGGCCTGCGGGAGGACGGTGTCGTCAGTGATGCTGAGCCAGGATCACGACGACAACACAATGTCAACACAAAGACAGGGAGTCTCTCTCTCTCTCTCTTTCGCTCTCGCTCGCTCGCCCTCCCTCCATTTGAACGCAGTGTCTGTCTCTTTCAGATTTAAAAATAGACGCCAGAGCTTCTCCTCATCCTGGTTTCCGATTTCTTTGCCTTCCAGGAAAACATCTTCATCATCACCATCACCATCGTCATGACAATCGTGTTTTCTCATTGGGCCACCGCAATGGACGTCTACGGGAGAGCTTTTTATTTGTTTGTCGATGTCGTAGCGCAGCAGAGCAAATTTAACATTCAAAGTCAAAATAAACATCAGGCCACCCGCCGAAATAGCGAAAAGAATGTCGAGACGGAGCCGAGCGTGTTTGTTTACATGCGAGAAGACGCCGTGAAGTGGGGCGCAAATCATCCCAAAAAAAGGCAAAAGAATAAAAAGCAGTATGAAGAAGTTAACAGTGGCAGATTTTCAATGATTAGAATTAGCTGAGAAAAGTTGAACGGGCAGCGCTCGGTTCTCACACGCGTCGTGCTGAGAGTTCCCATGGCGAAGTTGTGTGTGTCGTCGTGTCCTTGGGCAAGGCACTTGGCGCGCATTGCCTCGGTGGTGGTCAGAGGGGCCGTAGGCGCACACGGGCAGCCGCGCTTCCGTCAACCTGCCCCAGGGCAGCTGTGGCTACTTAAGTAGCTTACTGCCGCCACTGTGTGAGTGCATGAATAATGTCTCCATCCATTGTAAAGCGTCTTTGAGTGTCTAGAAAAGCGCGATATCAATCTGATGCATTATTATTATTTATTATTTGTATGATGAAGTTTTGTTGGTGGCATCCTTGGATGCTCGCTGACTAACGTGGCGCTTTCATGTCTTTCGCAGGTCCACTATCCTGATGTGGAGAGAGTTGAGTGGCTGAATAAGGTACTAACTCACTCACTCACTCACTCACTCACTCACTCACTCACTCACTCACTCACTCACTCACTCACTCACTCACTCACTCACTCACTCACTCACTCACTCACACAAACATGCACGTGCTCGCTCACTCACTCACTCTGTATCTCACTCACTCATTCTGTATCTCACTCACTCATTCACTCACTAACTCACTCACTCTGTATTCTGAATCTCACACTCAATCTCATTCTCATTCTCATTCTCACAAACTTGCACTCTCATTCTAATTCGCCGTCTCTCTTATTCACTCACTCACTCACTCATTCTGTAACTCACTCATTCTGTAAATCACTCACTCACTCACTCACTCACTCACTCTGTATTCTGAATCTCACACACAATCTCATTCTCATCCTCACAAACTTGCACTCACATACTAATTCGCCGCCTCTCTTATACACTCACTCACTCTGTATCTCACTCACTCACTCATTCTGTATCTCACTCACTCATTCACTCACTCACTCACTCACTCTGTATTCTGAATCTCACACAATCTCATTCTCATTCTCACAAACTTGCACTCTCACACTAATTCACCCTCTCTCTTATACACTCACTCACTCACTCTGTATCTCACTCACTCACTCTCTCATTCTGTATCTCACTCACTGTATCTCACTCACTCATTCACTCACTCTGTATTCTGAATCTCACACACAATCTCATTCTCACAAACTTGCACTCACTCACACTAATTCGCCGTCTCTCTTATACACTCACTCACTCACTCACTCACTCTGTATCTCACTCACTCTGTATCTCACTCACTGTCTATCTCTTATTTACATACTTACCCACGCACCTTGTCACTGACGGTCCCGCTCTTGTTCTCACTCACGTTTTCTGTCACACAGACAGACTCAATTTTTAGAAGTCGAATGAGACCATGTATCTGTGCCGTTACCCAGGGGGCCCCCCCCATCACCCTAACCCCCCCCCCCCTCCCCTCAACCAAACGCCCCCCTTCCCCAATCTGGCCTGTAAAAGTAATATTCCAACGGATAATGAAGTTGCGAGGCGCGACCGACCCTGCTCTTCTTCTTGTAGTCACAGTAGCCACTATGCAGTTAGCCGCCAATGCTAACCGAAGCTCACCAGCTAAAAATCTTAGCATGAGCGTTGATGCATGTCGCTGACGGCGCGGTCCCGCTTCACGCAGACGGTGAAGCAGATGTGGCCGTTCATCTGCCAGTTCGTGGACAAGTTGTTCAGGGAGAGCATCGAGCCGGCGGTCAAGGGGGCCAACCCGTATCTCAGCTCCTTCTGCTTCTCCAAGATCGACATGGGCGACAAGGTCAGCGCGCTCGCACGCACGCACGCACGCACGCAATCCGTCGGCGTCTTTTCTTCACGGCTTTTTTTTCAAACGTTTGTTTGCAGCCTCTGAGGGTGAACGGTGTGAAAGTGTACACGGAGAACGTGGACAAGCGGCAGGTCATCATGGACATGCAGATCAGGTACGTCACGGTGGCAAGCTTCTCAAACCCCGCAACATCTCCGAACCCGGATTGTAACATCATCATTTGTATTTTCCTTTTGACTTTGGCATTTTTAAATTTAGAGAATATAACAATTGCTGATTTCAGACTTTGAGCAGGAATGTAATCGTTCATTGATTTTTGAAGTCCCTCATGAAAGCATTGTTTTTTCGATCATGTGCTTTTATTTTGGAAAACAAAAAGCAAACTAGTAACCGAATCAATTTAATTAATTGTGCCGACTTAGTTCTTAACTATATTTTAAAATGTCAGTTTTAGTCCAATTTCAATCACACTTAGTCAAACTCATCCCATTTTTATTTAGTCACCTTTTAGTCGACTTTAAGCGCATTTTAGTCCAAAAAAAACATCATTTTTATTTGTCTAATTTTAGTCAACAGAAACTGTCAACATTTTAGTCAGGACAATCATTTGACCCTAAAACTATTTCATATAAAATTTCCTCTCATCTTTTTGATTTAAAACAACTTCACGCACAACACAGTGTTTCCCACAGATTTGAAATCTTGGGTGGGTGGCCTCCGGGAGGGGAGGGCAAAAAAATAATTGTTGTCATTTTACATTTCATACACTGACAGTTTGCCTTTTTTTTCCAATTCACGCACGCAGTCTACGCAGAGCTACTAGTGGCTAACTATAACTGCAGCTCCGAAAACGAGCGCACCGTACCATACATACTTGTCGCATGCATGCTAAAAACAAACGGTAGCATGTATGCTAAAATACAATAGCAAGCGTTCTAGCATGTGTTTTAAAATGGCAACTGGAGTAAAATAGTGAGTTCAGTTTTACTTTCTAATTCAACTATTTAACTCACGGTACTCACGTTATTCGTTGCCGTGCACTTTAACAGGCGTTCACAATCCATTCACATATCGCGGCGCGGCCTCCCAGTTTGTTTTGGATCTTCGGAACCCGGTGCACACATAAGACAAATTTAAGTGCGCCTTATAGTTTTAAAATACATAATATTTTCTTGGAAACTTCTTGGGCGGCGACCAGTTTACTTGGGCGCACCGCCCAAGTATTAACATGGTGTGGGAATGGCTGCAACAAGTGGCTATAATGACTCAAACTAGTGAATTAGCTAGCATTAGTTAGCGGTCAGATTAACATTGTTTGAATGTTAGCCTATAGCTGTTGCATCAATGTTACGTAGCACTTGCTAGCTGCAGATTTGAAAGGGGGTGTGTCACTGTGTGTTAGTGACAGATTATTATCAGATTATAATCTGCATTTAGCAGAGACAGGATTTTACCTTCCTTTTTCTCCTGCAGCGCCTTCTTGTTTTTCTTTGATAAGAGCCCCACGAGCGCTTCCACTTTTTCACTTTCGTTCTGGTGGCCGTGCTAAATACTTTAGCTAATGTTAGCATTATTGGCTATCGTGGCGGCAGACCTGTACAGGACGCCGTGTGTGACTTTAGAAGAAATGTATTTATTTGTGCTTTGTTAAAATGCGTTACCACAACATCCTATTTCGGCCATGTTTTTTCCGCTCCAATTTAATTTTGGCCGAATGCCCAAAATGTGTATTTTTCTCATTTTTGGCCGAATATTCGGTGCGTGATTAATCTTTATACAAATATGAATCAAAGGCAGTGATCTTTTTCATTTTCTTTTTAAAATCTCAAAATCATAATTAGATAAATAATCCCCGGTTAAAAAAAAAGTTGTAAAGTAACTTAAACTTGAGTAACTCATTACTCTAAAGTAAGTAACTAGTATTTTGAAATATGTTACATTTTGGAAGTCACTTGCCCAACACTGTTTATTAACGAGGGTTTTAGTCGAGTCTAGTTTTCGTCGGGTGAAAAATGTGGTTTGCCGAAAACATTTTGATCGAGTTTTCGTTAACAAAACAAAATGAATACTGACAATATTAACGCGTCTCGTCTCGTTTGCAGTTTTGTGGGCAACACGGAGATCGACGTGGACATCAAGAAGTACTACTGCAGGGCGGGAATCAAGAGCATCCAGGTACCCGGGGCACATCGTTGTCACGGCAACGACATGACTTGACCCTCTCACCTTTTGACCTTTTTCACATCCTGTTTAAGGCATTAGCGTTTAGCATTTAGCTTGTTTTGCGTAGTGGACCACGACGTCCAGGTATCGTCGGCGCCGAGAGCGCTTTCATGTCTTTATGACCTGCGCTGTGTTGACTCAAGCCTGATAACAAGACTCGTTATTGATAAACCAGTCGTTATCAGCGCGCTGGGCTGCTGCCGCCGTTTGCCGAGCACGCCAGAGGAACTTCTCTTTGCTTAAGTGGGACCACCACGGGGGTGCTCGCTCTCGTCGTGACTGGTTTGTGCAAACGTTAAAAAAAAAAAAAGAAAAAATAAGTGTTTATTTAGCAACGAGTTCAAAGTGCGTCCCAGCTGACCTGCTGTGCTTGCACCAGCAGCGCGGCTGCGAACAGGAGCAACTTTGCGACGATTAACGATGACACTTTAGCGAGTTCATTAGTTATTTAGCCTTTAATTTTGTTAGCATTCAGCCTTTGTTTTTTTTTGTGCATTTTTATCATTTCTTGTTTAAAATACTTTTTTAGCATCTAATGTTAAGCATTTAGTGCTTAACCTTCATTTTCCTTCCAAATATTTAGCATTTCACGTTGAACATTTAGTATTTATATTTAGCTTTTATTTTTGTTAGCATTTTTAGCATTTATTGTTGATTATTTAGTACTCTGCCTTTATTTTCGTGAGCATTTTTAGCATTTTTAATGTCGCGCATTTAAGCTTAGCCTTCATTTTAATTCAAATATTTAGAACTTTATGTTTAGCATTTAGTACTCCAATAGCCTGTATTTTTGTTAGCGGTTATAGCATGTAGAGTGTTTAGCCTTTCGTCTTGATTTTTGTGAGCATTTTTCACATTTCATATCTAGGATTTAGTATTTAGGCTTCATTTTTGTGAGCAATTTTAGCGTTTCATATTTAGCAATCAGTAACTCAGTCTTTGTTTTTGTTATCATGAGACTCGACATTGTTTTAGTGTTTTATGGCATTTACTGTTTTTAACCGTCTTTGCTTTGGATGTGTTTGATTTTTGCTCCATATGCAACACTTTGTATGAAGCTGTTGAGTTGAGTAGCATTTATAGTATTTACTGTTTAGCATTTAGTACTTAGACTTTATTCTTGGGAGCATTTTTAGTATTTAATGATTACTATAAAGGATTGACTGATTATCAACTGGGCCGATTGTTGGTGCCGATATTTGGCATTTTGACAAATATCGGCATCAGCCTTTTTACTAATCCGAAGGCCGATAAAATTGGTATCTCACTGAGCAGTGAATGCTTGCAAAAATGCAAATGTACGAAATTTTGGGTTTTCATCAGGATTTATAAGATATTTGTTTTTTTCTTAAGATATTCCGTTTTTTCTTGTCGCAAAGACATTTACAACATTTTCAGACAATTTTTTTTACTGTCTGCGAGGATCTTTTGAAACCTTTTACAAACCTTGACAAAAACCCTAAATTAGCTTACATTCACATGCATTTGTTGCTTGGTGAGATACAGGGATCTTTTTATTCATGGATTTATTTAAATTTCCACTTTAGAAAAAAACTAACGATGCTGACACTGCGGAACTCCCTACTACACTGTTTATTTTTAAAAACAAAACATTTAAATGAAGAAGATATGTTGAAATTTTGGAAAACTTGACTTGCAGTAGAAAACTTTAGGGAATTATTCATTTGCTTAGTTTTTAATTTAGCTTAACACATGTTGATGACCCTGGAAGCTCTCTGCAATTTTTGTTAGAATTTTTCAACAAAGCTGTCAATTCTTTATATGTTTAAAATGAAAAGAAAAAGTCATTTTTAAAAACCACGCTAATATTTTCTCTCTTAATGCAAATGAATATCGGCTTGAAATATGGGTTATCGGTCTCCTTGACTACTGATAATCTGCCTTGAAAAAAACCATCAGTCTATCTCTAATGAGTATTTATTTAGTATTTGAATATTTAGCATTAAGTTACTCAGCCTGTATTTTGTTAGCCTTTTTTTTTTTTATTAGTATTTTCCGTTTAGAGAACGGTGACGAGACTCAGCTGTAGTTTTGACAACCGGTACGCGTGAGCGCCTGAAAGCAGACGTCCCACAACGCGTGAGGATTATGTTGTCAGTCAAGACAACAACAACAACAACAACAAGTTTACTCAGTGCCGATTGATTCCACTTCAAAGGAAAACACGAGTCCCATATGTTCGCTATTAAGCAATTACAATTGGATGTTTGTCATTTTTTTCCTTGAGCATTTAATGTTAGTCTTCATTGTAATTTGGTATTTAGCATTTATTTTTGTGAGCGTTGTTGGCATTTCATGTTTAGCGTTTGCATTTCGCCTTTAATTTTGAGTGTTTGCTATTTAACTTTTATTTGTTTATTTTTTTTAGCATTTCATGATTATCATGACCTATTCTTTATTTTTAATCAGCGGTGTTAACCTTGAACATTCAGCATTTATTATTTACCATTTCATTTGGTGGGATTTTTAGTTTTTAACTCATTCACTGCCATTGACGGCTTTTGACGTCCAAAATTTATTTGAACAATTTCTGTTAGTTTAACATTTTTTCCACTTTTGTTAACAAGAATATGAAAACAGTTTTATTGTACATTTAGAACAGATATGAAATGTATGATTAATCGTGAGTTAACTATTGAAGTTATGCGATTACAATTAACATTTTTAATCATCTGACGCGGTTTAAAAAAGAGAGAAAAGATTATAAAAAAAATTGCGTCAGGTGATTAAATTTTTTATTTGTAATTAATTGTATGACTTCACGAGTTAACTTGCGATTAATTATAAATTTGATATCTGTTCTAAATGTACAATAAAAACATTCTAGGTTTTCATACTCTTGTTAACAAGTGTAAAAAAAATATTTGACGTCTATAACGTCAATAGCATTAATTGAATTAATGTTTAACATTTAGTACTTTGCCTTTTGTGTTTATCATTTTTAGCACCTCACGTTTGCATTTTGTATTCAGCATTTCATGTTTACCATTTCCTGTATTTTTGTTAGCATTGTTTCAATATTTTTAAACTAGTAATATTTAGCTTTGTGTATTGAAACTTTTTAGTTTTTTAGCATTTAAACATATTTTAGCATTTAGCTTTTAGTAGTCTTTATTTTTGTTAGCATTTTTAGCATCTTGTGTTAGGCATTTGGTCTTTAGCACTTGTTTAGAATTTAGTACTTAAGTCTTTATTTGTGTTAGCATCATTAGCATTTTGGTGTACGTGTTTAGCATTTTGCGTTCAGTATTCAACTGAAGTGTTATTAGACTTTTGTTAAGTATGAGCCTTTTGTGTTTTATCCGCATTTTTTTTGTGATGATTTTGAATCGACCTGGCATTGACGTGTTGTCTGGCGTTGCGGTTCAGCTTCACGGCGTGATGCGTGTGGTGATGGAGCCTCTCCTGGGGGACATGCCTCTCATTGGAGCGGTCTCCGTCTTCTTCCTCAAGAAACCCGTAAGTCGCGGCGGATATCCTTTCATCTTCTTCGTCATCTTTCTACATCTCTTGCCTCCCTGGACGGTCCTTCCCTCTTGCAGAGTCCTCCTCGATACCTTTTCTATATCTGCAAGCACTCAAATCATCTTTTCCCCTTCAAAATGGTACTTCATAAAATAAATAATAAATTAATTAATTAAACTGTCATACTTTTTGTGCTGTTTCTTCTGGTGTGCATGCGTTTTGGCCACCTGGGGGCAGCATAAGACAGACAGGGATGTACTTGTAGGGGACGATCACAACTGCTCAGTAAGCTGCAGTGAGAGTTGCCATTTTCCGCAGATGATAAAGAATATATGACTGGAAGTACTGTTGTATTGTCTGTCTACATATCCATTGTTTAAAGGGATACCACAACATACAGTATATCCCGTTTTTTTTTTTAGCCTGTGTTTCTCGTTACGTGTTAGCATTAGCATTATGCTAGTGGACGGAAAGGTTAAGCTGTGTGTTTGTTTGAAAATACGAATGGTGTTTAATGTTTAGTTTGATACTGCGAGTGCCATCTTGAATCCTCTTTTTGCTAATTTGATCTGCCAAACTGCTGCTTGTTGTTCACAGCCAGCACTCATATTTCAAATGCGTGCTTGCAAGTCAAAGCGAAATAGTAGCCGCCTCATTTAGCCTTTCACTGTCGTGTAGCATTCAGTACTTAACTTATGTTTTTGTTAGCATTTTTAGCATTGCATGATTCCTGTTTTGTAGTTAGCGTTTCAGTTTTAACTCGTTCACTGCCATTGACGGCTATAGACGTCAAAAATTCATTTGAACTATT